>NC_140583.1:812930620-813530620 GCF_964204655.1 Triturus cristatus | reverse complement strand
GTTCAGGGGGATATCTGACTTTGCCATGGCTTTAAATGTAAAAGTCGGTTTAGCAGTTTGAAACTGCTCTTCCAGTCTGCAGTGGTTGGCTGGAAGTCTCGTTTTACTCTAATCACACAGAGGGTGGCACAACCAGTACTACAATCCCTGGGGTGACTTTTTAACTTGCAGACCCGTGGTACCATATAATAGGGACTTACGGGTAAGTTAGCCTACTCCTATGCGGTTTAGCCAATGTAACATACAAATTTTGGGGTCAGGGCACTGGCACCAGCGCTGAGGTCTGGTTATCAGGCCTCAGTGTGCTTTGAGTTGAAAAACCAGCAGCTTCAGTCAAGGAACCTGGGGGTGACTTTACAAAAGGAGGCATTTCCTTACATCTACTAATTTGGGGCTCTGTGTCTGGACCCGAAGACAGTCTCAGAAGCAACTGTCAGTGTGCGGGATTGCCGCCTCAATAGGTACCGCATGTAATTTCCAGAGTGGAACAGTGTTATTGTCGAACCACACAGGGCTATCTTCCGGTGCAGAGAGGTACTACTGAAAAGTTTATGAATCCATTCTGACACTTGGGGAATATTCAAAAGGTGAAAAAACTGGCGGTAGATAGGGTTTCTACTAGAAAGAGTGTTACCAAATGTAAGTAACTTTTTCATTTCATTTGTAACATAGTGCTTTTTTGGTTTGTGTTTACTGATTTATAGGATGTCATAGACATGATTAAAATGTTTAAGCAAAAAACGGTGTTTTTTAAATTGATTTATGTTTCCACAATTACCGGTTGGATAGACTATTTTAGCATGAAAATAACATTATTACCATACCATACAATGACAAGCCATGCCATTCTAAACAATGACATAACGTTACTGTACAATGACACAATATACCATGCTATACTATACAACAAACCATACTATATTGTACAATGACTGGCCATGCCATACCATTCTATACATCAGGCCATATATATACAGTGACATACTATATAATGACCGATCATACTATACCATACCATACCGTGACAGTCCACACCATGCAATGCTGTGCATTAAAAGTCCATACAATATTATACATGGACAGATCATACCATACGATAATGTACAATGACAGGACATACAATACCATATAATGCAATAAGAGAGCATACCAGACTAGCAAATGAGAGGCCATACAATAACATGCCATATATCATATCATTTCATATCATACTATGCACTGACAGACCATAACATACAATAACAGGCCATACCACATCATATATACCGTAACGTACCATACAACAATAGGCCATACCATACTGTACAAGACAGTCCATAATAACATATCATATCATACTATATAATGACAGATCATGCCATACAATGACATGCCATTCCATTTTATACAATGACATACCATACTATACAATGACAAGCCATGCCATAGTATAGGATGATAAACTATAGCATATTATACATTGACAGGCCTTATCATACCATAATATACAATGACAGACCATGCCATCCTATATAGTAACAGGCCACACATCCTGTACTTTACAATGATGCATCATTGGCAGACCATACCATACTATACAATGACAAGCTGTACCATAGTATAGATAATAGACTATACCATACTATATAATGACAGGCCTTACCATACCGTACTATACAATGACAGGCTATATTATACTATACAGTGACTGGCCATACATCCCATACTATACCATACTAAACAATGACAAACCATACCAAAGTATAGAATGATGGACTTTTTTTGTAAAAGCGCACCATGCCGTGCTTTCACGTTAATGGCGGCTGCGCCCCTTCCTTTAGACATGGCCCTTAAAAAGAAAGGGGCACAGCTGCCATTTTAAAATAAAAAATGTAAAGATTTGCGTGAGATAGTGTCCTGCCTGCAAACCATTTAGCAAAATAGTGCTCGGATGCTGTAATTAAAGCCTACCCAGTAACAACACCTGTATCGGCGGGTGTCGTCATGGGAGGTTACAAAATGAGACAAGGTGGTACTGAGGAGGGGCTACTAAGCCTATTGACCAATGAAAAGCTTCAGTTTAGAAAGCACGACACAAGCCAATGAAAAATATGGGGGGAGAGTGGGCTGAACTTCAAGTCCATACCGCAATACAGTATGCCTCACAGAAAGTGCATGCACTGCCCAGCCTCGACCTACAAAATAAAAAGAACTGGGAAGCGGCCAGCTTTGAATGCGTTATAGGATTTCTTTTTTTTTTAAACTTTCAGCTGCTCTTGTTAGTCCAAGGTGGGTAGTTGCACTATACATGAGATTCTCAGTCCATATCAACCACTGAGTAAAGTGACACTTGATAGGAATTGGCATTTTTAAAAAAATATGTATCTGGGATCTTCTGTTTTCTTTCTCCAGGATGCTGGCAGCCAGCAAATTGGTTTCCTTTTGGGCAGCTGTAATGTGACGCTGGCTCTAACCACTGATGCCTGCCAGAAAGGCCTACCAAAATCGCACACCGGTGATATAGTGACATTCAAAGGTAAACCTATTCCCCTTCATCATCGTCCAGATGGAACCTGAGGCTGACCACACTGCTTGCATCCTGTGCCTCCGACGCATATTTCATGAAAATGGGTTTAAGATGTGCCTTTTAATAGCAGTGTTTGAGTGACTGCAATCTTTGTTCAGTGTTTGCGCCAACGTTGTTCAGTGTGTGTGTGACTTATGATTGTTATGTTTGCCTTTTGAATGTTCAGTTTTTTTTCAAGACCTGCGATGATTAGCTGTTTGTGAAAAGAATGTAAATGTTTTTTGTATTATGAGAAATTGGATTGTTGAATAGTCCTGCCAAATTGACCCAGGAGCAAAGCTGAAATAAAATTAATATGTAAAGAAGTTGGCAACTGTTTTTTGTTTTCCATAAGAAAAAGGAAAGATCCCCACACAAAATACTACCCCGACAAAATGGCCACAGTGGACACCTTAAGTATCATCCCTATTTGTATTCATGGTGCACGTTTATGAAAAATTCCAGTATAAAGTCTTGTATTGCTTTTACTTTGCAGAAATTAGATTAGCATGAGAGTCAGATAGCTATCCAACCAAACTACCACCTTTTATGGAGATTTTAAATGCACGGACGTAAACAAAATGAATAGTACACTAGTGAAAATGAATCCTCATGGGAAAGGAATATCAATCTTTTCATTAAGTACACATAGTAATTTACAGCTGTTTGCTGTTAACCAGTAGAAGGGGGGAAGAAATAGACTACAAACATTTGCCATGCGACTTGTTCAGCAAACTACCCATCAGCTCTGAAGTTCTTAAAACAGCCTGTATTTGCAGTATGTTTGCACTTGCCTGACTATTGTCTCGGCTTGAAAGGGTCCACTTGCTCCCTTTCCCAGCAAAGCTCTCTGCACTTGAAAGAAAGGCCCAAACCTAATTTCACTGTGGGCCTTTTTTCACTCCCTTTCTTGCCCCGCTCAGTTGCAGATTTCTTATCTGCTTCTTTTTTCTTCACTTGATCAATTTTGGGGGGATCATACAATCTGTACAAGAAAAGTAATGTTCTCTGTGCTTAATTCACTTTTTAACAAAGTATTCTCCCACTGTGTCCTCTGAAGTAATTGAGCCCATACCGGTTGCTACGTCAGAAAATTGCTGAAGTGAGAATTAAAAACAGCTGTTTCTGAGTTGCTTACATCTGTTTTTCAAAGGTTTTACTCTATTTCTGTCCTAAAAACCCTAATATTCGAGCAGCACAATCCATCTTTGTTCTTCCAAAAAGGTAAAAAGTAGTCCTCTTCCTTTGGGATAATTGGGGATGTATTATTCAAACTTAAAATTATATCTTGTTGAGGTTTCCACAATTAAGTGCTTGAATTAGGTTTCTTTGTATATATTTGCAGGTTGTACAATTGTAAATGTCTTCCACGTTTTTGTCACTGTGCTTGACTAGGGTTTTAATCCGTGAATGTGTGTTAGAGGTTTGCATTATTATGTATGTGTAAGAGTTTCATTCATCCTATAATTGTATGTTTCCTGTGATTGGAAACATTTGTGTGAAGCATTTCTGTTTGTCCTTATGTTTCAGGTTGGCCCTGTGTGGTGTGTCTTATTGTTCTTTTTTGTTATAAGGTTGGCCCCGTCTCGTTTGGTTTGTGATTGATGGAAAACACCTCGCAAAGCCCCCCAAGGACTGGTACCCCCCGATTCGAGATGCCAGCAATGACATCGCATACATTGAGGTGAGCACAGAGCTGGCTGTGCTGCGTGTGAGAAACTTTCCCTGTAGCAGCATCGTGACTCTGTCCTGAACAGGTTAAAATTTAGCAATCAAATAAATCCATCCTCCCTTTTCTTCATGCTCATCTTTTTGCAGACTTTTTTAAAGAATAAACTCACTTGCTATACCCTCAAACAGTTCATAGCCACCATGTTCAAGGAACACATGTATGGAAAATGGGTATAGCCATGAGGCATGTTCAGAATTAACCCATAAATGTTTTTAGTGCTTCCAAAATAACTTAACATACCATGCTCATTGATATCACCTCACACAATTTCCAGTGAAAATTCTCTCAAATTAATCCCCCTTTTTGCATTCACAGAGATTCAATAAATTTTTCTTGTGCAACATGTTTCCAGATTTATCCCAAAACATCCCCACAGAGGTCGATGTGAACCTTTCTGCTAGAATAATAAAACATTTCAGTACCAGCATACAAAAAAACCTACATTTTCTTAAATACATGGAGGAAAAGTAAGCGTCTGTGTCTTTGCTACATCTTTCAGTACCAGAAATCTTTCACACACTGGCTACAATTCTCATCAAACAAGAGAGTGTGTAAACTTAGTCATTTAACAATTCCAGCTTGTCTCCTTAGTTTGTCCTTCCATGACCGGAATCTGCCTGTGCCCCCTTCACCCATTTTTCTCTTGTTTTGTAAACTTATAAATTAACTGATTTGAACTGTACATGCTGGTTTCCCAGAATCCCTTTGCTTTATGAAAACAAAAAAATACTCTAACCCTTTGCTCTTTTAATTCTTAACAGGTTATCTATAGAAACGGCAATCAAATAAAATCCTGGGTGGGTTCAGAAAAATGCTGTCCTGTCATCATACTTTGACTCTTATCCTAGAATCACTTTATGCCATTTGTATTTTCTTCATACTATACCTTTATTGTATGATGGTGGAGAAAAACGTTATCCTTTTTCAAAAACATATGTGCATAATGCTGGATCAATGCTAAATCATGGCTACCAAGACCATCTGTCAATCTATTTAAAAAATATAGTCCGAAAATTTGGTACCTTGAAATGTTTTCCTGTTCAGTCCTTTCTTCGGTCTCACATGTCTGAGGTCATTGCTTTCATTGGTGAAGGAATTCCAAAGCTTCATACATCAGTGCCTGCTTGTTGCATTGCCTATCTGAACCCACTGGGCCAGGGCAGAGGACAAACTGGCATGTATAGGTGCCTGATGAAAAACAGTGACTCGCTCCTCTGAAGATGTATCTCCATCAGTCGGACCTTTGGTCACTGAACTAGACAGATGCTCAGGTTCACCAAAAACGATCTTTCTTCTGTGGTGTTTGTCTGTGTCCAACAGAAAATTGCAAATAACACACTTTTAGGTGAGAAAGACCTGGATGAAATATCCAGTGATCTGATATCTGAAACTCTTACACAGCATTGTAAACTTAATAGGTAGCACACTACCTTTGTGTGATCCTTCCATAGATTTGAAAGCATACTGGTTATATCTTGAGTATTTAAGTTGCATGATTAGTCTTTTTACTTCACAAGAGTCTACACAGCCACGGGTCTGGCCCTTATTGATGTATTTCAGGGTGTTGCAGGGATTCTGCTGATACACAGAACTATGCGAAGAACCCCAGGACCTCAGTGAATTGTGGTGTACCAGAAACTCACCTCAGAACCCAGAACCCAGTATCCGGCTAGCATAAGTGTCCCATTCGTTATCCGAGGTTTAGCTCGGCGGTCCCAATGAATAGACAACCCAGAACAAGCGACTCAGTACATACTCAGGAATGGTGGGAATCGAAGATACCTATTCGTATATTATTCTCACATCAGTCCACAACAATAATCAACAGAGACACGTTGTAAATAAAAGGGGTTTATTTTTATAGACCACGTGTCCTAAGATGCAGTACTTTGGCTAATACAAGCAGACAAATGATTAATATCAAAACCAGCAACATAGTTACAATACCATAGAATATAAAAGGGGTGATCATATTATAATGACAGTGGATACTACCACCTTCCCTTTACTAAGAAGCTAATATTATTATTATGCTAATAGAAGGTCTCTTAGGCTTGAATAGGGGACCCCATACCTCAAAGATCAGCTTAGTGAAATCACATCACAGGAGCATCAGGAGACTTCTCGCAGGAAGGCTCGTCTTCGGTCTGAATAATAAACATGATGTCTGTGATACTAAAAGCACTAATTTTCAGGCATTTGCAGCTGCGCGTGTGTTATGGCTAAATAGTGGGCCGATCAACCTAGAGTGAAAAACATGCATTGTGTAATAACCCAGACTGTTTGTCACACCATGTACAGACCAAGGTCGCTGCGCAGAGCTTGGGATGGTAACAACAGATTGCTCTTGTGTGAAGCAAGTCTCGAGTCAGCAGTTTGTTTTAAGAAATAACATGTAAACGCAGTGCCGTGTGCAAAAGCAAAAAGATGGCTTTCTAACATCTAACGTGGTTATGCTAACTTAACAATGCCTGTACGTATTCAGAGAGAACTCACTACACGCCCCCTTGATCGAAGCACTATTTAGTAGGCAAGAAAAGAGAGAACGCAGAGTTCAGTTTCGTCAGAGCAGAACAAGGCGTAACCAATCCAAAGGTTCAGAATGAGTTAAAGTCTGAAACGAAAAAAATTGAAAAGCAAAAGGGGAAACTGTGGTGTCCGGAAAAAAAATATAATCAATTAAAAAAAACTCAAAACAACCATCAGGGAGAAAGCAAAAAAAAAAAAAAAAAGGTAAATGCCGCGGCAGGGTGCTGTCCAGGAGCGACATGCGCCAAGGACGATAGTTCAGTCAATCCATGAATGTATAGGCAGCATATGTGGCAACCGCTTCCAACAAAAAATCATTTGCAGGGCCAGCGAAAGTCTCAGCCATCCAATCCATCAACGAAAAGGAACACACGTGTTCTTCAATCAGCGGAGCTTCCAGCACGATCAGAGGGCACCCGGAATGTTCCTCCAAATAGCTCATAGCCAAGAAGTTGTAGGCAGCCGTAGAGATGTCCCAATTACCCAGGATCCCATGTGCTGCTCCACAAGCCATTATCCGGACACCAGAACAGGTCAACTCGTGAGACACTAAGGGCCTCATTAGTCGATCGAAATCCGGCACCGGAGCCACCAGGCTGGTCAAGCACAAATCCAAAGGCCATTCAAAAGGACAATCCAGGCAGTGAAGCACAGGCTGCACGCAGGTGAAGTAGCAATACCGGAAAGATAATCCATATGCCAGGCTTAAGGTCGCCAATGGCAGAGTTCCATAAAAGTCCAGCATCCTATCTCGAAGAAGATGCAGGCGGGACAGGTGCACGTGCGGCACAGAAGGAGCAGCCATTCCGTAGGATGAAAAGGAAAAGCAGCACACCCGCCACTAGCGCCAGAAGCAGCGGAACACCTCCAAAGATGCTCGAGAAAAGGGAATGAAAAAAGCCCGGAACCACACCAAAAATAGTTTGGAAAGAGGTCACGAGACCCGAGCCCACAAGTTTAAAAAAATGAGCCAGGCCGGTCGTGGACGAGGCATTGAAAATAGTTTGGATCAAAGAGCCGAAATGTAGGGGGAGGTCAGTATTCAGAAGCGCCTGTACCTCTGTGCGCGTATTAGCCACGTGAAGGTCGAATGTTTCACGAGATGAAGTCAAAGACACCTCTTTTTGGGACAATAGGGCTCTTATTCTGCTCAACTTGTTGAACTCTGCTTTCAAGGTTGGAATTGAAGGCCAGATGGAAGCATCCAGCCGCCCATGCGGGGGTGGAAAGAGAACATTATTGCAGCAGACCACTTTCTGCGAGACAGTTACAATATACGGGATTCCCACTAACATCCCACAGCAAGCTTCACTATTCAAAATCAAATAACTACCGTTAGCAAGCAGTGTGAAAGAAGGCGTAATCACAGGCACTGGGACACCCCGTAAGATGCATGCTAAATTCGGTGCTTGTACATTGCATGCGCCGTGTAATTGAATGTGCCTACATACCAAGGAATGGTCAGGTGATGTGGTACATTCCTCGCCCTTCAAATAAACCTCAGTCCCGTCCCTAGTACATCTATACGTAAAGGGGAGGGACCAAACCTCATGTATGAAAGCGGTGCCCAGCGGTTCATATCTACCCAAAGCATAATGTTTCATACAAGACGTAAACTTAAAAAGCGCAAAAGGGAGAGTTATCAATCCGTGGACTAACCACGTAGCCGAATTGATCTCCGCTACAGAAAAAGGCAATGGTTCTAATTTTTCAATATGTAACAATGAATATGTAGCATCCTTCATGGACATAAATCGCTGCTTGTCAGTAAGGTTAAAGGGAAGGAATAACGATGTAGTGTTAAGATAGTCCCAAGGGACTCTCCCTGCCTTTAAAGTCTGTAATGTCCAAGCAAACTGCATAACAGAACGCAACTGGTTTTGACCATGATATAACACAGACATATCATCATGCACAATATCAACTACTGATGAAACAATATTATCTAATGTATAAATCCTAGAAGAGAGAGTGCTAATGCTGTTATCTATAACGGCTAAAACCTTTTCCATGTTGGCTTGGTCAATAGCCCTCAATCTGGAAGCCGCCTCAATCTGTGACAACTTCCAGACTTCGTTGTAAATAGCATACGCCCACCTCTTGGTTCTGCCACCCACAGGACCCTTAACAAAATCATTCAAATCTATTTTGTCATGTAATTGTGATAAATGAACTTTGACAGACGCCAAAGTGGAATGTCGCAGCCAAGATTGACATAACTTACCCACAGAGTATGTAGTTACAGTATGTGACGACTCAAACCGAGGGTCTACGCGTTCCTGAGTATACCCCGGTTTCAGTCCCAGAAAACGTCGTTGACAGATATCTGAACTGCTTTGCCAAATTAACCAACCCTCACTATTAACTTTCGAAATATTGAAAGATGTATTTGAAACTAAGGAGTGCAAAGCAGCAAGGGACAGATCTGTGTGGTTATCCCAATTGGGATAAGCGCCCAGATCCGGCACAGAAGGTGATTTTAATTGTTTAGAAGTGGCCAATCCAAAACAGGTGGTTTGGAAGATGGATGAATTCAAAAATAAAATATGATTTGGTATAAGACAGGCACGATGTAAAGCCTCTGTACCCTGTACCTGCCACGGCTTGGAACCCCAAACCGACTTTAGATCAATAGTAGCCTTCCATACATCATAACCTTTGATTGACAACTCGTCCATAAAGGACTTGGAATAAAGTAACTTTGTGTGTGTCAGTCTAACCTTTGCGGCAGACTCAGGCAGCACCTTAAAATAAAACGCTGCCGGGTTGGAAACACTGAAATCGGTAAAATATGAATACTTGTTAACTAGTGTTTGTGAACTTCCGAATTCGGGAGTAGGACAGTGTTCCCATTGGGTAAAATTTACAAAATTTCTAAATGTATTTGCTTTATGCAGGAAATGATTGCCATAATGTTGAAAACAATACTGTTCCGCATAATTAGCCGCATTTTCGTATAAATCTTCAGCATCAAAAGCGGCATAATATTTCAAATCAGAAAACAGTGACTCAATGGCGTGTACATCCCAATCATCAGAACGTATGTTCTGCCTAACCACATCACCCATAGAAACACGAAATACATTAGGTACATTAATGACCTCTGTAGGCCCATGAATTTGGAATTTAACAGCATCCCATGCGATTCCATCCAAGACGGGCCAGGCAGTAATATTCACAAAAGTCTGGTCCCTCTTCATGATGTGGGACGAGGAGTGGGGGGCCAAAGTTCCATTGATAAGTCTAATTGTCGATCTCTCAGTCAGATAGTGGCCATCCACAAGACGGAAAAAAACTATCACGAACCCAATGGACATAAACAAAAAGATACTGAAAAGCAACAGCCAAATGTATGTCCAAGGGGCAATCAAAAAATGTCTCTTAAACCAGCAGAAAAAAACAGCAACGTTCGATGGGGGGCTTGAGGGCAACGAGTTAGTGTCAAAGGAGAAACGGGACTGTCCAAGCGCCGTAGATTGTAAAACAGGCGAGGGACCACGTGTAGGATAAGCATACTCAGTCTCTTCGGGCAAACCACCAGCCGATGGTATCAACAAGGGATCAGTAACCGATTGCATCTCGATGGCAACATCAGGCAAGGTGTTAGAAGCAAGAGTCAACATTGAATTTCTTTGCATCGTCTGGCATGAAACTGCTGGAGTCATGCTAAGAAGTATCGGCCACTCGCTGAAGTTTGACATTGTCAATAGAGATGTACCTGTTCTCTTTGCGACCAGGAAGTGGAGGTAATATGACTGTTCTTGTTCCCTGCACTCCAAGCACTGGAACTGGTGCACGATAAGAGGGGCCGAACTCCTTCTTGTTCTCCACCTTCTCACGGACCAGATCTCCAACTCGGGGTAGCCAGCCGACTACCGGAACCTGAACTTCAACTTCAGATGTGGAGGGCAAGTGTTCCTTCGATAGAGTGTCTCTGGCTTCTTGTAGAGTCTGTAAAACAGCACAGTGATCATCTACGTCAAAGGGTGCGGTCGACGCCGCCATGTCTAGACCATCAAGGTCTGGTACAAACATTCTGATTCCGAAGAGCATCATGTACGGGGTCCGCCCACCCAGAGACCTTCTAGGGAGATTATTAAGTGCACGTTGAACGTTATACAAATGGGCTAGCCAGTTCCGGCCTGTGCCTAAAACACGGGCTGTCAATGATTGCTTTAAGTCACGGTTCATTCGCTCCACCACACTATTACCCTCAGGTCGGTAGGGGGACGAAAATTTGACTAGGACCCCCAAATTTCTCATAGCCTCCTTGTAAGCCTTAGAGGCGAACGCAGGGCCCTGATCAGAATGGAAGGTACCACACGCAAAAGTTCCCACAAAGACACGCAAATCTCTGATGACAGTCCGCGAGTCAGCACTCCTTTGTGGCCATACCCACAGAAAACGTGTGCACGAATCCACTGCAACCAAGATGTACTTGTACGCAGTATCAGAAGAAAAAGGACCGCAGTGATCCAAATAAACACAACCAAATGGTTTATTGGATATGTACAACTGTGTTTGTGATGGGCGCGCAACAGTAGAAGGTTTAATCTGTTGGCAAATGTCACAATCAAGAACATAAGCGCGCGCTTGTTTATATAAACCAAACCACCAGTAACGTTGTTGTAGCAGAGATATTGTGGCTGACACTCCGGCGTGGGCTGACGCCAACCCCTCATGAGCAGCCAGAATCAGTGCGGGTCTGCAGTCCGCGTTGGGAATAATTCTGTCACCAACGTCGTTAATCCTCACTAATGGGACATTATCAGGACTTAAACGGTAAATGTAACGAGAAGGAAAACCCTTCGGGTAAACGCCTTCCTTTTCTGTAGCAGCAATAGCTGCCAAGATGTCATCATCAATCTTACTCTTTGATCTGGTTACTGCTGCCACTAAGTATGTAGCCACTGCTGTTTTTGCTGCCTCGTCAGCCAAGCTGTTGCCGACAGCATGGACACCAAGTCGTTGGTGACCAAGAGTGTGAATTACATTCACGAGTGGGAGACGTTCTTTAAAGTCTGCCACTCGAACCCAAAGCGTTTTATGCTTAATTGTGCCACCTTTTGTGTCTCGATAATCATTCTGAGACCAGAAGTGTAAATTGTCATTATAGGACTGGACACAGTAGAAAGAATCACTCACAATTAGAGTAGTGACTCGGGGATCAGCAAACTCCAGTGCAAGCACTAGAGCCCGAAGCTCCGCCAATTGCGCGGTACAATCGCCCAATGACTGCGTATGCACTGCATCAGATTGGAATTCACCATTTACGAAAGTACCTACGACAATTGCGCAAGCCGCTGAGTAGGCGTGCTTTGATCCAATTGCGGGCTGCGCAGACCCGTCAGTGTATATGACACAATGGTATTCTTCGAGCGGGCGCAAAGACAGAGGAGCCGGATGAACGAATTCATACTGCAAGAACTCTTGAGTCTGTAATGAGGCATCAAAGATGTAGGTGACGTCTGGCGACGTCAGTGTCGTGGCCCATTGTATCCACCGAGGATGCAAAGCTTTAGAATTTGGTACACTTGCCTTTGTCACCGCTTCTAAGGCGGGATAGGGTGTTACAACCAGAATCTGTTTCCCATGTGACAGTGCGCGTTCTTTAAGGATCGCCATCTGTACAGCAGTCAGAACTTTTTCGACCGCGGAAAAACGTAATTCAGCAGAGGTGTACAAGTGGGATTTGTACGCAATGGGGACTGTATCGCCCTCATTAAACGTCAAATACGTGAAACCCACGGCGCCTGGCACTATTCTTATTACCAGGTTGGTGCGGTTATCACGTGTCAGCAAATATTGTGAAGCAAGAAGGTCAGCCTGTAAAGACTGTAAAATTTTAGAATGTTCCAGCTGCCAGCTAGACTTCGAAAATGTGGGTTGTACCAAGGCGTAAAGCGGCTTGATACGCTGGGCATAATCAGGAATGTACGTACGGCCGAAATTCAGGAAACCCAGCAGAGATTGTAATTTCTTTAGTGTCGTTGGCGCACTCAAGCATGCGCACTTCTCCAGAAAGTGGGGAGCTAACCCCTTACCTTCATTATTGAGTTCGTAGCCCAAAAACAACACTGTATATTCCGCGATGTGAGACTTCGCAAAATTGAATTTGTAGCCATAGTCAGCAAAACTCACTACAATATTGTCGACTCGAGACAGATGCGGCAACAGCTCGTCATCCGTGAGGTAGATATCGTCAACATAGGAGTATGCCTCGGGGTCTATTCTTTCTAAGAGAGAAACCACGCGAGCGGAAAAGACGCCAGGGCTATTTTTGTAGCCCATGGCTAATCTCGTAAACTGTTTTTGTTTTCCGCCCGAAGTAAACGCTGTCCACTGGCTACTCAGTGTGGACAGGTTATGGCTAAAAAAGCCATTGGAAATGTCAAGTGTCGTTTTAAACCGTTTACGCACGAGACTGTCGACTAGAGCCGAGCTATGTGTATTTTGTACCGCGCAGGTCCGGCAATGGGAGTTTAGGTGCCGGTAATCCAAAACTAAACGGTACGAGCCGTCAGGCTTCGTTACAGTGAATAAAGGGTTATTCATAGGGGACACACATGTTTCAATTACACCCTGATATTCCAATTGTTCAAGGATCGCCGCGACGTGAGGTCTAGCTTCACCACGCATGGGATATTGGGGCTGTGGCTGGGGCATAGACCGCAATGGAATCTCATGGCAGGGGGACAACCGGTCCCAACCCACCTGAGTACGATACACCGCTGGCGCAAGCGCCAGCGCCCACTCACCAGCGTACATTGCAGCTTGGTCCTTAGGCACCGTGTGCGCAAAGGACGGGAGGATTTTCTCCTCCCCTCTAGGAGCTTCCAAAATGAAGGCTGGGGGCCAATCTGCCTCCGCTAGGAGGATATCATAGGTGGTGGTCAGATTATCCCAAAAAATCCCTTTTATAGTTCGTTGTATGTCACCCTCTATTAATAAGACTATTTCATAAAGTCTATCAGGGGGAGCCACTCTGGTATCAGCTGTTTCAACAGTAACCAATACATCAGTTGCTGTAGCCGCCAGAAATGGACGCAGAGCTTGACGGACTATGGTAATTTCTGCCGCGCTGTCCAGTAGCGTCAGCGCCCATGTCCGGTTCTGAAGCTGTGTCTGCACTATCTGAGGCATATTTTGCCGTCAGAGCCGCCACTTTCTTCTTCTGAAACGGGGGTCTTTGTCGAGCAAACTCGTCCTGCTTGCCTTTACCCTCAGTCTGTCGGGGTTGGTCACGCTGTTGTGGAGCACCCCGACCTTTGCCACCGCCTCCGCCACCAGACTGTGTAGCCGATGTTTCCTGTGAAGAACGAGGAGAGCGCGGTTCAGAAACCTGAAATCTATCAGGAGACTTAATAGTAGCACGATCTCGCAGATCATAAGTGCGTTCACTACTTGACTGAACGGGAGAGGCAGGCCGAGAGCCCTGTTTCTGCTGCTGCTTTCCCTGTTGTTTAGTCCGCCAAGGTTGTTTTGGAAAAATTGGCCGACCATCCTTACCAAAAGTTTCTGCCTTACCCTGCTGCTTAGAATCGGGATTCTTGATCACAGGCTTAACTCCTAAAGAGCTACGACCCAAATCGCGATATGCTTCTGAAATTATTTTTGCAAATTCCTGCGGCTTGTCCTCTTCAGCAGCTTTCTTCAGTTCATTACGAACCTGAAAGTGCAACGCATCACCCTTAAGGTTTCCCATTATCATGGTAGCCACCAGGCCAAAATCTCCGAGGAGCCGCATCCCCAATTCTATCGCAGACTCCGCTCCATGGTCCTCTTGAACCTGTTTAATTATGGAGGGCAGCTGTAACATAGACGGAGTGCCGAAGCACTGCGCGTACGTCGCAGCAAAAATCTTACCCCAGGATACACAATCATCTATATGGGGAACTAAGTCTTTAGGCAAACTAATGGTGAGGATCCTGTGTTTTTCCACAGGAGTTGTATGCGGATAAACCGCCTCTATTTGGTCAAATTTTTCAGCAAGCCAAAAAGGATAATCATCCCTTGTGAGGGGGCGCTTGCCCACAACAGAATTGACCATAACAGGACTAATGACCACCGCGTGACGATCACTAGGTTGTCCCGCACTAACAGGCGCCCCCGCCTGTACAGTGCGCGACACATACTGCACCAACGCCCTATATACTGATATAAGGGCAGTGTGTAGTACACGCAATTCAGCCACCGTCACCGTGAGGTAACGGGGATGAGGCGTAAATCCGGCTAGTACCGGCCAAGTGGCCCCTGCAATTGATAAAGGGCCCATTCTCGGCGGTATAACCACATGGGGGAGGGCGCCATTAAACCAAATCTGATGTTGCCAAGCAGATATTGGTATCTCCTGTGTCCTATACGGCGCATAGTTAGCAGGCACGGCAGTAGCAGTGTAAGAATGAAAGGTATCGTCATCCCCACTGACTGCCGGAATCGTCACCCAGGAATAGAACAACTCAAACGGGTGAGCCGCATCGGCTCCCACCACAAAGATGACGTCCATGCCCGTGTCCGGCACCCCATACTGCGTCAAATGACGTTTCAGAGCTGCACGGCTGTGCGCCGCAATGTCTACTGCCATAAGGACAAGCTATACTTCAAGAATTTAGTAGCACAAGGGTTCAATAACCTTTTTAATGATCAAGCTTGAAAGAACCTATATCAATAGAACTAGGTAGGTTTAAATCCGTCAGACTTGTTATCCGGAAACAAGAATGAGGGTGCTGTGGACTAAATGTAAGCACTACTAAGGCGTTTCAACTCATAGACCAAACGTTAGGTGCCATGTTGCAGGGATTCTGCTGATACACAGAACTATGCGAAGAACCCCAGGACCTCAGTGAATTGTGGTGTACCAGAAACTCACCTCAGAACCCAGAACCCAGTATCCGGCTAGCATAAGTGTCCCATTCGTTATCCGAGGTTTAGCTCGGCGGTCCCAATGAATAGACAACCCAGAACAAGCGACTCAGTACATACTCAGGAATGGTGGGAATCGAAGATACCTATTCGTATATTATTCTCACATCAGTCCACAACAATAATCAACAGAGACACGTTGTAAATAAAAGGGGTTTATTTTTATAGACCACGTGTCCTAAGATGCAGTACTTTGGCTAATACAAGCAGACAAATGATTAATATCAAAACCAGCAACATAGTTACAATACCATAGAATATAAAAGGGGTGATCATATTATAATGACAGTGGATACTACCACCTTCCCTTTACTAAGAAGCTAATATTATTATTATGCTAATAGAAGGTCTCTTAGGCTTGAATAGGGGACCCCATACCTCAAAGATCAGCTTAGTGAAATCACATCACAGGAGCATCAGGAGACTTCTCGCAGGAAGGCTCGTCTTCGGTCTGAATAATAAACATGATGTCTGTGATACTAAAAGCACTAATTTTCAGGCATTTGCAGCTGCGCGTGTGTTATGGCTAAATAGTGGGCCGATCAACCTAGAGTGAAAAACATGCATTGTGTAATAACCCAGACTGTTTGTCACACCATGTACAGACCAAGGTCGCTGCGCAGAGCTTGGGATGGTAACAACAGATTGCTCTTGTGTGAAGCAAGTCTCGAGTCAGCAGTTTGTTTTAAGAAATAACATGTAAACGCAGTGCCGTGTGCAAAAGCAAAAAGATGGCTTTCTAACATCTAACGTGGTTATGCTAACTTAACAATGCCTGTACGTATTCAGAGAGAACTCACTACAAGGGTGATGAAATAGCTGACCTGTAGCTATACTTTTTCCACAGTACCATTCCACCCTTTGTCTGCTCAGCAGATAAATGTATCCTGTTCACTACATTGACCAAAGTTAAATGCACTGCTTGTTCCAGATGCAAGCTATGCATTTGAGCCCATGCTGACCATGCACTCGGACTTCTCTAGGGCCCAGCGGTCTCTGATGAGGGTCTGAGCCTCCTGTGAAAGACATAGAATTCCCATAGAGACATGAAACCAAACATACTATTAATGAATGCAGTGGCTTCCTGGGATTCTGCAGAAGGTTCACTTTGTAGTATATACAGCCCTGAAAATCCATTGAAATTTCTAAAATAGTCAGAAGCCATGTTCTTAATAGCTTCTATCAAAGTTCCCCTCTTTCTGGGATCCAAGACTGTATGAAAAAAACAATTGCCCACTGGAATCGGGTGAGGCTGTTTTCAGATGTCCTACCTTGAGTGTTCAGTACATCTACACTGCCGTAATTAAATGATCATTGTTCACCTTTCACCGTATGAGCCATCCTCTCTTGCTGTTGAGATAGTCCCAACCTAGTCCTACTGGTAGACTGTGCCAATTAACATTTAATTTCAAATAAAATCCATTCTTTAATGACTAAGTCCCAAATCCTCCCAGACTGCCATGCCGACCGTATCACCTAATGAAGCCCCCATAACCCTTTTGATATCATTGTTACTAGTACCTGGCCCTTAGGCCCTTATCCCTAGCGAGTTCGACGGGGTAGGGAAAACACTTCAAGCATACAGCTCAAGATCAACGTACGTACCTTACATTATCGGTCTGCTGGACTGCAGTCTATCATTTTTGAATCCGCAGCAACTCTCTTCATCAAAAGACGGTACAGTAATTGAAGAAGAGTAAACACAGGAAATAATACTTGTACATAAAGACATTCAAAGCCCCCAATTCCTATTTTGTACACCAAGGGCAAAAACATTAGACTTTCAAAGAAGAAAAAACTGTGAAACAAACAAATGAAATATTGGAAATAGGACTCATGAAAGTAAATGTATACAAACTGCAATTCAGAGCTAAATATTTGAAAAGTTCCAGTGACTCAGGGCCTCATTATTTATAACTGAGTACCAGTCCACCTTTTAATTAGGAGAAAGCATTGAGAACCAGAAAATACAACCACTCTTGGTCGAAAGCGCCACCTAGGAAACACAAGACAGCCTCCCTGGTCCTACAGTCATACACCTATGGTTTCGGGCTCTGATTACCAGATGTCTGGCCACATGGCATTTTACTTCCTGGGAATATGGTGCTTCTGCATGAAGCGAGAGCCTTGTGACAGCCCAGATCGGTTAGAGCATCAGCACCCACTTCCAAATCTCAATAAAGCTCTTGTACGAGTCAAATCTCTTGTATACCAAAATTATTCACTCAAGACCAATATTAAATGCACAAATCATTATCCCTACAACATGACTAAGCAGGCCAAATATTAGACCAGTATATACAGTGTGAGAAGTTGGCCTGATGTATGATGTCACTAGTTCTAGTGTACACCTTATATCAGTCCAAATACCCTTATGGTGATTGGTTGTAAAGTCAACCTTATAGACCAGCTATCCTAGTGGTAGCATGGACAAGAGCAGTCTTAGGCTAAACTCTGAATGGCATGTGAAGCCAGCTGTGATACCATATATAATCCCTTGAATACCAAATGAAAGGACACCACAACAGATATATATATAAAATAAAGTGTATTTATTCTAGTCAAACCCTCAGCACTCTTTATGAGATTAGAGGTAAGTACAACACAGTCTTATTCAAGCACACATTAAGTCACACAGGTAAGTAATACAGTTAGGCCCTAGGGGCCACGCAAACCATATACTAAGTAAGTGGTATAAGGACCACTGTCACGGAAATAGAATAGGCCTAGGCCTAGGGAATCGCTGGGGCTACACTACACTAGCGTTAGTTAGGAAGTGGGAGGCCCACGGGATTCGTGTGCAGAGTGGAAACACTCACACGTAATGCGTAAAAGTCACTAGCAATAGTACAGTTTAGAAAACGGTAGATTTAGGACACTTCCGGCGTAGCTAGGAAGTTGACACTGGAAAACTAGACACTAGGATAGTCACTATCCTGATGAGCACCGGAGTACCCAAGTTACCTAGCCCACAGGCTGCGGGTGCATAGGGGTGAAGATGCGTCGGTTTTCGTCGTCGACTCCTATGGATGCCTGAAGAAAGATGCTGACAGGCAGTCAGTGAAGAGTGTCCGGTGGATCCCAAGGCTGGGATCAAGAAGAGAGGAGACCTGCAAGCAGAAGGGACAGAGTCAAGGTCACTAGCTAGTGACCACGTGGAACCAGGAAGGAACCAGGCGATGTCGTGAAGATTGCAGGTGAAGGTGAAGCTTGTCGCTGCTGCCAGGAGGACCAGGAAGCGTCGAGGACGACCAGGACCAGGAGGCGAGCTGTCCCACGAAGGCTCTTGCTGTCGGCGGCGTCGAAGTTGGACTAGGACTCACCAAGCCTTGGCAAGCGGAACCCACGAAGAACGGAGGACTTGCTTCTGGTGCAGACCAGGAAGGTCTGGGGTGCTTCTTCTTTGCAGAGAAGCGGGAGCCAGTCTGGAGGAGCCAAACCAGCGCAGAAGATTTCAGGGTGCGTCGTCACAAAGGCCACTAGCCAGCGGGCAAGCAACCGGACAGACGCGGCAAGCAGGAAAATGCAGAAGGGCCCCACGCAGGACTCGTGGAGTGTGGGGGGCTGATCTTCGATGCAGATGGTGCTTGGGGTTGGGGCTTCTCAATCCCCGGTGCACAACTTCGAGGGTGCCTCAGAAGCTGCGCTTTAAGTTACTAGCCACTTTTCCCAGGTAGCTGGTCCCACGTCTCTCGTCGCCTCCACGGATCTCAGCTTTGCTGTGGATGTGGATCAGGGTCGGAGAAGTCTGGAAGTCAAGGCTCTGGTCGGGCTCTGCAGTCGGTTCCTCGTAGAACGTGGGCAAAGCAAAGGGTAGTCTCTTGATGGTGCCTGTTTGCACAGGGTAGCCACTCCTTGGCCACAAGGGAGATTCTTCAGTCTTCTTCTTTCGTCGAATGTCGAAGGTCCAGAGTTTCTGTTCAAGTTGCAGGTTCAGGATAATCTAAAGTCTTGAGGCCCAACTCCCACTCTTATACTAATCTGGGGGGCTGGGATACCTGCTAGGTCACGCCTTATGGGTGGGACCTGGGAGGGGGTGGTTACACCCACTTCCCTTTGTCCAGTTTCGCGCCAGAGCTGGGGCTGGAGTGCCCCAGCGCCGGTTTGAACTGGACTATGAAAGGAACACCTTGTGTGCCCCAGGCATGTCTCATTCCTTTCAGCCCATCCTGCTCCAATACACTAAAGGCTGTCTGGGGAGGTGCTAGCACCTCCCCAAGCAGGAAACCTATTGTCCAGGCCTCCCTGGCTGGGATCACTCCCAGCTGCAGGAGGTCAGACTTGTGTCGTGGCAGCAGCATCCATTTTGTGATGCTGAGGCTTTGGTCAGAGGCTAACAGTGAAGTATGATTTTAACATGTCTTTCCCTCTAGAAGGGGGGAATAATATCCTCATGTCCAGAAATGGCATGGGGGTATTATTCCACAGTGTTAGACACCTTACACGACATGTTTTGATAAAGCCAAACCATAGTTACCATAACCGTCTAAGATTATAAGGTACTTTAAGAGTATATGGTAGGCTATATCATAGAACAGCTATAAGGACTTGGTTCCGAAAGCTGCAGACAGGCTCAGCTCATGCTAGAGCACCATCTCACATGTTACCAAGCACTCTGCCTCCAGGATTGTTAAGGCCTGCCATAGGAGTGACTGATAGGTACACATGTGTCTATATATAAGGGTAGATATAGGCATACTATATCTAAGCAAGGGGTGATTACACGACCTTGCCCCAGCTGAGTGATCAGCCAGTTGTGTCTGATTGGAAGGCCAGACCAGGGGTGGCATAATACATGCTGCAGCCCCTGGGAGGCCTAGGGTACACCTATGCCCTGGGTACCTAGGGTACACTGTACAGGGTCCAATAAGGTGATCCTTACCAATTGGGAATGTACCTAGGGTACATGGAGTCCATTTTAAAGAGAGAGCAGACAGCCTGAGACCCTGAATGGCAGGATCTCAGGCCAACTAAGTCGAAAAACCAGCTAGACACTAGGCAAAAAGTTGGGGGTAACCATAGTCAGATATCCACCTTCCTACACACAGTATTAAAGCAGTTTAAGTGATGTAGACAATGCAGACATATATCTGTAGCAGAGCTGCAAAGAAAGCGGAGAGTCACTGGATTAATTCTGTCATGCATTAATGGACTGTAAAGAGACTGTCTGAGATGGGTGCATGCTTTCGTTTAAACCTGCTCTCCATAATTTGGTGTGGGTTGCATTCATTTTGGTAAAAATTTATTTGTTGCTGAAAGATACATTAATGAAAGGAAAGGATATTGCCACAAGGGTGATCTATATATTATGAGCCAGGTTTGTAGAAAAATCTGCACACTATGTCCCGAGATTTTCACTGTTACTTGTCTACATAACCACCCCTCTGCTTGCACTGTGAAGTTACAGTCGGATTTAAGTCTTACTTTACGCCTCCATTGAATGCATTACTCCAAGGTACCAGATGATTGGAAAGCCCGAATAGTTCTACAAGGTTAACCGTTTCAGAAAATCTGACAAAACTCCTCTTATGAAACTCAGAAAGAGACTAAGAGTCCTTTTTGTCACTGGAGAAGACATTATTCAACACTCTACTTTCTGTTTTGTTATCATCATCCTACTTTGGCAAGTAGTAGGCTAATATTGTAGAGTCTCTTCATCAGATTATTTCTTTGTCCACATATACAGTTCCTGTCTCGATAGGACTCTTGTACCTAGAGCTATGCTTTTCACTTTTGGTCGTACACTCTAGTGACTAGTTGCATGTCTTTGACAGCAGGTTTGTTTTTATATTCATGAACTGTTCCTCGTCATTTCGGTTTGGTAACCTCTGGCCTTCCTAAGAGCTAGCTGAAACTGACTACTGTATAAGGAGCTGCTCAAACTTGCCTCCTATCACTGGTCTTTAATATTGTTCAGAAAATTCTTGGAGATCAACTTGAGATGTATGTCCCTCTCACATCTTCTCTGACCCTGTTTTACACTTTTTCGCATTTTTGCATCCTGAAAATGTGCATTAAAAGCACACAAGACCCTGAGCTTGTTTCCATCACTTCAGCCTCCCAATGAACACCTGTTGCTATTTTGTTTCCCTTTGAATTTTCTCTTATGTTATATATGTTATCTTACTCTTGTTTGTCTTTTGATGTAAGTAATAGTGGACACATAACGTTACCTGACTCAATTAGTTTATCAGTTGGAACAAGATCAGAATAGGGGTTTTCCCTGTGCAGTGATTATTGCTCCATTTAAAAGTTAGCATGTTGTGCTTAGATCACTTTCCTGGTTCAGTTGTTCAGCTAGCATTGCATCTTGTGGGAGAATGAGCTCCATCAAAATGAGGCGTGTGCTTAAGCGATTGAGAAGACTGCTCACTTGAATCCAGCACCCACAGTACTCATGGAGGTGTAACAAGTTGTGCTACATAATGCCTATACTAAATACACATGGTCTGTCATTTCCTTCAAGTAGACTAGTAGTCAGTTAAGATTATTTCTAGCAAATAGGAGTCTGATGGTTTCAGCATATTTTGATTTGTCAGGCTGAATTTTCCTCTTTAGTTGTTTTAGTCTTGCTACATGGGTAATATATTCATTCAGCTGTGGGAGCTCCAGTATAGTGCAGTCCTTTACATTTTTCTGTATAGATTATACTCTCCTTGTTCCATTGACTTAGCATGACGGAAGCGCAAGGTCGATAAAGTTGAAATATCTTCTAATTTTTAAAGACTCCGTTATCAAGTGAAGTTCCAAGAGACAGAATTTTGAGTTCAGCTTTTGTCTTTCACGAAAACCCCCATGGTCTTCTCCCCAGAACTCCCCTTGATCTTCTCCAATGTGCCCCTTCTTGGTTTTCTCATCTGCGCCCCTCCAAAGGTCTTCTCCCCCACACCCTGGTCATCTCCCCCACACCCTGGTCATCTCCCCCACACCCCTCCTTGGTCTTCTTTCCTTCACCTGTTATTGGTCTTTTCCCTTTCTTGGACTTCTCCACACGCCCATACTTACTCTTGCCCCACGCCTATTCTTGCTCTTCTCTCACAACCCTTATGGTTTTGCTCCATACACTTTCTAAGACTATATTCCCTTGTGCTTTTTCCAATGTCCAACCTGTGCCCTTTTTAGACTTTTTATGCCCCATCCCGATTCTTGGCCTACTCTGCCCCACGCTATTTCTGAGTTTGCTCTCACATGCCCTTTTCAATCTGTTCTTTCCTTCACTATTCTCAATCTGTTCTTCCCTCGCTCCCTTTGCAGGCCTGTATTACGCTGTGCACTTTGTTGGTTTGTTTACTCCTGTATCCTTTGTCATCTGTTCTCTCCTTAATCCATCTTTTCTCTGTTGCAGTTTTCAACAGTCTGTTTCCCCGCACCCTGTGTTGGAATACTCCCCCATAGCCTTTAGTGTAGTTCTTCTCTGCACTGAGTGTGAGACTGTACTTGGCCATTATAGCACCTTGTGTTGCTTTCTCCCACGCACAGTGCTTCGGCCTTCTTCCGTTCAACACACTTCTAACTAGTTCCCTGTCTCCATTGTGGTTTATGTCTGGATACCATTAGTGCATGGTTATTGCTTGCCACAGCCTTTCCCTACCCTTTGGTCTTCTACTTCTATGGCAAATGCTTCTTTTCCTCTTTACTTGCTGCTTCCTTGATCCTCACCTTAACCTCTCCCTTTGACCTTCACTTTCCCCTTAGCTCCTTCTCCTCTGCAGCTCATTTTGTCTCCTACCTCTTTTTCGTGGTATTTTCCTGCTGTTCTTCTTAGGTTTCTTTTCTTCTGTGTTGGTTACTTGATGGTTCTTCTTTCTCGCTTCATTCTCCTTATCTTCTTTTACTGTTTGTTGATTTTCTTTTCCTCCTATCCCTTGTCTCTTAATTGATATCTTCCATTGCATCCCTCCCATTGATAGTGTAGCCGTTTGACAATGTAAGGCTCCCTTGTGCCTTTCCTATCGTTCTTCTGACCAGTTCTGTCTCTTACCAGTTGAATTCCTTCTCCTCCCTTTCAATAACTCCCAACGCTTGTTGACCTAAAATATTGTCATGTGTTCACTACTAAAGGTAATTTGCACAGCACCTATCTCAAAAGTTGATGGCTAAAAATCATTGAACTACAGTCTAAGATCAACACAATCTTGAAGCTAGAAGTATATCCTGTTAAAACTTTGAATTCTGCAGGTAAAAATGTTAGCATCGAAATTGGCTTGAAGCACTGCTCGTGTTGCTCACTTGGAGAGTCCATGTGGTGGCTCTCGCTCCCTGCGTATGCTGCTGCTAGGGTCACTATTGTCACCAAAAGAAAGAGACTCATAAACTCCTATTGAACTTTTCTGCTCACAAATAGCAATAGTGAGCCTGCAGAATAATTGATGTGCATAGCTGATTTAACTGTAGAGAGTGAAGAGGATGACCATAGATTCAGTCAGGCGCTGAACCATCTGCACTAAGTCCAACTTGTGTTCAACCTTAAGCCTTGGTGGAGGCGAAAACTCTTTATTGGCAAGAAAGTAACAAAGTTCAGGTAATGCCTTCGGTGCACATACCATCCTGCTCATTTTTGTGTATAGCCCATGCCTCAGATAAGAAGTAGGACATCACATTCTTCTTCAAGAGCACAATGTGAGCAGTCGGTTCTGTATGCAATCTTGAGCAGGTTAGTATTCCATTTTATCAGGATTTACCTCAACTAGTCACAAAGTCATGATAATGGATTCAAAGGAAGGGAAGTCATTGTGCTTTCTGCTATCTCAACAATCTTATTTGTTCTACAGGCCAGTGTCACCCCTCCTTTCGGCTGAGTTTTTTGTTCTGCCCACATTCTTTGTCGTCTCTCCTCAACCACAAACGGTTGCATGTCCTTGGGGCCCATTGAAAAACCTCTTACATTGTTTTGTGCCGTTTAATGTTACTGTGGGGAGCTATATCAGTTCCTTCTGTTAGATTAAGAAGGGCTTGATATATAAAACTTATGTTTGGAAAATTGCCTGTTTTCTTCATGTATTTCTCTTTCCTTGCTTGCAGTATAAGACGAGTAAAGAAGGGAGCACAGTCGGTATCACCGTGTCCCATGCTTCCATGCTGGCACACTGCCACGCCCTAACTCAGGCATGTGGATATTCTGAAGGTATGTGATATTTCTGCTGTTAAGGAAACCCTAGAAAGGTAGATCACGTTTGTCCAAAGTAACAGGAATCCTTTGCTGTTTTATGGGGGAAGGGTGGGGGACTGATGATTCATTACTATTTTTGCTGTTGGGGTGAGACCATAACCATATTACCAGAGAGCAAGTGGCAACAGAGCATATGTGAGACTCTAAGAAACTAACTGGCTTCTTTGAAGCTGGTGAGGCCAGCAAATGTGCTTTACATGAAGGAACAACTCTTATGAGAATATGTGGGATTATCCTAAAGGAGGTAGTATCAGCCCAGCCTTAGGGTGAGGAGGGGGGGGGGGTTGTGGTGGAGATACGTGTGTTGAAAGTACTGTGCCCCTGTTAAAGAAAAATGTGACAAAATAATGTTCACAACAATCTGCAAAGAATTGATGTGAATTGGGACATTTATAGTTTTGAAGTGCACCCACCTTACCTTTTGAGAACTGTTTTCAGAGCATTACAAGAGATTTCTAAAAGGGAAAGGAATCTCCTCTGGCAAGACAGGGTTCTGCAACTTAGATAAGGAGGATTAGTGTGTCTGTTCTTTTGTTGTGAGGTTACCACTAACTCTAGCATACTTGAAATTCCACTCTGGCCGGGGAAGGGTAGAAACTACCCATTTCTGATTAGAGACTTTGCAACTCTGTATGGCAGGCACATATTTATTGTTTGGTGAAACTCTGACTCTCAGTTGCTGTGACTGAGTGAGATATTGCTTTAGAGAAAGGTTTACTTGTAGTTTGCGGGGCCACAGCTTTGATGTGGCTTTGAGCGTCGTGACAGAACATTTTATACTATTAATGTGCATATTTTGTTCAGCCCTGTAGTTCAAGTTTCTCTGCTTTCAGCTGAAACATTAACGAACGTTCTGGACTTCAAGAGAGATGCTGGTCTTTGGCATGGTGTCTTAACCGTAAGTGTTCCAACAGCATGTGCCAGTGCAAATGAATGACTGTTTTGTCCCTTGATGCGCCACATTAGCAGTGGATGAGGTAATGTGATGAGTTTGGAGCAATTGCATTTTTTTGTATCAATATTGCGTCTGTAGTTTGAAAATCTCAGGACAGAGCCCTGCATCACGTTTAGGCATTTGGGGCGTTTCTTGCAGCTAGACATTTGGAAGTGGATGATGTTTCTGCTAGGGAGATGTCTGCAGTATCCAGTCTATTTACTGTAAATACAAATTATAAGCACAAATTGTGTTTCTAAAATATGTTCAGAAATCCATGACGCGGAGTAATTCAGTTTACTTTGCTACTCTCGATAGTGATCTGTGATTTCCTTGGTCGTGTTATCTGTAGCAAGATGTAGCATTTAGCTTCTGATATCATAAACTTGCCTCTAAATTTGACTAATGCAAAATTTCTCCTTTCTACGCTGCAAAACATAGTGAAAATTGCTGTTTTATGGTCTGAAAATATGAACTGCATGTTTCCTAATCCAGCCTGAACATATCCAGCAATTTAGTAGATGCCATCAATTCCTTGAATATCCGCCAGTGGTAGATTTTCCCACCTCGTAAACCGGAGCATATGATTAGTATGAGTGGAGAAACCCTTAGTGAAATAAATTGACAAATTACTCGCTCCTATACGCACTGAGCTATAGAACAAAAGCAGATGCATGTCGTTTATAACCTACGGGACCTAGAAAATGGAAATTATGCATTTCACTCACTTTTGGTGCTGTTGGGGTTGTAGTTAGTAGTGAGACTACGCGTGCCTCTGTTATACTAGATGCCTAATCCGAAGGAGTATCAATTTTGTAGAATATCCCCAGATCTCAGTCTGTAGCTGAAAAAAAATAATTTCCTATTAAAATACCAAGTGACACTTGAGAAAACACTCGTGCTCGATTAGTATAGCTGACGTCACTTGAAGTGGTGATTTCTACCTTACCGAAGGTGCTGCCAATGTTCCTGAAAGTTAGCTTCTTTCAGGCACAAGAAGCTCAAGGGTCTTCACTTCTTTGTGATTTGCAGTAAATTTGTTTTTCTGTTTTACTTGATTAGGCAATTAATGTACATGTGTACTTAAGTAGTCCCCAGGATTGCTGCATTTGTTTCTGGAAGTCTGCCTCACCTCTGTCTTGCTGATAGTTTTGAACTTATGTCCTGGTAGGTTCAGGCTGTCGGTTGTCCTGAGTAGTATTGGTGTCAGCAGCGACTCTGCTATATTCCCGAAAATGGAGGCTGAAAATCCTTACTTGACCTAGTCTCTTATAGACTGTAGATTTTGAGAAGAATAATTGACGAGTAAGCACAGGTCATTCTCCGCAGTCATACCAGCTTCTTCCTCCAGTAGAGCACTGCTTATGCTTGGAATCTAGTGCCACTTTAGGGTGGATTGGTCTCCCCATCTTTATACTTGACTGACTGCAAAGTTACCCACATGCTAAGTCTGTACCCATCCTTGACTTTCTGCAGGCACCTCTGTCAGTAACATTGCTACCTTCGTTTACCATTCCTGCTCAGCTGGAGGAGTTTAGACAGGCACCACGTGCCTGGTTTCTGCTCCCTTTAGTTGTTGCATCACTTGAACAGGCTGACAGTCTCTCTTGCTGCAATTGATCTGTGCCCCTGCATGGCCACATAACAGTTCATAGTTGGAGTTGTATTTTTAAATTTGGTACAAGAATTTATATTACAATTTTACCACCCTACCTCTCACACATAACTTATTTTGAAGTAGGCATAGTGCTTCCAGTGTGCTTTTACACAGACCTACCCCAACCATGAAGGGTGCCCCAAAGGTGGGTCCTGTCCCTCTTAATGTAATTTCAACATATATGAAAACACTAAGAGGAGTATTATTTCTTCTTTCTCTATGTGAATGGTAGAAGTTCTTCTAGAGGTATGGAGTTGTCAGGCACTTCTCACTCTCAATGACACACTTTTACTTTTTGCTCCGAGTTTCACAGAGTTGAAGCATTGATCATTAAGATATGCCTTTGGTGGACCTTTTTGTTTTTCACGAGAACAAGCATTGACTGCTGTTCTACTCCACGCAGTTTCGGTTGGTAGGAGCCCAGGAATGTTCATTCCATCTGAGATGGTGCTTCAATCTCTATTACTCGTTTCCTCCCATTCCTCTTGAGTTGTTTTTTGTAGAAGCTGTGTCAGGCCCAGGGACAGGTGATTGAGATTGTGCCAGGGTGTGGTACTGTGATCTACTCCGCATGTTCCTGTACCCTCGTCTTCTGCTCAGGGCAGACCTCCTCTCGCAATGGGAGGGACCAGTACTGCAACTGAACCTCCAAAGCACAATCCTCATGCCTAGAGTTTGAGGAGTGCAATCTGAGCTCTTTTGAGGTGCCTCGGGAAGTTGTCTATGGAATTTTAATGTCCCTCTACCAAGACAGTTTATTTTAGATATTCTGATGGATTCTTCTAAACTCAGATTGTTCAACTTGTAGATATTCCCCATGTGTCAGACCGATCTGGAAACTTAAAAGCAGTATGTTTGCTGCTGGTAGGTGGCGTTGTGCACATGTTAGTACCACCCATGCACGCTGATGTTGGTCCCTTTCTTTGTACACCTTCAGCTGCAGATCCAGAGCTTCTACTACGTCTTTTTTTAAATTGGTTTCTCCCAAAGTAGTAAATATTCCAGTGTGTCACCTCCAAATATGACACGGCTTAAGTCGTGCAAAGACTGTCGTAAAAATATGTCTGTGAGAGACCCTCAAGAGGTATGCCTATGGGGCTTGGGATCAGAGCACGGTTCCAAGGCCTACAAACATTGTGGCCATATAAATTCAAAGGTCATACGGGACTGCAAGGCAAAACTCTGTCACCAAACACTCGTAGACTTCATGTAGTGAATGGTCGAATTAAAAAGGATTGTTCTGTTTCCAATCCCAAAGTCGTTCCTGTGGCATATATTGAGCATGGCAGAAGTCTTTCAGTAAGTCCAAGAAGAAACACAAGAAATCAAAGTGTAAATCAGCCCTTTCCTGCCATTCTCTAACTTCAAAGAAGACGCAAAGGTGTCCACATGCCACCTGGTCTCGGTCATGATCCCCAAAGGAACAAATTCCAAGCCTGGTCCCAATGCACCCAAATTCCAGGGTCCATCAGTGGTGTTGCAGCAAGTCAATGCCTTTAGGCAGGTCATGCTGTGAATCTTTGGCACTTTACCAGTTTCCCTTGTGTTCTTTCGGGCCCCAAGGATCCACAGGGGCCTGCAGTCGGACTTCAAATACACAAGTAGGTTCCAGTCCATGACTTGCATTTAGCCTCCTATTGTCTTCACGGGACTTCGTCCAGCTGCACATTGTTTTTATTCCAAATCACGGCCTCGTTCTGTGAGTTCTCTCTCCTCTGTCCATATTGATAACTCTCCAAACTCTAGTGCTGGGCTCTGTTTGTGTTGTGACTCTGTTCATTTGAGGATTTTGTTGAAGGCAGTAGAAGGATACATGCAAGTCATGGACTGGAACATGTTGTAGATCAAGAGCAGATATGGCCAACCACCGACCCAACAAGCTTCCCAGCTCTCTCGTACAGCACCTCACAAAGACAGCTCTTAGTGCAGCCCCGCCCGCAACCCCCCCGACCACCAACCTCCAGCACCCTCAGATGCAAAAACCACTTTAGTGTGTCATTTCCAACACAACGCCACCCATTCGAAGTCCGGATCCAATATTTCCTCAAGGATGGCAAGCTGTCACTTCAGAGAAGCAGGACAGCCAAATTGTCCACGGGGACTATGCCCTGCCCTTCCTTTCTACCCTGCTGCACCCTATACCACCAACAGGTTGTCTAACGGAGGAACATATGTCTATTCTGTGGCAGAAAGTGCAAGTCCTTTCAGGTAGAGTGGCCATAGGGAGCATTCTGGCATCCGAAGTGTGACCTGGATGCTGCTACTTTGTGCAGAAGAAGGACGGGGGGACTTTGTTGTATTTTAGATCTTCGCCCTTTCAGTGCTTTCTGTGGAAGGGCAAATTCTGGAAGACTGGATGGTAGAATTGCAACTACTGTATGCCTGTTTCCATATCCCTTTTCTGGAATGCCGCAAGTGCTGTCTGTGGTTCACAGTGAGCCAGGGGCCTTTTCGCAGTGCTCCCTTTTGGCCTCATCAGTGCCCCTCTGGTGTTTCCGAAAATGATGGCTGAGGCCATACCTGACTCCGCAGATGTTCCAATACTGTTTGCCTATTGTCCGAACGGAGCATTCAGGACGTTCAGGCTAGGATTCCAATGATCTGATAGAGACTACTAGCCGCAGATTCCTTAACGTAGAATTATCCTCAGGCGTGAGACTGGACCCGGAAAACTTTCTTGCCCAGCATCTATGCGCGCCGGGGGGGGCGGCACCACGCGACTCCGCCCGACATCCTCCGCGGGCGTGACGTCAGCGAGGTCACATAAGCCCCACCCCGGCACACTGACGTCAGTTTTCTTCTTTTCCGCGTGCAACGTGGATTCGGATCTTGTCCCTGGCCTTCTTTTTCCACTTTTAGGTGATTTATTGAGAACAGAGTGTGAATGCCTTCGGGCTTTAAAACGTGCTTGTCTTGCGCACGCCAGATGTCGGCGACAGATCCTCACCCCATCTGCATGTGGTGTTTAGGGGAGCACCACAACTCCACGGACTGCGAGGCATGTCAGCAAATGAAGCCAAAGTCCCAGCGGGTGCGCCGGATGAAACTCCTTTCGGCACGCATGTCCCTGTTGGCGTCGTCGCCACGACCATCCCCCGCGGAAGGCTTCAAGACCTGCCGCTTCCGTCTCAGACATCGTCCCTCTCCCAGGCCGCAAGGGCGTTGCTCACCTGTTGGTAAGTGTCGCAGTTTGTCCCCGCGCCCAGTCCCTGGCCTGTTGGGGGTGTGAGTCCTCCGCGGGTGGTGCGGCCCCGCGCGTCAACACCCTTTCCGCCGTTCCCCGGTGCGGGGGCGACTAAAGCCCAGATGGAGGCCTATGCGGTGGCCTTGCAGGCCTCGTTGACTCTTCCTTCTTCTCCTGGGGCATCTGCGGATCCCTTGGCGTGTGCGGGGACTCCTGCAACGTCGCCCACAGCTCTGTCCCCGGTGCCAACAGGTTTGGATCCAGGTTCGGAGGATGTGGTGCCGTCGGGGTGCGGCCATTCGGGGTGCCCTCCTTTGGACCACGGTGCTCCTGCCTCGCCGCGCGAGGTTGGCGGGGCTCGGGGGCGTGTCCTCTAGTCCCTCTCGGTAGGCAGTTGCCTTGGCCGAGGTGATGCCGCTCAGGTGCCGGCAGCTGCTGGCCCTGGCGGTGCGCAGGGGCCGGCTAGGGGTTGAGGCGTGTCCCCGGGCCCCTCTCGTCCCTCCGCACAGGCGGCTGCCTCGTCGGAGGTCGAGTCGATGCCTTTTCGGCACCGATCCTTCGCCGCCCCGGCTCCGACACTGCCTCGGTCTCCTGCGCCGCGCGTTGTGGCAGAGGTCGTTCTGGCGTCCCCTTCGGCGCCGGTCGACGTTGACCTGACGCCGGTGGCGGACTCTACGGCGCCGGGCTGACGTCGGGTCGTTGATTCATCTTCAGACGCGCCCTCTTCTCCAGAGGTTCGGCGGTTGTTGGTTTCCACTTCTCCGGAGACTAGTCGCCGTGTTGTGGCTTTTTCCCCGGCGTCCTCTAAGGACGGCTCGTCGCCGTGCCCGCAGTCTTCGCCGGAGGCGCCTCAGGTTCCCCATCCATCGGCCCACCCTCCCCCGTTTCGAGCTTGGCCTTTCCTTCCTCCGGTTGGGCTGGGGGATGGCCGTCTTAGCTTGTAGCTGTCGCCCACGGAGGATCTGCTTTCCCCGCCGTGGGGCCCTACGGAGGCGGGTGCTGCCTTCGCTCGGGCTGTTTCCACGGCTGCGGAAATCCTGTGCATGGGCGATCCAGCTGCCCATTTCCCCGCGGATCATCTTCTGGATGTCCTCCATCAGGGTTCTGGTGGTCGGGAGCTGCTTCTTCCCTTAGAGGCTTCGCTCTTTTGGGGGCGGCCCACCACGGGGGACCTGGTGCCCCAGCAACTTCTGCACCGCCACCGTCCTGCGCCACATGATCCTGTCTGTCCTTCCCTCCACCAGGGGCCCTCTTTTACAGAATGCCTTTCCCTCCCTGCCATCGGTGTTGTCTCCCCCGTCACGGGAGGCCCGCTGGTTGGATTCCTGGGGGCGCAATATCTTCGCCTCCACCAGTGCGGCTTTGCGGGCCCTTAACACTCTTTGTGTATTGGCTAGGGCCACTTCTTGCTGGTGGGATTCGGCAGAGTCCCTTATGTCTGCCGCTTCTCAGGAGGGTGCCTGTGTCGATCTGAGGCACCATGTGTTGGATGGCGGGGAGCTGGCGGTGTTTATTCTTCACTCGGCTCTGGACATTTCGGAGGTGCTTGGTCGTACCATGGCTTCTTCAGTGGCCCTTTGTCAGCATACCTGGCGACGGGACAGTGTGTTCCCGGAGAACGTTGGGGAACGGCTGGTGGACTTACCCTTTGATGGTACTCTTTTGTTCCACGCCCCTGCGGATTCTGCCATTGAGGTTTCTTGCGGGGCTTCGTCCTCCTCCTCCTCAGTGACCTGTGAGTCGGTCTGTGTTTTGGGGGGTGTTCTTGCGTTGTTTTCCTGGTGCCTTGTAGCGAGTAGCCCCGGTTGTCTGTTCTGTGTGGTTGATGTGCCTTCAGGTCCTTTTGTTCGGACTTTGGTGCTGTTGGCTGCTGGTCCGGCCCTTGTTTGACTTGTGGTTTTGGCTGTATGTAAGCCGTGTAGGCCCTGAGATGAGGCCTTCTGTGTATTCTTGCATGGCAAGCCATCTGCGGTTTTCTTCACAGGTTTTTCTGTTTGTCCTCTGCTGCGGAAATGTTTTCCTAAGAGGGTTCCCATGTTCTGGGACATAACAAGCCCTATGTGGGGTACTGGTAGCTAATATTTAGCTTTATCATGTGCTGGAGGTGAGGTGTGGTCGTCCTTCGGGCTTCTGCCCTCCGTGGCGTCACGGTATGTCGCTGGTGCGATCTTCTTGCTGATGGTTTTGGGAATGGCTTGTGTTGCGCCCCGGTCCGTCCTTCTCCTGGATCGCTGTGTCGGTAGCCTAGTCTGGCCTGCTGTCTGTGGCATTGCGTTGTAGCGGTTTTGCGCTTCTGTCTGCCTTGGTTCCTCTTTGTCCGTGGGTCAGTGTGTGCCGGCCCCTCCCTTGGGGTGTGTCCGGGCCCTTCTTGGCCCTTCCTGGCCTCTGCCTTCGGCCGACGCTGGGTGCACCGTTCCGTGATGTTGTCTGCTGCTGGCTGTGCATGCCAGTGCGGGCCTGTTTGTTCTGCTACGCCGTTGTGGCCGTTGCTGTATTCTCTTGTGCCTTTCTTCTTCCATCTGCACTTTTGGCGATGCCACCGTCCCTGCCTTGTCCACTGTCTGCGGCTGGGGGTGTGTCCAGCTCTTCTGTCAGCTTGTATGTGTTTCTTCAGGTGGGCCCTGCCTCCGGTTCTACCTCTTCTCCCTAGGGGTTGAGGTGGTCCTTGTGTTTCCTGAGGCTATCGGGTGCTGTCTGCCCCTACGGGGTGTTGGGCAGTTCCCCCTTGGTTGGGCTTAGGTTTTTCCTGGCCTTTCCCTTCTTGTCCCCGTGACATGTCCCCTGCTGGGGCCCTGTGTCTCTCCTGGTGGGAAGCTCTCTCTCTCAGGCCCTCCTCCCTTCTGGGTATGGCTAGGGTATCTATTCTACGTTAAGGAATCTGCAGCTAGTAGTCTCTATCAGATGTACAAGTTACTTACCTTCGGTAACGATGGTAGAGACGATTCTAGCCGCAGACTCCTTCACGACCCGCCCTTCCTCCCCGTTCTGCGAGGACCCTCTGCTTGGGTTTCTGAAGTCGCCTCCCTGGGGGTGACTTGTCTTCTGTGGGTGTCCTCTTCGTTTTCTTCCGGTCAGGCATCCCTCCTGCTGGTTTCTCTCCAGCGTGCGGGCCTACTTTTGCTCCTTTCCTCCGTTGTTAGAGTTTCTGATCCCCCAACCGATCTACCTCGTTAGGGGTTCTTTTACCTGTCCTTTGACTTCCTGCTCTTTTCAGAGGTTATGGCCCTCCTTGGCACTGTAGTCTGTGGATGGATTACCTGTCCTTTGACCTCCTACTCCTTTCAGGGGGTATGGCCATTCTTGGCAGTGTAGTCTGGAGATGGATGGCTGTTGCTCCTCTGTTCCGGGCTTGTGGTTGCAGGCTCTCTCTCTCTCTCTCTCTCTCTCTCTCTCTCTCTTTTTCTGTTGCGGTGTTTTCACATGCTCTTGCCTCCAGGAGGGCTCTTCCCTTGGCTTGCACGGTGGTTCCACGGAGTGGTGTTTTGCTCTTTTATTGCTATGGCTTCGCTGCTCTGACCTACTGGTGCTTTACTGCCACCTGGTTCTTGCGCCTTGGCTTGCACAGTTGTTCCTGAGAGTGCTGCTCTGCTCTTTTCCTGCTCTGGCCTGCTGTTGTCGCCTTCTGGTGCCTTGGTGCCACCTGGTGATGTTTCATACCTTTTTGTTTCTCTGGTTTTTTCGCACACTGTTCCCATGCTCTCCTCAGTTTTGTATGGCTCTGCATCGTGGCGCGGAAAAGTTCTCCGATGCAAACTGACGTCAGCGTGCCGGGGTGGGGCTTATGTGACCTCGCTGACATCACGCCCACGGAGGACAACGGGCGGAGTCGCGTAGTGCCACACCCGGCACGCAGAGATGCTGGGCAAGAAAGTTTTCCGGATCCATTCTCGCGCCTGGGGATAATTCTACGTTAAGGAATCTGCGGCTAGAATCATCTCTCCTTGATACATCATTACCGAAGGTAAGTAACTTGTACTTTCAGCCTTAGGTCTGAAGCTCAGTGAGAATGAATATGTTGAAATCTGAAAGAGACACGTTAGTGATAGATTCCTTACCTTAGAATATCCCCAGGTGTCAGACTGGATTCGGATATTTTTCGTCAGCAGTACCCCTGCGCGAAGGTAGGCGTCGTCGTACGGCTCTGTGTACGTCGTTGGCGTCGTAGTCGCCAAGATGACATCGTCAGAGCTACTCACACGTGCCCACGCACGCTGACGTCAGTTCTTTCTTTTTCCACGCCAGCAGCGCAGATCCGAGAGAGAGTGGTTATGAGACTTGTATCTTGTTTTTGTCGACAATTCGACTTTTGGTGCAGTGGGGATGTCTGGGTTTCAGTCCTGTGGGGACTGTCGTCGGACCATGTCGGTGACGGACCCTTCTGCTTGGGGCACGCCATCTCCCCAAGACATGCCCCGATTGTCGGGCCATGGCGCAGGCGACTTGCGGAAGTGTTCCCGGTAGTTGTTGGAGGCCCGGCACTCGGTACGCGCCACTCCAGGTCCCACTCCCGTGGGAGATTGAGGGATTGCTGGTGCAGCCGACATCATCTTTCATCAGAATCGGGGACAGGTAAGTCACAAGCGCCATTAAAGGTCGAAGAAGTGGCATCGCTCTTCGTCTACCCCTCACCGGTCGCGGGACTCGGAGGAGGGGGTGTGTGGTCACTCCCCCGCGGCTCCTTTGGGTCCTCTGTTGTTGCTGCGGCTTCCCCTCATTGTTGGCGACCGTATGTGCCTTCGGAAGAAGTACAGGTACTTCTGTCGGCCATGGGCCGTTTCTCTGTCCCATCGGGTCCCTCCGGAGCGCCTTTGGACCCCGCGGACTCCTTGGGTGGTTCTGCCTTCGTACCGCTGCCTTTGGCCCCGTTTAAGCCGACATGATATCCTGTGGCGCTGTTGGCTCCGGCCTCGGCACTGCCATTGGTTTCTACCTCGGCGCTGCCATTGGCTCCAGGCCTCGGTGCCACCCTTGGCTCCAGCCTCGCATTGGCTTCAGCGCCGCCGTTGGCTCAGGCCTCGGCGCCGCCGTTGGCTTCGGCGCCGCCGTTGGCTCCGGCCTCGGCGCCTGGGCCGGAGCCAACGGCGGCGCCTAGGCCGGAGCCAACGGCGGCACCGAGGCCCTGAGCCATCAGCGGCGCCGAGGCCCGGAGCCAACGACGGTGCAGAGTCCAGAGCCAACGGCTCCGGCCTCGGCGCGCGGCGCCGTTGCCTCCGGCCTCGGCGCGCCCCGCCGTTGGCTCCGGTCTCGGCACAGCCATTGGCTCTGGCCTCTGCGCCGCCGATGGCTTCGGCCCTGGCGCAGCAGTTTGCACCGGCCTCGACGCCGCCGTTTGCTCTGGCCGTAGCACTTCCGGAAGCCTCGGCGCGGCAGTTGACTCCGGCCTCGACGCCTTCGGATCCAGCATCGGCTCCGGCCTCGGTGCCACCTTCACCTTCGGCTCCGGCCTCTGTTCCGGCCTCGGTGCCGCCTTCGGCTCCGGCATCGGCTCTGGCCTCGGTTCCGCCTTCGGCTCCGGCATCGGCTCTGGCCTCGGTGCCGCCTTCGGCTCCGGCATCGGCTCTGGCCTCGGCTCTGGCCTCGGTGCCGCCTTCGGCTCCGGCATCGGCTCCGGCCTCGGTGCCGCCTTCGGCTCCGGCATCGGCTCCGGCATCGGTGCCGCCTTCGGCTCCGGCATCGGCTCCGGCCTCGGTGCCGCCTTCGGATCCGGCATCGGCTCCGGCATCGGTGCCGCCTTCGGATCCGGCATCGGCGCCGCCTTCGTATCCGGCATCGGCCTCGACGTCGTTGCCTCCAGGGCCGGATTATATCGAGCCTGCCTTGTCCTGCCTCCAATTCCTATTCCTGACCAAAGGGGGATACTAGGAGGAGTCTGAGGACCTTCTCGCAGCTCGCTGTGAGGATGATCTACACTAGATTGACAATATGGAGGATTCCAGCAAGCTGGAATTATCTCCACACCCTGATACTCTGTCCCTTTCCTCCATAGCTACGGAGGTGGTGGGTTCATTCTGTGATATGGTGTAGGGGAGGCTCCTAACCTCAAATTCCCTACAGTGCCTATCAGGGCAAATCTCCTCACTGCAGTACTTCAGCAGCGGACTCCTCTACAGGGCTGCTACTATCCTTCAATAATGCACTTTAAAAGTCACACAGGGGCGCCTTTGCCTACAAGGCAACCCCAGTTTCATCGCACAGCACCTACCGCCAGAGTGTCTAGTGGTCCAGGGCTCTGCTTCTCCAAAGGCCTTTTGGCCCTCTATTCCAACTCTGTGTGGGACACGGTGGCGCAGGTGCTGCCACAGTGTCTAGAGGAGGCTTGGAAGGTGCTCTCTCAAGCAATTGCCGAGGACAAAGATGCGGCGGCATTCACTACCCATTATGCTCTTGACCCCGCATCCTCCATGGGCAGAGCAATTTGTATAACAGCAGGGTGGGACCCAGGGCTAGCGGGCAGGTCAGTCAACCGCCACCCCTACCACCGTTGCCTCACAACCTTCCTAGTCTGCTGTTTCAGTCCACGGTTTCAGGCCCACCGCACGCCAGGGGGCGGCTGGATTAGCCATCACCTCCCTCACTGGCGCACCACCACTTTACACAGGTGGGTTCTGTAAACAGTCTGAAGGGGCGACTCCTCCCCTTCGAGACTATTCCTCCTGCTTTGCCACGTCAGCACCACCGCATGTCGGGGGATCACTTGACACTTTGCAAACAGGAAGTTGCGGCACCCTTGGCATAGGGGGCCATCGAGCGTGTTTTAGACCTTCAGAATGTCAATCGTTTCCTAGATCCGCATGACTTGATGGTAGCGATACGCTTGTAGGACGCCTCATTTCACGTCCTGCCGTCCCACCGGCGTTACCCGCGGTTCACGGCTGGCACTGAGCAGCTCCCCTTTGGGCCTTACCAGCGCCCCTCCGGTGTTCCCTAAAAGTGCTGGAGGCAGTCGCAGCTCGTCTGCGCAGATCAAGGGTTTCAGTATTCCCCTATCTCAACGACTGGTTGTTGAAGGCGGGCTCGCCCCAGGCAGTCGTCTCCCACCTCCGGCGTACAGCCGACCTCCTGCATTTGCTGGGGTTCTCCATCACTGTGCCAAAGTCGCATCTGATTCCCTCACACAAGCTCCTCTTCTTCGGAGTGGTTCTGGACTCTGCGCACTTTCGGGTTTGTCCCCCCAGTCAGTGTGTCCGGAACACTCAGGCTATGATTCCGATCTTTCAGCCCTTGTCCTGGGTTTCAGTCAGGAAGACACTGAGGCTGCTGGGCCTCATGGCCTCCTTCATCCTGCTGATCAATCATGTCAGATGGTATATGCGGGCTCTGCAGTGGAACCTGCAGAGCCCGCAGTTCCAGTGGACGCAGCATCAGGGGCACCTGTCCGGCTACGTCCAGATCTCGGGGGGCACTGCACAAACCTTGCAGTGGTGATTCACTGACCAGCGATAGGTCAGCGGCAGGTCCCTCTCCCTTCCCCGACCAGAGCAAACAGTGGTAACGGATGCGTCCCTCCTGGGATGGGACAGCCACATGGGGGAGGCAGAGATCAGGGATCTCTGGTCTCAGGCCGAGTTCAAGCTCCATATCCATCTTTTGGAGCTCAGGGCGATCCTACTTGCACTGAAAGCATTCCTTCCCTCTGTCGAGGGGAGAGTAGTGCAGGTGTTCACAGACAACACCACCGCCATGTGGTACTACAATAAGCAAGGCGGGGTGGGGTCGTGGTCCCTAGGTCAAGAGGCGCGGCGTCTCTGGACATGGCTGGAACATCAGGGCATTTTCCTGGTGGTTCACCACTTGGCAGGTCCTTTGAACGCCCGGGCGGACGCATTCAGCCGGCTGTGCATTATGGATCACGAATGGCGTCTTCTCTCGGGGGTGGCGAAAGGTCTCATCACCTGTGGGGAGATCCTTGGTTAGGTCTATTCGCCACCAAAGAGACTGTGCAATGAAAGCAGTTCTGCACGTTGGCGTTTCCAAGGCAGCCCTCGCTCGGCTACGCTTTTCGTTGCAAGTGAAGTTGCGGTCTGTTATATGCCTTTCTGCTTATACCACTTCTGCCCAAAGTGCTGAAGAGGTTCGGGCGCGATCGGGCCCAAGTCATTCTGGTGGCACCGGACTGGGCTCGAAGGGTTTGGTATCCCGAGCTACTCAGTATGAGTGTGGATCCCCCAATCAGACTGCCTCTTTGGGAGGATCTCCCGTCGCAGCACCAGGGGACAGTCCTCCACCCGAACCTGTCCAGCCTCCACCTCCTTCCGTGGGGATTGAGCGGGGACAGTTGACTCCATTTGACTTACCTCCTGAAGTCTGTAATGTGATTCTGGCAGCCAGGCGTCCCTCACCTAAAACTGTATACGCCTGTCAGTGGAACGAGTTTGTGGCATGGTGCAGAGCGAAAGCTGTAGATCTTCTTTCTGCCCCTCCTTCTGAAGTCCTATTGTTCCTTCTCTCTTTGGTCCAGCAGGGCTCTGCTCTGGGCACTATCAAGGGCTACCTTTCTGCTCTTTCAGCCTTTCTCAGGCTGACTGATCAGCCCGCTCTTTTCAAGTCCCCTGCTGTCAATAGACATAGCATTACTCACCTTTTCCCTCCTATTCCTTTTGTGATACCTCAGCGGGACTTGAACCTGGTTCTCACATACTTGCTGTGCGCCCCCTGTGAGCCTCTTCATAACTGTCCTTTATGATTCTTCACTTGGCTATCACCGCCACTAGGCGTGTGAGTGAGCTCCAGGCTCTTTAATGTAACCTCCTTTCCTGGCGGTTCATCCGGACAAAGTTGTGCTTCAGCCACGTCCCGCCTTTCTACCAAAAGTAGTCACTGCCTTTCATCTGGGGCAAACTGTCTCTCTGCCCACTTTCCTTCCGCCTCCATGCCCTTCCAGAGAGGAAGTGAGGCTCCACCGTCTGGACCAAACGTGCGCTTTCATTCTACCTCGACCGCACACAACCATTCCGGGTGGATGACCAGCTCTGTTGGCTACGTGGGCGCTAAGAAACGATGGGCTGTGCACAAGAGAACTATCTCCCGCTGGGTTGTCCTGGGTATTCAAGCTTATCGGTTCTTAGGTAAGTATTTGACTGTGTGATTTAAGGTTCTGGGGTTAGACTCAGGGGTCTCCCAGGGTCAGTGGTGCACTGTTATTGCACCCTCAGCGGCACTAGGGCAGCCGGGTGCAGAGTGTTGAGGCCCAATGTCATCCTATAGAGGATAGGGAGTCTCCGGTTGGTGGCTGCTGGCAAGCAGGCCACGGGGTTGTGAGAGCAAAGCTCCTGGACTTTAGCTCAGGGCAAATGGGGAAACAAGTAGGTACAAAAAGTGCACCCTCAGCGGCACTGGGGCGGCCGGGTGCAGAGTGCTGTTTCGACGTCGGACGCCCTGTTGCTTTCTATGGAGGACCTCCGGTTTGAAGAAACACTGCAGGCTTGGGGTTAAGGATCTTCTGGGTGCGACCACCACTTCAAGGGTTAAGTTGGGATGTTTTGCGTTGGTTAGGCACCGTTGGTTTGGGCACACAAGGCCGTGGGGCATCGGGTGCAGGGGTGCCTTTTAGGGTCGGATTTTCTTACCCGCTCTGGTCGCGGTAGAGGGATCCTCTGGATTGAGGCTGCAGGTGTGGTCTGGAGGCTTGAGGCAGGTCAGGAGTCGCCGGATCTCAGGTCAGGATCGCCAGGGTGACCTCCTAGTGGTGTTTTTTCACTCGAGCTCGGGCCGGGTTCAGCAGGTGCAGAGTGGGCCGGATAGCGCGTGGGTTCGGTGGGTGCAGAGCGGGCTGGATTCGCGGTATCCGTCCGGAGCCAGAAGCTGCAGTTTGAACAAGTCCGGTGTTCACGGGAGATTCAGTCTTTGAAGTGAAGGCAGGCAGGTCTTCCGGGGTTTCTTGAGGTTGCTGGCTGCAGGACACACCGGGATTTCGCAGGAGCAGGTTCGAGGGGAGACAGGCCAGTAGGGCTGGGGCCAAGTCAGTGGGAGTCATCTTCTTGTTAGCTTTGCACGGCTCTTTGGTCCTACTTATCTTTTTTTCTTGTTGTTTCTGGATCTGAGGAAGCAAGATTCAGGGTGCCCCCTAAATACTAGATTTAGGGGCGTTACAGGTAGGTAAAGGGCAGGGACCAATGGGTCCCTTCCCTGCGGTGGGTACACCCCCTATCGTGCCACCCTCCAGTAGAAGGGGGGCAGGAGCCTGTCCCTGGTTGGTTGGGTCCCCCCAACCTCCAGGTGGCAGGGACTCAGAGTTGTGCGTTACCTCTTTCCCTCACTTGTTTTTCCCGCCGGTTCTCCTGCCCAAAGTGTGTGGGGGGGGGGGGGGCGGGGGGGGGAAGAATGGAACCAGTGGGGACCAGTTGCTGATAGCAGCAAATGGTCTGGGGAGGCTCACAATGGCAGCATGCCTTTGAAGCTTCCCCTTCGTGAACCCTGCCTATCCTGGGGGAGGAGCTTTTGTACCTCATCCCAGGATGTGCATTATTTCAGGACCCCGAGAGCAGCAGGGGGTCCAGAAACATGTCTGTTGATGGCAGTCTTAAGCAGCCACTCAGCCTGGACACTAGAGGTGGGTTAGTTTTCAGGGGGCATCTCTGAGATGCCCTCTGTGTGCATTTTTTATTAAATCCCACACTGGCATCAGTGTGGGTTTCATGTGCCGAGAAGTTTGATACCAAACTTCCCAGTCTTTAGGGTAGCCATTATGGTGCTGTGGAGTTTGTAATTACAAACTCCCAGCACCATATACTCTTAATGGCGACACTGCACTTACAGTGCCCAAGAATGGACTTGGACACTGTAGGGGCACAGGGCTCATGCCCTTATGCCCTCACCACTGGCATAGTGCACCCAGCTGGAAGGGTGGCTGACCTAGGCCAGGGCAGTGCTTTGTAGGCATGGCACACAGGGATGTGTGCCATGTCGACCTTTCACTTTGTTCTGCACCAAAACACGCAGCCTGCAAAGGCAGTGTGTGAGTGTAGTGGTACAGGACCTCCAAGGTTGGCACAATAAGTGCTGCAGCCCTTAGACGCCTTCTCTGGTCACAGTGCCCTGGGTACCTGTGGTACCAGTCACCAGGGGCTGACCTGTGGCCATAGATGCCATTGGGTTTGTTTTGGGGAAAGAACACAGGCCCTCCGAACCTGATTGGCAGGGACCCAGGGCACTCCAAGCAAAAGTGCATCCGTAGTCTGGCAAAAGGTGTTTGGGGGGGGGGGGGGAATTACTGCAACAGAATCCCACTTTCCTACACTGTTTGCTTGTTCTGAAAAAGAGCAGGAACAACCAGGCCCTGGGCGTGAGCATCTGTCCTATGATCAGGCTTCCTCTTCAGGAGGATCTTCTGTTGCAGAAGTGGGGCAAGGTCTCTCACCAGGGTCTGCGCAATCTGTATTTCCATGCTTGGAGGTGGAGTGGCAGCAGTTGATTTCTTTTGACCACCCTTGTGAGGTTATTGATGTAATTTTGGCAGCTATATGTCCCCCTACAAAATCAGTGCACACTGGTCATTGGCACAAATTAAAATGTTTGGCTTGGTGCGGCACCCGCCTCGTTGATCCACTGCAAGGCAAGTTGACTTAAAATTCTGTCATTTGTTTTGTACCTGGCCTAGCAAGGACTTTATTTGGGCACTGTGGAAGGTTATTTGTGGGCCCTTACAACTTTTTGGTGGTTGCTGGATCAGCCTTCTTTGTTTAAATCGCCTGTTGCGATGCGGTTTTTGAAAAGTTCACCACACTTATTTCCACCAAGACCCTTTGCCATAGTGGGGCTTGAATTTAGTTCTTAATTCTTGATGTGTACTCCCTATGGGCTGATACACACTTAATTATGTCTTCTAACCCTGAAAACGATCTTTCGGATTCCCATAGTATCAGCTCGTGTTAGAGCTAGCTTCAGGCTCTTTCCATCTGACCGCGTAATTCAACCTTCTTCCAAGACAGGCTGGTTTTGAGGACTTGAATTGCCTTTCTACCGAAAGCTGTCACACCTTTTCATATTGGGCAGGGTATTAACCCTTCAGGCTTTCTCTGCCTCGTACCTCGAAGCTGGAAGAGAGACTCCCAAGTGCTGTGCTTTTACACACATTGCACCAGGAAATAGCGGTTGGGCAATTAGCTTTTTGTAGAATTCTCTGATGCAAAGAAGTGCAAGGTAATGCAAAATGGACAACCTCTCAATTGATTGTTCTCTGCATTAAAATCTGCTACACATTGGCTAAGAAACAGAAATAATTTAGAGGTTTGCCCCAACGATTGCACCTGGGCTCAGGGTACAAAAAAACAGAAAACTGGTATCATGTGGGAACAAATGATTTCCAACTACCACAGTGACTATATCAATTGATCACTGGTACGGTATATATATTTACAGAAACATCACTTATTCCAACTTTGTCACAAGGAAAAACCAAAACTCTTTGTTCAGGGAGGTCCTGATAGGCCCAAGTAAACAGGCCGAAACGCATTGACTTTCTTGTATTTGAGTAGTCCAATTGTTAAAAATTTAAATAATTCAATACCCTTGGTACTCATAGCAAAACTATCGCGGGCTGGATGTTCTCTTGTGTGCTTCTTAATGGACTAGCTTCTATATGAACTGCCTTTGATAAACCGGAATCGCAGTCATATCCAGTTATAAATTGCTTGGAAGATAGATGAAATTCATAGATGTGATGTACAGTGAATGTGTTTCTATGTTATGTGCAAGACAATGTGTTTTTCTTTATGTCCGTGTCCAAATTTCGATTGTGTATGTATACACACCACTATACTCTTTGAAACCATGAGTTTTAGTTTTTGCTTGTGACAAAGTTAGAATAAACTACGTTTGTGAAAATATATATACCGTACCAGTGATAAACCGATATTTTTACAGCGGTATTTGCGAAACCATTTGTTCCCACATGATACCAGTTTTCTGTTTTTTGTACTCGTTGGCTAAGAAGCAATCTTCAGCAGGCATACAGCGTCATGCTACCAGAGCTAAAGCTGCTACCACCGCTTTGGCATGTGAAGTACCTGTTCTGGATATTTGGCAGGCATGTCAAATCACATGTTTGCGAAGCACTACCTTGACAGTCAGGTCCATCGAGATGGGTATTTTGCCTTCACAGTCCCGCAGAACATTTCAGTATGAGCCAGTTCACAGAGCTAGCACCTTAGGAGGTACTGCTATTGTATGAGGAGTCTGCTGTTAGAGGTATTCATCAGAAAGAAGTAACTTACTTTGGTAATGCTCTTTCTGGTGCTTAGTGTATCACTTGAATGAGGTTGGTTCATAACTGCATGAAGCACATACCCGTGTTTGTTGCTTGGTGCACTGAAGAGGAGGTTGACCCTCCAAAGGTATAGCTATCAGATGTGTTGCGTTTTGCGTTATCACCTGCCCAGCAAGACTTGGCTGTGGGCACTGTTAAAAGCTATTTGATAGCCTTTTGGGCCACCCTTTGTCTGCCTGATCAGCCTTTACTATTCAAGTATCCTATTTTTTTGTTGTTGTCTGAAGGGATTCACCCATGTGTTTCCCCCTTCACTGTTCACAATGGACCCTTAATTTATTAGTGACATTCTAAAGTGTTATATTACTCTAGCGGACATCCCTGGTGCTCACTCAATGTCATGCTCACTTTCCTGATGTGTTAATCTTTTTACCACCAGCATAGTTGCCCATTGAGTTTGCTAACTCTGAGAATTGTCTTTTTGATCGCTCGTACTTCAAATTGGTATGTGTTATCGAGCTGCAGAATTTGTTTTTTTGTTTTTACCGTTTTGATTTTGCATTTTCAAGACAAGAACATGACACACAGTACATTTAAAATAAAGCATTGTGAAGAACATATAATGGAAGGCATGGCTCATGCCCCACGCCAACTGGTACTGTTGAAACACAATCTCACTCAGTGTACACAGAAAATCCTCACATCTCTCATACACAATCATAGTCAACCAGTTAAAAGGTCAGTTTCTGATGAGCCCCTTTCTGTGTCTGATGGAGTAATCCTGTGGATGCTGGATGCCCTCAAAGTCCTGGACATTGCCATGTGGCGCCCTCTCTCCCGTTGTAGACTCTGTATTTAAATATTAAAGGGGCACCAAATAACATTGAACTTGGCTACTCGATCTTGTATAATGCGTTGAGTAACCAAAGGTTTTTGGTGCAGCCTCCTGTTACTTCATTCTGCCTGAGATTGGTCTTGCAGTTGAAGGCTTCCTTCCTTCCTTCCTTCCTTCCTTCCTTCCTTCCTTCCAAAGGTAGGTCCTCCCTTTCATTGTAGTTCTGTTGATCCTCTTGCTGTCTTCTACTCAACTCATCTGTTCAAGAAGGAGGAAAGATTGTGTTGTCTGGATCTTCATACGGATCCCAATTTTCATGTTGTCCGGACCCACTAGTTTAAGGTGAGTGACCAACTTTTCCTGTGCTATGCAGTCTCCAGAAAGGGTGAGTTGATTAAGAAGCAGACAGTTTCCAGCAGGATCGTCCTGTGCATCTTTGCCAAGAAAATACCTCCAGGAAAGCATTGGAGTTCATTCTGTGAGAAAGTGCCATCTTTCTTGCATGGTATGCCCCCACTTTTTGCTGAATGTACTTTGACTGAGTGTGCCCTGGACTCCTGCCAATCAGGTGCCCAGGGCCTATGTTCCTTCCCTAAAACAAACCAAACCCAAATTGGCAAACCCTGGCCACATGTCAGCCCCTGGTAAATGGTACCCTAGGTACCCAGGGCCTTGTGACCAGGGAAGGCCTCTAAGGGCTGCAGCACTCATTGTGCCACCCTTAAAGGCCCTGTACCCTAACACACACACACTGCTCTTGCAGGTTGAGTGTTTGGGTGCAAGACAAAAACGAAGTCGACATGGCACACATCCTTGTGTGCCATGCCCATCACCTACACTACCATGGCATACATCAGTCACCCCTCTTGCTGGGTGCCTTATGCCAATGGTGTGGGCACAAGAGCAGGAGCCCTGTGCCCCTACAGTGCCCAGGTCCATTCCTGAGCACTGTAAGTGCAGTGCTGCCATTTAAGAGTACATGGTGCTGGGAGCTCGTCAAACACAAGCTCCACAGCACCATAATGGCAACACTAAAGACTGAGAAGTTTGGTATCCAACTTCTCAGCACATTAAACCCACACTGATGCCATTGAGGGATTTAATGTACCCAGCACCCCAGAGGGCATCTTAGATGTGCCCCCTTAAACCTAACCTACAATCCACGTCTGCTCTGAGGCTGCCTAGGCTGCCACCCAGCAGACATGTTGCTGTACCCCTGGGTAGGAGAGCCCCTGCTCTCCTGGGCCTGCAACAATGCACATCCTGGGCGAGGTGCTAAATCTCCTCCCCCAGGATGGGCAGGGGGAAGCTTCAAAGGCATGCCGCCTCTGTGAGCTTCCCCAGGCCCCTGCAACCCCCCACTCTGGCGGGAAGCTTTGGCCGGAAACCCCAAATAAGGACAGGGGATGTGCCAGCCTGCCAACCCCACCCCTCAGGTGGGGGAGGCGAGGTGAAGCACATCGCTGGGCTCTCGCCATCTTGAAGATTGGGAGCCCTACCCTATCAGGACTAGGCTACTGCCCCCCTCCCACAGGAGAGAGGCAGGATAGGGGATGTACCCACCCCAGGACAGGGACCCATTGGTCCCTGCCCTTCACCTACCTGTAACGCCCCTAAATCTAGTATTTAGGGGCACCCTGAACCTTCCTTCCCCAGATTCCAGATTCAAAACTACAAAGAGCAAGAAGAAAGAAGACCTGCCCTGCAGCTGCTGAAAAGAGGAAGACACCAACTGCATTGGCCCCAGCCCTACCGGCCTGTCGACCCTCGAACCTGCTCCTGCTCCAACCCGGCATCTCTTGTGGCCAGCAACCTCACCAACCCCGGGGGACCTGGCTACCTTTTGGCTCGAAGCCCCTGGGACTCCCATGAGTAGAGGCTCTACTCAAAACCTACCTTTAATCCCTGGCAGCAGCCCGGAACCGCGAACCCAGCACACTCTGCACCAGCCAAACCTGGCCAGTGCCGGAGTGAACAAAGACCCTGAGGACGACCCCACGGCGACTGTGACCCCGAGTCCGGCACCCAAGGACCTCCCTCGACACTCCTGAAGGAGCCTGCAGCCTCAGAACAAGGTGCCCCCCCACTGCGATCAACAGAGGGTAAGATTTCCCGACACCAAAAGGCACCCCTGCACGCGGAGCCCCACGGCCCCCTGTGCCCAATTCCGGGGTACCTACTTATCCTCCAACTACCCAACTTACCTCTCGAAGTGGTGGTGGCACCTGAAGAGTCCTCGTCCCCGAGCTTGCAGTCTGTTTCTAAACCGGAGATTTCCCATTGAAATCAATTGAGCGCCCGAAGGCTCAAAAGCACTCTGCACCCAGCCGCCCGAGTGGCCCTGGCAGTGAAAACTCTACACCTACCTACTTCCCCAGTTGCCCTGAGTAAGTGACCAGGAGCTCAGCTCCCACAGCCGCGTGACTTGCCAGTCAGCAGCCACCAACCAAGGCCCCCCTATCCCTCATAGGATAACATCGGGCCTAACTCTCTCTGCAACCGGCCGCCCTAGAGCCGCTGAGGGTGAACAAACTGTACCTACCTGACCCTGGGGGACCCCAGAGTCTATGCCCAGAACCTCAACTCTGCCAGTCGAGTACTTACCCTTAAACCGCTAACTCTATTTTCCTCGTAGGGTAACATTGACTGGCTTTTTCTTGAAATTTCTTCTAAGTGTGGACTTTTCAAATCTTAAAATATTCACCAAAAATCAGCCGAGTAACGAAAACGAAATTACTCACCTGCTCTTAGGTGAGCTCCCAGTGCTGGATCTTGGTGCCCAGCACTGACTCTGAAAAATACTTACAACTGTACTTACCCTTAACCCAATTTTCTTCCATAGGAAACCATTGACTGTTTTTCTGTGAAATTTTTGAAGTGTCGATTTCTGCAATCTTTAAATATTCTTCAAAAATCGTATAATATCTGAAAACGTAATTACTTACCTGTTTTTTTTATAAAGGTCCCAGTACTGAGTCCAGGCACCCAGTACTGGATTACAAAAGTAACGAGAACATACTGTACCTGCAACCTGAATTTTCTTCCATAGGGAATCATTGACTGTTTTCTTTGAAATATTTTCTAAGTGTCAACTTTTAAAATAGCTAAATATTGTTTAAAAATCATTACAGTAATTAAGTTGACTTTCATCACTTGATTCTGAGTACTGACCCAGGACTGAATCTAGGATCCAGTCCTGGAATTCCAAAAGTAATCTAAAAAGTAATCTGTTGCAAATAACTTGAATTTACCATTGAGCTCAATGCATTGTTGTGTTTAAAAATGGAGTTGCCTACTGCAACCACTTGTAACTGTTTACAAAAGTCTATTGCATATTGCAAAAGTATTTATATGAAACATCTCATGCTGAGAAAGTTTTTTTTAAATCCAAGTGTTGGTTCTAAAATAAAACAAGCATATATTTTTTATATATAAACCATTGGCCTAGAGTTCAGTTCTTGAGTGTGTGAGACCATTTGCTGACTGAGTGTGTACAACAAATGCTTTACACTGTCCTCTGATACTGCCTTACTGCTCGACCAAGCTACCACTTTAGAGAGTAAGGTTATATCTAACTTTAACCTCTGTCAAACCCTGGGGGACTGTGGACTCTGTACACCCTGTACCTATTAAGGAATAGTATATACAGAGCCACTTTCCCACACATTCCACTAGGCTAAAGACTGCCTCTTCACAGTTATGGGACGTTCTTGTATTTACATTTGACGTGCCACAGCATGGGCTTCGGTCCACATTTCTACGATGCATCGCTTTCTTGACTGCGAAGTCTGCAGAAATAGCAATTTTACCATATCAGTGTTACAGGACTTTCTAGATTGGACACCTTATTTCAGACTCATTGCCTGGGAGGTAGTGCTTTGGTAGGGATTAAATAGGAGAGGAATCTTCTGGTAGAAGTATCCATCAGAAGAACAAGTTACATACATTCAGTAACGATCTTCCTGGTGGATACTCACCAATTACGCCCACCTACTCCCTCTCAGGAGTGATCTTGCAACTGACAATAAGGTCCCAACTTACTTTCAGAACACTAACTTCTGTCAGTCTAGTTAACCTCATCTATGTCTTGGAGGATGTAGAAACATGGACAGGAATTTGTCATTAGCATGCCTTACATTTCTCCCTGATGCCACTTCCCGGATAGAACCCGAGACAGGGCAGAGGCACAACCTATTGCTATTTCCAGTTTACACATGCAGTCTGGTACTTTAAAGGATTCTAATGGTGAGGCATGTGCATAAACATTTATCTGCCAGAAGGATTCTGTTAAATGACTTGTTCTTCAGGGCATACTCTATACATGGCATGTGACTTTGTTACCATCATGAGTTTCAGGCTCTACTCTACATATCTCAGCAGAGTGTCTTGTGTGATGAAATTAGGAAATTGTCTTCATGAATGTGTTTGCATAATGCATTCCTATCTTAGTTATCCTGTTTTTCTGTGAGTTTGATGACTAAATTGTATTATAATTAATAGTTCATTTTTACGCTGTTTTTAAAACCATCATTTTGCATTTCCTAAGTAGTTTAAAAATAGATATTACCTGATATAATTGCACTCTGTCAGAAAGAAGAACTCTCATTTCCTTGCCAGTTTTGCATCTCGTAACCTGTAGGCCAAATGTCCACAATGAGCATAGTATTCTCCAATCTTACATCCTACATGTTTTTGTCTTTTTGTGTATGGGGTCAGCATCAAGACCATCTTGATAGTGAACATTGCTCTTTGTTAATGCCTTTAATGATATTATTGAATTTGCTGAGCCATCTAGTTGACTGATAGTAGACACTCATGGGTGCGTGCATGGAGTAATGAGTCAGCTGTCTTTACCCTCAGTGCTTTCTGTATGAATGTATTATGTTTGAAGCTGTATGCCATCTGGACTTTGCATGCCGTGCTTGTTGTACGTTTCTCTTGTGTATGGCATTGAACATTGCATGAAGCGTTTAGTGTTTTCACTAGAGTGAGGCCTGTGCTAGCTGGCTTTGCCATGCAACTCATGTTTTGCGCTTGTCTTGGGTCTAGATAATGTGCTCTGTGAACTCTGCTTGCAGTACATACTGTGTTCTTCCCGTTGTGTAGCATTGTGTAGCTCATGCATATCAAGAAGTGTTTTATGTGCATTTATCTTGCACCTGGAGTAGTGTTCTTTAAAGGGTTTGTATGTAATTCTCACTATGTTCTTCTCTAGCCAAAGCAGTGCATTCAGTGCTCTGTGTTGTCTGTGTGTGTGAACTGCATGAGTTGGCTGGCAGTAGTGACTCCAGAAGTGAAGGTTAGTTGGGCATACATTGGGCTACAGATAAAACTAGTGGGGCCGACTACGTTTATATACAATATGCAATTACAAAGCTTCAATCTGACTTTATGTATGGGTGCATATATCTGCATATGTAAATTTAGATGAAGTTATTCAATCGCATACATGAGACGCCGATGTTGACTGCGTGTTGCAAAGTTGTAGTGCGCTTGCTTTGTGACTCGAGCAGTATTCCAATTCAGGTTTACCTTGAAGTGTTGCGGAAAAGGCAAAGCAGAGCAGAAGAGGGCAAAACAGAGGGCAGAAAAACAAGCGGAAAAGGCCAAACAGAGAGCAGAAAAGGCAAAACAGAGGTTAGAAAAATGAGCAAAAAAGGAGAAATAGGGCAGAAAAGCATGCAGAAAAGGCAAAATAGCAGAAAAAGGCAAAACAGAGGGCTGAAAAACTAGCAGAAAAAGCAAAGCAGAGCTAGAAGCGAGCAGTGGAGGCACAAACAGAGCAGGAAACAAGCAGAGGAGGCACAAACAGAGCAAAAAACAAGCCGAGGACGCAGCAGGTAGACCAGCAGCAGAAGGTAGCAGACTGTGGGCTAGCTGCACAGGAAAACTGTCACTGGGGTCACACTCTGGCCTCCACTAAGTAGGATGTGGGAGGAGGGTGGGTGGCGGCTGGAGGGAAACGGTGCGAGGAGGGAAACAGCGGGAAGAGGAACGAAACCAGCAAAGATAGGTAAAACGGAGCGCAGAAAAGGCAAAACAAAGCAAGAAACAAGCAGAGGAGGCACAAACAAAAAATTGCAGGTAGAGAGGCAGAAGAGAGTAGCGGACTGCGGGCAAGCTGGGCAGGAGAACTGTTGCAGGGAGAGCTGACACAAGGACCTAATCATGAAATTATACTGTGTCTAAAGTGCTGTGCTTTGTTTTTCAGGCATTGCACTATGAATTTGATTTGTGTCCTGGACAATTTGTTGGCCGGGCTATGTATGCTGTAGTCAAAATGTGAGCGCCTGCTGCTTAGAGCGGCATACTAATGGATGAGCTTTTGCATGCATTGCTTGCGGCTTGATAGCTCTCATGAAGGTTTTGTCTTGCAGTGTCCCCAGTGCATTTATTGTCTACCTAGGGTAGTGTGCTGGTTGAGTTTAGCATGCTCTGCTCACTGTATGTTTGCTCAATAATCAGAGCAGTGAGTGGGTTGAATTTTGCCTGCAGTGCTTGCTGTGTGCTTCTCTATATGAAGTAGCATGGCCTCCAGGTTTGGTATGTGCCTCTATTGAAAGCGGTGTTTAGGTTTCTGTTTCTAGTATTTCACCTGTGTCCTGAGATTTGTTGATATCGAGATTAGTGCTTACTGTGTTTTTCAGCCATATATACTTTAGTATGAATGGCGTGTGATGGCTGCCTGGAGCACTATGTTAGCCAGGTTTGGGACTGCAAGTTATATGCTCGTCTCTTGTGCTATGTTGACTATTGGCTTTATTTTGCAGAGTGTCATGAACAGGATGCATGTGCTGAGTGTCCCATACGCATTGATGAAGGTGAACCCCTTGTCCTGGATCCAGAAAGTTCACGCCTACAAAGGTATATGCAGCCTGGATCTTTGAAAGTTGTTGAAGTGAAAGCGACATTTTGTCTGGCAGTTGGTGTGCAGGGAAGGTGGGAAAGCCAATGGGGAATCCACTTGTCAACAGCTGATCGATGAGAGCTGTGGCTTGACTTGTTTTTACAAGTATATTGCACTCAGACCCATAGCAAGATGCACTTTTTCTGGGATCTTAACCTATACTCTCGGTGTAAGTTGAAGATGATATGTGGACATAGTCTCACTCTGTTGTAAATGAATGTATCAAGCCATTCTTACATATGCTAAATTTTGCGTGATAAAAACCTTGTCCAAATAACAATTGTAACTATATTTTGGTGAAAGAAGTTTTATGGTTGGGTGGTATTGAAACCGTTTATGGCATTCTGCTCAATAACTTCAATAACATTGAGGTAACTACAGGTATAGGATATGGAAACTGTGTCTACAAGGATTGCTTTGTGCAACAAGTCTGGTATGTTTCGGCAGCAGTATTGTTACATGACAATTATTATGTCAGCATGCACTGTGATGAAGAGGACCCCTAGTGGTTTGGCACTACAAACAAAAACGTAACACACTCAAGTGGTGTTAATTGAGAATGGAGTGCTCTGCATTTACAAGTGTTTGTTACCATGCGTTCCATGAAATGAATGTTACAAAACCCTCTGTTCAGGCATGTGTGGCTGTAGCTACACATGCTTTGCATACTCCTGCCATCTAGTGTTGGGTCCAGTCGTTTGCGAGTTGTTTTTCTTCGAAGAAGTCTTTCGAGTCACAGTGTAAGGTGACTCCTCCGCTGTTGGGTGATGATTCACCAGGTTACTACTAATGCTCACTGGTTTTTACAACCCTCTGGTTCGAGACCGTTTTTGGGATCCTCTCGATGCGTAATCCACTCTACCCTCATCGGTGTTGTTTTTGAACGTGCTTTAAATCCCCCGCGTATCGAAATACAGAAAACTTTCATTTGTCGAAACACTCCATTCCTGGCCTATGGGCCTCACCTATCCAGGCTACTTTACATTCATTTGACTTCATCGATGAGACTGTGCTGATGGATTGGATCCCATTTCAATTCTGTCCTCTGTGCCATTCCTAGTACCCTGCGACCGACGTTCACAAGGTCTGCAATCTGTGCTTGTCACCCTAGCACAATGAAGAATATTGTGAGGCCTGTTGGTCGTTTCGATCCAAAAAGACCTTGCGGGACCATCTGACATGATGCATAGATGAGACCTAGAACACATGCCCGATATCTTCGGTCAACAAGATATCGAACCAGAAGAGGATGATCTGGAAGCTTCAGCTGCCGAAGAGGAACGGGCCTTTTCGGTTCAAGATTCGGGCTTAAAGATCGATTTGGAATCGCACGATCTTCTGCCGGGTCAAGGTGCCACGAGTGCTCAAAGCCCTCACCTGCCCACACAAAAACCTTCGGTTCCTATAAAACAAAAGGCTTCCAGGCCACCACTGCCATCTGGCCATGGTAGGCACCGAGAATCTGCTTTTGCCGCCCTGCCCTCTGGCTCGGCATCAAATGCATATTCGAAGCTTCCAAGCTCTGCACCGAACTGAGTTAACTCCTCTTAGTCTTCCACCACTCCGGTTCCAAAAGTGAAACCAGGTTTGGTTCCAAAATCTTCAGCACCAAAACAGAAATTGGCTCCTGCAACACCCCCAGAGTCAATTTTGGAGACCATGTAAGAAATACTCGATCCAAATCAAAAGCAGATCCATATACTCCCAGAGAATGGATGCATTATCGTAAAAACTGCATCAGTGCGTTCTTCTAAGAGGGAGACCTCTTTTCCTCAGGACATTGTTCTCCCAATACCTTTAAAAAAGAAAATGAACAAAGCTATTATTTCCCTGCACCATGTTGCTCTTTTTTCTCCATCTCATATACCACCACCTCCATCACCTGTACCTCATTCACCACATAATCTTTTAAACATTACACCTCTGGCTTCTCTACACACAGACCCAGATTTAGGAGAAGATGACCACTATGGGGCACCGCCACCACCAGACCCTGGTAGGATTATGATGACCCTCCAGGGGACACAGATCCAGCCCTATTTCCTACCAAACCCTCGCTTCCAGGTGATATTTTGTCATACCAGGAGCTTATAGCCAGGGCAGCAGCATACCATGGGGTTACACTACATAAACAGTCTATGGAAGAAGATTTGTATATGAGACACGATGGAATACACATATCTCAAACTCTTCCAATGTTAAAAGGCATGATGTGCCATACAGATTATATTTTTAAATATCCTTCACGTGCTTGTATCACTACCCCTAGGGTAGATATAAAATTTAAAGCTGCACCATCTTTTATTAGAGGCCAGTTTCCACCAGACTCCTTAGTTGTTTCAAATGCCCATTCAAGGGCAAATTTACAAACTACAGCAGACGCACCACCTCCTAATAAAGAATCCAAACTTACAGATGAATCAGGCGAGCGAGTTGCTGTACAATCTGCCAATCCTTGGCGAATTGTAAATACACAAGGATTGTTGGCCAGGTATGACAGAGCTCACTGGGATGTGATGGTGCAACTACTCCAATGTCTCCCAGTGGAACATAAAAAGAAGGATAAGAATTAGTACAGGAAGGGAAAATAATTTCCAACTCCTCCATTAGCTGTGAACTGGACTTAGCTGATACTGCTGCCAAAGGCAGCAATACAAGTATCCTCCTACGGAGGCATGCCTTGCTGCGTATCCCTGGATTTAAGCCAGCAGTCCAACAAACTTTATTAAATGTCCCTTTTGATAAGGAGCATCTCTTCACCCACAATTAGATGAGGACTTAGAGAAAATTAAAAAAAAAGATACTGAAGTTGCCAAATTCATGGGAGCGCTTCAAACATCTAATGATCGAGGCTCCTTTTGTCGCTCCTCTTATGGAGCAGGGTCCAAAACCACTTCCACAGATGCACCCACATCTTCCTACATGCCACAAACTCAACCCTCTCCCTCCAGAGGATATTTCAGAGGTAATTACAGGGGTAACCGCTCCAAAGGTTGGGGCAAATGTTCATACACCAACCAACCCATAATACCCTATCTGGCAACAAACAGTGACTCACTTATTATTCCCCCCAATCATCCTACATCTGTCGGGGGGCCGACCACAGCAGTGCCTTCCCACCTGGCAGTCAATAACATCAGACAGGTGGGTGTTGGACAGTAACTAATATGATTATTGCCTGGAGCGCATCAGCAATCCTCCCAGTATTCCACCTCGCACCCACAAACTCTCTCTGGAACATCAACAACTGCTCAAACAGGAAATGCAATCTCTGTTACTCAAAGGGGCTATAGAGCCTATTCCTATACATCCTCATGGGTCAGGGGGTGCTCCCTGTACTTTCCAATTCCCAAAAAGGACGTTTCCCTATGACCTATATTAGATCTATGGCCTTTGAATCACTACATACTATCAGAACACTTGCATACGGTCACACTTCAACATGTGCTTCCACTTCTATAGCAAGGCGACTTCATGTCAACACTAGACTTAAAGGACACTTACTTTCACATCCCCATTCACTCAGAACATCACAAATATCTCAGATTTGTGATAACGGGGAAACAATTCAAATTCGTTCCATTCGGAGTCACCACTGCACCCAGAGTGTTCACCAAATGCTAATCAGTGGTAGCAGCGCATTTACGAGTGCAAAACATTGTCTTCCCAAATCTGGACTACTGGTTTATCAAAGCCAATACACACCTCATATGTCATCAACACACTCAGATTACCATAAATCTTCTTTATCAGTTGGAATTCACTATCAATACTCAAAAATCCCATCTTCAACCATCACAGCTTCAACCATAATTAGAAGCTATGCTCAACGTTCAAGTAGGTCTAGTCTATCCAAATGCAGCCAGGATTATAATAATTCAAACACTGCTACCACAATTAGAAGACAAACAGTACTTACCGGTCAAAACTTTCATACTTCTTCTAGGGATGATGGCATCGCCATAGTGCCTCATGCAAGATTAAACATGCGTCCTTTACAGGAATATTTAGCAGGACATTGGACTCAGTCACAGGGTCGATTGGACGACCTAGTGTTGGTAGACAGCCACACTCACCACTCTCTGCAGTGGTGGAACATACACAACCTGTTAAAAGGGTGGCTATTCATCGACCCAGTTCCACAGGTCATGCTCACAGCAGATGCATCCCTCGCAGGCTGGCGTGCTCACCTGCATGATTCTAACACTTCAGGGTCTCTGAGACACCAAACAGAATCTCCACATCAGCTACCTAGAGCTTCAAGCTGCATTGAAAGCTTTTCTACTTATCCAGTATTGGGTTATCTTTCATAGATTCACATGCTTAGAATCATCCCCGCCGATGAGGTGGGAGTCTCACGGTACAATAAAATATATACAGAATTGTCATAAAAAACATTACATAATAGGCTACTATGGACAGCAAAGTCACTACATTAGCCTATCTTAGTCCTTTTGTAAAAAGAACCAAATTTGGAACACAGCCAATCAGGCTGCAGCACCCTCTTAGAACACTCCACAGAGAGTCAAACCTTCAGATTTTCTACCGCACGTCGTGTGACTGAGAGTCTCCCTGAGCTCTGCTCAGTTTTCTTCACCTTTGGTTGAACTTTGTGAGTAGCTATGTCTGATTCTTCTAAGAAAAGTTTGTTTTTACCTTGTTCTTCATGTGGGAAGAAGAGACTACATTTTGAAGATCCCCACAAGGAATGTATTTACAAGGTTAGACTGCAGGATTTGTATAACCTTCCCTGCCAAGACTTTGAAAGACAGAGAAGGAAGATTGCTGGTTTGGCTGGAGAAGTTGAAGGCTACATCTGATGTTGTTTCAGGAGATGATGGCAGTGTTAGTCCTCAGGTGTCCACCCCTCTAACCAAGAAAAGGGATAGATCTGATGATCCCCCTGAGCTACAGAGTAAGACCTTGAAGAAGCCTCACTCTGAGACTGGTTACCCTTCCTCTAGAAAAGAGAAGCTTTCATTCTCTTCAGAGGTGAATTCTGGTGAAAAAGGAAAGATTTCAGTGAAAACTGCCTTAAAACAGCAAAAGACTCATTCTGAGTCTATCAGGATCCCGTCGACGTCAAAAAAAGCACCGTCGACGACAACAATCTCCTCAGACGATGATTGCTTCCTCTTCGTCGACGAAGAACATCCCGTCGTCGACGATCACTCCGGCGATATCATTGCCTGCTTCGTCGCCTTCCACAATACCAACGACGACGACTAGTCATTTCTTGTCGACGCCTACCTCGTTGTAGACGGTACACTTGCCGTCGACTTTCGCCGTCGACTGGTCCATTGTCGACGACGATACAGCTCCTGTCAAAGAGTCCACCGTCGACGACGACAAGATCGTCAACGACGTCGATGATGACAACGTCGACGTTAGCTTTTGTTATGGCTATTTCGACTGGTACTGACTCACCGTCTATGTCTGTCTCATCGACGCCAAAGCGTAAAAGACCTGCATCTTTACAGATTACACCAGTTTTGACATCAGAATTATCGTCAACGTTCCCATCTTCAAGAAACTATTATTATGACGTTTCTCATATTTCACCCTTGCCTCCTAGTCACTATCTTGAGGAGTCAGATGATGGACTTTTTAGCCCAGCACGCAACCCTTCTCAACTCCTGATTAAAGATCTGGATGAAGACGATGAGGAAGAGTACTATGAGCCTTGTGAGTCTTTACGAGGTCCTCAAGAGACTTCATTTCAGCAGGAACCTAAGGTGCAAATGCCTATTGCCTTAATGCAAGATCTGACGGCTATGTTAAGGGATTATAATGCACGTTTTCCACCAGCAGCGCCTGTTCCAATACAACCTACTACGCCTCCTGTTTTGCAGATAGCAGGTTCTTCTGCCCCTATTAATGAAACTCAGGATGTTTTACCTGCTCAACGTTTAGTCCAGGAGGATGATGATGGTGATGATGACGAAACTGTTGCAGAGGATGGGAAATTACCAAATTTGCCCACGACTGTGGATGAATGGGATGAATACTTGATTCCTACGCCATCCTCCCCAGTTCCTCAGGCAGTAGATTCCCCTCCTGAAGATATTGGAGGTTTTCATGCAATTATGGAGAGGGCAGCAACCCGATTTCATCTTCCTGTATCTGTGAAGCAAACGGATTGTTTCCTTTACGATTTTAAAGACCAGAGTTGGAAGTCCGTCCGTTCTATCCCTATAATAGATCATATCTGGGAAGAAGGAACTAAGATAATGAAAAATCCATTTTCAGTGCCTGCGATTCTTCCTAGAATCGATAAAAAGTACAAAGCACCAGATAATGCTCCTGCTTTCCTGTCTGGACATCCTAGACCAGATTCCGTTATTTCACAGGCTGCTCAACGTATGTCTCGGAATCCATCCATTCCTGTTACAGCACCGCCGGATAAGGATGGGAGGCACCTTGATAACATTGGAAAGCGATTTACCGCCATGGCGGGTGCTTCAGTTCGTGCTATAAACTCCCTAGCGATTCTAGGGAGATATGACCGCCAACTATGGTCGGACATTGCTCCATATCTCGATTACTTACCTGATGACAAGAAGCAGGAGGCAAGGAAATTTCTCCTTGAGGGAGAAAAGGGCTGCATCCAAAATAATTGATATTTCTATTGACCTAGCCTCCTTGGGCTTTCGTCAACTAGCTGGATCAGCAGTCCTTAGACGTCCGGAATGGTTGAAATCTACCACCTTTCGCCCTGATGTCCAAACAAAGATTTTGCACATGCCATTCGATGGTGATATGTTATTTGGAAAACACACAGATGAGGATCTGCAAGACATCAAAAAAGATACTGGCACTGCCAGAGCCCTTGGCACCTTACAATATAGGAAGACTCCTTTTTTGGGATCTAGGGGCAGAGGCTCGTATTCCTTTCGTGGTGGCTATCAAAGCTACCAGTACCAAGATAATCAAGGAAGATATAACTATCAACAGCAGCAACAACAGCAGTCCTGCAGAAACCCTCCGGCTGCCGCTTATAGACAGCAGAATAGAAGACGGCAGCCTCAAGGCAGGGATTCTGCTAGAAAACAGTGACAACTTCTTAGCACCTGCAGCAGCTCTGCCACACCTTATTTACAGGATTCCGAATGTATCCCGAAATATCAACCATTGGAAAAGATTGACCACAGACAAGTGGGTCTTGGATATTCTCAAATTTGGGCATACCCTGGAATTTGTCAGTATCCCTCCTCCTCACCCACCTTTAAAGAAACATCCTCCACATCTTGCTCTTCTCAGGAAGGAAGCAAAAACTATGCTCTCGAAAGGAGCGATAGAAAGAGTGCCTCGCTCTCAGGTGGGGAAAGGGTTTTATTCCCGCTTTTTTCTAATAAAGAAAAAGTACGGGGAATGGAGACCTATCCTGGATTTAAGACAGCTGAACAAGTATCTTCAAAAGAAATCCTTTCGCATGTTCACGCTTCAAGAAATCCTTCAGCTTCTGGATCATGCACATTTCATGACAACATTGGATCTCCAGGATGCATACTTCTACATCCCCTTCCACCCCAAACATCAGAAATTCCTTTGTTTTCACTGTGGCAGGTGCTCATTTTCAATTCAAAGTCTTTCCCTTCGGTCTACGTTCGGCCCCGAGTGTCTCAAGAAGCTCAAAGCATTTGTGAATGGCTGCTTTCTCACAACATAACGATAAAGGTGGAACATTTGCCGGCAATTCACAACGCTCTAGCGGACACTCTGAGCAGGACTTCAAAGTCCTGTCACGAATGGGAGTTGGATCAATCAGTGGTGGAACACATATTTCGGATGTGGGGCAAACAAAATCTAGAGCTCTTTGCCTCCAAAAACAATCGGAAAGGCCCATTCTTTGCCAGTTGGGAACCGGAGAAGGGGTCGTGGGGGAACGCCTTCATGATGAGATGGACAGGGATCTTTGCTTACGCATTTCCCCTATTTCCGTTGCTCCTAAGACTTCCGCGCAAGCTCAAAATGGAACTGTTGCATGATTCTCATTGCTCCGCGGTGGCCGCGTCAGCATTGGTACATGGAGCTTCTCCTACTGTCCAAACGCAGACCATACCGCCGTTCCTACAGTTCTGACCCTGTTATCAATGAGCAAGGGCCAGATTCTTCATCCTCGTCCAGTCCAATTGCATCTTCATGCATGGTTGCTGGATTCACAGAATTCAAGGAGATAGATTTACTGCAGGATTGTAGATATATTCTTGCAAGGACAAGAGCTCCTTCTATTCTAAAGACTTATGCTTTGAAATGGAAACGATTCTGTTCTTGGTGCAGTGACAGGGATATACATCCTTTACGATGTTCTCCAAAGAAAGTTCTGCCTTATCTTCTTTCGTTATCGTAGTCTGGTCTTATGTTTACGTCTGTTAAGCTACATTTAGCGGCCATATCGACCTACAGACGTTCTGCAGGAGCTGCATCCCTTTGCTCTAATCGCTTGATCAAACAATTTCTAAAGGGGCTTTTCAGAACTTTTCCACCCGTCAGAGCTCCTCCTCCAGAATGGAGGCCTAATCTGGTGTTTACAACAGCTCATGAAGCATCCATTTGAGCCTGTTCACAAAGCTGACCTCATGTACCTCTCTTGGAAAACGGCACTTTTAGTGGCACTCACCTCGGCTCGGAGAGTCAGTGAAATCCAGGCTTTCATTATCAAACAACCTTATTTGAAATTCACCAATGATTATATCTAACCCAACATTTATTCTGACAGATCCCTCTACATTCCATCTTAATGAGCCTGTTATACTGCGTTCTTTCTTTCCCAATCCGTCTGCCTCTGCTGAAAAGACTTTGCATACCTTGGATGTTACAAGGTGTCTGAAATTCTATATTTCACGTACTGTGTCCATCAGAAAGTCTGATCAATTGTTTATTTCTTATGGTGGTCAAAAGCCGTTACGAAATCCACTATTGCAAGGTGGATTGCTTCTACTATCCAACTCTGCCATTGTAAAGCTGGACATCCTTTATCTATGAAACCCAAGGCTCACTCCACAAGATCAGTGTCCTCATCTACTGCTCTTTTTGCCGGAGTACCTTTGGAGAAGATTTGCCGTGCTGCGACCTGGAAAAATGTGCACACTTTTACACGGCATTGTCTCGATCTGGCAACAGAAGCTGAATCAGCTGTGGGTCAAGTAGTGTAGCGAAACCTTTTTAAACAAGGTAAGCCTCTGTAAGGACGTGATTCTATCATTGCATGTTAACATATACATGGTGTATTGTTTCTTTCTGTTTTTCATACTGTGATTTTATATATATATTTATATTTATGCATATAATGCTTTCCCTTATTGGGGTTAGAATGTTGTATTGCATTTCTGTATTGGTATTACAAGGTATCTATTGTTTTCTTATGATACCCACCATCCACTATACAGCCAAGGATTTTTTACTGCTAACTATTCTGATTCTAAGCATGTGAATCTATGAAAGATACCCCAATACTGTATAAGAAAACGAGTTACTTACTTGTAACTTCAGTTATCCAGTATTGGTATCTTTCATAGATTCACATGCGACTCACCCTCCTCCCCGGAGAGGCTTGCCTTATTGCTATTACATCCTTACTGTCACTTGTGCTACGAAAATCTGAGGTTCTATAAATCCTGCAGTCTTTAACCTTGTGAGCTGGGTAAAGACAGTAAATCTATTCCTTGTGGGAATCTTCAAAATGTAGTCTCTTCTTACCACATGAAGAACGAGGCAAAATCAAGCTTTTCTTAGAAGAATCAGACATAGCTACTCACAAAGTTCAACCAAAGGTGAAGAAAACTGAGCAGAGCTCAGGGAGACTCCCCGTCACACGACGTGTGGTAGAAAATCTGAGGGTTTTCCTCTCTATGGAGTGTTCTAAGAGGGTGCTGCAGCCTGATTGGCTGTGTTCCAAATTTGGTTCTTTTTACAAAAGGACTAAGATAGGCTAATGTAGTGACTTTGCTGTCCATAGTAGCCTATTATGTAATGTTTTTTATGACTATTATGTATATATTTTATTGTACCGTGAGACTCCTACCTCGTTGGCGGGGATGATTCTAAGCATGTGAATCTATGAAAGATACCAATACTGGATAACTGAAGTTACAGGTAAGTACCTCGTTTTCTTCATCTCATAGGGATGGTTGTCCTAGTCAGGGTGGACAATATGACAGGCATGTACTATGTACAAAAATGGGGGGGGGCACTCTCTACAGCCGTCACGCCTCTACCAGGACCATTTGGCATTGGGCAGTACATCACAAAATACATCTGTTCGCGGAACACCTCCCAGGAACAGACAACGACTTTGCTGACCTCAGCAGGATACGACAAGAAGGCCATCAGTGGGAACTCCACCCCCAAATCCTTCTCCCATACTTTCACTAATGAGGGTTTCCACAAATCAACCATTTTGCGACAGCAGAGAACGCAAAATGCACAGACTTCGTCTCCAGGTTCCCACACCCTCTATTCAAGGGCAATACCCTATGGATGAATTGGCCAGGAATATTTGCCTACGCTTTTCTGTCTCTCGCTCTTCTTCCATTTCTGGTTTGGAAGCTCAGGCTGATGGCTCTCACCCTCATTGTAGTAGCTCCCACATGGGCTCATCAACCAAGGTTCACCACAATACTCAAACTTTTAGTAGTTCCACACGAGGAGGTTCACCTCGACCCAAACCTTCTCACTCAGAAGCATGGCGAAATCAGACACCCAAACCCAATGTAGCTTAACCTGCTGATTTGGCTCCTGAAGTCATAGAATTTGGATATCTAAATATCTCAGCAGAATGCATGACCATTATTAAGGAAGCACTTAAACCTACCACTAAAGCCTGTAATGCAGCTAAGTGGAAAAGATTGGTTATTTACTGTAATAGCCAAAAGATGTATTCACTCATTGCATCTATACAACACATTATTTGTTATCTCTTGCATTTGCAATGTTCAGTCCTTGTTTACACTTCTATACGTCTACTTCTTGTGGCAGTGGCTGCATATCTTCAAAACAGACAACACTTTGTTCAGAGTGCCAGTTATTAAGGCTGACAAGGAAGGCCTTAAATGAGTGATACCACCAAGGGTCCCACCTGCATGGAATCTCAACACTTATGGGTCCACCCTTTTGAATTGTTACTCAATTGCCCCCTTCCAATATCTTTCCTGGAAGGTTACTTCATGATTGCTTTTACCTCACTAAGGTGTGCTAGTGAGCTTCTGGCACTAGCTTTATAAGAGCCATTCTTCCAGCTTCATAGGGATAGGATAGTTCTTCGCACCAACTCAAAATTCCTTTCTACATTCATCAGTTGAGCTACCTGCTTTCTTTCCTCAACCAGATTCTGTGGGGAAATGGGCTCTTCATACACTTGATGTTAAAAGAGCTTTAATGTATTATATTGACAGGCCAAATGATTTTCGCAAAATAGAACATCTGTTGCTTTTGCTCTTCCTCATAAAGGGAAACCCATTTCAAAATCAAGCATTTCTAGATTGATCGTTAAATGCATCAAAATATGCTATATCACAGCCAAAACAGCTACATGGTCTACACCACACACATTTACCAAGCACTATTGTGCGGATGTTTTAGCATGCCAATAATCTAATTTAGGACAAGCGCTGCTACGCACACTTTTTCAAACGACTACAACGTCCACTGGTTAGCCACCTCTTTATGGAGGGCACTGCTATACAGCATGTGTATCTACAGCCACACATGCCTTGAACGGATTATGTTACTTAAGCATCTGTTCTTGGCATGTAGTGCTGTAGATTCACATGCGCCCACCCTCCTCCCCGTACACCTGTGGTCATTGCAGTTCTAATCTGTTTTCATGTGCATGGACAGTCTCTTTACTTACACTTACTTATACTCCATTCTCACCCTCTTAAGATAAAACAATCTATCAATGGAGTCGATGCCTATGCGCACTATTACCAAGAGGCACATTAGCTTGTGACTCGAAAGACTAACCTCCACCCAAACCTGTCAATGCTCCACCTGAATTTGTGGAGATTGAGCAGCTACAGTTGACAGCTTTTGAATTTCCTCCTAAAGCCTGCACTTATTTTGGCAGACAGGCGTCCCTCCACAAAGACTTTATATGCCTGCTGTTGGAAAAGGTTTGTGGCATGGTGTGCAGAGAAACAGGTTGACCCTCTTTCTGCTTCCCTCTCTCAGGTCCTTCTCTTTATCCCTTCATCTCTAGCCCTGCTGGGCACCCTAAAAGACTATCTTTCTGCCATTGGAGCCTTTTTGCGGTTGCCTGATCAGCCATCTCTCTTCAGATCCCCTGTTGTAAATAGGTTCTTGAAAGGGTTGCAGCACGTTTCCACCTTCGCCCTTCATCATTCCTCAGTGGGACCTTAATCTGGTCTTAACTCCTCAGGTGTGTGCTCCCTTAGAGACATTGTGCAATTGTCCTCTCAGGCTCCTTACCATCAAGACGGCCTTACTCATGGCAATAACATCTGCCCGGAGTATCAGTGGCCTTCAGGCTTTGTCATCCAAGCCTCTTTATTTGAACGTTCTTCGCAATAGAGCTTCCTTTCTGACGAAAGTTGTCACTCCTTTTCTTGTAGGCGAATCCATCAACTTTTACGTTCTGCCACATCCCTATAAGTAAGAGAAGCAACTTCTCAGACTAGACCCAAAAAGAGTGTTTTCATTCTACCTTGACCGCACGAAAAATTACCTGGTGGATGACCAACTCTTCATGGTGTATGTCTGAGCAAACAAGGGAGAGGCCTTGCAGAAACAGATCCTTTCCGTATGGATTGTGCTCTGAATTAAGATCTGCTCTGCATAGGCCAAGAAGCAACCTCCAGAGGGTTTGTGTGCTCATTCCAATAGAGTTAAGGCTGTGGTCACTTGGATATCTGCCAAGTAGCAACCTGGGCTTCTATACACACGTTTACAAAGCATTATGCCTGGACAGTCGGGTCCGTCAGATGGGCACTTTGCTCGTTCGGTTCTGCAGGACTTTCTATTGAGTAAAATTTTTGCAGGCCCACCTCCAGGAAGGTAGTGCCTGTGTATCTATTCTGTGGCTAGAAGTCTCTTTCAGAAGAACAAGTTACTTACCTTCAGTAGCGCCTTATCTGGTCGAGACTCTGTCTAGCCACATATTCCTTATTGACCCGTCCATCCTCCCCACTCTGCGAATGTATTTCTAGGAACAGAGCTGTACCCTTTTGAGGGCCATAGTTTTCCACACCAGTGGTCTGTGTTCTACGTGGCTCCGTGCTCCTGGCATGGAAAGTTGCGAAAAGAAACTGTCAGTGCTCTGGGGTAGTGCCTATATAGGCACAGCGCACATTACTTACAGAACTGATGATGCTGACCACGCAATTCGGGGCTGAATGAAGCCACTTACCAGTGCACAGGGGTAATGTTTACGTAAAAATACTGGATCCAGTCTGATGCCTGGCTAGATAGTCTCTACCAGATAAAGCATTCCCAAAGGGAAGTAACTTGTTTTTTCATTCTGGATACCCTCCTGAAGTGACACACAGTGCTGCTGGTTTTCCTGACCCACTTCCATTTAAATGTTTTAACCTGCCTCAAAACTGATCAGAGATTAGGTCCACAGTTTACTTGCCATTTGTCTGGGAGATGCATCTCAGGGTTGGCTATGGTGCTGGTGTCCTGCAGCACTTTCTCAAAATAGTGTCAACCAGTCACTAATTTGCAGCCCTAATCTTGATCCTGAAGGAAGGCACTATTCAAGGTATTGCCTTACTTAATGCTCATGAACTCTGTTTTTCCATATGGTGTGAATTACAAAGTCCTAAAGTTCTAATTTAGTTGGCCACAAAAGCATTGTGTCAAGGTGGAAGGACAGTAGAATCACCTGTGCTCCACAATTTTCTTTTTTTCTGTCTTTTGGAGTGGATTGAACACTACCAACTCCTCATCTTGGTTGTCTTGGTGTTCTGATTTGAATTTGTCAACTCAAACAATACAGGTCTTCATTCCCCTTTTTTCCAAACTAGCATTCTAGACCTCTGTTAAACTCCATTTTGAAACATGAACCGGATTTATTAAGACACTTGCTCAGTGCAAGGAATTCAAATCATGGTTTATTGTTCACTTAATGATTATAGGTCTTTATAATGTGAGACATTTCCGAGTGTTGAGTAATTACTTCCTGGGCATTGAACGAATCCTTTCCAAAGCATGAGTTTATAAAATCAATTTAGCAAACATTTCATTTTACACGCTATTGGTCATGACCCTACTTTGTTAATACTTTTAATTGAATGTCTTGAGCTTGTTTGCACTAAGTTACAGTTGATCTATTCCACTCTGGCCACATAAACGTTCCTACATATTTCAAATTGCCTTGTTTCTCAAGACCATAAGTCTTCTTCACTGTTTTAGTGACTAAATAGCTAGTTGAGGCAGTGAGATACACGCGTCTCTAACAAACATAATTTGGTGTTTAATTACAGTGTAACTTTAGGGTCACATGATAGTGTCTACACGTCCACACACAACTCTTAAACAGTTTCTGACCCAGATATAGAGGTATGGGAAATCCTTTGCTATAGAGAGCAATGGGACTGTGATGGTAAGCTATCATGACTATTTTAAGCTTTTCTACAGCACGCTGCTATATGGAGCATTCATAAAACCATATTAGCTACCATCACTTGTTAAGCAAATACAGAAGATTTCAATGTTGTTGTATGCACTTGTACAGTGCATTGTCTGCGAAGTGAGCGCTACAAAGAAATTGGTTAGCAGAACAGAAGTTGGCATGCCGGTGCAGATATGGAAGGCACAGTGATAAGGCATTGTGATGAAAGTAGAGAAATTGGTTGTAGTGTCTTAGCAGGTTATTGTTGTAGGAGAGTAGGGTCTGCTTTCTATGTTCACCCCCACTTTTTGCTTTTGCTTTACTGGTTTTCGACTTAGATGTGGCTGTGGGCCTGCTACCCAGACCCACAGCCCCGCTGTTCTCTCTCTAAATTGATACTATGTACTTTAGGTGCATAACCCATTTGGATAGGATCACCTTATTGGCCCCTGTACAGTGTACCTTAGGTACCCAGGGCATAGGTGTATCCTAGGCCTACCAGGGGCTGCAGCATGTATTGTGCCACCCCTGGCCTGGCCTTCCATTATGACACAACTGGCTGATCACTCAGCTGGGGCAAGGTTGTGTAATCACTCCTTGCTAAGGTGTAGTATTCCCATACCTAACTTACATATAGACACATGTGTACCTATCAGCCACTCCTATGGCAGGCCTTAACAATCCTGGAGGCAGAGTGCTTGGTAACATGTGAGATGGTGCTCTAGCATGAGCTGAGCCTGTCTGCAGCTTTCGGAACCATGTCCTTATAGCTGTTCTATGATATAGCCTACCATATACTCTTAAAGTGCCTTATAATCTTAAACGGTAATGGTAACTATGGTTTGGCTTTATCAAAACATGTCGTGTAAGGTGTCTAACACTTTGGAATAATACCCCCATCCCATTTCTGGGGATGAGGATATTATCCCTCCCTTCTAGAGGGAGAAGACATGTTGTAACCTACTTACCCGGTTAAAGTTAACCAGAGCCCCAGCATCACAAAATGGATGCTGCTGCCACAGACACGAGTGTGACCTCCTGCTGCTGGGAGTGATCCCGGCAAGGGAGGCTGGGACAATAGGTTTCCTGCCTTGGGAGGTGCGAGCACCACCCCAGACAGGCCTTAGTGTATTGGGGCAGGGAGGGATGAAAAGAATGAGACATGCCTGGGGCACACAAGGTGTCCCGTGCATAGTCCAGTTCAAACCGGTGCTGGGGCACTCCAGCCCCAGTCCTGGCGCGAAACTGGACAAAGGGAAGGGGGTGTAACCACCCCCCTCCCAGGTCCCACCCATAAGGCGTGACCTAGCAGGTAACCCAGCCCCCCCGATTAGTATAAGAGTGGTAGCTGGGCCCCAGGAGATTAGATTATCCTGAACCTGCAACTTGAACAGAAACTCTGGACCTTCGACATTCGACGAAAGAAGAAGACTGAAGAATCTCCCTTGTGGCCAAGGAGTGGCTTCCCTGTGCAAACAGGCACCATCAAGAGACTACCCTTTGCTTTGCTGAAGTTCTACGAGGGACCGACTGCAGAGCCCGACCAGAGCCTTGACTTCCAGACTTCTCCGACCCTGATCCACATCCACAGCCGAGCTGAGATCCGTGGAGGCGACGAGAGACGTGGGACCGGCTACCTGGGAAAAGTGGCTAGTATCTTCAAGCGCAGCTTCTGAGACACCCTCGAAGTTGTGCACCGGGGATTGAGAAGCCCCAACCCCAAGCACCATCTGCACCGAAGATCAGCCCCCCACAATCCACGAGTCCTGCGTGGGGCCCTTCTGCATTTTCCTGCTTGCCGCGTCTGTCCGGTTGCTTGCCCGTTGGCTAGTGGCCTTTGTGACGACGCATCCAGAAATCTTCACCGCTGGTTTGGCTCCTCCAGACTGGCTCCTGCTTCTTTGAAAAAGAGAAGCACCCCAGACCTTCCTGGTCTGCACCAGAAGCAAGTCCTCCGTTCTTCGTGGGTTCCGCTTGCCAAGGCTTGGTGAGTCCTAGTCCAACTTCGACGCCGCCGACAGCAAGAGCCTTCGTGGGACAGCTCGCCTCCTGGTCGTCCTCGACGTTCCCTGGTCCTCGTGGCTGTAGCGACAAGCTTCACCTTCACCTGCAATCTTCACGACATCGCCTGGTTCCTTCCTGGTTCCACGTGGTCACTGGCTAGTGACCTTGACTCTGTCCCTTCTGCTTGCAGGTCTCCTCTCTTCTTGATCCCAGCCTTGGGATCCACCGGACACTCTGCACTGACCGCCTGTCAGCAACTTTCCTTCAGGCATCCATAGAAGTCCACGACGAAACCCGACGCAAGTTCACACCTATGCACCCGCAGCCTGTGGGCTAGGTAACTTGGGTACTTCGGTGCTCACAAGGGTAGTGACTATCCTAGGGTCTAGTTTCCGAGTCTCGACTCTCTAGCTGCTTCAGAAGTGTCCTCAAACTGTTAATTGCTAACAACCACTATTTCTATCGACTTTTACGCATTACGCGTGAGTGTTTCCACTCTGCACCTGAATCCCGTGGGCCTCCCACTTCCTAACTGTTGCTAGTGTAGTGTAGCCCCAGCGATTCCCTAGGCCTATCCTATTTCCGTGACAGTGGTCCTTATACCACTTACTTAGTATATGGTTTGCGTGGCCCCTAGGGCCTAACTGTATTACTTACCTGTGTGACTTAATGTATGCTTGAATAAGACTGTGTTGTACTTACCTCTAATCTCATAAAGAGTGCTGAGGGTTTGACTAGAATAAATACACTTTATTTTATATATATATCTGTTGTGGTGTCCTTTCATTTGGTATTCAAGGGATTATATATGGTATCACAGCTGGCTTCACATGCCATTCAGAGTTTAGCCTAAGACTGCTCTTGTCCATGCTACCACTAGGATAGCTGGTCTATAAGGTTGACTTTACAACCAATCACCATAAGGGTATTTGGACTGATATAAGGTGTACACTAGAACTAGTGACATCATACATCAGGCCAACTTCTCACAATTGTGGTGAGCAACAAATGTCTAATTATCTAACTAATATATAGATGCACTACAAAACAGTAATAATCCTTTAAACAAGATGAATTCATACTTTAGCTGGTCTGAAAAAGAGCTTATTTTTTAATTCATCCAGCTCAGGGTATTTTCTCTTGGATAAAGAGCAGATCATGCCAACACGTTGGGTTAAAGAGGTCAAGGCAGAGGGTGGTACTGTGGAGTGAAGTGGCTAGACTAGCCAGACCATGAATTAGTGATTGTATCTTTTGAAAATAAGTACTTGAGAATCCGATTAACTATAACAAAGAATGGTTAGGGTGGGAGCAGTGTGTGTGAAGGAGCAGTATCACAATATGCTGTGAGGAAAGAAGCAGTAACATAGAGGAGTCATGAGATAAGTCAATCATAATGTATGTGATCAGAGAAGGGTTGCATGTAGTGGAACTGTACAGTAACTTAAGCTGCACTCTTCCTCCCCCCGAATTTTGTATTTGGCACTCTCACCATTGCTGTTTGAGATACCTATCAAGTGAGAAATTCATGCAGTGATGAATGAAAGAGCCTTATCTGCATTATATTAGTTTGGCCTTTCAGCTTTCATTTTTGCTCCTTATTTACCAAATACAAGATTTACATCAGTGACTGTGTGATTATCCAGAGCATGACGGACCCTTTTCCCTTTATGTTAAGGTTCAGGGTACAGATAATGCGGTTTGCCTTGAAACTCCCTTCAATAAGAAGTAAAATTCAGGATGCACCTCCTGCAATGACAAAGCTTTTAAACCGATTTTATTTTAAATGTCTTTCTCTTGTGTTTCCTCTTCCCACATTTCACAACTTTTGCTTCTTTCCTTCTAGCACGTGTTGCAGTGGTGAAGTCTCGGGATATGCACTGGTCACTCCTTGCACAGCGTGATCAGAGGGATGTGAGCCTGGCCTCTTTGCGGATGCTGATTGTCGCAGATGGAGCCAATCCTTGTACGTATGACTGAAGCTAGATGCAGAGTAGCCGACTGTGCTTGATATTGTTCTGCTGCCTTCCTGCCCACCATACATTATTAGGTTGAGTCCCATGTCAATTAACTGGCACTAAAAGATAATTGTAAGTTTGTCTCCCTGTTTTCTTATTGACTTACTGTTTAAGGTTTAATTTCTGATGATGAAGTCATTGTTACTCATAGAGACCATGTTTGTCATGTAACACCATATGTGTAATATAGTTTGTGATTCCATTGTTTCTTGATACATTTTTTACTCTGTCATTCTACTCTCCATCTGTCCAGTCTGTATGCAAACGAGTTGCATATGTTCCTCCATGAACCAGGCCTTGTCACCCGGGCCGTGATAAATCTTAACTTTGCTTTGAGAGAGGGAATAGCTCTCTTTTACTATCTTCTTGTGAGGAAAGGTTGTAGTTCTAATTTTTTTGTTTGTATTCCACAGTCCTACTTTTTTTATACTTAACAGGAGATTCTTATACCTGCCTTTTTTGTGAATAGCTTAATGAATTCCTCAGTTCTGTAGTAGGGGATCTCTGTGTATAGTCATAATCTATGAATAGTCCCGCCCATGTGCGGGGACCCCGGAGCAATCAAAATATCTCTTAAGGTGTCCTGCATTTGCAAACCTGCAAAGACACTTAAGAGACAGACAAAATAATACAGCCTAATACAACATGGCTGCACTGGCCAGCACTTCCTCTGAAGTGAACACAAAAGCCAAAATAAAGTTTAAATGTCATTTTTATTCACATCTGACATGTACCTTTAGTGTATCACACTCCCTTCACCAAAATCCCTTTAAACAATAGAGAGGAAGGGGTGGACAGACAAGCCCTATAGGCTGTCATGTGTCTGCTAAAAGGATACCGTGCCTTTAAGGAACTCTCCAGAGACCCCCGGTATCCCCGGATGCACAGCCAAAGCAAGTTACTTTCAGTTCTTTTTTCCGGCTCCTGCTAGCAGGACCCTGGAGCTTGAGCTCTACCCTTTTGGGTGGATATTTGGATTAAATTTTGTTTTTTTGATAAAATTGTTTGTTCATTCGACGTCTAGAGCCTTTCTCTGCTGCATCCTGCAATTTGGTGCAGTTTGACCCACTCTTAGCATGGCTTTATTTGATAAATGCCCTGAGTGTGGGAGGAAAAAGGCCAAGACGGACCCACATGATGTCTGCATCCTCTGCTTATCATCTTCACATGTCCCTGCTACACGTGACATCTGCAAGACCTTCTCCAAGAGGACCCTGAGGGACAGAGAGAAGATTCGCCTCCAGGGACTGGAGAAGCAGAGGACAGGTGGGGCTTTGGGGCATGGAGGATCTCATTCCCCTTCCTCTGCCCATGCTTCAGGCGCTGGAGGGACCTCCGGGCAGAAAAAGGGGCAGAAACGACACCTACCGGCTGGTAGGTCGCGTTCGACGTCGAAGGCGACGACGTCGACGGCGAGAGGTAAAGCACCGGTGTGTTCGCCGTCGATCCAGGGCTCTGGATCTCGGCGTTCTCGACGTTCGACGTCGAGAGAGGGGCCGGCGAGACCTAGGACTAGGTCGCCGTCGAGGATTCCACAGTCGACGCCGACACACCATCGACGTCGTACCGAGCCCCACAGACAGCGCAGCTCGCCGTCGAGGCGACCCCGCTCGTCTCCTTCGCCGTCGACTCATGGATCGACGCCGACGACATCGACGCCGAGACGCCGGCGACTGCCGTCGAAACGAAGGAGATCGCCGTCGAGGCACAGATCGCCGTCGAGGCACAGATCGCCGTCGAGGCACAGATCGCCGTCGTGGCACAGATCGCCGTCGAGGCACAGATCGCCGTCGAGGCACAGATCGCCGTCGAGGCACAGATCGCCGTCGAGGCACAGTTCGCCGTCGAGGCACAGATCGCCGTCGAGGCGAAGGGGATCAACGTCGAGGCACGGTTCGCCATCGAGGCACAGATCGCCGTCGAGGCGAAGGGGATCGACGTCGTGGAGGCATCGCTCACCGTCGACGTCGAGAGGCTCTCCGTCGACCCGCCGTTCGACGTCGAGGGGCCACCGTTCGACGTCGGGGGGACGCCGACCGGTGAGGAGACGCCGTACGAGGTCAACGCTAAGTTCGACGTCGAGGACATCTGGTAACACGTCTTCGGTGATTACGATCTCCAGTCGTGGATCTAGGAGGAGAAGGCGCTCCCCCTCGTTCACTTCAGCACGGGACAGGCCCGCCAAGAAGAGCAGGGTGGACGGGAGTCCGGACAGTGCTGGTCCGGGTTCTCCTGCAAGAAGTGATGGAGCTCCGCAGCCTCTCCCTCAGCCGCTGCCTCAGAAACCTCCTACGCCTCCTCCACCTCCTCCTCCTCTGCCTCCTCCTAAGCGACCTACGCCACCTCCACCACCACCGGTGCCACAGCTCCCGCCGTCTCCTCGGCTGCCGGCGATTCCCAAGGCTCCACGCAGACCGAGGTCACGCTCTCGATCTCGCAGGAGGTCACAGAGCAGGCACAGATCGTCCACTCGCACAAAGCATGGACGACGGAGATATAGATCTCGTTCCAGAGGCACGAGGTATACGGACTCTTCTGGCAATGGACGGCTCTCCCCCTCGTTGTCGGAAACACCGCCTACTCGAATCTCGCCGGTGGATGATATTGCCACATTCCAGGATGTACTGATGAGGGGGGCGGCGAAATTGGGAATCTCAGTGGCAGTCCCGGTTCCCACTACCTCTGTGATATTTGAGACATTGCACAAGGCTCACCTGTCACGGCCCCTCCTTCCTCTGGTTCCAGGTTTGGAGGAACCAGCCATGGAGGTCTTCTTGACACCAGCCGTGGTGAAGGCTGCTCCCTCACGGTTGCAGAAAAAGTACAGGGCCCCTGATTCGGACCCGGCGTTCCTCAGGGTGGACCCTCCCCCGGACTCTGTCATTGTGGTTGCGGCTCGTAAACAACACTCCACGACGCCCTCTTCCACGGCTCCTCCGGATAAGGAGAGTCGCAAGATGGACTCCTTGGGGAGGAGGATGTGCTCTACGTCGGCCACGACGATGAAGGCTGCTAGCGCTTCCGCTCTGCTGGGTCGCTATGACCGGTCGCTTTGGGACTCTCTGCAACAGTTTGCTGCCTCCCTGCCTAGGGACAAAAGGGAGGACTTCCAGGAGGTGTTGAACGAGGGCATGATTGTCTCGAACCAGATCATCAGTGCGGCGGGGGATATATCGTTGCTGGCGGCCCATGGGTACTGTCATGGAGTACACATGAGGAGACATTCCTGGCTGAGGCTTACCTCTCTAAAACCTGAGGCGCAGCAAAAGATTGCTAACTTGCCTTTCTCTGGCACGACGTTGTTCGGATCTCATGCGGATGACGAGATGGCCCGCATGAAGGCCGAGGCAGAAACCCTGACGGCCGTGGGGTTGGAGAAACCCAAGGAACAGAAGAGGTCATTCCGTTCCTATGGCAGGCGTTATTCTAAGCAGCGCGGCCAAGGGCGTCAGTCTGATCAACAACAACAACACCAGCAACAACAACAGTTCCTGAGGCAGTCCTTTCAAAAGCGCCAGAGGGGCAGAGGCCAGCATCAATCCTCGTCGGGGAACAAAGGCCGGGTCGAAGCCCTGAAAGGTCACTTCCCCCTCGTCCGTTACCCGCTCCGGTGGGGGGGGAAGTATTCAATACTACCTGGCAGAGTGGAGGACAATAACTCAGGACAAGTGGGTGCTGAATATTGTTTGCAATGGATACAGTCTTCGTTTCACCAGCCCGCCTCCACAGATTCCACCAGTGCGCTCTCCCTACATGGTGCGAGAGCTCCAGTGGGAGGCGGACGTTCTGAAGGCGATAGAAACTGTTCCTTTGAGGCAAGAAGGAAAAGGTCTTTACTCCAGGTTCTTTCTCGTCAGAAAAAAGGACAAGAACGAGTTCAGGCCTATTCTAGATCTGCGTCAAGCAAACAAGTGGATCCGCAGAGAAAAGTTCCGTATGTTGTCCCTGCATCAAATTTACCCTCAGTTGCATCGAGGAGACTGGCTGTGCGCCATAGATCTGCAGGACGCTTACTTTCATGTGCCGATCGCACTAAAGCATCGCAAGTTCCTGAGGTTTCTGGTAGGCAACAACCATTACCAGTATACAGTACTCCCGTTTGGTCTGAAGTCTGCACCAAGGACGTTCTCCAAGTGCATGGCGGTGGTGGCAGCACACTTGCGGAAGAACAAAGTGTTTGTGTATCCATACCTGGACGATTGGCTGATCAAAGCTTCCACGTACCAGGAAGCCCAGTGTCATTTCAACAGGACGGCTGCCCTGCTTCATCGCCTGGGACTGCACATCAACATGTCGAAGTCAGTGCCGACCCCTGTGCAGTGTCTCCAGTACTTGGGGGCCTCAGTCAATACTTTGAACGCAAGCGTGTGTCCTTAGGAGGAGAGACGCTTATCGATCCGTGGGAAGGCCCTGCACCTCCTCTCAGCCCACTCTCCTACAGTGAGGACGGTGTCCTCTTTACTGGGGTCGATGGCTTCCTGCATCTTTCTCACCCCCAATGCACGTCTGCATATGAGGCCTCTGCAGGAAAGTCTGGAGGATCAATGGGACCAGAGGCGGGGGCGTTGGGAGGACAAGATTCATCTGTCCCAACACGCTCTACAGTCTCTGAAATGGTGGTGCTCCTCAGAGAATGTCTGCAAGGGGACTCCTTTTCACAAGGATATTCCGGTCCAGACCATAGTGACCGATGCGTCTCTCCAGGGCTGGGGAGCGCATTCGGGCCCTCTTCAGATTCAGGGGACATGGTCACAGACGGAGATGACTTACCACATCAACTTTTTGGAACTCAGAGCAGTACACTTGGCCCTGAAGGCGTTCCATCCCTCCTTCAAGACGAACTCCCTGCTAGTTAAGACGGACAATACTACTACCATGTATTACCTCAACAAGCAGGGGGGCTCCTGTTCACGCACGCTGTCTCGGGAGGCACAGACGATCTGGAATTGGCTGGTGGCCAGGAACCTAACGATCACGGCGACCCATCTGCCGGGAGTGCAGAATGCCCAAGCCGATGCACTCAGCAGGCTCGTTCAAGAAAATCACGAGTGGGTGCTAAACGACGACGTACTAAGAGGCGTCTTCGCAGAGTGGGGCACTCCGGATATCGATCTGTTCGCTACGGCAGAAAACAGCAAATGCCGCGACTTCGCGTCCAGGTACTACCAACCAGGGACACTGGGGAATGCCCTATGGATCAGCTGGTCCAACAGCTTTCTCTACGCCTTTCCACCCATTCCCCTGATTCCGGCGGTGCTGATCAAGCTGTTGCAATCCAGAGCCAGGATGATCCTGATTGCTCCGGAGTGGCCGAGGCAATGGTGGTTCACCGACCTTCTTCACCGGTCTGTTCTGCCACACCGGTGCCTGCCGTGTCGGCCGGACCTTCTCACGAAGTTCGGAGGACAGATGGTTCACCCCAATCTCTCGTCCTTGAGTTTGGCAGCATGGCTCCTGAGCTAGTACAGTATGGACACTTGAACCTACCTCAGGACTGTATGGAGATCTTGAAAGAGGCGAAGAGACCGTCTACGAGGACTTCTTACGCCTATAAGTGGAAGAGATTCTGCTTATGGTGCAAGGCAAAGGACATTGACCCTACATCCTGTAAAGAAGATGTTATTTTGCCTTATCTGCTGCAGTTAGCTCAATCTGGGCTTAATTTTCAGTCTATTAAAGTTCATCTCGCAGCTTTGACTGCATATAGAAAGGGCCCTTCCCAAACCTCATTTTTTCAAATCCCTGTGATTAAAGATTTTTTGGAGGGTTTGCGTAAGGTGGTTCCCCCTGTTAGACGACCTTCTCCACCATGGGAATTGAACGTGGTGTTGTCCAGATTAATGAGGGAGCCTTTTGAGCCTATTCATAAGGCTTCTTTGCAGCATTTGTCCTGGAAGGCTGCCTTCCTTGTGGCCATTACATCGGCCAGGAGGGTAAGTGAGATTCAGGCTCTGTGTTGTCAAGAGCCGTATACTGTATTCCATGCGTCTAAAGTAGTGATGCGTACTCATCCTAAATTTTTGCCTAAAGTGATATCTGATTTCCATGTAAATCAAATGATAACTTTGTAGGAGAGTAGGGTCTGCTTTCTATGTTCACCCCCAATTTTTGCTTTTGCTTTACTGGTTTTCGACTTGGATGTGGCTGTGGGCCTGCTAATCAGACCCACAGCCCTGCTGTTCTCTCTCTAAATTGATAATATGTACTTTAGGTGCATAAACCCATTTGGATAGGATCACCTTATTGGCCCCTGTACAGTGTACCTTAGGTACCCAGGGCATAGGTGTACCCTAGGCCTACCAGGGGCTGCAGCATGTATTATGCCACCCCTGGCCTGGCCTTCCATTATGACACAACTGGCTGATCACTCAGCTGGGGCAAGGTCGTGTAATCACCCCTTGCTTAGGTGTAGTATTCCTATACCTAACTTACATATAGACACATGTGTACCTATCAGCCACTTCTATGGCAGGCCTTAACAATCCTGGAGGCAGAGTGCTTGGTAACATGTGAGATGGTGCTCTAGCATGAGCTGAGCCTGTCTGCAGCTTTCGGAACTATGTCCTTATAGCTGTTCTATGATATAGCCTACCATATACTCTTAAAGTGCCTTATAATCTTAAACGGTTATGGTAACTATGGTTTGGCTTTATCAAAACATGTCGTGTAAGGTGTCTAACACTTTGGAATAATACCCCCATCCCATTTCTGGGGATGAGGATATTATCCCTCCCTTCTAGAGTGAGAAGACATGTTGTAACCTACTTACCCGGGTAAAGTTAACCAGAGCCCCAGCATCACAAAATGGATGCTGCTGCCACAGACACGAGTCTGACCTCCTGCTGCTGGGAGTGATCCCGGCAAGGGAGGCTTGGACAATAGGTTTCCTGCCTTGGGAGGTGCGAGCACCACCCCAGACAGGCCTTAGTGTATTGGGGCAGGGAGGGATGAAAAGAATGAGACATGCCTGGGGCACACAAGGTGTCCCGTGCATAGTCCAGTTCAAACCGGTGCTGGGGCTCTCCAGCCCCAGTCCTGGCACGAAACTAGACAAAGGGAAGGGGGTGTAACCACCCCCCTCCCAGGTCCCACCCATAAGGCGTGACCTAGCAGGTAACCCAGCCCCCCAGATTTGGATAAGAGTGGTAGCTGGGCCCCAGGAGATTAGATTATCCTGAACCTGCAACTTGAACAGAAACTCTGGACCTTCGACATTCGACGAAAGAAGAAGACTGAAGAATCTCCCTTGTGGCCAAGGAGTGGCTACCCTGTGCAAACTGGCACCATCAAGAGACTACCCTTTGCTTTGCTGAAGTTCTACGAGGGACCGACTGCAGAGCCCGACGAGAGCCTTGACTTCCAGACTTCTCCGACCCTGATCCACAGCCGAGCTGAGATCCGTGGAGGCGACGAGAGACGTGGGACCGGCTACCTGGGAAAAGTGGCGAGTATCTTCCAGCGCAGCTTCTGAGGTACCCTCGAAGTTGTGCACCGGGGATTGAGAAGCCCCAACCCCAAGCACCATCTGCACCGAAGATCAGCCCCCCCCACTCCACGAGTCCTGCGTGGGGCCCTTCTGCATTTTCCTGCTTGCCGCGCCTGTCCGGTTGCTTGCCCGTTGGCTAATGGCCTTTGATACGACGCATCCAGAAATCTTCACTGCTGGTTTGGCTCCTCCAGACTGGCTCCCGCTTCCTTGCAAAAGAGAAGCACCCCAGAGCTTCCTGGTCTGCACCAGAAGCAAGTCCTCCGTTCTTCGTGGGTTCCGCTTGCCAAAGCTTGGTGAGTCCTAGTCCAACTTCGACGCCGCCGACAGCAAGAGCCTTCGTGGGACAGCTCGCCTCCTGGTCCTGGTCGTCCTCGACGTTCCCTGGTCCTCGTGGCTGCAGCGACAAGCTTCACCTTCACCTGCAATCTTCACGACATCGCCTGGTTCCTTCCTGGTTCCACGTGGTCACTGGCTAGTGACCATGACTCTGTCCCTTCTGCTTGCAGGTCTCCTCTCTTCTTGATCCCAGCCTTGGGATCCACCGGACACTCTTTACTGACTGCCTGTCAGCAACTTTCCTTCAGGCATCCATAGAAGTCCACGACGAAACCCGACGCAAGTTCACACCTTTGCACCCGCAGTCCGTGGGCTAGGTAACTTGGGTACTTCGGTGCTCACAAGGGTAGTGACTATCCTAGGGTCTAGTTTCCGAGTCTCGACTCTCTAGCTGCTTCAGAAGTGTCCTTAAACTGTTATTTGCTAACAACTACTATTTCTATCGACTTTTACGCATTACGCGTGAGTGTTTCCACTCTGCACCTGAATCCCGTGGGCCTCCCACTTCCTAACTGTTGCTAGTGTAGTGTAGCCCCAGCGATTCCCTAGGCCTAGGCCTATCCTATTTCCGTGACAGTGGTCCTTATACCACTTACTTAGTATATGGTTTGCGTGGCCCCTAGGGCCTAACTGTATTACTTACCTGTGTGACTTAATGTATGCTTAAATAAGACTGTGTTGTACTTACCTCTAATCTCATAAAGAGTGCTGAGGGTTTGACTAGAATAAATACACTTTATTTTATTTATATATCTGTTGTGGTGTCCTTTCATTTGGTATTCAAGGGATTATATATGGTATCACAGCTGGCTTCACATGCCATTCAGAGTTTAGCCTAAGACTGCTCTTGTCCATGCTACCACTAGGATAGCTGGTCTATAAGGTTGACTTTACAACCAATCACCATAAGGGTTGTTTGGACTGATATAAGGTGTACACTAGAACTAGTGACATCATACATCAGGCCAACTTCTCACAAACTTTGCCTACATTTTTTCAGCATCCCTCCTCTCCGGCGGAGAGGTCTCTGCATTCACTAGATGTGCGTAGGGTGTTGAAATTCTATCTAGATAAGACAAAAGACATCCGCAGGTCGGATCAACTGTTTGTGAATTATGGTTCAGTGAGAACTGGTCTAGCTACCTCAAAACAGTCCATCTCCAGATGGATTGTGTCCTGTATTCAGCTTTGTTATCAGAAAGCTAATAAGACGTTAGGGGGTAAGCCTACAGCGCATTCGACTAGGGGCAAAGCAGCTACTACAGCTTTGCTTAGGAATGTTCCAATTGCTGACATTTGTAAGGCTGCCACCTGGAAGTCGGTCCATACGTTTACAAAGCATTACTGCCTGGATTCTGATGCTAGGGCACATGCACAGGTTGGACAGGCTTCGCTGAGGAATTTGTTTGCACAGTGATTTGTTGGTGTTTGGTTCTTACTCCACCGCTGTTTGTTGGTTGGGATGGGCTTGCCATTCTATTCATAGATTATGACTATACACAGAGATCCCCTACTACAGAAGGAGTAGTTTCTTACCTGTAACTCCAGTTCTGTAGTAGGGGTATCTCTGTTATAGTCATAAGCGACCCTCCCTCCTCCCCGGTGGAGTAAACTGACAGTATCAGGCCTGTTGTTATACACCTTCAAAAAGAACTGAAAGTAACTTGCTTTGGCTGTGCATCCTGGGATACTGGGGGTCTCTGGAGAGTTCCATAAAGGCACGGTATCCCTTTAGCAGACACATAATGACAGCCTATAGGGCTTGTCTGTCCACCCCTTCCTCTCTATTGTTTAAAGGGATTTTGGTGAAGGGAGTGTGATACACTAAAGGTACATGTCAGATGTGAATAAAAATGACATTTAAACTTTATTTTGGCTTTTGTGTTCACTTCAGAGGAAGTGCTGGCCAGTGCAGCCATGTTGTATTAGGCTGTATTATTTTGTCTGTCTCTTAAGTGTCTTTGCAGGTTTGCAAATGCAGGACACCTTAAGAGATATTTTGATTGCTCCGGGGTCCCCGCACATGGGCGGGACTATTCATAGATTATGACTATAACAGAGATAACCCTACTACAGAACTGGAGTTACAGGTAAGAAACTACTCCTTACCTTCCTTACCTATGCAGTATGTCACAGGATTTAAGGCATGCATAAAGTTGGAGTAGCTGAACGACACTAAGCTAGAGTTGTATGCTTTGGGGATATTTTCTTTTATTTAATTTTCGAGTTTTATAAAGCGCGCACTTGTCCCAAGAGTATCAGAGCGCCTTACACAGTTTGCAGCGAGCACAAGAAAAATAGTAGTCATACAAGGTAATAATATAACTTAGAGACGGGTATAGATGGTTGAAAATGTTTGGAGGCAGCAATGTAGGGTTGTTTCAGAGATTGGAGGAATAGAGGACTAGATATCTTCGAGGCATGTGAGCTGTAGATCACATGTTAGGCATAGATCGCCATCTAGTGATTGGTCCGGATGTTTGCACTTTGTTTTTCTTTGAAGAAGTCTTTCTAGTCACGAGGTAGGTAACTCCTCCTTTCGGTGATAGTGCGCATGGTCATCGACTTCATCTTCAGATTGTTTTTTCCGCCATCAGGTTCGGTTCAACACCGATCCTTCGGTGCATAGAACACTCGGCCTTGGCAGTACTGATTCTGATCGCGTATTGCATTCCTTGTGTATCGTGTTTTGTCACCAGAAGACAGTGAGCAGGACTACGACGCGTGCTGCGCTTTCTGCTCCAAGAAGACGCTTCGCACCGTCGGGCTCGACGCTGCGGCATGCAGAGCCAACACACAGGCCAACACACAGGCTCCATTCCGGACCTCTTCAGACCTCAATCGGATGAAGAAGTCGGTGACGCTATTGGGGCCGAGGAAGAACCGGATCCGATCTCCCTTTCAGAGGGCGGCTCCGACCAGGATGAAGACATCACGCAATATCAACGTACTGTAAGTACAGTCCGTAACTCACCCCTACTCCAAAGTCAACCTAAAAAGAAGGCTCCGGAACAACTCGTGCCCTCGGTTCCCAGTCGGCACCGAGACCAAGCTTCCGACGCCCCATGTTCCGGCTCGGCACTGAATCCTACCAAAAAGTCTTCTGGCTCCGAAAAGTCCCACTCCAAGTCAGGCACCGAGCCAAAGCCTTCGGGATCGAAGCCCAAGTCCGGCTCCGAACATCACCACTCGGCACCGAGAGAGACAGTTTAGACGATCCGATCAATAAACCAGACCCCAAACAGAAGCTGTTGTACATTCACCCTAAAACTGGACACATTTTCACCAAAGTGACTCTAAAGAGAAGTACTGATACTGAAGAGGAATATCACATTCCTTTGAAAAAGAGAACAATTGGAACTAACCCTTCCCCTCCTTCTCTTCCTTTTCCAGCACCACATTCTCCTCCGTCTCTACCTGTACCAACTTCACCTGAGCTCTCGCCACCACATACACCTGACCATCAGGATGATGGGGATGGTAATTATGGTGATCAGCCAGGTCCTGTAGATGAATGGCCCGACTACAACACTGACTCGCCCACAGACAACGATCCTGACTTATACTCTACCAAGCCCTCTCCACCAGATGACAGTGTAGGTTATATTGAATTGCAAGGCAAGGCTGCCAATTACCATGGGGTGCAGCTCCACAAAGAATCCCTCAAAGAGGATTTCATTTTTGAAACACTTAATAGAACTCAGACGTCAACACATGCATTACCCATGCTGAAAGAGATGATCAGGCATGTAGACAACATATTTAACGATCCTGTCAGAGCACGGGGCTCAAGTTAACAGTCTCATGTCCTCATGCTTTTTCCTCTTGAAGACGCTGAGAAACATTTTCCCTTTTATTCCTCTGGAATTACAAAAAACAGCTATGGTGGCTCTCTTTCTCTCAAAGCTGGACTACTCTAATGCCTTGTTTTTGGGGAATTGATGCATTTCAACTGCTGAAACTGCAGTCACTACAGAATGCAGCAGCCAGGCTTTTGTTGGGTCTATGTAGAGGACAGCCCACCTCAGCCGGGGTACGATCTCTCCACTGGCTGCCTATAAAACAGCGCATAGAATTCAAGGCGCTTACATATGTACATAAGGCAATCTATGGCGTTGCCACAGAAGATCTGGGAAGTTTCTTTGTATCTTACGTCCCATCACGCTTCTTAAGATCGGCTACTCAAGGTCTTGTTAGAGTACCAAAGATCAGAAGAGAAGGCTGGGACAGCCGGACGATTACATACTGTGCGGCCAGGCTGTGGAACAAGCTGCCTCAGACTATGAGGTTGCAACCTGACCTTCAGATGTTCAGGAAAAATTTAAAAACCAGGCTTTTTGCAACCATATAAGCGTTCGATTTCTGTGTTCCTTGCCACTACATTCTCAGCGCCAAGACGCCTCGGCATTCGTGCGCTTTAGAAACATATAAATGTATCCTTATCCCTAGGGTGGATAAAAAGTATAAGCAGCACCATTTGACCCAGTGTACATAAAGGGACAATTACCCTTGAACTCAATGGTAGTTTCAAATGCACACAAAAGGGCAAGCTACAGGGGATGCTACACCCCCAGATGAAGAATCAGAGCTTCTCGATTCTTCAGGGAAAAGGGTGGCTACACAACCAGCGAACTTCTGGCGCGTATCTTAACACACAAGCGCTATTAGCCAGATACAACCGTGCGCATTGGGATGAAATGGAACAACTCATCCTATTTCTACCCCAAGAGCATAAATCTAAAGCATGTGACCTAGTACGGGAGGGGCAACTTTTTTCGAACAATCACATGTTCCCTAGATGCTGCTGACACATCTGCCAGAGCGTTAAACACTAGTGTCCTTTTAAGAAGACACGCCTGGTCACGTATATCGGGGTTCAAACCTGAGGTTCAGACCTCCATATTGAACACATCATTTGATAAACAATACCTCTTTGGCCCAGTGGTAGATTCTTCACTGGAAAAGATGAAGGACACTGAAGTGGGCAAGTCAATGGGAGCCCTTCAGTCCACACAAGGCTGTGGTTCCTTTCGGTGCTCCTTCGACAGAGCAGGGTCCAAAAATACTTCCTCTGAAACTGCATCCACATGCAAGGGCAATGACCAACCCTCTGGCTCTAAAAACGACTTCACAGGGGGTTACAGAGGAAACTACGGCAAGGGCAGAGGTAGAGGTACTAACACACGCACCTCCCCCTCCAATACAAAACAGTGACTTACCCAAACTGCCCCGACCACTCAACACCTGTCGGGGGAAGACTATCTGATTTTTTACTAACTTTGCAGTCAATATCAACAAACAAGTGGGTTCTACAGATTATCCGTTATGGTTACAGCCTGGAGTTCATTAACACTCCTCCAAACCTTTCCCTTCCCCAAAAGTCAAACTTTCACCGGATCACTTACACCGCCTCAAACAAGAGGTACAGTCTCTACTACTAAAGGGAGCTATAGAGCACGTACTGCCACAACATCAAGGGTCAGGCGTGTACTCCTTTTACTACCTAATTCCCAAAAAGGAAGGCTCTCTCAAACCAGTATTAGATCGCAGAGAACTAAATTTTTACATACAGTCAGACCATTTTCACATGGTTACACTTCAACAGGTACTACCTCTTTTGCAAAATGGCGACTTTCTAACTACTTTAGTCTAAAAAGACGCCTACTTTCATATTCCAATCCACCCTGCTCACTTCAAATTTCTCAGGTTTATGGTAGCAGGTCAACATTACCAATTCAAGGTACTCTCATTTGGAGTCACTACTGCCCCCAGAGTCTTTACAAAGTGCCTGGCGGTAGTAGCTGCTCATCTACGAAGACAAAGCATACATGTCTTCCCATACCTAGACTGGCTCATCAAAGCCAGCACGCAACAACAATGTCTCAAGCTTACCTCCATAACCATTCAGTTACATCACCAACTGGGATTTACAGTCAGTGTTAAAATCACTTCTTCAGCCAGCCAAGACTCATAACTACTTAGGAGCCACTTTAGATACTTAAAGGGCTCTGGTGTTTCCCAATGCAGCCAGAATTCGAAACATTCAGGTGTCAGTTCTCCAGTTTCAAGCCAATCAATCACTTCCAGCTCGAGTTTATATGCAACTGCTGGGAATGATGGCCTCTTGCATCACGATCGTTCCCCATGCCAGGCTGCACATGCGTCCACTTAGGAATGCTCAGCCAGTCAGTGGAAACAGTCACACGGTCTATTAACCGATCTAGCGTTGGTAAACGGCCATACTCCTCGCTCTCTGCAGTGGTGGGACACACAAAATTTGTTAAAAGGACAGCCTTTCATAGAACCGGTTCCACAGACAGTGTTAACAGCGGACGCATCCCTTACTGGCTGGGGAGCTCATCTTCAACAACACACATTACAAGGTCTCTGGAGCCAACAGCAAAATATGCTCCATATCAATCCTTTAGAGCTGATGGCAATCTTTCTAGCTCTCAAAGCCTTTCAAGACCATCTGTCTGGCAAAGCAGTCTTGATACAAGCCAACATCATGACAGCTATGTATTACATACAGAAACAGGGACACACACACACACACTCTCCAGCTGTTCCTATTAGCCCAAGTCATCTGGAGGTGGGCTGTTCACCACAATATCTATCTCCTAGCAGAACACCTCCCGAGAATGAACAACCAGATTGCGGACCTCCTCAGCAGGCAGAGGTATCAAATACACGAATGGGAACTTCACCCTCAAGTTCACCTCCCATACATCCAAACTTGGGGAGTTTCTCACATAGATCTATTTGCAACACCCCAAAACGCAAAATGCCAAAGCTTTGCCTCCAGGTACCCACACCTGTTATCCAAAGGCAATGCTCTGTGGATGAACTGGTCCAGGTATTTTTGCTTACGCTTTTCCGCCTCTCTCACTAATTCCATCCGTGGTTTGGAAACTCTGGCAAACCTTTCTCAAACTAATCCTAATAGCTCCTAAATGGGCACGTCAACCCTGGTTCACAACCCTGTTGGAACTCTCCCTGGTACCGCATCAAAAATTAAATTAAACTCCCAATATCCTCACACAGAGCCATTGAGAAATCAAACATCCAGATCCCAAACGACTGAACCTCGCGATCTGGCTCCTGAAGTCAGAGTTTGATTATCTGAATCTTCCACCAGACTGTATGAACATTATTAGGTAGGCCAGAAGGCCTACCACCAGAGCCTGCTACTCAGCCAAATGGAAGCATTTTGTTATCTATTGTAATAACAATCAAATCAACCGTCTTGATGCTTCCATACAAAGCATTATCTGCTGCCTTTTACATTTGCAGTTGTCTGCATTAGCCTTCACGTCCATCAGACTGCATCTCGCTGCCATAGCTGCGTATCTTCAAAATAGGCAACATCTATTCCTCTTTAGAGTGCCTGTAATCAAGGCCTTCATGGAAGGACTAAAAAGAGTTATACCACCAAGAATTCCACCTTCCCCAGTATGGAATCTTAACATAGTCCTCACAAGATTAATGGGACCACCATTTGAACCCATGCACAAATGTGAACTATAGTACCTCACTTGGAAAACTGCTTTCCTTATTGCAATTACTTCATTAATGAGAGTGGGTGAACTACAGGCACTAACCATAGAAGAACCTTTTTTCCAACTACATTTATTTTTTATTTTAGATTTTATTTTTTATTCCAGTCAGCAATGAAAATATACATAATACATATACAGTTTTTTCGCATTTCCGCATGATGGTGTATTTGAAAATCATACGTAGTCTTTTGCATTAAAGCACTTAAACATGGATCCAGCATGTTACATACTTCTGATATTTATGACCATCCACAATTCGTGACCTTTTTACACATTAGGGACATTTGTATCTTAACAACTGTTATAGCACCTTCTATTATGCTTGTATAAAAGAATAGTGCAAGCATGCCATATACGATCTAACAGTATGCTGTGGTCTAGTCATCCGTCTGTGAGGCCTGAAGGTATTATGTTAGAGGTTCCCAAAAATCTCTGGGTCTGGACGCCAGCTGCAGCTCCTCCGTATAAACCTCTAGTGTCGCCTTGCAGTATGTCCTGTCAGTGAGCCAGTCTTTATATCTGGGGGGGTGCTTACTCCCCCATCTGATAGCGATGCGTTGCTTGGAAAGCAATAGGGCAACAGTGAGAAATGTCCATTTCTTTGTTGGTCTAAGTTTGTAAATTCCGAATAAACAGATAAGCGGTGCATGCGGTATCCGTTCCGTAAGCATAGTCGTAAGTGGTCTGTAATTTCCTGCCAGTATTTATGGATTTTGGGACATGTCCAGGACATATGTAGGAAATCTGCATTTGCTGCGTCGCATCTCTGACATTTGTCTTGTGGTTTAAGTCCGTATTTATATAATTGGGCGGAGTGTAATAAATTTGATGTAAAAATTTGAAATGAATGATTCGCAAGTTGCAATTAGATGTTAGCATGTGCATGTGTGCACAACTATAGTCCCGGTCTCTCACATCTATGGTGTCCTCTAGTAGTGTTTCCCATCTCTGAAGCGATTTATTCATGGCCTCATTCTGTTCCTCTTGTGATGTGTTATATAAGCGTGACTAGATTTTGGCGGGTAGGTGCCATTAGTTAAACCTGTAATGCGTGCAGTTGTGGTGGTTCTTCTGGAAATGATGCATATAATTCCCTTAATGCCGCGTGCAGTCTCAAATATGCAAACCTCTTCAGTGGTGTGCGCTTAGTGAGGGGGCATCCCATGATATAAAACTATTGTGCGGGAACATGGCTCCCATAATAGTCAGATTCATCTCTTCTAACTGTATAATCTTTTTTTTCTCCTGCGTAACCGATATACCTGGATGGTGAGCCCTGGGGAGAGATGGAGCATATATAGGAAGCTTTTTCGCGCGGTGTGCTAGCTTATGCCACGCTTTGGAAGTACAATATACAGTCTGAATCGTGTCATTCAGGAAGAAGGTCTTTGGATCTGATATGTAAGCCGTCAGTGGGGTCGGCTGGATGCTATCCCTTTCAACTGCGATGTGTGGTATGTACGGGTGTAACCAGTAATGGGCTTGTTGCGCTTAATAATATAATTGTAGATCCGGTGCTCCAAAACCACCTTTATGATATAGTTTCGTTAACGTTAGCCATCCTACTCTGGCCTGCCTTCCAGCCCATGTCAATCTTTATATGGCCGACCTTAGCTTAGAAAATAGTGTGTGCGTGAGCCATATGGGGATGTTCATAAATAGGTATAAAAATATGGGCAATACTACCATCTTTTGCAATGCAATTCTGTCAACTACATAAAGGTAAGGTGGTTCTTCGTACAAATCCCAAATTCCTACCTAAGGTAGTATTCTGAATTGCCTGTATTCTTCCCACAACCTGTTTCTGTTGCAGAACGAGCTCTACACACCTTAGATGTTAGAAGAGCACTATTGTACTACACTGAAAGAACAAAATTATGTTCGAGGCATATGAGCTGCAGATTGTACACTTAGCATAGATCGCCATCTGGTGTTGGGCCCGGATGTTTGCAGTTTGTTTTTCTTCTTGGACAGTCTTTGGAAGTCACGAGTTTGGTGACTCCTCCTTCGGTCCGTACTGCGCATGGGCTTCGGCTCCATCCTCAGATTGTTTTTTTCCGCCATCGGGCTCGGATGTGATACTTCGTGCTCCGGCTTCGAACTTCTACGGTTCCAGCCTCGACGGAAAATCCTCGTATCTTCGAGTTTCTTCATCATCATCTTCATCTCTCGAAGCGGCACTTTTCTCCATCCCGTACATCGGCACCGGCCTTCGGGCCCTCCTCGACTCCGGTCCCGGCCGATGGAAAGGACTCCGTTCAAAAAGTGCCCAAAATGTGGGTCTAAATTTCCCCACACCGACCTCCATCAGGTGTGTAATCTTTGCCTCTCTCCAGAACACGAGGCCAGAGACTGCCCCGCCTGTAAGTCTTTTCGATCGAAGAAAACCATCCGGGATCGAAAAGCTCGACGCACCATGGCGCACTCATCGTCTGCAGCTCCACCGGACATCTTCGGAGACGGCGCCGAAGCTTCGGGGCAAACACACACCGAGCAGGAAGAAGACGTCGTCAGCGCTTCCGAAGCCGACGACTCCGACGTGGAGGACATCACACCGGCGCAGCGGGCCGTGAGTACTGTGCCCCCTCCCACCCCCGCGCCCAAAACCAAAGAGACTCCGGTTACTCCCTCGCCTGCCGGCCTGGGCAAAACCAAGACCAAAGCTTCGATCACCCCACCTTCGGGCTCGGTGTCGAAGCATCCAAAGTCTCACGGCAGCTCGGGATCGAGCCAGCCGACGCCCGGTGCCGAAAAACAGCATCCGGCACCGAAGAAAGCAATATCCAGCTCGACTCCGAAGCCACCGGTGCCGAAGCCTGGACTCTCGGTGCCGACCAAACACAAACATAAATCTGTCGGCTCCGACGCCGAAAACTCCTTCGACGCCGAAAAAACAGGAGGCTCCAAAAAAGCATGGCGCACACAAACCATCGAAGCCCTCGGCTCCGAAATCACCGGTGCCGACGGACGATTCGACGCCACTGGCTCTGTTTACACCAGACCCTCTACAAAAGACTCTGTCCAAAGATCTAAAGACTGGACTATTGACTTTAATTATCAAGAAAAGACGCCTTGATACTCCGGCTCTTCCTCCACCACCCAAAAGGAAGGACTCTGCTACTTCACCCCTCAGAGTGCCCTTCCCACTACCGCCTCCCCTACCCCCTCCACCACCTCCACCCCCTCCCCCTCCCAGGTCTCCGCCACCTCCACCTCACTACGATCCGGCCCCATCCCCAGATCCGGATGACGGGGACCCGGACAATTACCCGGCGGACGCCCCAGTGGATCCCACTCCACCAGGGACCCCAGACCCATGGGAGGATTACAATAACCCTGATATACCAGATATACCTCAGGACGACCTATACCCATCCAGGCCGTCTCCTCCAGAGGACTCCTTAGGTTTTCATCATTTAGTGCAGAGAGCAGCACATTACCATGGGGTGGACATGCACAGTGAACCAGTGGAAGAAGACTTCCTACTGGATACATTTGACATACAAGACAAATCCACTTCTATTTTACCCATGCTTAAGGGTGTCACCAAGCACGCTACAGAGGTGTTCAAAGACCCTGTCAGGGCCAGAGTACTGAACCCTAGAATAGAGAAGAAGTACAAAGCGGCACCCACAGACCCTGCATACATTAAGGGCCCTGCTCCCCTAGATTCCCTAGTTGTCTCCACAGCTAGAAAGCGGGCTAACTCCCAATCCTCAGGAGAAGCCCCACCGCCAGACAAGGAATCTAAACTTCTGGACGCGTCTGGTAAACGCACCGCCTCCCAAGCTGCAAACATATGGCGCATTGCAAACACACAAGCACTGCTTGCGCGATATGACAGAGCACACTATGACGAACTAGAGGCTCTTATGCAGCACCTTCCAGAAAAACACAAGCGCAAGGCTCATGACCTGATACAGGAGGGTAAACTAATTACAAACACCTCCATTAAATGTGCCCTCGATGCAGCCGACACTGCTTCTAGAGCCATAAATACAAGTGTCCTGCTTCGTCGCCATGCCTGGCTCAGGATCTCAGGGTTCAAGCCTGATGTCCAGGCATCCATACTCAACCACCCCTTTGACCAGCAAACTCTCTTTGGGCCAAAGGTAGACGAAGCGTTGGAAAAGATGAAAAAGGACACAGACACAGCAAAGTCTATGGGGGCACTCCAAACACAAGCCTCTAAACGTTCCTTTCGACGCTCGTCCTTTCGTGGCACAGGCAGAGGCTCCTCCACCGATAACGCCTCTACCTCCTACAAGTCCCCTCCTCAAAATACCTTTTCAAAGGGCAATCAAAGGGGCGGTTACAGAGGCAACAACAATAAGGGCAGGGGCAAAACCAACAACACCCGTTCTGCCACCCCACCCGCACAATGACTCCCCTCCGCTCCCCCCAGACCATCCCACTCCGGTCGGGGGCAGACTGCAAAACTTTATCCACACATGGGAGTCCATAACATCGGACAAATGGGTGACCCAAATCATTCGGTCAGGGTACTGTCTCGAACTAACATCTACCCCACCCAATATCCCACCAAGGCACCGTCCAATGTCTCAAGAACATTCCACACTGCTCAAACAAGAGGTACTCTCACTCCTCCAAAAACACGCTATAGAGCAGGTCCCCGTCAATCAACAAAATCTAGGGGTCTACTCCCTATATTTCTTAATACCAAAGAAAGACGGGACCCTCAGACCCATTCTCGACCTCCGGCCTCTAAATGCCTACATACATTCAGACCATTTTCACATGGTCACCCTACAGCAAGCCCTCCCACTCCTCTGCCAGGGAGACTTTCTCACAACCTTGGATCTGAAAGACGCATACTTTCACATTCCAATACACCCCTCTCACAGGAAATACCTCAGGTTCGTGGTGGACGGGCAACATTACCAATTCACGGTTCTCCCCTTCGGGGTCACCACCGCACCACGGGTGTTTACCAAATGCCTAGCAGTAGTAGCAGCACACCTCAGACGTCAACATATTCACGTCTTCCCTTACCTAGACGACTGGCTGATAAAAGCCGCGTCCTACGACCAATGTGTGCAGCATACAAACAGCACCATCCAACTGCTCCACCAGCTAGGCTTCACGGTGAACTACCAAAAGTCCCACCTCATACCATCTCACACAAAGCAATATCTCGGGGCCACTATAGACACCTCCAAGGGTATTGCCTATCCAAACTCAGCCAGAATCACAAGCATTCAAGCCTTACGCCAAACGTTCCTTCCTCAACACTCTTCCAGCAAGAGTGTGTATGAAGCTCATAGGAATGATGGCATCTTGCATTTTCATAGTGCCTCATGCAAGACTCCACATGCGTCCACTTCAAGAGTGCCTAGCACAACAGTGGAACCAGGCCCAGGGTCAGCTGACGGATCTGGTGTTGGTGGACGGCCGCACACATCACTCTCTGCAGTGGTGGAACACCACAAACCTTTCCAAAGGGCGGCCGTTCCTGGACCCGGTTCCTCAAGTGACTCTAACAGCGGACGCATCGCTCTCCGGCTGGGGAGCGCACCTTCTACACCTCACCATGCAAGGTCTATGGACGCCACAGCAAAAATCGCTCCACATCAACCATCTGGAGCTCTTGGCGATCTTTCTAGCCCTAAAATCTTTCCAAAAACAGATTTCGGGCAAAGCAGTCCTCATTCGCACAGACAATATGACTGCAATGTATTATATCCAAAAACAGGGGGGGACACACTCTCCCCAGCTCTCCCGCTTAGCCCAGAGCATATGGAGATGGGCAATTCCTCAAAACATCTTTCTCCTGGCACAGCACGTTCCAGGCGTACAAAACACCATGGCAGATCTGCTCAGCAGACAAACGCAACAACTACACGAATGGGAACTGCATCCACAAGTTCTTCACCCATTCTTCCAACAGTGGGGGCATCCTCAGATAGACCTCTTCGCCACCCACGAAAACAAAAAATGCCCAAGCTTCGCCGCCAGATACCCACACCCATTGTCCAAGGGCAATGCGATATGGATGAACTGGTCAGGCAGATTTGCATACGCCTTTCCACCTCTCCCACTAATTCCATTAGTGGTCAGGAAGCTACAACAGCACTCCCTCACACTCATTCTGGTAGCTCCGACGTGGGCCAGGCAGCCGTGGTACACCACGCTACTACAACTGTCAGTGGTACCACATCAGAAACTGCATCTATCCCCATGCCTCCTAACCCAGAACCATGGAGAAATCAGGCACCCGGACCCAGCTCAGCTCAACCTGGCGATCTGGCTCCTGAAATCCTAGAATTCGGATACCTTAACCTTCCCCCTGATTGCATGAACATCATCATGGAAGCCAGACGTCCTACCACTAGAGCATGCTATGCCGCAAAGTGGAAAAGATTTGTAATTTACTGCCGTAACAATACAATCAACCCTCTAGATGCATCCATACAGCACATAATATGCTATCTGCTCCATCTTCACAGGTGTAACCTGGCATATTCATCCATACGCCTACACCTAGCAGCGATCGCTGCTTATCTACAAAACAGACAGCATTTATCACTCTTCAGAGTGCCCGCTATTAAAGCCTTCATGGAAGGCCTTAAACGCGTAATTCCTCCCAGGGCACCACCTTCCCCTGTATGGAATCTAAATTTAGTTCTTACACGACTAATGGGTCCGCCCTTCGAACCAATGCACAAATGTGAGCTACAATTTCTCACCTGGAAAACAGCTTTCCTTGTAGCTATCACTTCCCTTAGAAGGGTTGGTGAAATACAAGCGTTCACCATACAGGAACCCTACATACAAATGCATCACAGCAAGGTCATACTTCGCACAAATCCGAAGTTTCTGCCCAAAGTCATTTCCCCCTTCACCTCAATCAATCAGTGGAATTACCTGTCTTCTTTTCGCAACCCCAGTCTGTTGCAGAAAGGGCCTTACACACACTTGATGTGAAAAGGGCGTTGCTATACTACATACAAAGAACGCAACCCTTCAGGAAGACTAAACAATTGTTCGTTTCCTTCTCTCCACCACATAAAGGCAACCCCATTTCTAAATCAGGGATAGCTAGGTGGATTGTAAAATGCATACAAATTTGCTATCAAAAGGCAAAGAGAACATTATCTGTTCCTCCTAAAGCCCACTCTACAAGAAAGTTAGGGGCTTCTATGGCTTTTCTAGGGAATATACCCTTAGATGACATCTGCAAAGCAGCCACATGGTCTACACCGCACACCTTCACAAAACACTACTGTGTAGATGTGCATTCCAAGCAGCAAGCTAGGGTGGGCCAGGCTGTACTAAAGACACTTTTTCAAACAGCTGCAACGGATACCGGTGGTCGCCGCTAAGGTTGGGTACTGCTATATAATCTATGCTAAGTGTACAATCTGCAGCTCATATGCCTCGAACGGAATATGCTACTTACCAGTATGCATCTGTTCTTGGCATGTAGAGCTGCAGAGTTGTACACGCCCACCCGCCTCCCCGGCTACCTGTATCCGTTCCAGTACATCTTATTTAGATACAACACATGGGTTTCTCACTGTTATTACTACGCTCCATCATTTCCCTGTTGGCGAAAAACAATCTGAGGATGGAGCCGAAGCCCATGCGCAGTACGGACCGAAGGAGGAGTCACCAAACTCGTGACTTCCAAAGACTGTCCAAGAAGAAAAACAAACTGCAAACATCCGGGCCCAACACCAGATGGCGATCTATGCTAAGTGTACAACTCTGCAGCTCTACATGCCAAGAACAGATGCATACTGGTAAGTAGCATATTCCTTCGTAAGACCAAACAACTCTGTCGCTTTAGGCAACCCTATCTCCAAATCAAGTATTGCTTGGTGGATTGTTAAATGCATTCCAATTTGCTATGTGAAAGCCAAGAGGACTCTAAGTGTACCCCCTAGAGCTCATTCCACTCGGGGGCTGCTATGGCTTTCTTAGGGAACATCCCTATTACTGAGATCTGCAGCACTGCAACATGGTCTACACCACACACATTCACAAAGCACTATTGTGTAGATGTGTTAGCAAGACAACAAGCTAATGTGGGCCACGCAGAACTTAAAACGCTGTTTCAGACAACTCCCATCAGTTACAGGATAGCCACCACTTATGGGAGACTGCTGTATAGTCTATGCATAGAATGGGATCTACAGCTCACATGCCTCAAACGGGAAATGCTACTTACCCAATATGCATCTGTTCTCCGCATGAAAAGCTGTAGAATCTCATGCGCCCACCCGCCTCCCCGGGTACCTGTAGCTGCTATAGTTCTCTTTTCACTATACATGTATACGCATGGACATCTCTATTCTTTACTATTACTCCATTATCTCCCCCTCTGCGGGAAAACTTTTTTTTTAAGTTTAGGATGGGAATGTCACTTGGATCTTGTTGCAGAGCATTTCAGATTCTAGGTGCATATCCAGAAAAGGAACAGGTGAGTTTTTTTTTCTCTCTTAAATTTAGGCATAATCCGAAGCAAGAGTGTTTGAGCTACGCAGAGTTGTCTTTTGGCCAGTTCACAGTTTGATTGCAATATAGTTTGGTTTTCCAGTGTCAAGGGCTTTATTGGTTATGTAAGCTGTTTTGAATATGCTTCTCACTTCAATTGGTAGCTAATTGAGTTTCTTAAGTGTGGGTGTGATGTGATCATAGTGTCTTTCCCTGCAGAGAAGTCAGGTCGCTGCATTGGGTGTGGATTTCATATGGATAAGGTGATTCTTTGGAGTACCTGTGATAGTTCCATTACCGTAGTCCAACTTCGAGAGGACTAGGTATTGCAGTACCAATTTTAGGTCTTTAAGGGGGGGGATGAAGGATTTGATGTATATGTATATATTATTTTTGTTATTTCAACGTGTAAAAGGCACTTTTTGTTGAAGCATTGATATATCGACTGTCCTTTTCAAATGTTTGTAGGTGTAATCCCTAGTGATGTGACAGCGTTGGAGATAGTTTGCAATTTAATGCATTTAGATTGTCAAGCCAGTTGTGGATCTGATAGGATTTACCTTTTGATGAGGAGTTCGGTTTTGTTGGGGTTGAGCTTTAAGTGGTTGTTGGTCAACCAGGATTCAACCGTGGAGTGAGTGTTGTTCAGGTGTTTGATGTCTTTAGGTGACTAGATTTTGATGTACAGTTGGGTGTTGTCTTCAGAGCTGGTAGGGAATCTGGCCTGTTTCAAGATCACTAACGCAAAAGGCAGATGCCAGGGGGAGCTCAGGATATCGGTTGGCTTACTGCTTCTCATTGCAGGTGCTATATGGTGAGATGAGGACAAAAAAAAACAACAAAAAAAAATCACTGTAAGGGTTTCCATGTAGAGGTTGAGCAAAGCAGGGGACAAAATTGATCTTTGAGGAGCAGATACTGCTGGCGAGGGGGAATTGTTAATTTTGATCAGGTGGGATCGTTGATCAGGGTATGAGGCGAACAACTAAAGGACGGTACGAATGATGCCTGCACACTGTGTGTTTGATAGAATGCTGTGGTTGACTGTATCAAAGGCTGCTGAGAGGTCTAGGTAGATTATGAGGCGGGCTTCACCATCGTCCAGAGTTCTGTGTAAGTCATCAATGATGTTCATGATTGCAGTTTCCGTGGTGCAGCCTTTCCTGAAGGTGCCATGTAGTTTGAATTTTTTAATCTGGTTGTTAAGTTGTGAGAGCACATATTGATCAATAGTTTTTTTTTGGCAAGGCGAGGAAGGTTAGTTATATGTCTGTAGTTAAGGTATTTTGTGTTAGTGTCTGTTTTTTTGATGAGGGAGATGACTTGACCGAGTTTAAGGGAGGCCTGAATAGAGCCAATGGATAAAGTGGAGTTAATGATTTCAGTTCATGTTGAGGAGATGATTTGTCTGAGTTTTTTAAAAGGGGGAGGAAAGAAGGTCAGAGAGATGTGTTGTCTGCTTCATGCATGATAGTATATCAGTAACTTCTTTTTCGGAGATATTTTCAAACTTGGGCCATATTGCATTGTTTTTCAGTTGTATATGCTTGTTGTTGGTATTCTGGTTCACTGAGGGAGTGGGTTGGGGGGATCAACTATAGTTAGAGGTGTGGTAGCGACGGGACCTTCTTTGGTTGAAGGGCCATCATTGGTAATGGGTGAAAAGGTGGAGGTGTCTAGAGAGAGTTTCATGTTTGTTATTTGACGAATTTGGCACAGTGCTTGGCAGAGTCACCAATTGAATGTTGTGGGAAAGAGGAAGTTTGCTGTTTGATTTTGAAAAGGTCTTTAGCTCTGTTCCTACAGTGGTCTAGTTGGGCTCGGAAGAAAGAGTATTTCTCTCTGTAGATGTGTTTTTTGTATTAACGCGTTCAGCTCGGAGGAGAGTGAAATTGCTCAGCAAGGTTTCTTTTCTCCAGATTCTTTCAGTCAGCCCCATTTGTCATCTTTCCTTATTAAGGTCTTTATTGAACCAAGATCTGGAAGGGATGCTTCTTTATTTCTTGAGTTTTAAACTTGTGGCTGTGTCAAGAAGTTCTGTGTTTTTTGTGTTATAGTGGGAGGTGAGGTCTAAGCCGGAAGTAAGGTCAGGTGGAGGTAGAATCTGGGAACTGATTAAAAATTCTAGCTTTGATTGGGCGATAAGGTGGATATTCCTTGACCAGTGCTTCGGATGAGTAGTGTGGGGAGGAGCTTAGGTTGGTTGACATTGAGATCGAATAGAATTAGGTGGTGGTCAGTCCAGTCAGTATGGATGGAATGGAGGGATAATGTTATTGTGATTGGTAATGATTGCATTGAGGGTGGAGACTTCATTGCGAGTTTGCTTTTTGTAGTGTTGAGTGAGACTTTTAGTTTAGAAGAGGTTGGATATGGCTTGTACCGTTGTATTGTCGGCATCGTACAAGTGCAGGTCTAGGTCTCTTAGTATAGTGTCAGTGGTGTGCATCAGAGAGTTTTTTGCTGTTAGGGCTGTTAAATCCTAGAGTCATTGTTGTTTTTCACCTGGGGGTGATAGGTGGCTTGGAATTTGATAGGGTTAGAGACTTTGTAGATAGGCTCTGAGGTATTCAAAGGTAGAATATTGGGATGTGTGGAAGGGTTTTAGGCACAGATCATTTTTATGTATGATAGCTAATCCACCACCGATGCAATCCTTATGGTTGCAGCAGATGATTGAGAAGCCTGGTGGGGTGAGGAGATAGATAATGGGGATGAGTGGTTGTTTATCTAGGTTTCATTTAGAAAGCAAATGTCAACAATTATGTGTACTAGGTTAGTTTCTACTATTTCGGTGGCATGATTGACGGCTGAGGGACAGTTTCTAAGCATGCATTTAAATGTGGGTGCTGTTCTCGGTTCAGATTGATTGGGGTGAATGGTAATTAGTTGGGCAGGCAACGTGGGTGGGCGATATGTAAGGGGATCCTACTGGTGTGAAGGATAGTAGGAATCTTGGGGTAGCAGTGTTAATTGTATGTGTTGCTCAGTATTTCCGCTTCCAGCTGCGACATTCCAATACTGGTGGGTCTAGGTTTGAGGTGGTAGTAACTGAAGGAGATGGTTGACCAGGGGTAGAGTGTGAGGAGTCAGGGTGCGAGTTTGGTGCAGGATCCATGTTCGGCAAAGATGTGTGTGTGTAAGCGAGTTGGAGCAGATCTTGGCATCCTTTTGCAGTGATGTGATTTCTTCTAGTATAGTGTTAATTATGAGTTCCAGATGGGTGATTAAAGGGATTAGTTGAGAGGTGTCTGGATCTGCGGCAGAGAGTTGAGTAGACTGGTATTCAATGTAAGCTAGAGTGGGGTCTATGTTTAGGTCTTGCCTGGTGTGGTTCAATGATTGTGAAGAGTCAGATGTGGTCGATTGGTCCAATTGTGCAAGGTAAGTGGGCCTTGGTTGGGGTGGGGAAGCGGGTAGAGAGAGTTAATGAAGTAAGTAAGTAATTAGTTATTGCTCAGTTAATTAAAACCATTGCAATCCGCTACATATACGTATAAACAACCTTAAAATACAAATTTTTATAAATGACTTCGTTAAAATGTCATTAAAAAACATAGAGCAAAATTTCATAAGGCTAAAACGTGCGTTCTAAAAAATTAAGCATCTTTGGCACTTTCCAAAAAAATAAGATAAAAGTAAATCGTTGTATGACCCAAAGTGTGTATATTAACATTTTTACGCCTGCAGGTTCTTGGGGCAATTTTGAGCAACACCGTCAGATGGGCGGGACAGTCAAAAGATGGGCCTTTGAGGAAGTCTTGTAACTGGTTGCGAACAGGTCTGCAACGTTGTAACCAGTCCACAGTAACGGAGATGTGCAGACTTATTTAAGAAAGGAAGAGTTTGATATTTTTTATGAATTAAAATGGGTGCAGCCTGGGTGTCTGGACGCGCAGCTTGTACTATTTAATGACGAATGCCATTTCTTATGAGGCTTTAACGTAGAGGTGGTTGTTCCTTGTCATTGCCGAGTGGGGCGATTGGACTCAAATGCCTAATGGGTTTGCTTCGTCCAGTCTCTTCCTTCTGGCGTTCTGCTTCTTTTTCCGCTTTTTCCAGGAATTTGATAAGATGACTTGCTAATTGGATGTTTTTCCCGTCAAAGCATGCTTTGACCGCCTGCCGACATGTTCTTATTCCCAGTTTCTTTAGTGTTGGTTTTAAATGGTATCTGCGCTCCTTTACCAGTCCTTTAAAAATGCATATTAGGTGAAGGATATCCTCTTTTGGGTCCCCGCATACCCGGCAATTTGTTATCGTTTGGAGCCGTTTCCACGGTGGAAGGTGGTATTGTGATGGAAGAATCCCCAGCTGTAGTCGTATAAACTTTCCTTTATAATCCGTGTGTAACCGACTCCTAGGTAGCTTCGGCAGGCGCTGCTCGTGTAATTTTGGATGACGGTCCAACCGTGAGCCCTGTTAGCTAGTGTTGCTTTGTCCTCCACTAGCGAAATTATCTTTACAGATTTATTTACTAATCGTTTGCAGGTGTTATGAGAACCAATGCTCTTCCAGGCTTCTTGTAATTTCAAGGAGTCTATTGAGTGCTTTAGATAATTTGCAACTGCACACTTATTTTTTCTTTCTAACTCCTTCCAGAGATGGTGATTCAAGCTTGAGACTTCGGCACCCTGTATTTTATGCCAACTTTTGGCGTAGGCACCCATTCTTTCTACTCTGTTTCCTCAGGCCAAATTCAAGCCTTATTTGTGCCTGTGAGGTATAATTAGGCAGGTTGAATATCATTCGCATTGCCCTGGCTGTTATGTTGTCCAATATCTGCGCTTCCCTCCCTCGGAGACATTCGCTTCCGTAAGTAATGGCCGGTGTTAGTTTTGCTTTGATCACTTGTAGCAATGGCGTAAAGCTGCGACAAGCAGCTTTCATTTTGAGATTCCTCAGTGCGACTGCTATTGTGGTTCCTCTCCTTTGTATTGCTTCTTTCTGTGGTTGAAATGTCTCTTTTCTATCAACAATTACACCCAGATATTTGTATTCCTCCACAGTTTCCAGTGTTAGACCTTTCATTTGCCAGCAAAACTTGGGTGTAAACGTCTTCGCGTTTATTTTCATGGCTTTTGTTTTTGAGAGGTTGATGCTGAGACCATTAGTTGCCGAATAATTATATGTTGTGTCGATTAGGTGTTGTAGCCCTATCGGCGTGCGGCTAATAAGCACAATGTCGTCTGCATACATCAAGTTCGAGAGGTTGAGTCCTCCTAAGTTTGGGGCATGCGCCTTACTTTCGTCTAGCTTCTGCGAGAGATCTGACATGAAGATGTTAAAAAGGGTTGGAGCTAGCACACACCCTTGTTTGAGGCCCTTGGTCGTCCGTATTTTCCTTGACAGGCAGTCGCCTGATCCCAACTTAATTTGTATCCACGTATCCGTATGTAATAACATCAGTTGTGGTAGTAGGGTTGATGGTATTTTCCTGTTGGCCAGCTTCTCCCATAATAGCTTTCTGTTGATGTTATCGAAGCTGAAGTAAAATCAATGAAACATACGAAAAGAGGCATGTTGGCGAGTTTGACAGCGTCTATTAGAAGTGTTAAAGCCAGAATGTTTGTCGTTGTTCCCTTTTGTTTCCGAAATCCTGTGTGGGTGATGGGAATCACGGCATTTTCATTCGCCCATTCCGTGAGCTCCTCTAGTAACAGGCCAGTGTAATATTTGGCCTCATGTCGATTGTCATTGTCACTGTAGTTTTTCGGATCGTTTATGTTGCCTTTCTTGTGAATTGGAGCTATTATTGAGCCTTTCCATGAGTCAGGAATTATTTTGGTTTCTATAATCTGTAGAGTGGGAATAACGTCGCTGCCCAGTATTTCGGGTTTCGTTTGTACATAATGGGGGGGATTCCGTTGGGGCCCGGCGCCCCCTCTGTCTTTCCTTTCGCTATCCTACATATAATTTGTTTTCCTGTGAAGACCAGTGTAGTTGTCTCCACTGATAGGGAGCAATCTAGGGTTTTTCTGTCGGGTTCTGGTAGCCTCGTTATGGTGTTTTTTGGAGCCATATTAAAGTGGAACAAAAGGCAATCAGACCAAGCTTCTTCAGTAAGGTGAGAATTGATGCTGGGTCTTCTTGGATTCTGCAGGTTGTTCACTGTTTTCCAGAATCTTCCACTGGTGTTATTTCCTTTAGCATCGTGGAGCAACTTAGCCAATAGCTCTTCCTCTGCTTCCCTTTTTAAGTGCCAAATTAGTTTCTTTTTGGTGGTTTTAAGTTTTTGCAGTTCCTTTTGTACGGCGTTGTCCGGTCCTTCTCGATGTAATTGCCTCAGTAGTTTGTTGATGTTTCTCTTAAGGTACTTTAGATTGGTGTTATGTTTTATTGACTTGTCGTGACCTTCCATAGTATGAGAGCAGTTTATGGGGCTTTGGTAGTTTTGGGCTTCCGTTCTTGTGTGGAACTTTTTCCTTGTATGTGCAGTCCCAAGGCTGCTGGTAAATAGCTCCCATCGGCTTAAGTTGTCTATCTGAGTCGCTGTGCTTTTTTCCCACAGTTTTTTCGCTTCCTTCTCAAAGCCTTCCAAATTGTTCGTGTTACATTTTATTCTTTTATGTATGACCGAAAGTGAAGCTACCAGGTTTACTGCTCGCAAAATTACCACTACCCTGTAAGTGTTAAGGGTGATCTCTTGTGGTAAGTGGTCGCTGGCTGACATTGATCCTATTAGAAAATCCAAGATTTTGCCGAAAGGTTGTAGAGATGAAAATGTAAAGTCTATGGTTGAACTTGCATTCAGATTATGAAAAGTGGCTGCTGGGGGGCAATCGTTTGTGAAGCGGCCGTTTAAAGCTACCAGATTAAGATGGCCTAAATCCTTTAGGCTATCCCTTGACAGCTTGTTATGTTTGCCCCATTTGTTTGCCTCCTGTTGTGGTATGCCCCATGCCAGAAACTGCTCTTCTAGCAGTGAGTCCCTTGTCTGGGGCCCTCCAAGCTACATGTTGAAGTCCCCAGTTACTATGAGGTTAGATGTTGAGTCGTCTGACAGCATTTTTGTCACTTCTCCTATCAGTAGTTTCATCCCAGATTTTTTCTCTCGAGGATGTAAGTATACATTTAGCAAGATTAGCTTTTGGTTTTGGTCTTTTCCCCCCAACTCCCCAGCTCTATTGTTTTTATACTGTTGTTGCTTAACTGTTTAGCGTCTTTGTTCTTTATTTCATTGATACTCTTGATTGAAGTGTATATTGTTTGGCCTCCTTTTAAGTGGCCATATTTAGCATTTCTTATAGCTGAGAGATGATATGCTTTAAAGCCCTGTATTTGATGCGGTTGGTCTGACCAGGTCTCTTGAAGAGCAATTATGTCAAATTTTTGGAGGTAAAGTAGAAGCTGAGTGTTGTCAGCTTTGTTCGCTAAACCGTTTGTTCCAAACACAAATTCTTAGTTGATGTTTTGTTGCGATATTTCGTTGCGTGTTTTGTCATGTCTTCGATGCCCTTGTATTAATGGTCCTTGCTATCCAATTCCAGTCATTTTGACCAAGAGATCCTTGAGCTTGCCTTGGGCTCAATGAGTTGGTGTCAGTCTGAGATTGAAGAACTTCGGGCCCCCTTCAGGACACTTTCTGTTTTAGCTATTTTTTGTTTGTTTTGGAAGCTACAATCGACTCTCTCTTTGTGTGCCTGACTTAGTGGTTCTGGATACCCTATTTTTCCCTGTCTTTTTAGGCGTATCCCCCATGCTTGAAAGCACGGTTCCATCTCCATAATTGTTTCGGCTGTTTCCTGCGTGGCCCATGTTGTTTTAGTGACCGCATGATCTGACAGGTAGTTATAGTGTGCAAACTCCACAGATTCTAGGTCGTTCGTGCTAATGTCCCTCAAATTACTGATAGTGGATAATAAGCGTAAAATGTTACCTCGGTTGAGGATGTCCCCTCTGCCTCTTGACTTTTACTCCAGAATGAGTAAAATTATACCACTTTCGGCTCCCTCCTGCCTATGGTCCCGTTGTTTAGGTTCTTCTATGGCTGGATTGACCTGTGACCCGTCAGATCTCTTTCCGAGTGATGGCTCTTCTACCCGCACATCTTGATCCTCCGTATCTTCTACTGACAAAGGTCCCTGTGTCAGGAGGGCTCCCTTGAATCCAGCTAGCGACGTTCCAAGCCTTTTTGTTTTTGAGGAATCCGCACTATCTGCCGTCTTTGTTCCATTATTGTGCTTAATTTTTCGGTGAATAGTTTCTGTTTGGTGCCTACTGTTCGTGCTTTCACCTGTGCAATTGGAGTTCAGGCTTTGTGTGGTTTGTACGGTTTCCTTGGTTTGTGGTGTTGTTGTGGTCGTTGTTGGGCTATCTATTTCTGCTTCATCTTTTTCGTCTGTAGTCGAAGTTACCGCTTTAAAGAATGCTTTTATGTTACTGGTCTTATTTCTCCCTTTCCTTTTTTGTTTTCGCCCTCTTTTGTTTTGTTCCCTGAGTTTTTCCAGGCTTCCTTTCCCCATGCTTTGGCCATTAGGCTTTAGTGAATGGTGATTTCTGGAACCTTCTCCTGTTGCCCCTGCGTATAGCTGGGCTGTGTGTTCGATTGCTCAAAGCGATCCCTTCTTTGTATTTCTGCAGGCATCTTTGAGGCTTTCCCTGCAACAGCGGCGTAGGTTTCATTTTTAATTTTCTCCAAGCTATTTGGACTGACTGGGTCTCCCCCGCTCGTGACACTACTGGGATCATATGCACTATTCGCCAGATTTAAGCTCCCAGGCTGTTCTCTATGCTGGCTAAAATGTGGCTTTGTTGGTGCTTTCGCAATACCTGAGTTAACTTCATTTTTAGCGTTGTCAGTTGTCTTTTTTAAGTCCGACATGATGCCCCCCAGTAATTGTGGGATCGTTGTGAGTTTATCCACGATTGTATATAGCAGGCGCAACTCGGCTGCGGTATTTGTGTTTCTGCTTGGACCCTCTTGATCATGCCATTCATGTCCGCCAGCTTGTTATCGATATTGGCTATGTGTATGACTAGGAAGTTTAGGAAGGATAATTGCATATCCATTTTGTCCGAATGGTACTGCATGGCCTTTATTGATAACTGTAACGTGTTTAACAAGGATGCCCATAGTATGTCCGGGCCTTTTGAAATCTCTGCTATGTTTGGGGTCATTTCGGATTCTTGTTTGATGTCTTCCTCTTGGTGGATAACTGGGGAGTATGATGCTACTAGCCTCTCCCACTCCTCTGTTGTAAGCTGGGGGGTATTTTCAAGTTTGGAACTTTCCGTTTGATCATGCTCAACTCTGTCACTTCTGTCTTATCTGTTTCTTCTGTATATTCTCTTTTCGGCGTTTTTCCTAACTCGCTCCCATCTCCCGCTAAGTCGTGGACATGATCTAATTGAGTTGCCTGGGCTGGGACCTGGACTGTGGCGATAACTATCACCCGATTGCTGAAATTGGATCCTGGAATTGGTCTTAATTGGTCTGGAGCGTTGGGATCCTTTGTTGGTGGCTGTATTAGGATTTGTGACTCAAGATTGCTGGATGGGTCTGATTTTCCATTATTGGTGGGCTCTTGATTGTTTTACTTGGCCCCTATTGCTGTAGTTGATGGCTGCAAAGTTGGCAAGATTGCTATCGTCGGCTCAAGCGGGTAACTCCTTTCATTAGTGGTGCTGTTGTTGACTTTGCAGTTTTCCCTGCTGCCACCGTTGCCAGTACCAGTCATTTTGGCTTGGATGGGGCTTTCCTTGTGTGTATATGTTCTCAATTCACCATCAACCTCCACCCCACTTCCTTGTTTTTGCCCCCCTTCCGCGCTTATGCCTCTCTCATGTATCGTTACATCTTGTGTTGAATTTTTTGTGTTTTTACTTTCTCTGCTTTTTTCAGTTTTTTCAGTTTTTTTGCCTCCAGGGGCAGTGTTTTGAATCCTCCCGTTGGATTCCATGGGGGCAGGGAATCCCTTGAGACTGCTAATTGAGGTGCTTAGGAACGAGCCAGGATCTTTCAAAAATGAGAAGATTGTGTAAATTTTTGGTTGATGGCCCTTTGTTGCTGGTCTGCTCAGGGTTTCCGAGTCTGCGTTCTCTCAAATCAGATTTTCTGGTGAAGATGGAGATGGCTCCTGCGCCAACAGCAAGTTATTTGTTCCGTTTGGGGCCTTAGGCTTGCTGTTACCGCGCCTTCTTACCGGGACATTGTTTGTCACTTTCCTGACTTGCCCTCACCTCATGGCACTCTTAAGGGAATTTGTTGTAGTTGAACCTCTAGGGATTAAATCGAGATTGTCCTCTTGCTTGCTAGCCTGCTCGAGCGGTCGATTGCTTAGTACTGCTTGCTTGGTATATATTGATGCTTGGTATTGATTATTTGCTTTGTTTGATTTTTAGTTTATTGGGATGATGATGCTGTTTGACTGGTTTGACTGATAGTTTGCTTTGTTTGATTATTACTTGCTTGGTATATATTGATGCTTGGTATTGCTTAATTGCTTTGATTGAGTTTTTTAGTTGATTGGGATGATGATGCGGTTTGGCTGAATTTCCTGTCTGGATTTTTTTTTTTTGGAAAAATTTTATTGTGCAGAAAGAAGGTTACAAGCACGGGCCTACAACCACCAGGGCCGGCCGCTAGTAGGTAAAAGATCAAACAGTGCAATCACAATCTATACTCAGATGTGCCAAATAAGTAAGGAACCATCAAGGATCAGGGGGACATGGCTACATCAGACGTTTCCACCAGGGGGGGAGCACAAATACTTCCACGATACGCATTCCACTGCCCCCAAATTCTGTTCCAAGCCCCGGGTTTACCACGAGCCACATAAACAGTCTTTTCCCTGAACATGCACCAGTCCATGTTCTCCTTCCAGACAGACACGGTGGGGGGCCGCTGCGAACCCCAAAGCTGCGCTATGTCCCTCTTTGCTATCATGTTCCCCAGGGCCGCCCACCGAGTCTGGGCCGCGTTATAGTCATTGGGCTCCCACACATTCAGCACACGACGACGCACCTCCGGCAACAGCGTGACCCCGGTGACTCGCCTCATAACCTCATGCACCTGACGCCAGTATTCCACCACCTCGCGGCACTCCCACAGGATGTGGAGAAAGGTGGCACTGTGCCCACAGCCACGCTTGCAGAGCCCGTCCTCAGAAAACCCCATCGAGACCAAACGGGGGCCCGTCACGTAAACGCGATGGAGGATCTTAAGTTGGACCAAACGGAGACGGGCCGGGATGGCCACCTCCTTAGGAGATGACAGCGCGGACTGCCAGTCCTCGTCGTCCAACTCAACCCCATCCCCCGTCCATGCCTCCCGTAGACGCACCAAGAGGTCAGCCCGATTATTTATCAATTTTTTATAGATCAAGGAGATAGTACTATCGGGAACGTGACCGTCGAGTATGCGGTCCTCGAGGGGCGAAGAAACAGGGACCGTGGACCCTTCCCCAAAAACCGAGAGCAGGGCATGCCGAACCTGGGCGTAGCGAAAAAACTCCCTCTCACTAAGCTCATACTCGCTCCGGAGCGCCGCGAAGGTCTTGACCGCGCCTTTAACCCACAGATCCCCCACTCTGCTAATACCGATCGTGTCCCAGTGCTCAAAGCCTTTCGTCGTCCAAAGGCTCCCCAGGCGGTCTGAGGCAAACAAGGGAGTAGCACACGTTAAACGCTCACTCCAGCCCATCGCTACATTCGCCGCCTTCCACACCCCTACCGCAATCTTGGTAGGGCCCGTGAGGGTACCACCAGCAGATCGGGAGTAAAGCGCTCTGTTATAATTACCGCCGGGAAGCAGGAATTTATCCATCTCATACGCCGGGTTCAGACCAGGAGCATACGTGGCATGGTTAATTGCCGACAGTTGGGAGGCCCAATAGTACCGTCTAATGTCAGGAAGCGCGATGCCCCCGTCGTACCAGGGGAGAGTAAGCTTTGCCAGAGCGATACGCGCCCGCCCGTCCCAGACCAGTCTCCTCTGCAGGCTCTCCACCTCCCGAAAGATGCCCACCGGAATGACATCAAATGAGTTCTGTAGTGCGTAAAGAAATCTGGGAAGGGACATCATTTTAAACAGGGCCGCGCGACCAAGCGGAGACAGGGGCAACCTACACAAACGCGCCGTATCCACCCTCAAACGTCGGAGTGGAGACAGGAGGTTCTGCTCATAGCGGACCGCCGGGTCCAACGAAACATACACCCCCAGGTACTTAAAGCCGGATGAGGACGTTTGGATAGGAAGTAGAGGCGGCAAGACGGGAGGGCCACCGGAGAGAGGGTACACGCAAGATTTGGACCAGTTAATTATCAAACCCGAGTTTTTCCCAAAGGAGGTGAGGACATCAAAGAGAACATTAAATGACTGTCGCGGCGAGGTGAGGTACAGAAGAATATCATCCGCGTACAGCGAGACCCGATCCTCGAAGCCCGGGGCCCACCGGATCCCTCTGATAGAGGGCTCCCAGCGGAGCCAGGCGGCGAGCGGTTCCAAGGCCAGAGCAAAAAGCAGAGGGGACAACGGGCACCCCTGCCTAGTGCCCCTCCCGAGAGCGAAAGGCCGGGAAGCCCGCCCATTGACAACCACCTGAGCCATTGGTCCGGCATAAAGAAGCTTCACCCAGCTAAGAAATCCCTCCCCAAAGCCAAACTTCTCCAAGACCGCCCAGAGGAATGGCCACTCAATGGTATCAAAGGCCATGGTGGCGTCCAATGAAACCAATACGGCTGGTTCAGAAAAGTATTTCGCCCTAGCTAGGACGCCGTGCAGACGCCGCAGATTAAGAGCGGTATTAGGGTGGGGGATGAAGCCGCATTGATCCGGATGAATCAGATCACAGATAACGCTCAGCAAGCGGTTGGCGAGGACTTTAGCCAGGATTTTGGGTTCTGCGTTTAAGAGGGAGATAGGCCTATATGAAGCACAGCGGTCACGTGGTTTACCCTCCTTAGGAATCACGACTATAGTCGCCAAACGCTGGTCGGCGGGAAGGGAACCCATCTCGTTCGACTCCTGAAACATACGACGGAGGAAGGGCGCGATTTTATCCGGGCGTAGTTTGTATAGTTCGATCGGCAGGCCATTAGGGCCCATAGCTTTGCCCGAGCGAAGGGAGCCAATCGCGGTAGCAATCTCATCGACGGCCAAGGGGGCATCCAACCGCTCACGGTCCTCGACGGATAAGCCGGGCAGGACAATATCCCGTAGTAGAAGACGAGAGTCGTCTTCATCTCTGTCAGACACTGGGGAATACACCGTCCGGAGGTGGTCAGCAAAGCACTCCACAATCTCGCCAGGCTCAGTCACACCCACTCCATCCGCAACCCTGAGCTCTGGGACCACACGATTCACTCTCTCCTTCCTATCCAGCCAAGCAATCAATTTACCAGCCTTGTCTCCAGCATCATACAACCTACCCTGCTGCTCCCTATACATGGTCCGGGCAGCGTCAGTAACAAGGGACTTATACTCGAACTGTTTCAGGCTGAGGGCATGTAGCCCATCCGGAGAGACACCCGTCTCCAAGGCCGCCTCCAACCCCAAGATGTCGGTCTCCAGCTTCTCCACCTCCTCCGTCTTAACCTTCTTAGCCGCCACAATCTGGGATAGGGCCTGCCCACGGAGTACTGCCTTAAAAGCTTCCCACAGGGACACTGCGGACATCACCGACCCATCATTCTCAAGGAAGTATTGGTCAATCGACTTGACCAGACTATAGCGGATCGTGGGGTTCCGCAGGTACCAAGGGTTAATAGGAGCGATCCGCCCAGCAGACCGCGTCCCAGTGTCAAAAAGCAACCACAGTGGGGAATGATCAGAAATACCCCGGGCCAGATGCTTAACCTCTCGAATCCGGGCAGTCTGGGCCGCGGGCATAAGAAAGTAATCCAATCTGGAGAGACTCCCATGCGCCCCAGAATGAAAAGTGTACTGACACTGTGTAGGATGCATTAACCTCCAGCAATCGACCAGACCGAAGGTCTCCATGAATCCGCCAAGCCACGCCTGCGCAGCAGGGAGGGCCCTGGGCGGGTGGCGATCCCGGTCGCCCGAGACCACTGAATTGAAATCCCCACCCATAAGCAGAAGACTGTCAGGAAGCTCAAGCAGCATTCGACCCAAGTCTGAAAAGGTGGAGTTCTGGAGGCCCGGGGGAACATAGACAGAGACCAGGGAAAGGGACTGCCCCTCCCACCGCCCAGTCAGAGCCACATAGCGCCCTCTGTCATCCGGGACTACCCTGGTGATCTCCAGCGGAAGTGAAGAGCGCAGGAGAATGCCAACCCCTCTAGAGCCAGTGGTGAAACCAGAATGGGCAACGAGTCGGTACCCCCCCCTGTTCATGGCATGACAAACGTTACCCACCAGATGCGTCTCCTGTAAAAACACCACATCAGGAGACATACGTCGCAGATACTGCAGCACAACACCCCGTTTGATACGGTCCCCCAATCCATTGACGTTCCATGACATCAACCTCAACCCGTCCCCCCCCATCCCCTCCAATCGATAAAGGGTCCCCCAGCAGATAGCGCAACGCCCAAGACTAGAACAGAACAAAAACCTCGCATTAAAAACAAAACACACAAATCAAAGCCCCCCAACCCCCCCAACTACCAACTCCCCCCACCCTGCACCCCTGCGACCCAAAAAACCACCCCAACTTGCAGTGTGCCTGTCGCCCCATAAACCCCATTCTACGGAAAGACCCCGGAGGAGGAGAGGGACCCGTCCCCAGCCGCCCCCCACATAGATCAGAATGAAACAAAATGCAAAAGAAAAGTTGAACCCAGCCGAACAGTACAAAATGGCAAAATCAAGGACCAAAGTCACTCCGAGGGAGACCCGCCACCCTCAGTACCAGTACAGGGCCCAGGCCGGTCCCCGCGGCCCGGCAGCGAGTCAAGCCAGTCACTCACAGTCGCGGGAGAGTCAAAAAAGATTGTCCGATCTTCGTGCTCCACTCTGAGCCTAGCAGGAAAAAGCATGGAGTACTTGAGACCCAGGTCGCGGAGGCGACGCTTTACCCCCTGGAAGCCCATCCTTTGCTTCTGGACAAGTTGGGTGAAGTCCGGGAAAAAGTTAATAGACGCATTCTCATGGCGGACCGGGCCATGGGCCCGCGAGGCCTGCAAAATCACATCTCGGTCTCTGTAGTAGAAAAGTTTGGCAACAATGGGCCTCGGGGGGGCCCCCGGCCGCGGCCGACCGCCCGGAACTCGATGGGCCCGCTCCACGGCAAAGAACTTACTCAGGCCGGCGGGGGCAAGATGCTTGAGGATGAGCTCTTCCACCAAGAGATCCACCGGGTGGTTGTCGGAGGACTCCGGGACGCCTACGACTCGGATGTTATTGCGGCGGGCCCGTCCCTCAAAGTCCTCCAGCCGCCGGGCCATCAGATCGTTGGCCGACTTGAGGTCGCCGAGAGTGGCCCGCTGGTCCGACACATCCGTAACCAGGGTGGACGTCCGCACATCAAGCGATTGAACCCTCTCGTTGGTCTTGGAGAGATCCGCCCGAATCAGTGCGACATCAATAGCCACCGTGTCGATTTTACGGGCCAAGGCCTCGTATTGCGTAGCAATAGTCTCCTTGATGCCGTTAATGGCGCCCATAATGTCCTGCAGGGACGGATCCGAGGGCATGGACGAGCCACCACCAGCTTCGTCCGAGGGGGCTCCAGCCGCTCCAGGGGACCCTCTTCCTTGAGTATAGCGATCCATGTTGTTCGTCTGGACCGGACCCCCGCGGAGGGATGTCTTAGTCTTACGCCCCTCGGGGCCCCCCCTGCCACCCATGAGAACCACGCTCACCAACGGCGACCACCGGCCCAGCGTCAAGGGGGTGCCGGCCACTCAGTCAGAAGCCGCACCAGATACCGTGATGCGGCCGGGCGAGGAAACCAAAATCAACGGACACACTGGTGGCAAGCGGAGACAAGGGCATCCAGCGGAGATAAACACCCAGCCGCTCCAATCAGTTACGATCTCCAGCCCCTCAGGGATCCAAAAGCGAAACCGAAAGTAATGGAGCGGCCACTGGCACAGATCCGCTGCCGCTGTTGTTCAATTACACCCCGGCTCCACAGGTCACCCTCGCACCGGGCACAGCCATCGATTGGGCCTCGAAAGTTCCAACCACCGTAGATCAGGATTCCCAGGTCCGATTCGGTTTCTGAAAGAAGGTCAACGTTCAGCCAGAATTCGCCTTCCAGATTCCGTCAGCCAAGTCAGGATAATTTCAGGATAAATTCCGAGGAGCAGCAAGGGTCCGGGGAGCCCTGTGCTCACGCGACCATCTTGGATGCGCGCTAGGCTCCTCCTCCGATTTTTTTTTTTTTTATTGTAATCTGTGATACTCCGCAGCTCTCTATAATGTTCGCTCCCTTTAGGCGCCTTGTTCAACTCCTTCTTTGCGTCTCGTAGTGCTAGTAGGTGTGATGACGTGACGGCGTGCTAGTAGGCATATGAGGCTAATGAGGAAGCCAATTTGCCACCAAGTTGCCCCAATTCAGCCTGTTTCCACCTGCTACCACCTATTTGCTTCCTGGTTTTGCTTTGCTCTGGTTCAGGGTCCTGATCCTGGCCCCGCTCCGACACTGCTCCAACACTGCAAACACTCTATCTGAGGATGACTGGGAGTGTCTGGAAGTGAGCTCAGGGGGACCGATGGCTAGAGGACAAGTGGGGCACACAGGGTAGAGACGCGGGCTTTCCCGAGTATGCTCGGGCCCCCCCGTGCTCCACCGAGGGCACACACTTGCTGCGGCCGCCACCAGAGGTGCCGGCGGCCGCGCTTGCCTCAAGAACTTGGGTGCTCGGGAAATTCCGGAGCACCAATGCCAGCCTGCAGTGCCTCGCGCTCACCGTTCGTCAGTCCGTAACCGCCGCCGCAATCGCCGCCTTTCTCTCCCTTGCTGGAATGTTAGTGCGATCAAGATGTCTGTCTGCGGGAGGTAGTGGTGACGGTAGCGGCGGTTCCAAGGCACGGCAACACTGCAATGATGGGTAAGTTGATGGGAAGTTGATGGGAAGCCGCTTGACTCTGCTCCGCTCCTCAATTGACCAGGCTCCTAGTTCTTGAAGTATGGCTGTAGCTTTGTGGTGATTAGAGATGGAGGGCGACATGGGGGGGTGGAGGGGGTGGGGGGGGTGCAGTGGGGTTTGGTGCGAGGGCATTGGGGAGAGGCAGGTTCGACTGGGAGAGGAGAGAGTATGGGTGTGTGTTTTGTAGGGGAGAGGCAGTGGGGGATAGAGAGCGGATTTCATGGTGGCACAGAGAACAGGGAACTGGCAGTCAAAGATGGAGATATTCTGTTCTGAGGCTTGGATTAGGATGTTTCCTTTTCTATACATGGAAATGTTAAGTTCTCCGCCACCACCTTTGGGATAGAGATAGTGAGTTTAGATTCATATGTGATGTTGATTTGTGTTGGTTATATGGTGTTGTAGGAAAATACTTTCTATTTGGCAGGTTTCTTGGTGTAGTAAATTAAGTCCTTTGTAAGCCCTCCTTGTGTTGGACTGTATAAGATGTCTGTTATTAATGTTTTTAGGTGTTCTTTGACGAGTTTGTGTTTGTATTTTTTCATGACATGTTTGGAGAGATTTTGCGGAAATTGTATGCGGTAGGAGTTGGGACCATATCTTTCCATGACTGTGCTGTGTGGGCCATATTTGGGTGTTGGGGGTGGGGGTTTCAGGACAGAGAGAGGAGAGTTAGTTGGATGGTACCTATGTCCATTCAGTTCCTGCTCGTTCTCTGCAGAGTATCTCTCCAATTGTATCTTTATTATTCTGAGGTGAATGTAAGGAGTCTGGAGCACAGCATATTTTATTTAATAAGCTCATATCCCATTAGGATCTCCTTTAAGACAATGTTTACTTTTAACCCATGACAAGCTCCTTCTATTATTGTATATATTACATATATACAGAGCCCTAGGCGAGTTACCATTGAATACACTATAGTCTCAGGCTCCAGCTAATGTATTCACTTCAAGTCTTACTCCTACTGAGCTTTCATGCTCCCTCTCTCTTCTAGAGCATAGGTTGATGCCCAAGTCATCCAGAAGTGTCTAAACCGTAGTGTTGGTTTTCTGCTCACTCTCCTGCTTATTTCTAAGACAAGTATATTGCGTCTAAGAGGGGATAGAATGCATCTTTCCAGCTTCAGTAGTCTAGTATTCTCTCTAAGTTCATTTTATGATGTCAGATCCATTTATTAAAAGTCTCAAAGATGAACTGATGGTTTGTTGAGAGGTTGACTACTACCTTAGGGTTATCATCATTTTATCGATCAGCACAACTTCATCCTGCTATTCTCTCTCTGCTGTCCTGTACTTGAGTCTAAACTATTTGAGTGGACATTGCGGTTTTTTCCAAAACTTTATTTTTAGTTAACAGTAGAAAGAGTTTTCTTCACTATGATAAGCACCAGATAGTCGCAGCAGGGCAGTTATAATTAACAGCAGTGACAGTTTTTCACACACATTACTTTCAGTAATTGTTGGGTGGAAAGATAGTTTTGTCTGAACACAATTAAAGATGAAGCCTTGAGTATTGCAACTGCAAACAATAACTAGAAACCATCGAGCGTTACCAAGGCTGTGGCAGTCAGTAATGATTGTGGCAGTTAGGTGTGTAAACTGTTGAAGCAGCGCAAGTCAGTCCTTCTGGAAGATAATTGAAGCACTGTGTCGATCTATTAATGGGTGTGAAGATAAGAAGAGGCGGCAGGGGAAGTTGGGGATGGTGGGATGATTTAGAATTCAAGGAACACTGCTAGGAAAGCTGGTATGTATTGCACACACATCATTGCCAGTGTCATTCCAGAGCCTATGCACCCAACAGGTTTCGGAATGTGGTGATCTGGGGTCATGTATAATCTTTGGGAGCTTCTTTCAGCTGTATTAACATGTTGTCTCAGTCACTGGCAATCCGGTGTTTCCGCAGGCCCCTGGCTTCTTCCCTGTTCAAGGCTTTACTCTAAGCCTTGGCTCATTACTGGCCACTTGGTGCCATGCACCAAATATGGGAGGAACTGTGGCCTTCCATTTCATGATGATTGCCTGTTTGGCTATCAGTGTACACCACACTGATAGCCAAACAGGCAATCATCATGAAATGGAAGGGTAACTGACAGTTTTGTGGATCACACCGATCCACAAAACTGTCAGTTACCCTTTACTTTTTTGGTCACTCGCATAGTCCCAAAGCGTAGTCCTGCTTGCTATTTAAGCTATTTAAGCTGACTTTCCCAGTGGTAGCAACCAGGCAACTCATTACTTCGGACCAGTACACAATTTTTCTTGCCCATTCCCGGTATTGGAGCTCTTTCCCTATTTTGAACTGCAGTGTTTCACAGAGGGACTGTTGCAGTGTTTGTGTATGGTGTTGGAGAGCTTTGTGCAACTAACTGATTCACCTCCTTTCATTACCCATAACAAAGAAGCTTTGGACTTACGAGTGAGCTGCGTGCTCGGTGTCTGAAATGTACCATTTGGACCAGAAGCTGTGGTCCAGCACTCAGTGTATTTAATTGTCCCCTTTGCATGGTGACCTGTTCTCTTAGTAATTCAAAAGGAAGGAATTGACCATCCTGAAATAGGTCACCCAAAGTTGTGATGCCTCCATCCTCAGTGCTTCAGATCACCAGCCGTAAGGTGCCTCAGATGCTTAGACAAACCAAGTGGGGGAATGCCTGTGCATAGGGTGTTGCTTGTCATTTTTAGTGATGAGTACGTCCCAATGCCCTCTATAGTAATCACGGTCGCCCTCATCCAAGTTGGGTGCCTGGGAGTTGGAGTTTCTGTACTTTCTCGAGGCTCATTGTATATCCCCTAACGTTGAGCCTCACATTTGTAAGGTTCAAAACTCTGGACCCTCAGATCCCCCTGTTCGACCAAAAGGTTCAACTTAGCCAGTGCAACCCTGCACCAGCCATTGTGATTTATGAGATCCGGGAGTAGTGCATCGATCTTGGGGAGAACTTCCTTATGAGAAGGATAATTGGATTAGCAAAATAGTATAGGAGGCAGGGCACCATCACCATTTTAGATAAAGCAATGCATCTCATGGCCAAAAGTAGGCGAGTCCTCCAAAAAGCTATTTGTGCGCTTAGGGCGAACATTGTTTTGGTGAGTGTCACGTCAAGGAGGTCCTGTTGGTGTTGTATGTTCTGATTCCCAAGTGAGGGAAACACTTTCCAATTTGATTGAGCACACATAGTCCGTTAAGTCTTGGATCTCTTTCTGCAGACTTTAGTTCTTGTAATGCCCTCTCCAATTGGGTTACGCTTTTGGCCAACTGCCTTTAATCGACCTGCAGTAGGCCAATATTGATGGTATCTGTTTTGCCTCCAGGGAAGCCCCGGTTGTTTCTGTTGCCCTCAGGATAACATTGAACGTATCCAGTCCCACTGCAAGGGGTTCATTACTTGCAAATCCGGACACATTTGGCTCTAGGCTCGACTGATTTCAGCCTCCCTAATGCTTCTAGAGCCTACTACAAGAATTGGTCATAAAGAGCCACAGCTTTCCAAGCAAGGGGAGGCTGGCAGGAGAGTAGTGTTCGGGAGAAGGGACATCACAGGAAGGGGTTGATTTCCAGGCAGCTGTTAAGCCTGCTTGCGGCCACCAGAAGTGACTGTTGACTGAGGAACCTGACTTTGTTGAAGGTTTAGTCCTCCACAGCATAGCATGTGATGGCCAGTGGTTACTGATGGATAAGGCCCAATCCGTCCAGGTAGCTCTCCATTCAGGCCTAGGTGGTGAGAGTAGCAACATCATTAGACATTGCTAGGACACCTAAATTGGTTGTGTGTTGATAGTGTATGTGCGAGGGCTGTTGTTGAATAAGTAGGATATTTAAAGCAAAAAGGCTAACCCAGTTAAATATATCCAGTATTGCGGTATCAACTGATGACTGTTAAAAAAAAAAAAAATACTGTCTGTAAATGATCAATTTACTAACCATAGTCTCCAACAGATAGCTCCAGTGCCTAGTCGTAGGCTCAAGGGGGCTTAGTAGCATCATTAATGTTGTTCTTGACTTTTAGTGTGACATTGTCCCATTACCTTGCTATGGAGTATTTTTGTAGTCCTCTGGCTTCCTCTCTGTGGAGACCTTTTCCCAATGCAGGGAAAAGGTAGCAATCATTAAATCCGGGGGGGGGGACTAGCAGATTTCCAATTGGAGGTAATTTTCTCTTTTAGCAAGCAGTAGTGCTAGATCTAGAAGTTTTGATTCCACTTTATGTTGTGCTCTTAAATAGGCCCATGAGATTGCACTCAAGAAGACTCATGGTATTTGCTGCCTGAGGGACTTGAGGTCATTCTACTGTACCCAAGGAAGCATCCATGGCTTCCCAGAGACATGTACATCGCTTGACAGCTGTCACATGCACTGTTAGTGATGCATTCTGCCATGGTACTCCCTTGATACCTCCTGAAGGATGATGCTTCTTTTGGTGAGAACTCCATTCACAACGTTTTTACTTAACAACTAGTTGTGCATAGTCAATATCTGCTTTCTAGTATACTAGTCTATGAAATCCATCACAAAAAGAGAGAGAGAGAATGCAGGACAACTGAATAAAGAAGAATCACTTTTATGGGAAATTAGGTTCTCTTAGTCCTTGTTCTCCCTCCTTTGCATCATCCATCGTCCTTCACCTAGGTCACATTACTTTTTTGGAGTAGTGCCAAAAATATAAGAAACAGTGGGCTATTTGGTAAGGTAAATTATTGTTTGTAGTTGTATTCATACGATGGTTGAAAAGAAGGGAAATGAAGGACTAATAATACCTGAAACTCTATGATGGTCAAAGTATATGTTTGTCTCATTGATTTCTTTGTGTATATGGAATGATTGTGGTTTGGCTGTGATTTTTATTATTTGTTGCCTGTATTTGGTTATCTGATTGATCTTGTTGGTTGGGTAGGTCAGCTGCGTTTATTGGTGGGCTGTGAGGTTACTGGTTAGATGTGAAGGTGTCTGTCGCACCGCCCCCTACGCAACTACAGTTTATAGTGTTCCAAATACAGGTACTGTTTTTCGAATTGATCACTGATCTTTGCTGTACAGTTATCTATTTTATGGCTGTTGGCTGTGTGCTTTTTTAGTACATTCCCAAATGTGAGCTCTGTTTCACTTTATACTTATTAGTTTATCTAAATGTGAACTTGTGGTTTAGTTTTGACTTGTCTGACTGTGACCGATATATCTGAAAGAAACACGTTAGTTAGATTCCTCACCTTAGAATATCCCCAGGCGTCAGGCTGGATCCGGAAAGATTTTTCATCAGCAATACCCCTTGCACGTCACTAGGCGTCGTCTGCGGCTCCGCGACCGTCGTTGGCGTTGAGCACCGGAATGACGTCGTCGGAGTACTTAGACGCCGCCCTCGCGCGCTGACGTCAGTTCTTTTTTCCGTGCCAGACAGCGCCGATCCGGGAAGAGCTTACCCCGTAGTCACTTTTTGACTAAACGTTTTTTGACTCTTTTTGGTCTTCTGTCGACTCGTCTCTGGTACCGGTAGGATGCCTGGTTTTAAGGCCTGTGATTCCGGTCATCGACTGATGTCGGTGACGGACCACCATCGCCGGTGCCTTTACTGCCTGGGGCCCGACCACGATGCGGAGTCGTGCCTCAACTGTCAGGCCTTGACCTCGAAGGCTAGGCGGGAGCGGTCCCGTAAGCTTCTTGAGCTTTGGCACCCGGCTCTGCGTCGTTCACGGTCCCGGTCCAGGAGGAGGTCCAACAACCGGTCGCGGAGCCGCAGTCACCATCATCGCTCGTCTGGCTCGAAGTCTTCGGGTAAGTCGAAGCGCTCGAAGAAGTCCAAGAGGCGACACCGCTCGTCGGACTCCCCTCAGCGGTCGCGCAACTCGGTTGAGGGCCAGGGTGGTCCCACCCCTGTGGCTCCGTCGGAGCCGCAGGAGCCGCGTCCGTCTCCATACCCGCCGGTCCCTGGGACTGACGCGACTCCGGCGGAGATCAGCGCCTTCCTCTCGGCCATGAGGGACCTGGCACCGCCGTCGACGCCTGCCGGCGCGCATTCGGGCCCCGCAGGCTCGACTGGGCGACCTCGTGACCCGGCGCCGCCGACTTCGGTCCAGACGCCGCAGGTCCCCGAGGGATCCAGGCCTGGAACTCTGCCGGCGCCGGTCGACCTCACGACGCCTCCTCCGCCGGCGCCGACACCGGTTCCACCCCCGGCGCCGTCCCCGGTTTAGCCCCGGTCCGGGGCCGGTGCGGCGCCGCTAGACGCCGCATCGGACGCCGATGCATGAGCAATTCATCTACCGCCCGGCTCCGGTTATTCCTCCTGTTTATCAGGAATCGGATGACGGGGGCGACTGGGAGGGGTCTGAGGACCCTATGGCCAGACAGGCCGACCTTTCACAGGACTGGGCAGACGAACTGGGGATGCCAGTGGTCTGGACACCTCCCCGGACGCTGGTTTCATCTCTCCTCCGTTTGTGGCCTCGGAGGAAGGTGCAGCTTTTTCAGTGGTGCTGCGCAAGATGGCCGATGCCCTTGGGCTGGAGTTGCCTGCTGTGGCCGTGAGGACTAACGTCCTCACAGAAGTGCTTCAACTGTCGGCAAGCTCCACAGAGCCTCTGCTGCAGTTCAACGAGGCACTCGTAGACGTTCTGCAGGGCACCTGGTCCAAGCCCTCCACAGTCCCTCCTGTGGATCGGAACGTGGCCCGGCGCCACCACCCTGCTCCGGGCGAGCCCAGTTTTCTGTCCCAAAACCCCACTCCCGAGAGTCTGGTTATCCAGGCCTCGACTTCCCAATCCTCCTTCCCGTCCGCTCCTCTGGATCGGGAATCCAAGAGACTGGAACAGTTCGGAAAGAAGCTGTTCTCTTCCCTGAGTTTGGGTCTGCGGTCCTTGAATACCGCTTGCCTCTTGGACCGTTATTCCCACTTTCTGTGGGATTCCGTGGAGGACGTGCTGCCCCTGTGTCCGGATTAGACCCGGTCACGGCTCACCCAGGCGCTTGCTGATGGGCGAGATGCTGCGCGGCATGCCATACGGCGTGGACTAGACACCACGGACTTACTGGGGCGGGCAATTTCGACCACGGTGGCGCTTCGTCGCCACGCCTGGCTACGGTCCACGTCTTTCTCGGCGGATGTCCAGAGTACCCTCATGGATATGCCCTTTGATGGCACTCGCCTTTTTGGCGAGAAGACGGATAGTGCGCTGGCTCATTTCAAGGACTCCCGGGCTACCGCCAAGTCCTTGGGTTTCTCGGCCCGCGGCCGCAAACTTCCGCCTTTCGTGGCCAAGGAAGGGACGCCTCCTCACGTCCGCCTAGCCACCGGCCGCAGAAACAACCTGCACGCGGTCGCGGACTCTTCCGAGGCGGTACTGGAGGACAACGTGCCGGTCAGTCCACATCCACCCCGGCAGCATCTGCTTCAAAGCCCTCCTAGTCCGAGCTTTCAGGCCCATTCCACGCCAGTGGGCGGCAGAGTTCGCCATCACCTGCTCCACTGGCGTTCCATCACGTCGGACAGGTGGGTGCTGCAAATCGTCCGAAGGGGCTACTCCCTCCCCTTCGAGACGACCCCTCCAGCCATGCCACCACAGTACCACTGCATGTCGGGGGATCACTTGAATCTTCTTTGGGAGGAAGTTACGGCCCTCTTGGCCAAAGAAGCCGTCGAGCGCGTTCCTGGTCCAGAAGTAGGTCATGGTTGCTATTCCCACTACTTTCTGGTTCCCAAGAAGGGCAAAGGGGGCCTACACCCTATCTTGGACCTCAGGAGCGTCAACGCCTTCCTCCGGAAGGAGCGGTTCAAGATGCTCACCTTAGCTCAGGTTCTGGCTGCCCTAGACCCAGGAGACTGGATGGTAGCGTTGGACTTGCAGGATGTCGGCGTTACCTGCGGTTCACGGTGGGTCAGGAGCATTTTTAATTCACCGTGCTCCCCTTTGGCCTCATCAGTGCCCCTCAGGTTTTTTTTACGAAAGTGATGGCGGTGGTCGCAGCTCATCTGCGCAGATCAGGGGTTCCAGTCTTCCCCTATCTTGACGACTGGCTGTTGAAGGCGAGCTCGCCCCAGGCAGTCGTCTCCCACCTCCAGACTACGGCCGACCTCCTGCATTTGCTGGGGTTCTCCATCAATGTGCCGAAGTCACACCTGAGACCCTCCCAGAAGCTCCTCTTCATCGGAGCGGTTATAGATTCAGCGCAGTTCCGGGCCTATCCTCCGGAGCAGTGGGTCCGGGATATTCAGGCTCTGATTCCCATCTTTCGGCCTCTATCCTGGGTTTCGGTCAGGTTGGTGCTGCGGCTTCTGGGGCTGATGGCCTCCTGCATCCTGTTGGTGCATTACGCCAGGTGGCGAATGCGGGCTCTGCAGTGGGACCTGAAGTTTCAGTGGGCCCAGCATCATGGCAATCTGTCCGACCATGTCTTGATCTCGGAGGGCACTGCGAAGCAGTTGCAGTGGTAGCTCGCGAACCGCGATTGGGTCAGCGGCAGATCCCTCTCCCTACCCCGACCGGAGCACGTAGTAGTGACGGATGCGTCCCTCCTGGGATGGGGGGGGGCACATGGGGGAGGCGGAGATCAGAGGACTCTCGTCTCCTGCGGAGACTCGGCTCCTTATCAACCTTTAGGAGCTGAGAGCGATCCGACTTGCACTGAAGGCATTCCTTCCCGTTGTCCGGGGAAGTGTGGTGCAGGTGTTCACGGACATCACCACCGCCATGTGGTATTGCAACAAACAGGGCGGGGTGGGGTCGTGGACCCTTTGTCAGGAGGCTCTGCACCTCTGGACATGACTGGAACACCAGGGCATCACCCTGGTGGTTCAACTTCTGGCGGGCTCTCTGAACGCCAGAGCAGACGAGCTCAGCCGCCGGTGCATGATGGATCACGAATGGTGTCTAAACTCGGACGTGGCGCAAGGCCTCTTTCTGCAGTGGGGAGAGCCTTGGTTAGATCTATTCGCCACCGAAGAGAACGCGCAATGTCCGCAGTTCTGCGCGTTGGAATTTCCAAGGCGGCAGTCGCTCGGGGATGCCTTTCGTCACGAGTGGAGTTGCGGTCTGTTATACGCCTTTCCGCCTATACCACTTCTGCCCAGAGTGCAGAAGAAGATCAGGCGCGACTGGGCCCAAGTCATCTTAGTGGCTCCGGGCACGAAGGTACTGGTATCCCGAGCTACTTAGTATGTCAATCGATCCTCCGACACGCCTGCCTCTTCGGGAGGACCTTCTGTTGCAGCAGCAGGGGACGGTTCTCCACCCGAACCTGTCCAGTCTCCACCTCCATGCGTGGAGATTGAGCGGCGACAGTTGATGCCATTTGACTTGCCTCCTAAATCTGTGACGTTATTCTGGCAGCCAGGCGTCCCTCCACTAAAACGGTATACGCCTGCAGGTTGAACAAATTTGTGGCATGGTGCACAGCAAAGGCTGTGGATCCCCTTTCCGCCCCTCTTTCTGAGGTTCTTCTCTTTCTTCTCTCTCTAGCCCAGCAGGGCTCTGCTCTGGGCACCTTGAAAGGTTATCTATCAGCTATCTCTGCTTTCTTACGACTTCCTGATCAGCCTTCTCTTTTCAAATCCCATGTTGTTTCTCATTTCCTTAAGGGCATTACTCACATGTTTCCTCCTTTCCCCTTCGTATTGCCTCAGTGGGATTTGAATTTAGTTTTGACCTTTCTGATGTGCGCTCCCTTTGAGCCTCTTCACAATTGTCCCATTCGTCTTCTGACTCTTAAGACTGCTTTCCTGGTAGCTATCACCTCGACTAGACGGGTGACTGACCTCCAGGCGTTATCGTCTAAGCCTCCTTTTCTTTCTGTTAATCCGGACAAGGTTGTCCTCCGGACTCGTCCTTCCTTTCTCCCAAAAGTGGTAACTCCCTTTCACATCTGGCAATCTGTCACCTTGCCCACCTTCTTTCCGCCTCCGCATCCTTCGAAAGAGGAAGAGAGGCTCCACTGTCTGGACCCAAAACGGGCGCTGTCCTTTTATTTGGACCGCACCAAACAGTTCCGGGTGGACGACCAGCTTTTTGTTGTATACGTGGGTGCTAAGAAGGGAAGGGCAGTACACAAGCGAACCATCTCACGGTGGGTCGTATTGTGTATAAAGGCTTGTTACTCCTTCGCTAAACAGGACCCTCCTGTAGGGCTGAGAGCCCATTCCACCCGGGCCACAGTGGCTACTACTGCCCTGGGACGGGGAGTCCCTTTGCAGGACATCTGTCAGGCAGCAACGTGGGCCTCGCTGCACACGTTTGCCAAGCATTATTGTCCGGACAGCCAAGTCCGGAGAGATGGCTTCTTTGGCCGTTCTGTTCTCCAGGACTTTCTAGTGTCTAATGTCTACCGCACATTTCTTTACAACGCAGCGTACGTAGTAATGGCTATGCGAGTAACTGAAGTGCTATTGGCGTTGTTGTGGTAAAGGTACTGGCGCGGTGGCATCGGAGGAAATAGAACCAAATTATGCCAGTTAGACAGCTCCACTGCCACACGTTAAGGGTTAGGAACCCAGCTGGTCACATTTGTACACACAGAATTAGTTTACCTTCTCTCTCTCACCTAATAAGACAGGACTAAAAATCCATGCTTTCTTTTCTTTGCTTCTTTTCTGGTTGGTTTATGTCTCTTTGCCTTCTAATGTTTCTTAAACTGGTAAGCATAACTGCTTCTGTTTTCGTTTGTGTCATTTTTTTTTTTTTTTTTTTACAGCAAAGGTTATTGGTTTTCAAGGTACCATATGGGCAAGCATCAAACATGTATGAATACAATGTACATTATATTATCCCCAATGAAGTCTGCGAAACGGCAGACCCGAAACCCCCTCCCCTTCCCCAACCACGCACCATACCTCATTAGTACATTACCAACAGTCATATTGCAATTTTGCCACTTTTACCTCTACACAACACCTTGTATCATATCGGTGAATTGCTCACTACCAGCCTATCAATTGGATCTGGGGGAACCACTGACCCTAGGAGTGACAAGTCTATGCAGCGATAGGCGGCCCATCTTGCCCAGATCTTTTTGTGTTTTTGCGGACATCCCCTGGCCTGAAACAATGCAACTTCATCGGACAGGCACCTATCCATTGCTTTCTTCCAGGTACCAATGCTGGGTGGGAGTGTTGCCTTCCAATGTTGTGCAATGTCTCGTTTCGCCAGTGTAAGCCTTAAGAACAATAAATGCCTTTTATATCTGTTCCCCCCTATGTCTTCAGTACTGTGTAGGAGTACCAAACGAGGTCAACGGGAATGCACCAAGCCAGTACCCGCCCTAAACAGTACCTTATGCCCGTCCAGAAGTGTTGCAGAGCCGCGCAGGTCCACACCGTGTGGAGAAACGACCCCACTTCGGAGCCACAGCGTAGGCTCATAGGGGACTGTACCGCTCCCATCCTGTAAAGACGTAGACGTGTATAGTAGACCCTGTGGAGATATTTGAACTGGATCAGCCGGTAGCGGGCAGAGACCACAGAGTATCTAGGGCTAGCCAGTGCCTCGGCCCAGTCATAGTCTGTCAGCATGGGCACATCAGCCTCCCACACTGCCCAGGTCTGGTGTATAGTGGTCGTGGAGTTAGTAGTCAATGTTTGATAAATTTGACGGATCTTGTGGGCACCCAATTCCCCCATGAGCAGCCGGCCTTCCAGCGCGTGAAATTCCGCTAGACTTGCGAGGTCCCTTATCGGAGGGGATATAGCGTGTCTAAGTTGCAAATATCTATGTAATTGCGTTTTGTGGAGGTCGAACTTGTTTCATCCTTTTGATGCAGGTGTTCTTACCTGTATATTCAGTTTGTTAAAAGTTATAGGATTCAGGCTCCACCAGTATGCAGGACGGAATTACTGTGGCTGGCCAAGACAGATAGCATTCATTGTTTTGGATATCTTTAGTTTCTGATCCCTCTGCCAAGTCTTTGGTGATAGGGCACCTGAGAATGTGTTAAATTCTTAAGAGCTCGACTAGTACTACCAGCATCTTTTTCTGCACTGTGTCACATACATTTGATTGAACAGTCTGTTATTGAATGTTTTAATATTTCAAGATCCTACATAGAGCTAGAGCTAACATTAATGACAGGAATCTTTGAGAATACTTGCCATTTTGGATGTTCTTGTTCGGTTTTTGGACATCAGGGTGTCCCTTCTTGCAGAAGAGCTTTTTCTCCAGCTGAGGGAGCAACACGACCAACACGGACTGAGACGTTTTCTTTACCTACAAAATATCAGAATACAGGACCATTTTTCCCGATGATGTGAACGCTTTAATTCACTTCCCAAGCCCAGCAGATTAATCCTGACTGGACCCTTCCTTCTGTAATCAGCACCAATAGAGTGTTTTGCTCGCTCACACCGATTTGGAGCCTACGTGCCCTGTTTTCTCCTCAGGCCCAGCGTTTGGGCTACTGATGGTAACTTGCCCCCCGTCTCCCCTCCCCACACTCCTGTCCTGAGGAAGACCCCATCGTAAGGGACATACTTACCTACCACTTTCCAGGGGTCGAAACGTCATCTACCACACGAATATGAGATGTTATTTCGCATGCCATTACTTCGCGTGCTATTACTACGCGGTTATTACTTAGCAATAACCGTTACTACGCATGTTTTTACTTCGCATACCATTACATTGAAAGCGTTAATGTATGCGAAGTAAAAACTTGCCTATTAATAAAAATGGTATGCGGAATAACATGTCATATTTAAAAAAGATGTTTAAAACACACTATAAAATACACTACCCTACACATCTAAAAGACTAAAACACTAAAACACTACACTTCCCTAAACCCTAGATCACTACCCCCTGCACTAACATACACATTCCCCTACTCCGCTCCCTACACTCATTCACTACCCATCACAACCCCCGACACTACACTAAACACTTAAACAGTAAACTACACTAACACTACAACACTACCCTAAAACATTACCCCCAGCACGACTCTGCCCCTAGCCCTGTCCCTACTCCTAAACACTACCCTGCACAACCCCCGACTTCCCTAAACCCTAAAACCCTACACTACACTAACCCCACAACACTACCCTTAACCCTAAAAGACTACCCCAGCACGACCCTGCCCCCATCCCTACACTAACACAAGTACACAACCCACAACTCTACACTACACTAACACAAGTACGACCCTACACAGCCCCTGCACGACCCTACACAGCCCCTCTTACCATGCGTGGTTCCCTTCTTCTCTCCCTTCCGGCTTCCTCCGTCGGGGCAGGCAGGATATAAAGCTGATAGGGGGCTGGAGGGCAGGCGCAGAGAGTGGCACCCGGAAAAGCAGCAGCATACCCCTCACTGGAGCAAATGGCCGCCGTGACAAGCTCCAAGAGCGGCGCCCGCCCCCTACGCATGCGGCGTTAGTACGCATGCGATGTAACAGCACGCGTACTAAAGGCAGTGCGTTGCTACATCGCATGCGTAGTAACGCTTGCAAAGTAATGGCATGCGTACAAACAGCCGCACACTAATGGCTGTTCACCCTACCACAGTAGCCAGTCTGACCAACAGCGATTCATCACTGTAGTTTTATCTATAACTATGGCTATTTAAATATCTGGATGTAATGTGATTTACTTGGCTCTTGTATGAGCCCCTTCTGAGAAATAACTGAGTTTGTGAATCGTACACTGTTCCATTCACTACCTTATCCTCACTTCATTCACTACACCCTCACCCTTCCCTTCTGGGGCACTGCTTTGAATATTGTGTTAACAAATGTGATAAAATATAGGTTGTTCAGTGTGATTAAATAACACTGTTCACTAAGAATACTACGATTCTGTGTAGGATTCTTTTTGGTTCTTTTAAGCACAGTAACTCATACACTGGGGCCATTCTCCATATGTCCTGGAGAAAGATTTAGGTTAACTTTCTTTCAAGGTGCAATTTGAAAACTGCATTTGTAGAACATATGTAGCTCAGATCTCCTAGTATGTCATTGAGTTTCTCTTAACTGCTAGACAGTTGTGTTGTCTGTGATATGCTGGACAAACTATCTTTAAAGATGTAAGATCTGTACTTAGTTTTCTCCCATGCCTGCTTTTATAAGTTGCAACCTGCTCCTTCCTTCCCTCGCTTACGTGGTTAGCTTGCAAACTCCTACTCTGACGCGCTGATATACCTTCTCTATTTCTCTTTTCCGTTTTGGTCATTGTGACTCCATTTTTCATATTTGACAGATGATTCCATGACTGTTCTTGTCATCTATCATATTTATATCCCTGTTCGGTGAGCTAGTAAGCTTACGTGGGCTCCTTCCTTTGGCTGTCTTGATGGATCTGCGTTTACTGGTCAGTTAACTAAACCCCTTGCTCTCACCTCCTTTGACTACTATTACTGCCCAGAAATGTCTTCTCAACAACAAACAGTGTGTGTAGAGAAGAGCATTTTCCCTTGTCCGCTGCTCAAGATATTTGACATAATCGTGAGCTATCCAAGTTTGACAGTCCTTTTTTCTGGCTGTCCAGCTTTTGGTAAAGGAGATGGAGCTCATAAAATGTGTGGGGTAGAAGAGTGCGCCCGACTGCTCAGTTAATAACCAGCTTTTCTCGTATGACCTGCCAAGTGCCCTTACCCAATTCTTTTTTTAAATTGGGCTTTCCTACGACTGTACATTCAGCTGCTTTCATCCAGCATATTGTAGGTTCGTAGGATGAACCAGGATGTCTGCATGATCGGTGAACAGGTACGCTGTTCTTCTCTGTCCTATATTTTGGTTAGTGTGTGTGTTTAGGGCAGGTTCCAAGGAAATCACCTGCTGCAGATTCACAGGTCTCAAGCATTCTGTTTGTATGGCAACTTTTCCCTACTTTGCCCTTGACTCACTGCATCAGAAACATTACAGGCCTGTGGTCCACCGTTCATCTCACTTTGTGCACCACAGCTTCACTCAGACCCATTCTACAGATCTTCACTCAAGGATGCACATTCTATGTCTTTGAAGCTCATAATCTGTTTATTAACCCTAACAGGTTCACATGTACCTATATATTCTCGGGGCAAAACAAGGTGTAAGTAAGTAACATGTTCTCCTTTTGTGTTATCTTTAATTTAGGGTCCATTTCCTCATGTGATGCATTTCTCAACGTGTTCCAGGCCAGAGGATTAAGACCTGAAGTCATCTGTCCATGTGCGAGCTCATCAGAAGCCTTAACAGTCGCTATTCGCAGGTACCTGTACTTCTGGATGCATGGAAATGTGCTGTTTGCCCAGATCACTGATTCCTGCAGTATGGTAAACAAGATTCTTACAGAAGAAATTTGCATTACTTCAATGGAAATACACATTACTTGATGGAGAATGAGCATGACATATGGAATGTTTTGCATGTTCTAGTGGTGAAATGTGTATTAGTCGAAAGAATATGACGAATGTATGAAAGGTTGGTTGGCAAAAAATTTCAGAGCAGGTTAAAAAAAAAAAAGCATTGTTCTCCGTGGGTCGGCCTTTTTGGGAACCATCCTTTAAGTCTTGGTCCATGCAGATCTCAGATGATCTAACCTTGCAGATAGCCTCATTGCTCTTCATTTGAGTCTTCTGTGTGCAGTGAAGTGCAGCAGAACGAGTAGAGGTGTTCTGTACGTTCACCGTTAATGAACACACCATTCTAGGAGGAGGGTAATTAGCTATGATTTAAGTATGTGGTGAGAGGCAACCCTCACTCGCAATTGACATCAAGCTTTTATTAATGTCCTGGCTTTCACTTGTAGCAGGTGAACAGGAGAGGCCTGGTCTGACTTTATTATTAGGTTGGTCTGAATAAGAAGAGACTGACTTGGCTGAACGTTGCAGCTGCTCTGGGTTTTTATAAGTTGGTGGTTTGGAGCCTTGATGTGCCGGTCTCAGCTGAAGTAAGTTGAATGGAGACATCAGTAGGGTAGAGATGACTACTTGCTAGTAATTGGTGTAACAGTAAGCAGTGTATCAAATCCTGCAGTACAAATGAATAATTGGCAAGGAGCGGAGAGATCGACGGATGACTGGGAAGACAAACAGCCCTCTACAAATATCAAACATAGAGTAAAAATCCGAATCTGTTTATCGGGTCCCATCTCCCACTGCCCTTTGCAGGGTAAATAACGCTTCAATTCTTAGATAGATTTTTAAATGCTGTTAAATGTACCTTTGTGCTACATGCACAGTGCCACCCGCACAGATTTAACAGATTGTTGTGGACTCTGACTAGTCATGTGCAAAGTGCCTTCCTTACTAAGTTAATTTCTATGTGGGGCAACCCATGAATGCTTTGCAAAGTTCTGCCAATACTTACTGAATATTTGATTGCAGTTGGTTGTCTCTCTGACAATATGTTTTGTGCCTTTTGTGGCTGTAGATACACATGCTTCGCATAAGTCTACCGTCTAGTGTTGGGCTCGGATGATTACAAGTTGTTTTTTTCGAAGACGTTTTTCGAATCACAAGGCTGTGACACTTTTGGTGATACTGTGCATGGGCATTGTCTAAATTGTTAGATTGTTTCTTTCTGCCGACAGGTTTGGATGTACTCTCTCGCGCTCCGGTTCGCCACTAGATCTCTTTCTGGACGGTATTGTCGCGATCACATAGTTAATCTTGTGTTCCGAGCAAAAGAACAATTTTCAGTGCTGTGTTCTTTAACTCTCATTGATGACCTACGGGCCATGCCTGACTGTGCCTTTTCTACTTTAACAGCTATAACTGGAAAATTACCTGCTGATGGAACGCACTCTGTTGTGTTTCTATCCGAATTGTCATTCCAAATGCGCACACACCGACCAGCATTTGGCCTGTAATTTGTCTCTCACCCGAACATTGGGAGAATACCTTTGAGGCCTGTAGATCCTTCCGTTTTAAGAAAACTCTTCAGGACTGGTGCACAAGGTGACTAGAGATGCAGCGCAGACAAGCTGACACACCTGACCTATTTGGTTGATAGGAAGGAAGGGAAGCTTCAGCAGCTCTAGAGGAATCCTTATCCATCCACTAAACAGATTCTGAGTTGGAGGACAAGCAAGTTTCAGTCATCCATGGGTATTCCAAGAAGTGTTGGACCGTGAGTACACCTGCCCCTCCTCTGAGGCCAAAAAATCAGCATAGACCGATAAAACTGCTCACGGGCTGCCACTGCTCAAAAGCCATGGTGCGCACTGAATAACCTACTTGGGCGCCCTGCCCTTTTTTTTTTCTTTTTTTTTTAAACCTATTTTATTGGTTTTCGAGATCTTCTACATCATATACCAACATGTTACATTTTTGCAGGAACCTTATTTCTTTCTTATAACACATTTACATATACACAATACAGTTCCGCTGCAATATGGTTGCACTGATTTGTTCTATAGAATAAGTTTAACAAGTCATATCCCGTTTGGGACAGCAATCCCTATTATTGATAATACCTTTGTCTCATTGTTACAATAAACAATCCCCAACTCCCCCCTCCCTCCCCCGTCTCACGTGTGTGTCTGTGTTCTGCGCCTTTTGCATCTCCTTTTATATACTCTTGGCAGATCTGTGTGTGCTTAATATACATCTCCCTGTCCATGCACTGTTGACGAGACTTGGGTACCCTTCCGCACTGACAATTTTACACTCTACTTAGGGTCTTCGATTTCGTCTACTGATTTTATGGCATCCAGCATTACATCCCATTCCAACGCTATTGGTGTTTATCGCAGTCCCCTTAGTTCTTCTTTACGCAGTGCCGCGCTCTCCGCAGTGCTCCATCGCATCATTTCCGTGTGCCATGTCTGCACATCCGGGGGTCTCCGCGACTTCCATCGCATAGTTTTATTACGTATAGCTAAGATGAGCGCTAAATCTATAAAGCGGTATTGCACTTTGTTTTGAGACTTGTTTATGGAGTCCTAAGATGCATTCCTCCAGTGTATTCTGTATTTCCCAGTTCTGTAGTAGGGGATCTCTGTGTATAGTCATAATCTAGTGAATAGTCCCGCCCATGTGCGTGGACCCCGGAGCAATAAAAAATTATCTCTAAAAGGTGACAAACCATGCAGACCTGCATACACCTTTAAGAGAGAATTTAATTTAAAGACAGATAATGCAGCCTAAACCATAGGCTACACTGTCCAGTACTTCAACTAGAATTCCACCAACATCCACAAACAGCACTGCCTGTCTAGTTTTTCTCCCCATAGGAAAAAACCCTGCCTCTACCAGCAAAAGCCTCTGGAATGATAGAGAGGAAGGAGTGGACAGACAAGCCCCATAGGCTGCCATTATGTGGCTTAAAACAGGATACTGGGCCTTTAAGAAAACTTTCCAGATTTCCAGAACTTTCCCCAGTATCCCAGAATGCCCAGCAGGTCCCATTTACTTTCAGTTCTTTTTTCCGGCTCCTGCTAGCAGGACCCTGGAGCATTGAGCTCTCCCTTTTTGCAAGGGTTTAATTGAGATTTTGGCAATTTTTGTCACTTTTTCTTGTGTTTAATAGCTGGTACTGTCAACATGCCTGGCTTGTTCGACAAGTGCCCGGAATGTGGTCGAAAGAAGGCTAAAACTGACCCACACGAGGTGTGCATAGGTTGCCTTCCCCAGTCCCACGTGCCTGAAAGCTGTACCATCTGCCACTCGTTTTCAGCCAGGACCCTGAGGGACAGGATGAAGAGCAGGCTTCAAGCTCTGGAGGAGCGAAGACTGAAGGCACCAGGTGGGTCTGGAGGGGCCGATTTGGCCCATACTGAGGCATCTGGGGGGCTCCCCAGGGGCAGGAAGACCAGTAAGCGCTCCCACTCCCCGTCGTCGTCGACGCCCTCGAGGAGAATGACCACCGTCTGTTCGCCGTCTCCCCAGGGCTCTGGGGAGAAGCGGCGTCGACGATCGCCGTCGAGGGACCTGAATAGGCCGCCGTCGACTACATCGACGACGCCGTCGTCGGCTTCGTCCAGCGGTCGGCGTCGAGTGAAGACCCGGCGTCGGCGTTCGGCGTCGAGGGATCGCAGCTCGCCGTCGATGAAGAGGAGAAGGAGATCGACGTCGAGGCGAAATCCGCCGTCGAGGCGAAGGTCGCCGTCGAGGCGAAGGCCGCCGTCGAGGCGAAGGTCGCCGTCGAGGCGGAGGTAGCCGTCGAGGCGGAGGTAGCCGTCGAGGCGGAGGTCGCCGTCGAGGCGAAGGTCGCCGTCGAGGCGAAGGTCGCCGTCGAGGCGAAGGTCGCCGTCGAGGCGAAGGTCGACGTCGAGGCGAAGGTCGACGTCGAGGAAGAGAGCGACGCCGAGAAGATCGCCGTCGAGGCACAGGTCGACGTCGAGGCACAGGTCGACGTCGAGGAGAAGATCGACGTCGAGGAAGAGAGAGTCGCCGGGATCGGTGTACTCTGTGGTGTATACCCCGCCTCGGATGCCTCCGTCGCCTCCTCCTCTCCCACCTCTGCCACCGCCGCCTCCACCGCCGCCACCTCCTCCACCAACGTCTCCACCTCCGCCACCGCCTCCTCCACTACCGCGGCCGCGGACGCTGTCTCCGCCACCCCAGCCTCTGTTGCTGCCACGCACTCCTGTGGGACCGCCGCCGGTTCCCCCGAGGTCGGTTTCCCTTCCACGGTACCCGACCCCGAAGCCACGACGCCCACGGTCGCCTGGACCAGCGAGACCGGCGGACAGGCCTAAGCCGAAGAGGTCGCGGTCCCGCTCTCACAGGAGGCGACGATCGCGGGGCCGAGGGCGATCCTCGTCGGACTCAAGACGACGCCGCAGGAGGTATAGGTCCAGGTCGCGCACGCGCTCCTCGGACAGGGACCTTTCCCCGACGCTGTCGGACTCCCCGGGGACTAGGGTGTCGCCGGTGGACGACTTGGTCTCGTTCCAGGAGGTGCTGTTGCGAGGGGCTGCGAAGCTGAATATCACGGTGATGGTTCCAACACCCACGACGTCCGTGATATTTGAGACGCTTCATAAAAGACACTTGTCTCGCCCCCTCCTTCCTCTCGTGCCTGGACTGGTGGAACCAGCCTTGGAACTGTTCCTCACTCCCGCAACGGCGAAGGCCGCTCCGTCCAGGCTCATGAAGAAGTATAGGGCCCCGGAGTCGGATCCGTCCTTTTTGAGAGTGGACCCGAAGCCGGATTCGGTTATCGTGACGGCGGCGAGAAAACAACATGCGACCGCCCCGGCCTCCACGGTTCCACCGGACAAGGAAAGCCGCTGGCTGGACTCTGCGGGCAGGAAGGTGTGTGGTACCGCCGCCACCACGATGAAGGCGGCGAGTGCAGGGGCGTTGTTGGGCCGTTACGACTGGGCCCTGTGGGAATCCCTGCAGCAATATGCGGACCTCCTGCCACGAGACAAGAAGGAGGACTTCTTGGAGACGGTGCGCGAAGGCATGCTGGTTTCTAACCAAACGATCAGCGCAGCGGCGGATGTATCGCTATTGGCCGCCCACGCCTACTGTCATGGCGTCCACCAGCGGCGCCATTCCTGGTTGCGCCTGACGTCCCTCAAGCCGGAGGCGCAGCAAAGAGTGGCCAACCTGCCCTTCTCGGGGGAAACCCTGTTCGGGAAGCATGCGGACGATGAGATGGCCCGCATGAAGGCTGAGGCGGAAACCCTGACGGCCGTCGGGTTAGAGAAGGCCGAGAGAAAGAAACGCCCGTTCCAGAGGAGGTTCGGGTCGTCGGGCCGAGGGCGTGGGCAGGGCTCGGGACAGCAGCAGCCACAACAGCAGCAGTTCCGCAAGCCCTTCCAGAAGCGCCAGAGGGGTAGAGGAGGCCAGCAGGCTACTACCACAAACAAGGGCCCGGACGGGTCTCGGCCCTGAGCTGTTACTTCCCCCTCAACCGTTACCCACTCCAGTGGGGGGAAGCATTCGATTTTTTCCGGCAGAGTGGAGAAAAATTACTCAGGACAAGTGGGTGCTGAATATTGTTTGCAATGGATACAGTCTTCGGTTTATCAGCCCGCCTCCAGCGATTCCGCCGGTCAGCTCTCGCTTCCAGCTGAGGGAGCTCCAGGCGGAGGCAGACATCTTGTTGAGAAAAAAGGCGGTAGAAGAAGTACCTTTGTCTCAAAGGGGAAGAGGTCTGTACTCTCGGTTCTTCCTCGTTCGCAAGAAGGACAAGAACGAGTTCAGGCCCATTCTGGATTTGCGACAAGCAAACAAGTGGATTCGCAGAGAGAAGTTTCGCATGCTATCGTTGCACCAGATTTACCCTCAGCTGCAACGGGGAGACTGGCTCTGTGCCATAGATCTACAGGATGCGTACTTCCATGTGCCCATAGCACGGAAGCACAGGAAGTTCCTGCGATTCCAAGTCGGCGCCAATCACTATCAATACACAGTACTGCCATTCGGGCTAAAGTCTGCTCCCAGGACCTTTTCGAAGTGCATGGCGGTGGTGGCGGCACACCTGCGGAGGAACAAGGTGTTTGTCTACCCGTATCTGGACGATTGGCTGATCAAGGCATCATCCTTCGAGGAAGCGCAAGAACACTTCCGATGGACGTGCGAGCTCTTGAACAAGCTGGGGTTACACGTCAACATGTCCAAATCGGTCCCGACTCCGGTACAGTGCATACAGTACCTGGGGGCCTCCATAGATACGCGGTCAGCAAGCGTGTCTCCTTCGGAGGAGAGACGGTTATCACTCCTTCGGAAGGCTCAGGACCTCAGGACTGCTCCATCGACGACTGTGAGGAAGGTGTCTTCTCTACTGGGATCGATGGCCTCCTGTATCTTCCTCACTCCGCACGCACGTCTACACATGCGACCACTGCAGGAGTGCTTGGAGGATCAGTGGGATCAGAGGACAGGCTCTTGGGACGACAAGATCCGACTGTCTCTACATGCTCTTCAGTCTCTGAAGTGGTGGTGTTCGGCAGAAAACCTCCTCAAGGGGGTTCCCTTCCACAAGGACATTCCCACGACGAATGTGGTGACGGATGCTTCTCTCCAGGGCTGGGGTGCGCATTCCGGGGACCTGCAGATTCAAGGGAAGTGGTCTCCTTTGGAATCGACGTACCACATCAATTTCCTGGAACTCAGAGCTGTCTTCCTGGCACTGAAGGCTTTCCTTCCGTCCTTCCAGACCAACTCGCTGCTGATACAGACGGACAATACAACCACGATGTATTACCTCAACAAGCAGGGGGGGTCGAGATCGCGCACTTTGTCGCAGGAAGCGCAGGCGATCTGGCGCTGGCTGCTGGCCCGAGGACTGACGATTACGGCCACGCATCTGCCAGGGGTGCAGAATGCTCAGGCGGACGCCTTGAGCAGGCTGATTCAGGAAAACCACGAATGGGTCATAAACGACGAAGTACTAGGAGAAGTCTTCGCAAGGTGGGGGACTCCAGACGTAGATCTGTTCGCCACCGCCGAAAACAGCAAATGCCGAGACTTCGCATCCAGGTACTACCAGCGGGGGACGCTGGGGAATGCGCTATGGATCGATTGGTCGAACAGCTTTCTGTACGCTTTTCCACCCATTCCCCTGATTCCGGCGGTGCTCATCAAGCTGTCCCAGTCCAGGGCGCGGATGATCCTGATCGCCCCGGAGTGGCCCAGGCAGTGGTGGTTCACGGACCTTCTTCACCGGTCTCTCCTTCCTCACATGCGATTGCCGTGCAGGCCGGACCTTCTCACGAAGTTCGGGGGGCGGATGGTGCACCCCAACCTCTCGTCTTTGAGTTTGGCGGCATGGCTCCTGAAATAGTGCAATACGGTCATCTGAATCTACCAGACGATTGTATGGACATTCTGAAGGAGTCTAAGCGACCTTCCACTAGGACATCCTATGCTTACAAGTGGAAGAGGGTTCTGTATCTGGTGTAAGTCCAAGAACTTTGATCCGACAACATGTAAGGAAGATGTCATCCTTCCATACCTTTTGCATCTGGCGCAGTCTGGCCTTAATTTCCATTCCATTAAGGTTCATCTGGCTGCTTTGACTGCTTACAGGAAGTGCCCTTCACAGACGTCCTTCTTTCAGATTCCTGTAGTCAAGGATTTTTTGGAAGGCTTGAAGAAGGTGTTTCCTCCTGTCAGACTTCCCTCGCCTTCTTGGGACTTGAATGTGGTGCTGTCCAGACTGATGAGGGAGCCTTTTGAACCTATTCACAAGGCTTCATTGCAGCACCTATCCTGGAAGGCGGCGTTCCTAGTGGCCATTACATCGGCCCGCAGGGTGAGTGAACTTCAGGCATTATGTTGTCAAGAACCTTATACTGTGTTTCATGCTGCTAAGGTTGTGATGCGTACTCACCCTAAGTTCCTTCCTAAGGTTATCTCTGACTTTCATGTCAATCAGACCATAACTTTACTTACGTTCTTTCAGAATCCCTCTTCACCAGCGGAAAGGGCTCTCCATTCCCTGGATGTTCGAAGGGTGTTGAAATTTTATCTGGATAAGACCAAGGATATTCGTAGGTCTGACCAATTGTTTGTTAATTATGGCTCAGTCAGGACTGGTCTTGCGACCTCTAAGCAGTCCATCTCTCGGTGGATTGTGTCCTGCATACAGTTGTGTTATCAAAAGGCTAATAAGACCTTAGGGGGTAAACCTAAGGCTCATTCCACCAGGGGCAAAGCTGCCACGACGGCTTTGCTGCGTAATGTTCCGATTACGGAAATCTGCAAGGCGGCCACTTGGAAGTCGGTCCATACCTTTGCTGCGCATTACTGTCTGGACACGGATGCCAGGGCAGATGCTCAGGTTGGGCAGGCTTCGCTGCGAAATTTGTTCGCACAGTAGTGGTAGTGTCTTGTTTGTTCTCCACCGCTTTTGTTGTGTGGGGATGGGCTTGCCATTCTATTCACTAGATTATGACTATACACAGAGATCCCCTACTACAGAAGGAGTAGTTTCTTTTCTGTAACTCCAGTTCTGTAGTAGGGGTATCTCTGTTATAGTCATAAGCGCCCGCCCTCCTCCCCGGTGGAGAGATACTTATTCATAGGTAGAATGCTACAGGTCTGGCGTGCTACGCCTTCAAAAAGAACTGAAAGTAAATGGGACCTGCTGGGCATTCTGGGATACTGGGGAAAGTTCTGGAAATCTGGAAAGTTTTCTTAAAGGCACAGTATCCTGTTTTAAGCCACATAATGGCAGCCTATGGGGCTTGTCTGTCCACTCCTTCCTCTCTATCATTCCAGAGGCTTTTGCTGGTAGAGGCAGGGTTTTTTCCTATGGGGAGAAAAACTAGACAGGCAGTGCTGTTTGTGGATGTTGGTGGAATTCTAGTTGAAGTACTGGACAGTGTAGCCTGTGGTTTAGGCTGCATTATCTGTCTTTAAATTAAATTCTCTCTTAAAGGTGTATGCAGGTCTGCATGGTTTGTCACCTTTTAGAGATTATTTTTTATTGCTCCGGGGTCCACGCACATGGGCGGGACTATTCACTAGATTATGACTATAACAGAGATACCCCTACTACAGAACTGGAGTTACAGAAAAGAAACTACTCCTTCGCCGCTTCCCCTATTCTTTGCCTGACAGTGTCCCAGTATCCCCGCACTTTTGGACAGGACCATAGCATGTGCATTAAGCGTGCTCCTTCGAGCAAGCATCTCGGACAACAGTGTTGGGTATGGGGGAACTTTCGGTCTAGCTTATGTGTAGTAAGATAAGCACGGTGCAATACCATTGTCTGTATGAATTTGAACTTCGTGTTCCTCGAAGTCTTCCTTGGATGCTCCAGTATCTTTGCCCATTCTTTATCCGTTATGTCTCTATCTATGTCTCCCGCTCATGCAGTCCTCAATGTATCAAGAGCCGCTTTTGTGTGCAAGCTGATACCTGTGTAGATCCACCTGATAAGATGTCTACCTCTCCCCATGTAATGCATCATCTTGACCAGGTCGTTGGTGAGGGGTTCTTGCCTTTGCGGGGCCCAGTGCGTTCTAATGTATCTCAGCAGTGCAGCGTGTAATATGTATAAGTGTACCGGGACCCCTGTTTTGTTTACAAATGTATCATGATCTAATAGTATTCCATCGCCGAAAAGATCTGACGCCATGCTAACCCCTGCTTCTTACCGCCCTGCCCTTGGTCTCGGTGCTGAAACATCGGCCATCAGCAGGTGCCTCTACCAAATTAGATTCAACAGTGACGCATAAGACACTCTGTTCGTTCCCAAAGGACAAAGGGCACAGCACTTCAGCTCCAACCACTCCGGCACTGAAAACAAAACATCCTCCGGCACAGAAATGCTATCCGAAAACACTATCGGAGCCAATTCTTGAAACCATGCACGAACGGCTTGACCTACAACCAAAAACTTCGCAAATACAACCCTGAACAACGAAGATTAGTCTTCAACCGGCAAGACCTCAACCTTCTAAAAGACAATTGTCTTTCGCAGACAGTTGATGCTCAACAACTTCCTCCCCAAAAGAAACAAGCATTTGCAATGCAATAGGTCTCGCATTTTTAAAACATTGACCTATTGGTATTGTAAATGACCATGTTTTTTAATTTTGCAGTTTTTTTAACACATAAATGAAAGACATTGTCATTTACAATGCCAATAGCTCAAAATCTCGCAAATGCGAGACTGATTGCATTGCAAAAGCGTGTTTATTTTCCCTTGAGTGCTCCTGCACTTCTTCACGCAAGCTGCCAAATGGCATCTGCATGATTAAATGAGCAGTAGCAGCCCACAGCCTGCATCTCTTTGACATTTCCACTGCCTGCTGCCGAGAAATGGAAAAAGGCTGAAGAGCGAAGTGAAGGTAGCGAAATGAATATGTAGGAGGTTGGGTGATTTGTCGAGAATGAAACAACCTCCAGTGCGAAGCCGGACTTGGACCCAGGCTTTAAAGTCTGCCCCAGAGTCCCTAGAAGCATCTGCTACAATCCGAAAGAAAGCTGCTAATGAAAATGTTAGGATTTGTTATTTGATATATAACGCCTAACACTACAAGAATATGCAAGAGAGGACTAGGGCTTGTTTGACTTCTTACTTCAATGGAAGAATGATGCTCATGTCTCCACATCAGTATGCGCAGCTGGCCGTGAAACGGCGGATAATGATGAGCACACATAAAGGACTGTGAATTAATGACTCTGAATGTGAAAAGGTGACACAACAGGGAGTGTGAAAGTGTGCAAATGTAAACAGTTCTCAGCATGGGTGGCCCTTTCACCTCATACGTAACTCCCTCCACACTGTAATCACCCTGCCCCCAGGAGACACAACGCTCTTTTAAATGAAGTGATTAACCTAACAACGTTCACATAAAACAAAAGAACAATGCGGCAAGTCACCGAATTTCTCATTTCACCAGTGCGATCAAATGTGCACATTGGACGCATATTATACAACACGGCTATCAACTAGGCAAGGACAATAAATGCAAGCGGCAGCACAAAGTAACAATCAAAACAAGCTAACGAAATGCTTCTTAACAAGCACATGCTGCATTTAAAAGGCATTTAGATGATTCCTGTGCCAGTGACCTTGCCGCTGCCGACCGCTGTGGCGTTTGTGACAAGTGGCACCGGTGCGTCTGAGTAGTGAAGGCGGGGTCAGGAGGTGTCATGTGAGTCCGGCTACGCAGCAGTATTGGAGGGCACAGACCAATATAATGAAAGTGAAAGCGTAGTATGCAATGATGTTAAGATGCATTACATCAACCTTTGTAAAGTCAAAAACAAAAGCGCAGCCACCACTTTACATATTTAGCGCAATGTGCACGCTATTATGAGAGCGGGCATGGCCTGCTGTCAATAACAAAATTAACAAAAGAAAAGCACGTCTGCCACTATCCCAGCTCAGGCGACCGTGTTGCTTAAATAAAAAAGTGTTGGGGGGAGGGGGGGGGCGGGGGGGGGGGGGATATATATATATATATATATATATATATATTTGCCTGCAACAGCTAGCAGAAGAAAAACAATTAAGAAAATACTGCTCCCAGGTTCTAATTAAAATATATGTGTAACAACCGAAGTAAAAAGGCCAGTCTTCATGGGAGGTTACAAATGAAGACAAGGCGGTACTAAGGAGGGACTAAAAAGCCTATTAACCAATCAGAAGCCCGCATTTACAAGGGACAGTGACACAAACCAATGACACATATGGGCGGAGGGTGGGCGGGGCTTCAACTACATACTCCATTACTGGATGCCTCGCAGAGCAGTGCATGCTCGCTGCCCAGGCTCGACCTAAAAAAGGACTTGGTCACAAGCTCTTTACACATTCCTGTCCCTTCCTCTCCAATTCCACCACCGCCACCCCACCCCTACCCTACCCTACCCTCCCCTCCCCTCCACCACCACCTTCACCAGAACAGTCTGATGAAGGCGATTTTCACTACATTCACCCATAATAGATGAGAACGATAATACAGGCAAGGATAGGCATCCTGGGGACACCTGGGACACTAATGACTTTGAGGCACCAGGGGATACAGATCCAGACCTCTATCCTGCACAACAATCCCCTCCAGATGTAGGTTCTGCTTATCAAGTTTTAATAGCTAGGGCTGCAGTATACCACAAGGTAGCCCTACATAAGGACCCCATAGAGGATGACTTCCTCTTCGAGACCATCACTACTGCTGAACGAGCAACCAAATATTTACCAATGCTCAAAGGGGTGTTACGTCATCCAGATGACCTTTTTAAAGACCCCGTGAAATTACGAATAATCACACCAAGGGTTGAAAAAAAATATAAGACAGTTAACACCAGACTCCTTGGTAGTAACCAATGCAAGGAAAAGGGCTTATTCACAAACGACACACTTCCCCAGAGTCGAAACTTATTGACACATCCGGAAAACGAGTTGCAGCCCAATCTGTTAAACATTGGAGAATTGCCTATAGCCAAGCCTCTTTAGCACGATATGTCCGGGCCCACTGGGATGAAATGGAGGAGCTCTTCCAACACCTCCCTGAGGAGTACAACAAATGGGTTATGAAATAGTTAATGAGGGGAAGTTAATTGCTAATAACTCCAAGTGTGCGCTAGATTCTGCAGACACTGCAGCGAGAGACATTAAAACCAGCCTTCTCCTTCTTAGACATGCTTGGCTGCATCTCTCCGGTTTTAAACCTGAGGTACAACAAACAATACTGAACCTTCCCTTTGACAGGGAACAACTGTTTGGCCCTTGAAAAAATGAAAAAAAAGACAGAGGTTGCAAAATCTATCGGGACCCTGCAAACTCCCGCATTTCGTGGGTCCTTTCGACTATCCACTTTCAAACAGGCTGCCAGATCTGCGTCTACAGATACCACAGGGTCCTCCTACAAAAACCAAGGACAGTCATCCACCTCTATAACCTTCTACTGGGGCTCATACAGACAACAATTACAGAGGCTGTGGTTGCGGAAATGCTACCTGTACGGCAAATACAAACACTAAACAATGACATACTCATCCTCCCCCCCCCCCCCCCCCCCCCCGACCATCTAACACCGGTCAAGAGACGTCTTCAAAATTTTTACACAGCATGGAAAAACATTACAACAGATCAATGGATGTTGGATATTATCCAACATGGCTACTGTCTGAAACTCATTGCCACGCCTCTAAACATACCACCTTAGAAGCACAAAATGTTCATACAACACCAAGCTTTCCTCAAACAAGAGATTTCAGCCCTCTTACTCAAAGGAAGCCATGGAACCTGTCCAACTTCAACATCAGGGAACAGGAGTATATTCGAAAAACGTTCTCATTCCCAAAAAGGACGGCTCACTTCGACCCATTCTCGACCTCAGTCCCCTAAATCACTCATCCACATGGTCACCCTTCAGGAAGTGATACCATTGCTACAGAAGGGAGACTTCATGTCTGCATTAGACCTAAAAGACACCTACTTCCAAATACCCATCTATCCCTCGCACCGCAAATATCTGCGGTTTGCCTTCCACAGAAGGCACTATCAATTCAAAGTTCTTCCCTTTGCAGTCACCACCTCTCCATGGGTAGTCACAAAATACTTAGCAATACTGGCAGCACATATGCGCAAACAAAACAATTATGCATTTCTTTATTTGGACGGTTGGCTTATAAAATCAAACCGCTCTTACCTTTGGAGTCAGCATACCCAGGAAGCATCCTATTACATCAAGTAGGGTTTACCATCAACCTGCAAAAATCCTACCTACAACCATCCCAAATACAAACGTATTTAGGAGCAATACTCGATGCACAGTTGGAGATTAGCTTACCCAAATACAGCCAGAATACACAACATTCTAACACTAGTCCAACAGTTTCAAACTGGCCTTCTGGTTACAGTCAGAACACTAGTGCATCTTTTAGGCATGATGGCATCTTCCATCGCAATAGTCCCTCATGCACGTTAACAGATGAGATCGCTGCAAGAATGTCTTTCACGTTAATTGACAGTCACAAGGTCAGCTTCATGCTCTAGTGTTGGTAGACAAAAGGGCAGCTGTTTCTAGACCCAGTTCCCTAAGCCATTCTTACAGCAGATGATTCATGAAAGGATGTGGAGCTCACCTTCCACATGTAACAATTGAAGGTGTATGGGACTCCAAATACCGTGGTCTTCATATAAATTACCTGGACCATCAAGCTGTCCACCTGTCATTGAAAGCGTTCATACCTCACTTAAAAAACTAGGTTGTATTAATCCGGATAGACAATGACAACCGTGTACAATCTACAGAAACAAGGAGGGAGGGCTCACTCCCTACAATTATTGCGCCTAGATCAGACCATATGGCGCTTAGCAATACATCACATTATTCAATTCCTAGCAGACCACGCTCCAGGGACACGCAATCAAGTTTTAAACCTTCTCAGCAGGACGCAGCAACAAGTCCATGCATGGAAACTTCACCCCAGAGTCCTCCTACCATACTTTCACAAATAGGAGTTTCTACAAATAGACCTGTTCTCAACCCTAAAAAATGCAAAATGTTCAAAGATCTCATCCAGTTTCCCACAGCTGCAATCCAAGGGCAATGCTCGATTGAAGAACTTGTCAGGGATATTTACCTATGCTTTTCCACCTCTCCTACTACTTCCATCTATGGTCAGAAAGCTAAGGTACACCTCCCTCACCCTAATTCTCATAGTTCCAACTTGGGCTCATCAGCCACGGTTCACCACTCTACTGGAACTTTCACAAGTTTCCCACGAGAAACTTCCCCCCTCAACCCGGACCTTCTCCCACAGAAACATGGCAAGATCAGACATCCCAATCCCAAGGTAACGAACCTTGCGATATTGCTCCGGAGGTCATAGAATTTGGATACCTAAACCTATTACAACAATGTATGGATATTCTTAAAGAAGCACTTAGGCCTACAACTTATAAATGCCATGTTGCCAAATGGGAATGATTTGTGCTATACTGCCTGCGTCGAAAAGTAAACCCTTTAGACAAGTACAAGTACATACAATCATTTGTAACCTGTTGTATTTTCAAACCTCAGATTTAGCATACACTTCAATACGCCTACAACTGGCTGCCATTGCAGCCTATGCAAAATTGGCAACATATAGCTTTATTTAACCCCTTCGCCGCGGCAGGAATTCCGCCGCGGCGCTGGGGGGGTTTGGGGGCAGTTGCGGTGCCGCCGTGCTCGTGACGGAACCACTCTGTCATGAGTCACGGGTGAGCTGTGCTCATGACGGAGTGGTTCAGTCACGTCTCCGCCCACTGCGCTAATCGCCCGCACAGGCGGGGAATTAGCGCCGCGTGGGCGGAGCGGCCGCCAACGGCCGCAGCATGACGGAACCACTCCGTCATGAGCACAGCGCACCCATGGCTCATGACGGAGTGGTTCCGTCATGAGCACGGGACGGGTTAAGATATCAGTCAATAAAGCATTCATTGAGGGACTAAAAAGGGTAATTCCCCCTACACTTCCACCTGCGCCAGCTTGGAATCTCAACATTGTACTAGCAAGGCTCAATAGGTCTCCGTTTGAGCCACTGCATTCCTACCAACTTAATACTTATCTTGGAAGGTAGCATTTTTAATAGCTATCACTTCACTCAGACGTATCAGTGAGCTCCAGGCGCTAACCTTAGAAGAGCCGTTATTTCAATTCCACTGAGACAAGGTAGTGCTTAGAACAAACCCCAAGTTACTTCCCAAAGTAGTCTCTCCTTTCCATATTAATCAATCAGTCGAATTACTTGTCTTCTTTCTGCAACCTGATTTTGTTGCAGAAAGAGCTCTCCATGCGCTTGATGTTAAAAGAGCTTTAATGTATTATATTGACATGACATAAAAACTTTTTGGAAAACTAAGCAATTATTTGTTGCTTTCTCATCTCCTCGTACCGGAAACCCAATTTCCAAAAATCGAATTTCCAGGCGTATAGTCAAATGTATTTAAACTTGTTACGCTAATGCTATAAGACTTTTACCAGTTCCCCCTCGGGCTCACACAGCTCTTAAAATAGGAGCCTTTATGGCATTCTTAGGGAACATTTGCATTGCTGACATTTGCTAGGCAGCAACATGATCACCTTCACAAAACATTACTGTATGGATGTCTTAGCATGCCAACAATCCAACGTTGGACAAGCAGTACTTCATACTCTCTGTCAAACAATTGCAACCCCCTCAGGCAAGCCACCACTTTAGAGAGGGGCTGCTTTACAGTCAATGCAAAGCATGTGTATCTACAGCCACACATGCCTCGAACGGAGTATGTTACTTACCCTGTAAGCATCTTTTCCTGAGATGTAGTGCTGTAGATTTACATGCGCCCACCATCCTTCCCGTATCCCTGTGTAGGTCACAGTTTAATGCTTTATTTTACCTTAAATCACATTCCTAGCATTGACTTCACATTACTAACATTATAAATCCATTCTCAGTCGCCTGCGGCATGACATTCTAACAATGGAGTAGATGACCATGCGCATTATCACCAAAAGGGAGGATTTGCACAGCCTCATGACTTGGAAAAACTTCTTCGAACAAAAACAACTTGTAATAATCCGAGCCCATCAGTATATGGGGGACTTATAAAGCATGTGAATCTACAGCACTGAATGCGAAGAATAGATGCTTGCAGGGTAAGTAACCTAATCCGTCTGCTTTGTAGTGCATACATTGCCCACATCCCTTGATCTTTTCCTTGTCTGTATTTTTAGACCACCAGACCTGGCTGGACCACCTCCAGGGAAAGCAGTTTTATCTATGAATGCGCTTAGTCACAGTGTCATCCGGGTTGACACAGAGGAGAAGCTTTCTGTTCTCACAGTTCAGGATGTTGGGCAGATCATGCCAGGAGGTACGTAGGATCCGTATGACCTGTTTGTTCCTGTTCAAGTTGCAAAACTCCCTGTTGAACACAGACTAAAGAAAGCTTTCAGTGTTTAAATATATACAAGCAACAGGGCTAGTTAGGTTATAGTTACATTCTGGGTATGTAACTTAGTGTTGTACTTTCCACCAATTGATTAGAAACAAGCTTCAAACCACAATGCTGTCAGTCATTTAATAAGCAAATCGAACGCAAGTTGTTAGCTTGTGGCATGGTACCTCCTGTATCTGGATGCCGCAGTGGCATCACAAGAGGTGTCTGTGTGTACTCCTGGGCCCACCTTAAAGTTGATAGATACAGGATACATGCCCAGTGATAACGACACTTGTCACCTGCCTATTGATCTATGATGAAGATACAGGTCACACACATTCAGAAGCAAAGATGGAGTGCATGCATCCATTGATACACAGAGCCATTGATGGTGACATAATGAACAGCAATACCAGGCAAGAAGTCAGAGGTGGAGACACAAGGCACATGGCCATTGTTGGGGTTACCTGGTAAGTGATCAGTGAGATGGAATCGGTATGTGCTGTCATTGAGGAGAAATCTTGGCACACGGTCAGTAAGGAGTAGGTGGGACACAAGTGCAATGAGGTGGGAATGAGGTAAGTGGTCAGAGAGGGAAACAAGTCAAGTGATCAGTGAGGGAGAAACGAGGCAGTTGGTTAGTGGAAGAAACCGTGCCAGCAATCAGTGAAAGGTAAACAGGGCAATCAGTTGAGAGGGGGGAAACTAGACAAGCAGGCATTGAGGGGAGAGGGAAATGGCAAGCTGTCTGAGGAGGAAATGGGGCAAGGAGTCAGTCACTAAGGGAGGGATTGCCAAGTAGTAGTGAGGGGGAACCTGGTCAAGCAGTCAGTGAGGTGCAAACTGGGCAGACGGTCAGTGAGGGAAAAGCTGGGGAGACGGTCAGTGAGGGGAAAGACTGGGCAAGCGGTCAGTGAATGGTAAACTGGGCAAGCCATCAACATGGAAGAGAAAAGGCATGCAGCCAGCACTGAGGAACTAGGACAAGGAATCAATGAGGAGGAAGTAGAAACCAGGCATGGGGGCAGTGCTGGAGAAGTAGGGCAAATATTCAGTGATGGGAAATGGCAACTTTTAGCATGTAGAGAGGAAACTGATCTTGCGGCCAGTGACTGTGAAACTGGGAAGATGGTCAGTGATGCACAAGCAGGGCACCAGGCCGGTGATCAAGATAAAGGGCACAAGACCAGTGATGGAGATAAAAGGTGATGGGTCCACTAATGCAAGATGGGAGACAAACACCTAGAAAATCACAAGACATTGAGAGGCCACATCCAGTTTTAGAAAACAAAGTGATAAAGGCTACCCTGTAACAAGTAGTGAACATAAATCCAATCCACACTGTGATTTAGATATGTAGGACATCCTTTGACCCACATCTAGTGATAGTTCAGTCAAGCATCCAAGACTATAGGTATCAATAGCATCTTGATAATAGTGACCTGCTAACAGGGATAGATATGTGACCTGCCTTGAACACCAGATGATTAAGATAATGGGGGCATAGATAATATGCACATCCACGTGTTGGATGAAACATGGTTTATGTTTACCACTTTTCTGCAGTAAGTGATTTACAGCTCCTACTTTGTCAGTGGCTTAAAGAAATAAATGGCTTCCTTGGCGCACACCCACAACCCACATTGCAGATGGATATGCAGCACCCCTAGCAATGTTACACGCTTAATCATGCAGAGGTGCCTGTGACATGCATAACATTCACACCTAGTGTTAAAGAAGGGGGAGGATCATACATCCTTGGGGCATACTCTGCAGAACTGATCCCTGAATGGCTGCTACTATGAAGAATAGAGCAAAAGATGCATTGACAAGCAAAGGATACATTTGAGGTTTCCCAAGAGACTGTTTTTTATTCAAATGGATCTTAGGACTGAAGAAAAAAGATCTCTGAGCCCTAGACTGTTTGCATGGGTTTGAGGCCTCAGTGTGGGCTGTGGTCTCCTACCTGATGGAGGTCACTGTGTTAGTTTGAGCTAAAATAGAAATGTGTCACAGGAGACAGTGAATTTGTTTTTACTCTACAATTTGTCCCTTGCAGCCAGCGTGTGTGTTGTGAAGGTGGATGGGCCTCCATATCTGTGTAGAAATGATGAGGTTGGTGAGATCTGCGTCCGCTCCAGTGCCACTGGGACATCTTATTATGGACTGCTGGGAATCACGAAGAATGTGTTTGAGGTTTGTCGCATAACTTTCCCACCATCAGTTGTTTTGTTGACAAGGGGAGGTTGTATCTCATGAGTGGTTGCTTAATCTGTCTGGGGAGGGACAGTACATGTCTTTAAAGTGGAGTTCTGGTAATCTACTTTTACAACAACATACATTTCTACCATTGTTTTATTTACAAACATAGAAGCTTTCCTAACATTGGACATTTATAAAGACAGAGGTTATCTGGTAGGAATTCACAACACTTTCGGTATAGAAGTCCTTACTAGACTAACCAGCTGAGGTGTCTTTATTAGAAGATGAGAAAAAGCATTGATCTTGGCAGTATATTGGTTAGATGTGAGTAATTTCTAAATGTGATACAACTGTTAGAGTGCCACATGAAAGGTTACTTTATAAATTACAAAAATGGAGATTGAAACTGATTAATTATTGAAAGATGTGCTTCTGAGGGCAGTGATCATTGACAGCTTCTGATTCCATCTTTTTTGCTAGAAGACTAGAAAATACAGAACCGGATACTGCTGTTATAAATGGACACCATCTAAATGCATCCAAGCTAAAATTGCACACATTGGTTAATGATCATAAGAACATATTTAGTCTATAATTATATGCACCAAGTCAGCATTGGGTCTGTTTAACAACAAGCTGATCATGACTGCACGTAGACACACTCTGACTTTCAAAACAGGGCATATTTATTTTAATATTTTTGTTAATAAATGCAGAAAGCATTGTAACAAATACGATGGAGGTATAAATGAAAACGACTATGTTTGAGGCATATGAGCTGCAGATCGTACACTGTGCATGAGATCGCCATCTGGTGTTGGGCTCAGATGTTTGCACCTTGTTGTTGTCTTGGAAGAAGTCTTTTGTAGTCACGAGATAGTTGACTCCTCCCTTGGACGATAGTGCGCCTGGGCATTGACTCCATCCTCAGATTGTTTTTTTCCGCCATTGGGTTCGGATGTAACTTTTGTGTTCCGGTTCGAAACTTTGTGTTCGAGGCATATGAGCTGCAGATTACACACTTGTGCATAGATCGCCATCTGGTGTTGGGCCCGGATGTTTGCAGTTTGTTTTTCCTCTTGGAAAGTCTTTGAAAGTCACGAGGTAGGTGACTCCTCCCTTGGATCGTATTGCGCATGGGCTTCGGCTCCATCCTCAGATTGTTTTTTCCCGCCATCGGGCTCGGATGTAATCTTCGCGCTCCGGTTCCGAACAGCTTCCAGTTCGACGCGCAATCCTCACCCCAATTCGCGGTATTGTTTCGATCGCGATCTCCCCACTCGACGCGCCTCTCATTGCCAAGACCTTCGGTTCCAGTCGTCGATGGTGGCCTTCGGGCCTACCCAAGCTCCGGTCCTGGCTAATGGAAAGGACTCCATTTAAAAAGTGCCCTCGATGTGGGTCCAAATTCCCCCACACCGATCTCCACGAGGTGTGCAATCTCTGCCTCACCCCTGAACACGAGGCTCGAGACTGTCCGGCGTGTAAATCCTTCCGGTCCAAGAGAACTATTCGGGACCGAAGAGCCAGAAGAACCGTGGCACACTCTTCGACGGCGATCCCGGACGACATCTTTGGGGAAGGCGTCGACGCTCCAGAACAACATACCGACGAGGGACTCGTCAGTGCCTCCGAAGCAGACGATTCAGATGTGGAGGACATCACTCCGGCACAGAGGGTCGTGAGTACTAATCTACCCGCACCCTCACCAGCACCAAAAAAGGCTTCGGTCACGCCTTCAGGCCTAAGCAAGACCAAAGACACTGCTTCCCACACAGCACCTTCGGGACCGGTAAAGAAGCCAATTAAGCCTTCGGGCGGCTCGGGCTCGAGCCAGCCCACCGTCGGAGCCGATAAACACTCTTCGGCACCGAAAAAGAGGCCGACCTCCATCTCGACACCGAGCCCCACACTGAAACACTCAGGGTCGAGACCCAGCTCCTCAGCACCGACCCCATCTTCGGTACCGACAAAAGCACACAAGACCACCGACACTTCGAAGCCGAAATCCATCTCGGCGCCTACTAAACAATCCGTGCTTTCCAAGCATGGTTCCAAACAACGAACCAACACCGATAAACCTAAGAAACCAACGGCCTTCGGCGCCGACGGACCAACCAACCTCTCCAGAACTATTCGCACCGGATCCCTTACAAAAAACACTAACTAAGGATCCCAAAACTGGACATTTGATGCTCTCTATCAAAAAGAGACAGTTAGAGAAACCTGCTCCGCCTCCACCTCCAAAAAGGAAGGACTCTGCTACCTCCCCTTTCAGACTACCTTCCCCACCTCCACCACCCCACCTCATCATTCCCCGACCCCATCCCCGGATGATGATGATCAAAGGGATCCATATGATGACATAGGGGATGTGCCCCAAGATATACCTACAGAGGACCCCACTCCCACAGGATCCCCAGACCCATGGGACGATTATAATATCCCTGATATCCCTAACGTCCCACAAGATGATCTTTACCCTTCCAGACCTTCTCCACCAGAAGACTCCTTGGGGTTCAACCATTTACTGCAAAGGGCGGCACACTACCACGGGGTGGATTTACATACCGACCCAGTGGAGGAGGATTTCCTCCTAGATACATTTGACACCACACATAGGACCACCTCCATATTGCCTATGCTTAAAGGTGATATAAAACATGCGCCGGAGATCTTGAAGGACCCAGTCAGGGCCAGGCGCATTAACCCGCGCATTGAAAAGAAATATAAAGCCGCCCCAACAGATTCCTCCTACATCAGAGGGCCAGCGCCACTAGATTCCCTGGTAGTATCCACAGCACGGAAAAGGGCCAACTCCCAGGCGTCAGGCGACGCACCACGACCTGACAAAGAGTCTAAACTCTTGGACGCATCAGGCAAGCGTACTGCATCTCAAGTGGCCAATATATGGCGTATCGCCAATACACACTAGCGAGGTATGACAGGGCCCATTATGACAAGTTACAAGCTATAATGCACCATCTCCCTGATAAATACAAAGCAAGGGCCAATGAGCTAATTCAAGAGGGCAAAACAATTACTAATACCTCCATATGTTGTGCCTTAGATGCAGCAGACACAGCCTCTAGGGCCATCAATACTAGTGTCCTCCTCCGTCGCCATGCCTGGCTAAGGATATCAGGTTTTAAACCGGAGGTACAAGCCTCCATCCTCAACCATCCTTTTGACCAGGAACATTTGTTTGGCCCAAAAGTGGATGACGCCCTAGAGAAAATGAAAAAGGACACTGACACAACAAAATCCATGGGAGCCTTACAATCTCACCCTCCCAGACGCTCCTTTCGCCGCTCTTCCTTTCGGAGCACATCCAGAGGCTACTCCTCAGACACCGCTTCCACTTCATACAAATCTCCTACTCAGTCCACCTTTACAAGGGGTTACCAAAGAGGCGGCTACAGGGGCAACAATACCAAAGGCAGAGGCAAAACAAACACCGCCCGCTCTGCCACCGCGCCTACTCAATGACTTCCCTCCACTTCCCCCAGACCTTCCCACTCCAGTCGGGGGCAGACTCCAACATTTCCTTCCGGTCTGGACTACCATCACCTCAGACAAATGGGTAACACAAATAATTCGGTCAGGCTACTGCCTAGAACTAATATCTACCCCCCCAAACATTCCACCCAGACAACGCCCAATGTCACCAGAACATCTACTGCTACTCAAGCAGGAGGTAATCTCCCTCCTAGACAAAAAGGCAATAGAACACGTTCCTACCAACCAACAAAATATGGGGTCTACTCCCTATATTTTCTCATACCAAAAAGGGACGAGACTCTACGGCCCATCCTAGACCTTCGGCCCCTAAACAAATACATACACTCAGACCATTTTCATATGGTGACGCTTCAGCAGGTACTTCCGCTGCTTTCCCAAAACGACTTCCTCACGACTTTGGACCTAAAAGACGCTTATTTCCACATTCCAGTGCACAACGCTCACAGGAAGTACCTCAGATTTGTAGTGGACGGCCAACACTACCAATTCAAAGTGCTCCCGTTCGGAGTCACAACCGCACCACGAGTATTCACCAAGTGCCTAGCAGTGGTGGCAGCACATCTGCGAAGACAACACATTCATGTCTTCCCATACCTAGACGACTGGTTGATGAAAGCCAGTTCATACAATCAGTGTGTACAACACACACACACCACGATCCAGCTACTTCACCAGCTAAGCTTCACGGTAAACCACGAAAAGTCCCATCTACAACCATCCCACATAAAACAATGTCTAGGTGCCACTATAGACACCTCAAAAGCGCTCGCCTACCCCAGTCCTGCCAGGATTGCAAGCATTCAGGCTCTATGCGCAAAATTCATAGCACAACACTCCCTTCCAGCTCGGGTGTTCATGCAACTAATAGGGATGATGGCCTCTTGCATCTTCATAGTACCTCACGCAGGACTCCAGATGCGTCCTCTCCAAGAGTGCTTAGCGCACCAATGGAACCAGGCCCAGGGCCAATTAACAGATCTGGTGTTGGTAGACGGTCGTACCCATCGCTCTCTGCAGTGGTGGACCACCACAAACCTTTCCAAAGGTCGACCGTTCCTGGACCCGGTTCCCCAGATAGTACTAACAGACGCATCGCTCTCCGGCTGGGGAGCTCATCTATTACATCTCACCATGCAAGGTAAATTGACACCTCAACAAAAACTACTGCATATCAACCATCTGGAATTACAAGCAATCTTCCTAGCCCTAAAATCTTTTCAAACACAGATTTTAGGCAAGGCAGTCCTAATCCGCACAGACAACATGACAGCCATGTATTATATTCAAAAACAAGGCGGCACACACACTCCACAGCTCTCTCAATTAGCACAGAGCATATGGAGATGGGCCATACCCCAGAAAATCTTTCTCCTAGCCCAACATGTCCCAGGAGTCCAAACCACTATGGCAGATCTACTCAGCAGACAAACACAACAACTCCAAGAGTGGGAACTTCACCCGCAAGTTCTTCACCCGTACTTTCCAATGTGGGGGCATCCACAGATAGACCTCTTCGCCACCCACGAAAACACAAAATGCCCAAGCTTCGCCGCCAGATACCCATACCCATTGTCCAAAGGCAATGTGATATGGATGAACTGGTCATGCAGATTTGCGTACGTTTTTCCGCCTCTCCCACTCATTCCACTAGTGGTGCGCAAACTACAACAGCACTCCCTCATACTAATATTAGTAGCGCCAACTTGGGCCAGACAACCGTGGTACACCACACTGCTGGAACTATCGGTAGTACCGCATCAAAAATTACACCTCTCTCCACACCTCTTAACCCAGAACCATGGAGAGATCAGACACCCGGACCCAGCTCAGCTCAACCTTGCGATCTGGCTCCTGAAATCCTAGAATTCGGGTACCTAAATCTTCCCCCTGACTGTATGAACGTCATCAAAGAAGCTAGGCGCCCTACCACTAGAGCGTGCTACGCCGCCAAGTGGAAACGTTTTGTTGTCTATTGTCATAACAACACAATCGATTCCCTAGATGTGTCCATTCAACACATCATAGGCTACTTACTCCACCTACAAAGGTGCAATCTAGCCTATACGTCCATTCGACTACACCTCGCAGCCATAGCAGCTTACCTACAAAACAGGCAACATCTCTCACTCTTTAGAGTACCTGCCATTAAAGCCTTCATGGAAGGCCTTAAAAGAATAATTCCCCCCAGAGTGCCACCCTCACCTGTGTGGAACCTAAATATCATTCTCACCAGACTAATGGGACCTCCTTTTGAACCACTACACAAATGTGAACTTCAATTCTTAACATGGAAAACCGCTTTTCTTGTAGCCATCACTTCCCTCAGAAGGGTCAGTGAGATACAAGCACTTACTATTCAAGAACCTTTTCTACAAATGCACCATAATAAGGTGGTTCTCCATACCAACCCAAAATTCCTCCCCAAAGTCATTTCTCCATTTCACCTAAACCAATATGTAGAACTACCAGTATTTTTCTCGCAACCACAGACCGTTGCAGAAAGAGCTCTTCACACACTAGATGTCAAACGAGCCTTACTCTACTACATCGAGAGAATACAACCTTTCCGTAAGACCAAACAACTGTTTGTCTCTTTCTCTCCACCACACAAAGGCAACCCCATCTCCAAATCAGGGATAGCTCGGTGGATTGTCAAATGCATTCAAATTTGCTACTACAAAGCAAAACAAACGCTATCCGGTCCCCCTAAAGCCACACGTAAAATAGGGGCTTCAATGGCTTTTTTAGGAAACATCCCATTAGATGATATCTGCAAAGCAGCTACATGGTCAACACCGCACACTTTCACTAAACACTATTGTGTAGATGTGCAAACTAAGCAATAAGCTAGTGTGGGCCAGGCTGTACTCAAACATTATTTCAAACCACTGCAACAGATACCGGTGGTCGCCGCTAAGGATGGGTACTGCTATATAATCTATGCACAAGTGTGTAATCTGCAGCTCATATGCCTCGAACGGAATATGCTACTTACCAGTATGCATCTGTTCTTGGCATGTAGAGCTGCAGATCTACACACGTCCATCCACCTCCCCGGCTACCTGTATCTGTTCCAGTTTATCTTATTTAGATAACACACACATGGGCCTCTTCACTGTTATTACTACGCTCCATCTTTCCATACTGGCGAAAAACAATCTGAGGATGGAGCCGAAGCCCATGCGCAATACGATCCAAGGGAGGAGTCACCTATCTCGTGACTTCCAAAGACTTTCCAAGAGGAAAAACAAACTGCAAACATCCGGGCCCAACACCAGATGGCGATCTAAGCACAAGTGTGTAGATCTGCAGCTCTACATGCCAAGAACAGATGCATACTGGTAAGTAGCATATTCCTTTTCAAGTTTTTTCGATGTGCAAACTCTCTACAACTCTCCGGTATTGTTTTCGATCGCATGATCTTCGACGAGCATCTCAATAACTCGATTCCGGTCATCGATGTGGGCCGCTGGGCCTATCCATGCAGTCAGGCCTACAGCTCATGGAAAGGACTCCATTCAAAAAATGCCCCCAGTGTGGAGCGAAATTCCCACACAGTGACCATCACAAGGTCTGTAATCTGTGTCTATCGCCAGAACACGACGAGAACAATTGCCAGGCCTGCGCCTCTTTTCGATTGAAAAAGACCATCCGTGCTCGCCGGGCCCGACGACACATCATGGTGTAGAAAGCAGCTCTGGCACCAGCGGACATCTTCGACGAAGGCCCAGATGTCCCAGAGGAAGATTCCGAAGACCTGGAAATCTTGTCCGAAGCAGACGATTCAGACTCAGACAACCACATTACTCCTGGTCAAAGATTGAGTACAACTGCCCCAACCTCCATTCCACCTGAGGAAAAGAAGGCCCTGGTCACCACTTTGCAGTTATTGAGGGGGAAGAACTTTTTCGACCGGATCCTGTCGATACCAAACAGAAAAAAACTACATATTGACCCCAAAACAGGACATGTGGCCGCTGTGCCACACAAGAAGAGGAAGCTGGACACAACAGACACTCCTGCAGTGCCTCTGAAGAAAAACAACTTGTTCTTCCTACTCCTGTTCTTCCTCCTATACCTCCACAGCCTATAACAGTTCCACCACATACACCACCACCACTGGATGATGATGATAATATAGGGGGAGAGGGAGGCAACAATGACACTTTCACTGACCCTGATAATGATACAGACACACTACAAGATGATTGGGATGATTATAATGACCCAATAGATCCCCCAGACCTCCCAGATCCCCAGCAATACCCAACAAAGCCATCTCCTCCAGATGACAATATTGGATTTGGTCAACTTGTTAATAGAGATGCTATTTACCATGGCGTGCACATGTATTCAGACTCTGCAGATGAGGATTGCCTCCTAGACACTTTTGAACAGTCGCAGAAATCTGTCCAAATACTGCCAATGCTTAAAGGGGTCATTAAACATGCCCCAGACCTATTCAGAGACCCAGTGAGAGCTAGAATTCTCAATCCGAGAATTGATTAGAAATACAAACCGGCCCCCGATGATGCCGTCTACATCAAAGGGCAGCTACCTCTAGACTCATTAGTAGTGTCTAACACTCAAAAACACCCCAATTCCCAAACCTCCGGTGACGCACCACATCCGGATAACAAATCTAAGTTACTAGATGCCTCTGGCAAGAGAGTTGCTGCCCAAGCAGTCAATCACTGGCGCATAGCTAACACCCAAGCATTACTTGGTAGATATGATAGGGCTCACTATGACCAACTAGGAACCCTATTACAGCATTTACCTGATCAGTACAAGACTCAGGCGAATGACTTAATTCAGGAGGGCAAATTAATAACCCAACCCCTCAATCAAGTGTGCCCTTGACGGAGCCGACACAGCCTCTAGGTCCATTAACACTAGTGTGCTTCACTGACTACATGCCTGGCTACGCATTTCTGATGGATACATCTGCCAGTGGATTCCTCACCTTGTGAATATCCCCTGCGCCAGCATTCCACGGAACTTTTCTTCCCCAGCATTCCACGTCGACGTGGGCGACGTCACAATACATCGGCTCCGCACGCGACTCCGTACGACGTCATCGGAGCCATAAGAAGCCCACGTCGGCGTGATGACGTCAGTTCCCTTTTTTCCGCGCCGTCGACGCGCAACGTTTTTTTCCCAGTGCTCTCTAGATACTTTGTAATCTAGTGGTGTATTTTTGTTAAAATCGGTATGTCTTCGACGAGGAAGTCGGGCTTTAAGCCCTGTAGGGAGTGCGGAGGCCTGATGTCCATGACGGATCCGCATCAGAACTGTTTATGGTGTCTCTCCTCTGATCATGACGTGGATGAGTGCGGGTGCTGTAGGAGCATGAATCCTAAAGCGCTGAAGGAGAGGAAGACCAAACTCTTCATGAAGAAGATCGGTGAGGAGAAGAGAGGGAGGAAAAAGGAGAAGTCCAGGCGAGAGTCTTCGACTTCGAGGTCGTCGAAGTCGAAGAAGCACCATAAGAAGAGGAAGCATCCTTCTCGGCGTCGGTCCTCGAAGTCTAAGAGATCGAGGTCGGCTTCGCCTCGTCGACGTCAGAGCAAGGTCTTGTCTCCTTCGCCTTCGCCTTCTCCTGATAAGTCTTCGAAGTCTCCCTCTCTGAACCGGACTCCAGCTCGTTCCCCGACGCCGTCCAAGGCTTCGACTCCGGGTCGGGTGGAATCTGATGTGGAGCAGGAGCAGGAAGAGTCTGTTCCGGTGCCTGGTGACTCCGCGGCTCCGGTGGAGGATTCTGAGGAGCCGACGCCGGTGGCTCCACAGGAGGATACAGGGGCAGTTCCTTATCCCCAATTTCCGGCTCCAGGTACGGATCCTTCGGGATTTCTGAATGCCATGTATGGCATTTTTCAGAGAGCATCCTTCCCATCCGGAGCACCAGCAGGTCACGTGGGTCCGATGGCGTTTTCTCTGGGAGTGCCGCAGCAATACGCTCAGGCTCCTTTTCTGCCTTTTATGCCGATGGCGCCTTCTTGGCAGTTTCCGGCGCCGGTTGGGAATCCGGCTCGACCTCGGATGGATGGTCAATCTTCGGAGCCTTCTTTGACGCCGAGGCCGACTCCATCGACGCCGCATCCGGCGCCGCCGACTCCACCTGTAGCGCCTCCGACGCCGGTGCCTTTGGCTCCACCGACGCCGCGTACGACGTCGACGACGCCGGCTCCCCGGATCCGATCGAGGCGGGAGGCCCAAAGGGTTTTGGAGGAGGAAAGATATCGGGCTGAGGTGGAAGAAGGTGAAGTCGACTCTTCTTCGGATGAGTTTGGAGGTATAGAGGTAGCAAGTGGTTTGGATACCACCCCGGAGTGGGAGCATGCTTCTACAAGGTCTTCTCCACCACAGGAATTGGCGCCCTACCATGTTGTGATCAAGAAGGCCGCGGAGTTGTTAGATCTGCAGCTGCTCTCTGTGGAATACAAGTCCAATCTGCTTACAGAGGTGTTGCACTCCCCGACGTCGGCTTCGGAGCCTTTGTTACCTTTCAATGAGGCTCTCTTGGAACCAGTGTTGGAGGTGTGGAAGAAGCCTCTATCAGCTCCAGCAGTTTGCAGGCAGGTGGCAAGGAGATACAGGGTTGCGCCAGGAGACCCGGATTTTTTATCCACGCATCCTTCTCCGGAGAGCCTAGTGGTGCAGGCTTCATGTTCTAAACATGCTTCGGGTGCTTTCCCCCAATCTCCTGCTGATAGGGAGTCAAAGAAAGTTGATCAGGCGGCCAAAAAGACTTTCTCCTCAGGAAGTATGGCGTTGAAGTCATCAAATGCTACATGCTTGCTGGGGCGTTATGTTCATGCCCTGATGGACTCTATAAAAACTTTGGCCCCTAAGTTACCTGAGGGGGATAAGTCGTCCTTCATGGAGGTTGTGGCGGACACTCAGGCAGCTGCCAGGCAGGTGATCCAGTCTGGGCTGGATACGGCGGACTCTGTGGCGAGGATTATGGGGTTGTCCATTGCCGCAAGGAGACCAGCTTGGCTCCGTTCCTCAGGGTTTTCTGCAGATGTCCAGGCCACGCTGGTGGATCTGCCCTTTGATGGACAAAAGTTGTTTGGGGAGAAGGCAGATTCTGCCCTTCAACGTTTTAAGGACAGTAGGTTGACGGCGAAGTCCTTGGGTCTGCAGGTTCCTGCTAGAGGTTCAACTTTCCGTAAGGCTAGGGGATTCGGAAGGTCATCCTTTCGCTCCTTCCGACAGCCACAACAGCAGCAGCAACAGCAGCAGAATCCCCTCTATCGCTCCTATAGAGGGAAGCAAAGGGGTCGGAGAGGTTCTGGTCGCAACCCCTCTTCTTCCTCCTCCTCCTCCTCTGCTCCAAATGAGGCTTCAGGGAAGCAGCCCTAGATCCCCCATCCCGGATCATGTAAGACCTGGGGGGGGTCGGGTGTCCTACTTTCTACGGGGTTGGAAATCTGTTACAACCGACCTTTGGGTTTTGAACCTCGTAGAGACTGGGTACGCCCTTCCCTTTCGGGAGTTTCCTCCCCCTTACCCTCCTTGCCAAGGTTATTGCTCGGAGGACCACCTGCTTCTCCTGCAGAAAGAAGTTCAAGCTTTGTTTCAGAAGGGCGCAATAGAGGTGGTTCCGGAGCAGGAAAGGGGTCAGGGATGCTACTCCCGGTATTTCCTGATCCCCAAGAAGGACGGCAGATTGCGTCCGATTCTGGACCTCAGAATCTTGAATTTTTACCTGAAACAGGAGAAGTTCAAGATGCTGACCCTTGCGCAGGTTCTTCAAGCGTTGCAGCAAGGAGACTGGATGGTGTCGCTCGACTTGCAGGACGCGTACTTCCATGTCCCAATCCTGAAGTCGCACAGGAAGTATCTCCGTTTTACGGTTGGGTCGCAACATTATCAGTTTGCGGTCCTCCCGTTTGGTCTTACTACTGCACCTCGAGTCTTCACAAAGGTGATGGCAGTGGTGGCTGCTCATCTCAGGAGGTCGGGGATTCCGGTTTTTCCCTACCTGGACGACTGGCTTCTGAAGGCAGAGTCTCCGGAGATGGTGCAGCGTCATCTGCAGGTGACAGCTCAGCTGTTGTTCGACTTGGGTTTTTCAATCAATGTGCCCAAATCTCACCTGGTGCCCTCTCAACGCAACCTGTTTATAGGGGCAGTACTGGACACTACTGTGTGTCGAGCATTCCCTCCTCCTCAAAGGATTCTCGACATTCAGGAGATGGTCCCATTATTCCACAGTGGAGCGGTTGTTCCAGTTCTGAAGGTCCTTCGCCTGCTCGGTCTGTTCGCTTCCTGCATTCTGTTGGTCAACCATGCACGCTGGCACATGAGGGCGCTCCAGTGGTGCCTCCGCAAGCAGTGGTATCAGCACAACGGGGATCTCGGGGAGTCGATCAAGATCTCCGGAGAAGCTGCAGCGGATCTGTCTTGGTGGAGCGTGGAGGGCAATCTGTCCCAAGGAAAGCCTTTCCATCTACCTCCATCGGTGGCCACAGTGATAACGGATGCCTCCACCCTAGGGTGGGGAGCTCATCTGGGGGATCTGGAGATCAAGGGTCTTTGGTCTCCAGAGGAGAGGTTGTTTCAGATCAACCTTCTGGAGTTGCGGGCGATTCGTTTGGCACTCAAGGCCTTTCTCCCTTCCCTTCGCGGTCAGTCAGTTCAAGTCCTGACGGACAACACGACCGCGATGTGGTATATAATCAAACAGGGAGGAGTAGGGTCTCTTTGTCTCTGCAGAGAGGCCTTACGACTATGGTCCTGGGCTCAGGACCATCAGATTTGTCTGATGGCAAATCATCTGGCCGGGGTGCTGAACGTGCGTGCGGACAGTCTCAGTCGGCAGTTCTCCGCCGACCACGAGTGGAGGCTCCATCCGGAGGTGGTTCGTCGCGTCTTTCGGACGTGGGGGACTCCTCGGGTGGACCTGTTTGCCACCCGAGAAAACGCGCACTGCCCGTCATTCTGCAGTCTCCAATATCCGATGCAGGGGGCGTTGGGGGACGCGTTTCAGTTGAGTTGGGGCTCACGACTCCTTTACGCGTTTCCTCCCATACCCTTGATTCCTCGGGTTCTGAGGAAGATTCGCCAAGACCGGGCCCAAGTCATTTTGGTCGCCCCGGACTGGCCAAGAAGGGTGTGGTACACAGATCTTCTCCACCTCTCCTCGTGCCCTCCGCTCCGTCTCCCTCTGAGGGCAGACCTCCTCTCGCAGTCGGAGGGGCAGGTTCTACACCCCCACCTCCAGAGCTTACACCTTCATGCCTGGAGATTGAACGGGGCAACCTGAGTTCCTTCTCTCTCCCACCTGATGTGGTGGACGTTATTTTATCGGCCAGGCGACACTCCACCAAGTCCATATACTCCTACAGGTGGTCTAAGTTTGTAAAGTGGTGTGGAGAGAGGTCCATTGACCCTTTAAAGGCTCATCTTTCTGATGTGCTTCAGTTTGCTCTTTCCTTGGCTCAGCAGGGCTGTGCTGTGGCCACGGTCAAGGGCTACCTTTCGGCCTTATCGGCATTTCTGTGCCTTCCAGATCAACCTTCGTTGTTTAAATCTCCGGTTGTTCTGAGGTTCATCAAGGGCCTTACAAACATGTTTCCTCCTACTCCATTTGTAATGCCTCAGTGGGACCTTAATCTTGTCTTAACCTTTTTAATGGGGTCCCCATTTGAGCCTCTTCATAATTGTCCTTTGAGGCTGTTGTCCTTTAAGGTGGTTTTTCTTGTAGCCATAACCTCGGCAAGGAGGGTGAGTGAGCTTCAAGCTCTTAGTTCCAAACCTCCTTTTCTTACCTTACATGCTGAAAGGATGGTTCTCAGGACCAGGGCTGCTTTCCTGCCAAAAGTTGTTACTCCTTTCCATTTGGGGCAGTCTATTACCCTCCCTGTTTTTTATCCACCCCCTCATCCTTCCAAAGAAGAAGAAAGACTCCATCGCCTTGACCCGAAGAGGGCTATGAGTTTTTATTTGGACAGGACCAAGGACTTTCGTATTGATGACCAGCTTTTTATTGGCTACGTTGGTCGTTCTAAAGGTAAAGCGGTGCACAAGCGCACGCTGTCAAGATGGATTATACTGACCATCAAGATCTGCTTCGCCTTGGCTGGTAAGACTCCTCCTGAGGGTATTCGTGCTCACTCTACTAGAGCTAAGTCTTCAACATCTGCTCTGGCCCGGGGTGTTCCTGTGGCAGATATTTGTAAGGCCGCGACTTGGGCCTCCCTCCATACTTTCGCGAAGCATTATTGCTTGGACTCTGAGATGAGGAGGGAGGGCCACTTCGCGCTCTCTGTCTTGCAAGACTTTCTGGTATAGAAAGGTGGACACCCTCCTCCGGGAGTGGGGACTGCTGTGGGAATCTATTCACAAGGTGAGGAATCCACTGGCAGATGTATCCATCAGAAGAACAAGTTACTTACCTTCGGTAACGCTTTTTCTGGTGGATACATTATCTGCCTGTGGATTCCTCACCAACCCACCCGCCTCCCCGTTGTCCACCTTTTGTATACCATGAAATAGGTCTTGTTTGAAATGCTTGTATATTCTCTTGTACATTTGTAGGAAATGCTTGTTTGATTAGCATTCCTTTGTTTTTGTATGCTATGTATATGTATTGTGATTCTATATACTGTGTATACTTGGAGTTGTCGTTGGTTCACCTGTTCGCCTCGAAGGCACGGAAAAAATGGGTGGAACTGACGTCATCACGCCGACGTGGGCTTCTTATGGCTCCGATGACGTCGTACGGAGTCGCGTGCGGAGCCGATGTATTGTGACGTCGCCCACGTCGACGTGGAATGCTGGGGAAGAAAAGTTCCGTGGAATGCTGGCGCAGGGGATATTCACAAGGTGAGGAATCCACAGGCAGATACTGTATCCACCAGAAAAAGCGTTACCGAAGGTAAGTAACTTGTTCTTCAGGCTTCAAACAGGAAGTACAAACAACCATCCTCAACCAGCCGTTCAATCAAGAACAGGTTTTGGGACCGGCTGTAGACACCACTCTGGGAGAAATGAAAAGGGACACGGAGACTGCTAAATCTATGGGAGCGTTACAGTCTCCATCCACACATGGTTCCTTTCGTCGCTCCTTTTATAGAGGAGCATCCAAAAACATGGGAATGGACACTACCTCCCCTTCTTACAAAAACACTACACAAACATCCCCCAACAGAGGATATTTTAGAGGAGATACAGGTGAAATAACAAAGGGAGAGGCCGAGGTAACAATAACACTTGCACCTCCCCTGCTAATAAACAGTGACTTCCCTCCACTCCCCCCAGACCATTCCACTCCGGTCGGGGGAAGACTTTCACGGATCCTACCTGTCTAGAATTCCATCACAACAGACAAGTGGGTCAGACAAATTATCCAGTATGGTTACTGCCTGGAATTCACAGCAACCCCGCCCAACATTCCACCCATACAGCGTCCAATGTCTACAGAACACCTTACGCTCTTAAAACAAGAGGTTCTCTCACTGCTACAAAAGCACGCAATAGAACCAGTTCCCTTACAGCATCAAGGGACAGGGGTTTACTCACTGTATTTCCTAATCCCCAAAAAGGACGGGACCCTAAGGCCAAAACTCGACCTCAGACCCCTCAATCTCTATATACAGTCCGATCATTTTCATATGATCACTCTTCTACAGGTTCTCCCGCTGCTACAACAAGGCGACTTCCTTCCCACACTAGATCTCAGGGATGCCTACTTCCACATTCCCATGCACCCTGCTCACAGGAAGTATCTAAGGTTCATAGTGGACGGACAACACTATCAGTTCAAAGTCCTTCCATTCGGGGTGACCACCGTACCCAGAGTGTTCACAAAGTTCCTTGCAGTAGTAGCAAATCACACAAGATGATGGACGGAATGTTGCACATTGGCAAAACTTTCACCCCCAGTCACAGATCTGGGTTTAATCCATCGTTCTTTTGCTCACCACGCCACCCCACTTCAGACATGGACATATTAGAATCAGTCTTGACCCTGTGCCTCATGGGAACAGTCCAGCCCAAACTGCCAGGCCATGTCTTTCTTGGACCGGAATCAAGCATCCTAGGACCGGTTTCGGGTTTCACCCCTCTTCAGCCAGGATAGCTCGACTCCAGTGGCGTAGTGAGCACGGGACCCCCGTCTGGCATACCCTTCCCACGTAGGGCGAACAGCAAATCACACAAGATGATGGACGGAATGTTGCACATTCACTGGAATGGCATGGTGAGCAAAAGAAATGATGGATTTAGGCCCAGATCTCTGTACTGGGGTGAATATATGACATTGTTCTGCATTTTGTCCATCAATTGTTGTTTTTGCATTTGTCACCCCGAGTGGGAAGGGTATGCCTAGACGTGGATCCCGTGCTCTCCATGCCACTGGAATCAAGCTATCCTGGCTGACGAGGGGTAAAACCCCGAAACCGGTCCTAGGATGCTTGTTACCAGTCCAGGAAGGACCTGGCTTGGCAGTTCGGGCTGGACTGTTCCCATGAGGCACAGGGTCAAGACTGATTTGTATATGGCTGGGTTCAAACTGGAATGGCATGGTGAGCAAATAAAATGATGGATTTAGGCCCAGATCTCTGTACTGGGGTGACTGTATGACACTGTTCTGCATTCTGTCCATCAATTGTTGTTTTTGCATTTGTCACCCCGAGTGGGAAGGGTATGCCCAGACGTGGGTCCCGTGCTCTCCATGCCACTGGAATCAAGCTATCCTGGGTGAAGATGGGTGAAACCCCGAAACCGGTCCTAGGATGCTTGTTACCAGTCCAGGGAGGACCTGGCTTGGCAGTTCGGGCTGGACTGTTCCCATGAGGCACAGGGTCAAGACTGATTTGCATGGGGGGCGCTAGAGGGCGCCGGGTAAGATGGCCGCACTTTAGTGTAGCTCTGCCGGCTAATTGACCATCCGCCTAATATCCTTGGAACTGCGGCTACATCCCGGTTGATTCTCACCTGCCTTGTACAGCGGATTACCCCTGCATCATGCTGGCGGTCTTCTCAGCTGCTGGTGTCTGCTAGAACGGCAGATTTTGCCCTTCGACCGGTCGGCCTATGTCAGCGTGAAGATGGCGGTTGCTGAGGCCTGACACTGGAACCCCGGCTGTGCTAATTGTGGGCTCAGTGGCGATCCTGGTTCGCGGTGCGGCTGACTGGTTGGAGACCCGGGCGCCGGCGGGTGAGCCGACCCTGGCTGGCGGGCCCGATCTTTGTAGCTGAGCTGTCTGTGCAGTGCCCACCCTATGTCCCTGCTGCACTCGAAGGGGACGGAGGCCCTGCGGCGGGGCATCTTGACAGTTAGGCGAGGAGATATTGGGTGCGGCCTTCCCCATGCTCTCTGAGGCCCCTTATCTGCGGGATCTTCTCTGCCGAGGAGATTAGACCGCTGCCTGACCTGTTGTGCCTGGTTTACAAATGGGGTCCTTGCTCAGCTGTTGATTCACCGAGCTGCGGTAGCGGTGTGCGGAGACTGGTCCCCTTCTCCAGATCCTCGCGGGTAGTGCTGGAGGGCCCTGCGTTTGCTGTGCGGTCTCTGGGGCTGCCATATACTATGTCGAGTGCTGAACACTGCTGGAGGGCCTGGCCCGCCGCCTCTCCACTATCAGTCCTGAAGGCGGGAACCTGAGGAGCGCTGGGGGTCCGGTGAAGGGCCAACGCCTGCTCCACTGGCCGGCGGTGGGTTACGGTGAGTGGGTGGTGGCTCTGCTGGGACCTACCCTGAGGTGGCGGGTGTGGTCTCTGGCCCTGAGCAGCGGCCCGCGACTCGTTGACTTGCCGCGCGGTGTGCCCCTGAATGTGTGGCTGCCTGCTGTGGAAGACGTGAGCTACCATATCCCTTTCTGGAGGGGCTGGTTGTGCTCGGGCCCTGCCGGGTGAATCCTCTTGACAACTCCCTCCTTACTGTCCGCGCTGGATGGGGGAGGGGGGGGGGCGAACTGTTGTGCTGGCTGCTTCTTAATTGAAGTCCATCTGAAGCACTCTAAGACCTGCTGTGGTGACACCGTACCTTAAATTCTACTCTTGTCACTTGGCTCCCTTGATTGCTGTGGGTGGCCTGCATCTCGGGTCTCGCCCTCACTGTTGATCACACCCATTCCCTGGACTAGCTAGAGGTTTGCGGCGCTCTGCCATAGGCGTTTCCCCCGACTTCTGCTTTTACGCCCCGATCCTACTGCTCACCATGGGGAGGACGGACAAGGCCCAGACCTGCCTCACTTTTGAAGCACGTAATCCGGGCAAGTCGCTGCAGAAGGCCGCATCGGACTTGGAGGCGGATGCCCCGGAGGGCACGGAGGGCCCGTCCACGTTGGAGGTGACCCTCATGGCTATCCAAAAGAGCCTTCAGGCGATCGAGGGCATGATGGCAGCTGTCAATCATCATTTGGATCAGATGTTATCTCAACTCTCCAAACAGAATGCCAGAATGTTGGAGATCGAGCACCGGGTCTCCACTGCGGAAGATGGCCTAACTGAGGTGTCTGGCTAGACTCTGAATATGGAAAAAAGTACTCTCCATAATCCAAGCCAAGAACGAGGATTTAGAGGCCAGGTCTCGGCGCAACAATCTTCGGATTACTGGCCTGCCGGAGTCGACCAATACTGGGAGGATGGAGATTTATATTGAGAATCTTATAAAGGACATTTTTGGTGCTGTCTCTCTTTCCACCATGTTCATTGTCGAGCGTGCCCACTGCTCGCTGGCAGCTATACCGGTGCCAGGGGCCCTGCCCCGCCCTATCATTGCCCTCATACTGAACTATCAGGACAGGGATACTGTACTGCGCATGGCACGGGAGAAGGGCACCATCGATCACCAGGGGAACTCTTGCCTTATTTACCGATTTCACGTTCGCTGTTCAGGCTGCCCGTAGGGAGTTCGGGGCGGTAAAGAAGCTCCTCCATGCGGAACGCATCCCATTCGCCATGTTGTATCCGGCTTGTCTGCGCATAGGCCAGAAACGGGACTCCAAAATTTTCACGAATCCGAAAGCCGCCATGGAACACGCTAAGCAATTGAAGCGTTGTAGATCACAGCTTCAGCCTGACACCGGTGATGACTAACTGTAGTAAGCGCCGGTGGGACCGGCCAGGAAGGCACGAGAGCGCTAGTGTTGACCACTTTGGTTGCTGGGTGGATGGGAGGGGTTTAGGGCTGCCATTTCCTCACTGAAATGTTGCAACTGGGCGATGATGGCTTGTGAGAAAGTGGCTCTGTATATACTGTTCCTTAATAGGTACAGGGTGTACAGAGTCCACAGTCCCCCAGGGTTTGACAGAGGTTAAAGTTAGATATAACCTTACTCTCTAAAGTGGTAGCTTGGTCGAGCAGTAAGGCAGTATCAGAGGACAGTGTAAAGCATTTGTTGTACACACTCAGTCAGCAAATGGTCTCACACACACTCAATAACTGAAATCTAGGCCAATGGTTTATATATAAAAAGTATATGCTGGTTTTATTCTAGAACCAACACTTGGATTTAAAATATACTTTCTCAGATTGAGATGTTTCATATAAATACTTTTGCAATATGCAATTGACTTTTGTAAACAGTTACAAGTGGTTGCAATAGGCAACTCTATTTTAAACACAACAATGCATTGAGCTCAATGGAAAATTCAAGTTATTTGCAACAGATTACTTTTTAGATTACTTTTGGAATTCCAGGACTGGATCCTAGATTCAGTCCTGGGTCAGTTCTCAGAATCAAGTGATGAAAGTCAACTTAATTACTGTAAGGATTTTTAAACAATATTTAGCTATTTTAAAAGTTGACACTTAGAAAATATTTCAAAGAAAACAGTCAATGATTCCCTATGGAAGAAAATTCAAGTTGCAGGTACAGTATGTTCTCGTTACTTTTGTAATCCAGTACTGGGTGCCTAGACTCAGTACTGTGACCTTTATCCAAAACAGGTAAGTAATTACGTTTTCAGATATTATACGATTTTTGAAGAATATTTAAAGATTGCAGAAATCGACACTTAGAAGAAATTTCACAGAAAAACAGTCAATGATTTCCTATGGAAGAAAATTGGGTTACGGGTAAGTACAGTTGTAAGTATTTTTCAGAGTCAGTGCTGGGCACCAAGATCCAGCACTGGGAGCTCACCTAAGAGCAGGTGAGTATTTTCGTTTTCGTTACTCGGCTGATTTTTGGTGAATATTTTAAGATTTGAAAAGTCCACACTTAGAAGAAATTTCAGGAAAAAGCCAGTCAATGTTACCCTATGAGGAAAATAGAGTTATCGGTTTAAGGGTAAGTACTCGACTGGCCGAGTTGAGGTTCTGGGCATAGACTCAGGGGTCCCCCAGGGTCAGGTAGGTACAGTTGGTTCACCCTCAGCGACTCTAGGGCGGCCGGGTGCAGAGAGAGTTAGGCCCAATGTTATCCTATGAGGGATAGGGGGGGCCTTGGTTGGTGGCTGCTGACTGGCAAGCCACGCGGCTGTGGGAGCTGGGCTCCTGGTCACTTACTCAGGGCAAGTGGGGAAGTAGGTAGGTGTAGAGTTTTCACTGCCAGGGCCACTCGGGCGGCTGGGTGCAGAGTGCTTTTGAGCCTTCGGGCGCTCAATTGATTTCAATGGGAAATCTCCGGTTTAGAAAAAGACTGCAAGCTCGGGGACGAGGACTCTTCAGGTGCCACCACCACTTTGAGAGGTAAGTTGGGTAGTTGGAGGATAGGTAGGTACCCTGGGATTGGGCACAGGGGGGCCGCGGGGCGCCGCAGGGGTGCCTTTTGTTGTCGGAAAATCTTACCCTCTGTTGATCGCGGTAGGGTGGGCACCTTGTTCTGAGGCTGCAGGCTTCTTCAGGAGTGTCGAGGGAGGTCCTTGGGTGCCGGACTCGGGGTCACAGTCGCCGTGGGGTTGTCCTCGGGGGTCTTTGTTCACTCCGGCACTGGCCAGGCTTGGCTGGTGCAGAGTGTGTTGGGTTCGCGGTTCCAGGCTGCTGCCAGGGATTAGAGGTAGGTTTTGAGTAGAGGCTCTACTCATGGGAGTCCCAGGGGCTTAGAGCCAAAAGGTAGCCAGGTCCTCCGGGGTTGGTGAGGTTGCTGGCCACAAGAGATGCCGGGTTGGTGCAGGAGCAGGTTCGAGGGTCGACAGGCCGGTAGGGCTGGGGCCAAAGCAGTTGGTGTCTTCCTCTTTTTAGCAGCTGCAGGGCAGGTCTTCTTTCTTCTCGCTCTTCTTTGTAGTTTTGAATCTGGAATCTGGGGAAGGAAGGTTCAGGGTGCCCCTAAATACTAGATTTATGGGCGTTACAGGTAGGTGAAGGGCAGGGACCAATGGGTCCCTGCCCTAGTCCTGATAGGGTAGGGCTCCCCATCTTCAAGATGGCGAGAGCCCCGAGATGTGCTTCACCTCGCCTCCCCCACCTGAGGGGTGGAGTTAGCAGGCTGGCACATCCCCTGTCCTTATTTGGGGTATCTGAAAGAAACACGTTAGTTAGATTCCTCACCTTAGAATATCCCCAGGCGTCAGACTGGATCCGGAAGATTTTTCGTCAGCAATACCCCTTGCGCGTCGCTAGGAGTCGTCTGCGGCTCCGCGTCCGTCGTCGGCGTTGTGCGCCGGAATGACGTCGTCGGAGTACTTAGACGCCGCCCTCGCGCGCTGACGTCAGTTCTTCTTTTTTCCGCGCCAGTAAGCGCAGATCCGGGAGAGCTACCCCTTTAGTCAATTTTTGACTAGTTTTTTGATCCTTTTTGATCCTGTCAATCGACTCCGGTGCCGGTAGGATGCCTGGTTTTAAAGCCTGTGCTGACTGTAACCGCCTGATGTCGGTTACGGACCATCACCGCCGGTGCCTGTACTGCTTGGGCCTCGACCACGACGCGGAGTCGTGTTCCGACTGCAAGGCCCTGACCTCGAAGGCTAGACGGGAGCGGTCCCGTAAGCTTCTCGAGATCCGCCACTCTGCTCCGCGCGTCGCTCGATCCCGGTCCAGGAGGAGGTCCAAGGATCGGTCGCGGAGCCGCAGCCGACGTCACCATCGGTCGTCGGGATCCAAGTCTTCGGGTAAGTCGAAGCATTCCAAGAAGTCCAAGAGGCGACATCGCTCTTCGGACTCCCCTCGCCGGCTGCGCGACTCGGCCGAGGGTCAGGGTGGTTCCACCCCCGCGGCTCTGGCGGTGCCGCAGGCGCCGCGCACGTCCCCATACCCTCCGGTCCCTGGGACTAACGCGACGCCGGCGGAAGTCAGTGCCTTCCTCTCGGCCATGAGGAACCTGGCTCCGCCGTCGGCGCCTGCTGGTGCGCCTTCGGGCCCCGCGGACCCGACTGGGCTGCCTTGCCTGCCGGTGGCTCCGGCCTCGACGCCGCAAGCGCCCGAGGGACCCGTTCTCGAGTCCCCGTCGACGCCGGTCGACCTCGTCACGCCTCCTCCGCCGGCGTCGACACCGGTACCACCCCCGACGCCGACGTCGACTCCGCTCGACGTCGTGCCCCAGTTCAGTCCCGCTCCGGACTCGGATGATGGGGACTACTGGGAGGGATCCGAGGATCCTATGGCCGCTCAGGCCCAACTGTCCCAGGACTGGGCAGATGAACTGGGGGAGGCCAGTGGTCTGGATACCTCGCCAGACACTGGATTCATCTCTCCTCCGACTGTGGCTTCGGAGGAGGGTGCTGCTTTCTCCGTGGTGCTGCGCAAGGCGGCCGCAGCCCTTGGGCTCGAGCTACCTGCCGTGTCTGTGAGGACGAACGTCCTCACTGAGGTGCTTCAGTCTGCAGCAAGCTCCACTGAGCCTCTGCTGCCGTTCAATGAGGCCCTCACTGACGTTCTACAGGGCACCTGGTCCAAGCCCTCCACAGTTCCTCCTGTGGACAGGAACGTCGCCAGGCGCCACCGCCCTGCTCCGGGCGACCCCAGTTTTCTGTCCCAACACCCTACCCCTGAGAGCCTGGTTATCCAGGCCTCCACCTCCCAATCCTCTTTCCCGACCGCCCCGCCGGACCGGGATTCCAAGAGACTAGAGCAGTTTGGCAAGAAGCTGTTCTCTTCCCTTAGTTTGGGCCTGCGGTCTTTGAACACCGCTTGTCTCTTGGACCGTTATTCCCACTCTCTGTGGGATGCGGTGGAGGACGCGCTGCCCCTGTGTCCGGAGGAGGTCCGGACACGACTTACCCAGGCTCTGGCCGATGGGAGGGATGCCGCGCGACATGCTATAAGATGTGGGCCTGACACCACGGACTCGCTGGGTAGGGCCATTTCTACCTCCGTGGCGCTTCGACGTCACGCCTGGCTGCGGTCCACGTCATTTTCGGGTGGTGTCCAGAGCTCTCTCATGGACATGCCCTTTGATGGCACTCGCCTTTTTGGCGAGAAAGCGGACAGTGCGCTGAATCGCTTTAAGGACTCCCGGGCTACGGCCAAGTCCTTGGGCCTCTCGGCCCCGCGGTCGCAAACTTCCGCCTTTCGCCCCTTTCGTGGCCAAGGAAGGGGTGCCTCCTCACGAACGCCTAGCCACCAGCCGCAGAACCAACCTGCGCGCGGTCGCGGACGTGGTTTCCGCCGAGGCGGTTCTGGAGGACGACTAGGTCAATCCACATCCACCCCGGCAGCATCCGCCTCAAAACCTTCCTAGTCCGAGCTTTCAGGCCCATTCCACGCCAGTGGGCGGCAGAGTTCGCCATCACCTGCTCCACTGGCGGTCCATCACATCGGACAGGTGGGTGCTGCAAATCGTCCGAAGGGGCTACTCCCTCCCCTTCGAGACGACCCCTCCAGCCATGCCACCGCAGCACTACCGTATCTCGGGGGATCATTTGAATCTTCTCCACGAGGAAGTTTCGGCCCTCTTGGCCAAGGGGGCCGTCGAGCGCGTTCCGAGTCCAGAAGTAGGTCGTGGTTGTTATTCCCACTACTTTCTGGTTCCCAAGAAGGGCAAAGGGGGCCTACGCCCTATCTTGGACCTCCGGAACGTCAATGCCTTCCTCCGGAAGGAGAGGTTCAAGATGTTGACTTTGGCTCAGGTTCTAGCTGCCCCAGACCCCGGAGACTGGATGGTAGCGTTGGACTTGCAGGACGCATATTTCCACATCCCCGTCCTGCCGGCCCACCGGCGTTACCTGCGGTTCACGGTGGACCAAGAGCACTTTCAGTTTACCGTGCTCCCCTTCGGCCTCACCAGTGCCTCTCGGGTGTTCACGAAAGTGATGGCGGTGGTCGCAGCTCATCTGCGCAGATCAGGGGTTCCAGTCTTCCCCTATCTCGACGACTGGTTGTTGAAGGCGGGCTCGCCCCAGGCAGTCGTCTCCCACCTCCAGACTACGGCGGATCTCCTGCATTTGCTGGGGTTTTCCATCAACGTGCCGAAGTCACACCTGAGTCCCTCTCAGAAGCTCCTCTTCATCGGAGCGGTTCTCGATTCGGCGCAGTTCCGGGTCTATCCACTGGAACAGCGGGTCCGGGATATACAGGCCTTGATTCCCATCTTTCGGCCTCTATCCCGGGTTTCGGTCAGGCTAGTGTTGCGGCTTCTGGGGCTGATGGCCTCCTGCATCCTACTAGTGCATCACGCCAGGCGGCGCATGCGGGCTCTGCAGTGGGACCTGAAGTTTCAGTGGGCCCAGCATCACGGCAACCTGTCCGACCATGTCTTGATCTCGGAGGACACTGCACAGCAGTTGCAGTGGTGGCTCACGGACCGCGATTGGGTCATGGGCAGAAGCCTCTCCCTTCCCCAACCGGAGCATGTCGTAGTGACGGATGCGTCCCTCCTGGGATGGGGTGGCCATATGGGAGAGGCGGAGATCAGAGGCCTCTGGTCTCCGGCGGAGTCTCGTCTCCACATCAACCTGTTGGAGTTGAGAGCGATCCGACTTGCACTGAAAGCCTTCCTTCCCTCTGTCCGGGCAAGTGTCGTGCAGGTGTTCACGGACAACACCACCGCCATGTGGTATTGCAACAAACAGGGCGGGGTGGGGTCGTGGACCCTTTGTCAGGAGGCCCTGCGCCTCTGGACGTGGCTGGAACACCAGGGCGTCACCCTGGTGGTTCAACATCTGGCGGGCTCTCTGAACGCCAGAGCAGACGAACTCAGCCGCCGGTGCATGATGGATCACGAATGGCGTCTGAACTCCGAAGTGGCGCAAGGTCTCTTTCAGCAGTGGGGAGAGCCTTGGTTAGATCTATTCGCCACCGAAGAGAACGCGCAATGTCAGCAGTTCTGCGCGTTGGAATTTCCAAGGCGGCACTCGCTCGGCGACGCTTTTCGTCACGAGTGGAGTTGCGGTCTGTTGTACGCCTTTCCGCCTATACCACTTCTGCCCAGAGTGCTGAAGAAGATCAGGCACGACCGGGCCCAAGTCATCTTGGTGGCTCCGGATTGGGCACGAAGGTACTGGTATCCCGAGCTACTCAGTATGTTGACCGATCCTCCGATACGTCTGTCCCTTCGGGAGGATCTTCTGTCGCAGCAGCAGGGGACGGTCCTCCACCCGAACCTGTCCAGCCTCCACCTCCATGCGTGGAGATTGAGCGGCGACAGTTGATGCCATTTGACTTGCCTCCTGAAGTCTGTGATATCATTCTGGCAGCCAGGCGTCCCTCCACAAAGTCGGTATACGCATGCCGGTGGAACAAATTTGTGGCATGGTGCACAGCAAAGGCTGTGGATCCCCTTTCCCCCCCTCTTTCTGAGGTTCTCCTCTTTCTTCTTTCTTTGGCCCGGCAGGGCTCTGCCCTGGGCACCCTGAAAGGTTATCTTGCTGCCATCTCTGCCTTCTTGCGGCTTCCTGATCAGCCTTCTCTTTTCAAGTCCCCTGTGGTTACACGCTTTCTAAAAGGCATTACTCACACGTTCCCTCCTGTCCCTTTTGTAATGCCTCAGTGGGACTTGAATGTTGTTCTCACATTTCTAATGTGCGCTCCCTTTGAGCCTCTTCATAATTGTCCTCTTCGTCTGCTGACGCTTAAGACTGCTTTTCTGGTAGCCATCACCTCGGCTAGACGGGTGAGTGAGCTCTAGGCTTTATCTTCAAAGCCTCCTTTTCTGTCTGTTCATCCGGACAAGGTTGTCCTTCGGCCTCGTCCCTCCTTTCTTCCGAAAGTGGTGACTCCATTTCATCTTGGGCAGTCTGTCACCTTGCCCACCTTCTTTCCGCCTCCGCCTCCGCATCCTTCCAAAGAGGAAGAGAGGCTCCACCGTCTGGACCCAAAACGTGCGCTCTCCTTTTATTTGGACCGCACAAAGCAGTTCCGGGTGGACGACCAACTTTTTGTTGGATACGTGGGTGCTAAGAAGGGGAAAGCGGTGCACAAACGGACCATTTCTCGGTGGGTCGTTTTGTGCATCAAAATTTGCTACTCCTTGGCAAAAAAGGACCCTCCTGTTGGGCTGCGCGCCCACTCCACTCGGGCCACAGCGGCTACTACTGCTTTGGGACGGGGAGTCCCTTTGCAGGACATCTGTCAGGCGGCGACGTGGGCTTCGCTACACACGTTTGCCAGGCATTATTGCCTTGACAGCCAAGTCCGGAGGGACGGCTTCTTTGGCCGTTCTGTCCTCCAGGACTTTCTGGTGTGATCTTGGTTCGCAGACCCACCACCGGGGATGGTATTGCTTGGGTATCTATTCTAAGGTGAGGAATCTAACTAACGTGTTTCTTTCAGATGAACAAGTTACTTACCTTCGGTAACGATGTATCTGTAAGAAACATTAGTTAGTTAGATTCCTCACCGACCCACCCATCCTCCCCGTTCTGCGAACCGACATCTAGGGTTAAGGATATCCTTTTCAGGCCCCTAGATTTTCTTTTTGGCACCAGTGTCGGTCTTTGCATGGCTCTGCGTTCTTGGCGCGGAAAGCTATGTACAAGAACTGACGTCAGCGCGCGAGGGCGGCGTCTAAGTACTCCGACGACGTCATTCCGGCGCACGACGCCGACGACGGACGCGGAGCCGCAGACGACGCCTAGCGACGCGCAAGGGGTATTGCTGACGAAAAATCTTCCGGATCCAGTCTGACGCCTGGGGATATTCTAAGGTGAGGAATCTAACTAACTAATGTTTCTTACAGATACATCGTTACCGAAGGTAAGTAACTTGTTCTTCCGGCCAAAGCTTTCCGCCAGAGTGGGGGGTTGCAGTGGCATGGGGAAGCTCACAGAGGCGGAATGCCTTTGAAGCTTCCCCCTGCCCATCCTGGGGGAGGAGATTTAGCACCTCGCCCAGGATGTGCATTGTTGCAGGCCCAGGAGAGCAGGGGCTCTCCTACCCAGGGGTCCAGCAACATGTCTGCTGGGTGGCAGCCTCAGAGCAGACGTGGATTGTAGGTTAGGTTTAAGGGGGCACCTCTAAGATGCCCTCTGGGGTGCTGAGTACATTAAATCCCACACTGGCATCAGTGTGGGTTTAATGTGCTGAGAAGTTTGAAACCAAGCTTCTCAGTCTTTAGTGCTGCCATTATGGTGCTGTGGAGCTCTTGTTCGACGAGCTCTCATCTCCATGTACTCTTAAATGGTAGCACTGCACTTGCAGTGCTCAGGAATTGACCTGGACACTGTAGGGGCACAGGGCTCCTGCTCCTGTGCCCACACCATTGGCATAAGGCACCCAGCTAGAGGGGTGGCTGATGTATGCCATGGCAGTGTAGGTGATGGGCATGGCACACAGGGATGTGTGTCATGTCGACTTTGTTTTTGTCTTGCACCCAAACACTCAGCCTGCAAAGGCAGTGTGTGTGTGTGTAAGGGTATAGGGCCTCTAAGGGTGGCACAAGGAGTGCTGCAGCCCTTAGAGGCCTTCCCTGGTCACAAGGCCCTGGGTACCTAGGGTACAATTTACTAGGGGCTGACATGTGGCCAGGGTTTGCCAATTTGGGTTTGGTTTGTTTTAGGGAAGGAACATAGGCCCTGGGCACCTGATTGGCAGGAGTACAGGGCACACTCAGTCAAAGTACATTCAGCAATTCAGCAAAAAGTGGGGGCATACCATGCAAGAAAGATGGCACTTTCTCACATGGCTCCTGTTTTGTGCATTGGATAGGCCGCCTATTTCTTGTTCTCACTCTATTCCTGGGATTTTCTACCGCAGAATATAGTACTGATTAGCCACCCTTCTTCCTGTGAGGGGCATGCATCTCTCTAGCGCTCCTCTGTATGGGTGTACAACAAAAGTTATGCTTTGTTTGTTGTGCATTGGGGGGTTCCTGTTTGTGGGGTAGGGATGGCTTTGGCAAGATGGGCATGCTGAAGTGGGTGGGGGGTTGTGGGCTTTCTCTAGGGGGTGGTTTCCATGACTTTCCATGTGTGCGAAGCGACTATTGGCTGCTTTATCGTTGTGGCTTGCTGGTTATGGGTCCTGAAACATCCTTGTGCTATGGATCCTTGCGAGCTGCTTCCCATATGTTTATGGGGTTCTGGTTGTTTCTTATGATGGTGGGGGGGGGGGGTATGCTTTGGGATTGAATTGACCAGTTGGGGTATTCTGGGGTTGGGGCGGGTGGGTGCTTATTTCTATGGGGCAGTGTTAGACCTGTCAGCCCTTTGGGTGGTCCCTCCTCATCATTATTTATTTTGTCCCACTTTTGCCTCAAACCCTGTTTGAATTTTTCCTTTTTGGGAACCACCAGACTTTTTCGTGTTGCTACAGATTCAGGGAACCATTTTAGCTACCCCTGAAACTTCTGTCTGAGGGCCTGAAGCACAAAATGGTGGCCTCCTGTGACATCACCAGCATCCACTGGGACCTACCAGCACCTTCCAGAACCTTCCAGGAGATTCCAGAACTGTGTGACAGTTGGAAACCGTTTAGAATGTTGGGAGGATAAGAGAGGCAGTTGGCAGTTGGAGCTGGCAGTTGGCACCTGACTGGTGAAGAGAGAGGAGCACGACAGTGAAGGAGGAAGGAGTGAAGCAGCAGGGGTGGAAACTTGTGCCTGGAGTGGGGTCCATAAACCCACCCTTGATACTTGTCCCAGCTGATGGATCCCAGCCTATAGCCCTGTGTGGGAAGAAGAAAGAAGAAACCCATCCTAAGGACCTGGACAGCAGGAACAGGCCTTAGAACCAAGAAAGCAGCAAGATTCTGACCTGAGAACTGGTTTCCCTGGAGCCTGGCGTCGAGTAGCCGAAGACCTGGAGCCCGAGGTGGAGAAGCGGCGCTGACTGAGGTAGCAGACGTCGTACCCGGAGCCGCCTGAGGTCGTAAGAGGGCGCCGGCGGAGGTCGAGTGGAATACCAAGGGTCGAGAAGGAGGTGAACCGAGGTCGAGCGAGCGGCGTCATCGGAAGGGTGAAGTCCGCCCTCCGGAGTCGTCGGAGACCGAGGTAGAGGAGCACCGGAGGTCGGGAGTGAGGATCGCACTCCGGAGTCGCCCGGAGCCTGTGAGGAGGAGCACCGGAGGTCGGGGGTGAGGATCGCACCCCGGAGTCGCCGGAAGTCGACAGCGAGGCCAGGCCGGCCGACGTCATCGGAGCCGAGTGCGCCATCGGACCGGAGCCGCCCGAAGTCGACATCGTGTGGAGACTGCCCGACGCCGTCGAATCGAAGGTAGAGGTCGAACCGAGGCCCCGACATCGGACCGGAACCGCCTACCGGCGTCGTCAAAGAACTGACACTGTGCCGAGGCCGCCGAGACCGAACCGGAACCGCCTCACGGCGTCGACACGACTCCAGCGGCGTCGGAACATCAGAAAAGGGCAGTAAGTGGAGTAGAGGGCGCCTAAGGCCCTGTGGAGACCTGAGAGACTACTCTAAGGGGCTAGGGAGGTGCTGAAACCCACCTGACTGTGCCTGGGGTGAACTGGGACTAACCTAGAGAGGTTGTGTGGAGAGGGAAGCCAGGGCATTGGAATTTCCCCCCTTTTGATCTACCTCAGTTTAGGCCTCAGCCTTTGCCTCAGCCAGGGAGTAGCCCCCCCTCAAGCCTTCCACACCCTACAAGCTGTACCTGGGCCAAATCAGCCCTTAAGAATTGAAGTGCCATCTGATTCACAAAGTGTACTGTATACTTCTAATTGTTTATTGGGGATACTGTATTTATTAAGTTCTTATCTATTTAATGCTGCACTGTATTTATAGGTCCACAGGACTTGTTGGTGTACAGTATTTATTGGGACAGTATTTATTGGTACAGTATTTATTACCTCAAAGTATTTAATTGTCTGTATATATTGCACTTGTATTTATGCCCTGTTATTTATGATCACCCCTATTTATTTCAGCAAACAGCAAATATTTATTTGACCTGCTCTATTTAAAATGTATATACTGTGATTGTTATTTATTTTCCCAATCAGCAACTAAGAGAAGAAAGATAAAGAAAGCATATTTTCATAATTTTTACGGTGTAGAGTCGTTTTTGGAACGGATGCACGCATGGTTATTGTATGGGTATATTGTATGCTTAGCACTGCGCCTGTTTCCTGACCACTCGAGCCAAGCTACCCCGTTGTGTCGGGAAGGTCCACCACCACCCTGCGGAGTGGGAGTGGGCAGTTTCCAACATAAATTGGTGGCAGCGGTGGGATAGAGCTGTGCCTACATATACTCAACAATAACTGTGGGTAGTCCATAGGCCTACACCGGGAGTTTTCTCACAGCGGCCTTCCTAATTGTGGGTTTTTGTTTTTTCCAAATTTACTCTGGTGGTGGGAGGAGGTATTACTAAAGGTATCCCCCTGCATTGTTACTGCACAAAACCTGTCCTCTAACCTGGGTGGGCAAGATGGAGTTTGTTCTTGAAGATTTAGAAACATACACTGTGGCCCAACTCAGGGAGTTTTGCCAGCGAGAGGGGGTGTACTGTCCCCCAGGAGCAAAGAAGGGTGCACTTCAAACCAGCTTAAGGGCTTGGGGGGAGGCACGCAGGGAAGGCAAGGCTGAGGAGGAAGACAGGGATGGAGAGCCTGACCCCGAGGGGGCTGAGATGTACCAACCTGAGGTGGGGAACCTGTCAGCAGGGCCCAGGACACTTTCTAGGGGGGGCAGCCGTGCCTCTAGTGGGGGCTTATCCAGCGTGGAGTTAGCAGATCGGAGAGAGAAAAGACAGCTCACATTGGATTTAGCAAAGCTGGAGAAGGAGAAGGAGGAACAGAGGTTGGCTCATGAGACGGAGAAAGAGAGGATGGCTCATGAGATAAGACTGAAGGAGATAGAGCTTCAGATCCTCAGAATTGGGGCACCAACTGTTCCTAATGGTGGCAGCCAAATCCAAGAGTCCAACAGGGAATCCAAACCTTACCTGCCAAAGGACATTGTAGCAAGCTATGGGGCAGGTGATGACATCGCCAAATGGCTCGCAGCCTATGAGGTCTCATTGAGGGCCCATGGGGTTCCAGTGAAGTATTGGGGAGGGGGATTGTACAAATACATGCCTCCAGCTGGTAGGGATGCTTTATTGGCCCTCGAAGAGGAGGAGCAAACCCACTACCCCACCATGAAACTGGCGCTCATCAGGAAGTTTGGACTAACTCCGGAAAAGTACAGGCAGAAGTTCAGGGGTAGTCACAAACTGGGCACACAGAATTGGGTGGACTTCCTGGACTATGCAAAGAAGGCACTGGAAGGTTGGATTCAGGGCAGTGAAGTAAGGAACTACGAGGAGCTGTTTGACCTAGTACTGAAGGAACACCTACTCGAGAAATGTTTCCCTGAACTGCGGCAACACCTGGTGGATAGCAAGCTGACCAGCCCCCGGAAGCTTGCTGAGGAGGCGGACATTTGGGCTAGTACCCGGGTGTCCACAAGGGGGACTGGAGGGGATACTCAAAAGGCCGGACAGGGCGCCCCCCAGAAGAAAGAGGGGGGGGAAAAGAAAAAGGAGTTCTCCAAAGGCCCCCAAAATAACTTCCAAGGGAAGGGAACAGGATTCACCTCTAAGGCTAACCCACCCAGAAACCCTAATCCTGGCCAGAGTCAGCAGCCAAGGGTTGTCCATTGCTACGAGTGCGGTGGCGTTGGACACTATAAAGGAGATCCGAAGTGTCAGAAACGATCACCCCCTCCCACTGGAGGAAAGCCCCCCGGAGTAGCTAGTGTAGTGCTCGGGGAGGAGATGCCCTTAACTAAGGGAAGGGAGTGGGCGGGTGTCACTTTAGTGTCCCTGGGAGAACGGGAGATGGTTCCTAAGATCCAGGTGCCCGCAAATACTGCAAAGTATGGGCAGTGGATCACCATCAATGGCCAAAGAGGGGAGGCTCTGAGAGACACAGGAGCCAGTATGACTATGGTACGTAGCCAACTGGTGTCTCCAGAGCAAGTCATTCCCGATGTACTCCACCCAGCCGCGATGGCTGACGGCAGAACCGGTCACTATCCCGTGGCTGAGGTTCCCTTTGAATGGGGGGGGGGTTGCAGGTTCACTTCGAGTTGCCGTAAGCCCTGCCGTGCCAGTCGATTGTCTGCTGGGCAATGACATGGAGCACAACGCTTGGAAGGAGGTGGAATACCGGACTCATACCGAGATGCTGGGTACACCTGACTGGGCCTGTGTTAGCACAAGGTCCGAGACTACCCGAAGAGGGAGTTCATTCCGGCTGGAGCCTGGAACAAAGGCCCAGCCAGCTGCCAGTCAAGGGAAGAACCGAGGACAGGAGGAGCCTGCCTCGGCGTCTCCACCCCGTAGGACGGATAGGCCACCGGAGGTGGTGGACCAGGAGTCTGCGGAGGGGGACGTTACCAACCTGGAGGACTTACCCATCCCGGCCGAGTGGCACGTGGAGGGAGGCCCGTCCAGGGAGGAATTCTGCCAGGGCCAGAGGGAGTGCCCTACCCTTGAGGGGCTGAGGCGGCAGGCCGAAGCCCAGGCAGCAGGGAACGTTGAAGGGAACTACAGTGTTTACTGGGAGGATGGCCTCCTCTACAGTGAACCCAAGGCGCCCCTACATGGATCGTCACGAGCCTTGGTAGTCCCTCAACGTTATCGAGCCTTCCTTTTAGAGTTGGCTCACGAGATCCCCTTGGCAGGACACCTGGGGCAAGACAAGACCTTCGCCCGTCTTGTCCCACACTTTTATTGGCCTCAAATGAAAGTGTCGTCCGATACCTACTGCCGGACATGTGTGTCTTGCCAAGCCAGTGGGAAAACAGGGGTGAAGCTGAAAGCTCCCCTGGAACCACTTCCTGTCGTTAGCACCCCCTTTGAAAGGGTGGGCATCGACATTGTGGGTCCATTAGATCCACCGACTACAGCTGGTCACAGGTTTATCCTGGTTCTGGTGGATCATGCCACACGGTACCCAGAGGCAATACCTCTGAGGACCATAACAGCACCTGTTGTGGCTAGGGCCCTGATGGGAATCTTTACCCGAGTGGGTTTTCCCAAGGAAGTTGTGTCCGACAGGGGGACCAACTTCATGTCAGCGTATATGCGGGCGATGTGGAAGGAGTGTGGAGTGACCTACCGGTTCACAACTCCTTACCACCCCCAGACCAATGGTCTGGTGGAAAGGTTTAACAAAACCTTGAAAGGCATGATCAGAAGTCTGCCTGAAAGCCTGCGGAGGAAATGGGACGTCCTCCTACCCTGTTTGCTCTTTTCTTACAGGGAAGTGCCACAGAAGGGAGTGGGCTTCAGCCCCTTCGAGCTTCTGTATGGGCACCCTGTACGCGGACCTCTTAACCTGGTGAGAGACGGATGGGAAAGAACTCCCAGGAAGCTCCCCCAGGATGTGGTGAGCTACATGCTGGCCTTCCGGAGCCAAATGGCTAAGTTGTGGAAGCAAGCTTCTGACAACTTGGAAGCCAGCCAAGCAGTAATGAAGGCGTGGTATGACCACAACGCTCACCCGGTGGAGTTGGAGCCTGGCCAGAAGGTGTGGGTGATCGAACCAGGAGAGCTTAGCGCCCTCCAGGATCGCTGGTCAGGACCCTTTGAGGTATTGGAGAAGAAGGGTAAGGCTACCTACTTGGTGGACCTGAAGACCCCTCGTCAGCCCCTGCGGGTGCTGCATGCCAACCGCCTCAAACCCCACCACGAGAGGCCCGAAGTCATCTTGATGATGGTGACTGACGGAGGAGAGGACGTGGAAAGCGAGCCTCTCCCTGATCTGTTTGCGTCTCAAGAAAAGGATGGGTCGGTGGAGGGAGTGATTCTCTCCCCATCCCTAACTCCTGAACAGCAGGAGGACTGTCGCCAGGTCCTGGGGCAGTACTCCTCGTTGTTCTCCCTTGTCCCGGGTAGGACTCACCTGTGCGTCCATGACGTGGACACAGGAGACAGCCCACCTGTGAAGTCCAAGATCTACCGGATGTCAGACAAGGTGAAGGCCAGCATTCATAGTGAGGTCACTAAGATGCTGGAGCTAGGAGTGATTGAACCTTCTAGCAGCCCCTGGTCCAGTCCGGTGGTGTTAGTACCAAAAGCTGCACCACCGGGTGCCCAACCAGAACTGAGGTTCTGTGTGGACTACCGGGGACTGAATTCAGTGACAAAAACTGATGCTCATCCGATCCCTAGGGCGGATGAATTGATTGACCGGCTGGGAGCTGCCCAATATCTAAGTACCTTTGACCTTACTTCGGGGTACTGGCAGATCTCTTTGACTGATGGAGCAAGGGAAAGGTCAGCCTTCTCCACGCCCAATGGCCACTACCAGTTCTGTGTGATGCCCTTTGGGCTCAAGAACGCACCTGCCACGTTTCAGCGCCTGGTAAACCAGATCCTCACCGGAATGGAGAGTTTCTCTGCTGCTTATCTGGATGACATAGCCGTCTTCAGTAACAGCTGGGAGGATCACTTGCGTCACCTGCAAGCTGTTCTCCAGGCCCTGAGACAAGCTGGATTGACGATCAAGGCCAGCAAGTGCCAGATCGGGCAGGGGTCGGTAGTGTACCTTGGACACTTGGTGGGTAGGGGAACGGTGCAACCCCTCCAGGCGAAGATCGAGGCCATCATGGCCTGGGAACCCCCCAAGACACAGACTGAGGTCCGAGCATTTTTGGGCCTCACGGGATACTATCGCCGCTTCGTGAAGGGGTACGGTACCACCGTAGCCCCTCTCACGGAGCTCACGTCCAAGAAACAACCTCGACGGGTAGTCTGGACGGAGGCTTGTCAGCAAGCCTTTGAGAAATTGAAGAAAGCCATGTGCGAGGCCCCGGTCTTACGGGCCCCAGACTTTTCCAAGGAGTTCATTGTCCAGACAGATGCATCAGAACATGGCATTGGGGCAGTGTTATCGCAGCTCAACGAAGAGGGTCTGGATCAACCCGTGGTCTTCCTATCCAGGAGACTACTTCCCAGGGAACAGAAGTGGAGTGCAATAGAGCGTGAAGCCTTTGCAGTGGTATGGGCTCTGAAGAAGTTGCGGCCATACCTGTTTGGCTCGCACTTCCTGGTTCAGACCGACCACCGACCCCTTCGTTGGCTGATGCAAATGAAGGGGGAGAATCCCAAGTTGTTGAGGTGGTCTATTTCCCTACAGGGGATGGACTTTCAGGTGGAACATCGGCCTGGAGTGGACCACGCCAATGCAGACGGTCTCTCAAGGTATTTCCGCCTTAGTGATGAGAACTCCCAAGGGGTTGGGTAGCTCTCCCCACTTTCAGCTGGGGGGGACGCGTGTTAGACCTGTCAGCCCTTTGGGTGGTCCCTCCTCATCATTATTTATTTTGTCCCACTTTTGCCTCAAACCCTGTTTGAATTTTTCCTTTTTGGGAACCACCAGACTTTTTCGTGTTGCTACAGATTCAGGGAACCATTTTAGCTACCCCTGAAACTTCTGTCTGAGGGCCTGAAGCACAAAATGGTGGCCTCCTGTGACATCACCAGCATCCACTGGGACCTACCAGCACCTTCCAGAACCTTCCAGGAGATTCCAGAACTGTGTGACAGTTGGAAACCGTTTAGAATGTTGGGAGGATAAGAGAGGCAGTTGGCAGTTGGAGCTGGCAGTTGGCACCTGACTGGTGAAGAGAGAGGAGCACGACAGTGAAGGAGGAAGGAGTGAAGCAGCAGGGGTGGAAACTTGTGCCTGGAGTGGGGTCCATAAACCCACCCTTGATACTTGTCCCAGCTGATGGATCCCAGCCTATAGCCCTGTGTGGGAAGAAGAAAGAAGAAACCCATCCTAAGGACCTGGACAGCAGGAACAGGCCTTAGAACCAAGAAAGCAGCAAGATTCTGACCTGAGAACTGGTTTCCCTGGAGCCTGGCGTCGAGTAGCCGAAGACCTGGAGCCCGAGGTGGAGAAGCGGCGCTGACTGAGGTAGCAGACGTCGTACCCGGAGCCGCCTGAGGTCGTAAGAGGGCGCCGGCGGAGGTCGAGTGGAATACCAAGGGTCGAGAAGGAGGTGAACCGAGGTCGAGCGAGCGGCGTCATCGGAAGGGTGAAGTCCGCCCTCCGGAGTCGTCGGAGACCGAGGTAGAGGAGCACCGGAGGTCGGGAGTGAGGATCGCACTCCGGAGTCGCCCGGAGCCTGTGAGGAGGAGCACCGGAGGTCGGGGGTGAGGATCGCACCCCGGAGTCGCCGGAAGTCGACAGCGAGGCCAGGCCGGCCGACGTCATCGGAGCCGAGTGCGCCATCGGACCGGAGCCGCCCGAAGTCGACATCGTGTGGAGACTGCCCGACGCCGTCGAATCGAAGGTAGAGGTCGAACCGAGGCCCCGACATCGGACCGGAACCGCCTACCGGCGTCGTCAAAGAACTGACACTGTGCCGAGGCCGCCGAGACCGAACCGGAACCGCCTCACGGCGTCGACACGACTCCAGCGGCGTCGGAACATCAGAAAAGGGCAGTAAGTGGAGTAGAGGGCGCCTAAGGCCCTGTGGAGACCTGAGAGACTACTCTAAGGGGCTAGGGAGGTGCTGAAACCCACCTGACTGTGCCTGGGGTGAACTGGGACTAACCTAGAGAGGTTGTGTGGAGAGGGAAGCCAGGGCATTGGAATTTCCCCCCTTTTGATCTACCTCAGTTTAGGCCTCAGCCTTTGCCTCAGCCAGGGAGTAGCCCCCCCTCAAGCCTTCCACACCCTACAAGCTGTACCTGGGCCAAATCAGCCCTTAAGAATTGAAGTGCCATCTGATTCACAAAGTGTACTGTATACTTCTAATTGTTTATTGGGGATACTGTATTTATTAAGTTCTTATCTATTTAATGCTGCACTGTATTTATAGGTCCACAGGACTTGTTGGTGTACAGTATTTATTGGGACAGTATTTATTGGTACAGTATTTATTACCTCAAAGTATTTAATTGTCTGTATATATTGCACTTGTATTTATGCCCTGTTATTTATGATCACCCCTATTTATTTCAGCAAACAGCAAATATTTATTTGACCTGCTCTATTTAAAATGTATATACTGTGATTGTTATTTATTTTCCCAATCAGCAACTAAGAGAAGAAAGATAAAGAAAGCATATTTTCATAATTTTTACGGTGTAGAGTCGTTTTTGGAACGGATGCACGCATGGTTATTGTATGGGTATATTGTATGCTTAGCACTGCGCCTGTTTCCTGACCACTCGAGCCAAGCTACCCCGTTGTGTCGGGAAGGTCCACCACCACCCTGCGGAGTGGGAGTGGGCAGTTTCCAACAGGCAGGTAGTCTGATAACTATACTGAGCATTTTGATCTGTGGGTGTATGTGTAGTGGCGTTTCCGGGGTGAGCACAATGGCACACCATCTTCGTGAGCGACCCGGCCTGCTATTCTGTGATGGCTGACGTCATTAAGCTGGTAACTTGGAACGTGCGTGGGCTGAACACCCCTAAGAAGATACGTTCTGTGTTTACTGGACTGGATCGGATGGGGGTACATATAGCTCTCCTACAGGAGACGCATCTGATGCCAGAGTCGGCGACGAGAGTGGGGGCACGCTGGGCGAGTGTGAGGGTCGCTTCATCCTATTCTACCTATTCAAGGGGTGTCCTGATTCTGATCAAAAGAGGAGTCCATTTTACTTTGATTTGTGCGGACACGGATGACTGTGGACGAGTGGTGTTACTGCATGGGCGTCTTGGTGGTCGGAGTGTGCTTCTGGTAAATGTTTACGGTCCTAATGTTGATGACCCCTCCTTTTATCTGGATGTGTGGCGCAGGATCTCCTCCTTCCCATCTGCAGCCATAATTTGGGGTGGGGATTTCAATGTTTGCTTAGATGCGGCAGTAGACAGAGGGGCGCTGTGGTGAGATGCGTACAAAACACGTGGCGGAGGTGCTGGTGGGTTTACTGGATGCAGGCCACCTTTGTGATATTTGGCGATCTCTCCACCCTGGGTCCAGGGAGAGCACATTTGTCTCCTCTGTCCATGGCTCCTGGTCTCGCATTGACTATTGGCTTGTGTCGACGTTGGTTGGTGCCAGGGCGCGAGGGGTGACGCATGAGGCGCGTACTCTCTCCGATCACTCGCCTGTGATCCTGGTGGTACAAATTCCCACCTGCGTGCGCCCGCCCTTTGCCTGGCGGCTCCAGCCTTCGGAGCTCACGGACCACGTTTTCAGGCAGACAGTTGCAGAGGCGATAAGCAATTTTTTAAAGGAGAATGAGGGGTCTCTGGAGAGTGCGGGCGTGCTGTGGGAGGCCTTCAAAGTTACTCTTAGGGGGGTTTGTATCGGGACTCAGGCTGGTGTCCGGCCTGATCTTCGTAGAAGAATTGCAAAATTGGCTTTAGATATTTCGACTCTGGAACGCCCTTATGATGCTGCTCCCTCTCCTGATAAGTTGCCTGCCATCAGGGATTTAATCACGAAGCATAATGATGCGGTAGACCAAGAGCTACTACACTCCTCGCGGCAGACAACAGCACGGTACTATGGCGAGGGGGGCCGCCCCAGCCATTCCCTTGCACGAAAATTGACGGAGCCACGCTGTCAGGAACCTATTATAGAACTGCTGGATGAAGAAGGCGAGGCCCATCACTCGACGCCGGAGCTCTGCGGTTTTATACCCGATTGTATGCTGCCCGCTGCTCCCCATCGACTGCAGAGATAGATGATTATCTGGAGGCTGTTGCGTTGGGGTGGCTTTCCAACTCTCATCAAGAGTATTTAATGCTGCCATTTGATGAGGAGGATGTTAAAGAAGCCATAATGGCTCTCCCCACTGGCAAGTCTGCCGGGCCTGACGGCCTGCCCAGCGAATGTTACAAGGCCTACGCTCCATCCCTGGCTCCACGGCTCTTAGAAGTCTATGCCGAGGCATATGAAAAGGGGTCTCTATCGCCCTCCCTCCGTGAGGCTCTCATAGTTACCTTTTTGAAACCTGACAAGCCTCCGAATCACTGTGGCTCATATCGGCTGCTCTCCATAATTAACATTGACGCAAAGATCCTGGCCAAAATGGTAGCCAAGAGGATGCAGCCGTTGGTGCCCCTTCTGGTTTTACCTGCTCAATCTGGCTCCGTTGGTGAGTGCTCCACAACTCACAACTTGCGTACATTATTCTCCACTCTACATTATTTCGAACCTGATTTCCAGGCTGTGGCTGTGCTGCTCGAAGCAGCAAAAGCCTTAGATTCTCTGCAATGGCCGTACATGTTCACGGTCCTGACTAGGATGGGTTTTCCCCCTTCTTCGTACAATGGCTTTGTGTTCTCGAGTCTGACCCTGTGGCGAGGGTTCGGGTGAATGGGTGGGTGTCCTCCTTGTTCACTATCGAACGGGGGCACTCGGCAGGGCTGTCCTTTGTCCCCCATGCTGTTCTCTCTGGCCTTTGAGCCCCTTGCCTGCAAATTGCGCCAGCGACATGCAGATGCTGCTCTATGGTTCCGGCAACGTCCCTTGATCGTTTCTTTATATGCGGACGACATGCTGCTCTATGTCCGTGAGCCGGCTGTCCATCGGTCGGCGCTGCTTCAGGAGTATGTCCGTGTCGAGCAATTTTCTGGCCTCGGCATCAATTGGTCGAAATCTGTAGTGTTCCCCCTCACTGCTCGCACAAGAGAAGTGGAGATGGACTATCCCCTGGCCTGGACGTCCGATCCCGTGAAATATCCGGGAGTGTGGATTCATAGGGACCCGGGCGTGGTTATCACTGAGAATTATGGTCGGGCTGTCACACTCATCCTGGAACAGGCTGTACGCTGGACACATTTGCCCCTGTCATTAGCCGATAGATTAGCGGTTGTGAAGATGGCGTTTCTTCCGAAATTGCTCTACTTCTTTGTGAACATTCCTATTAAATTGAATGTGGCTCTGTTTCGCACCCTTCAATCGGCACTCCTCACGTTTGTCTGGGGTGGCAAAAAACCTCGCTGCCGGTGGGATCTCTTCGTTCAACCCTTTGAACGAGGCGGCTTTGAGGCCCCTGACTTTCGCCTATATTATCTCTGTGCGCAGGCCCAGTTTGCGCACTATTGGCATTTTCCCAAAAGCTTTCAGTGGCTATAGAGGCTGATGCCGTTCTGCCAACACCGCTGCAGGCAATGACCTTCTCTGGTGGCCCGCGGACGGAGATTAATCCTGCCCTCTGCACGGCTTGGGCTTGGCGTGTGCTGGCTTCCCGGGCTGAACTTCCATATCTATACGCTCCTTTACTCCCCATTGCTTCTCACCCGGACATCTCTGCGGCACGGGAGGCTTTGGCCCTACGTGAGCTAGCTGCGGCGAGTGTGACCCGACTCGGGGACCTGTATAAGGACGGTCGCTTTAAAACGTTGCAAGAGGTTCAGGGCGGCACAAGCCGTGGCTTCATGCTAGGCTTCACATAAGTTTGTGTGCGACAGGCTATGCGTGCGGTGTACCCACCGTATCCTGAGGAGCCCAGCACACTACGGGCATTGCAGGTGATGTCGGGCGCAGGACGGAAGGGGCTCATTACTAAACTCTATAATGCTTCCTTGCGTGAGCGAGATCAGGGAGATCACCCCTCCTTTTTACGCTGGCAGGCCACGCTGGGGGCGCCTATGGCTCCGGAGGTCTGGACGGCATGTTGCCAACTCACGGGCCGCCTCACTGCTAACTGCAATCTCCGAATTATTCACTTCAAGTTTCTCCATCAAGTATACTATTCCCCCTCACAGCTCTATAGATATGGTCTGCGTGAGACTGCTAATTGTGTGCACTGTGGTATGGCGGACGCTGATTTCCTGCACTTGGCTTGGTTGTGCGAGGGAGTTTTTGCTTTCTGGACGGATGTGACAAGAATGCTCACTGATATGGTGTCGGAACCAGTGTGCTGTACTCCGGAGTTGTGTTTACTGGGTTGTGTGAAACGCCTCAAGCCCTGCCACAGATGATTTGTCGCGATATTCACACTGTTTGTGAAAAGAGCAGTTGCTCATGCTGGGGGGCAAGAACGGTACCTACAGTGAAGTGGCTTCGTGACTTGAGCTACTGTCAGACGCTGCTATATGAGGAGGAATTACCTGAAGTCTCCCGCCCGAGGACTTTTGGGCCCCACTTACCACCTATCTACTGTCCCACCCGGATCTCCTGTAGACGCTTTTGGCTGTTTTGTGGCCGGCGTTGGATGCCTTTGGGGGGGGTGTTTGTTCCACTTGCTTCACAGAATCCCACACTCTCCTAATGCTTCAAAATTGTCAGTATTGTGGCTGCTACATCTACTTATGGTTATACGGATTTGCTCTGGACTCTCGATTTTGTTATGCCTGCGGGGGGGTGGGGGGGTGGGGGGGGTGTTCGCCTTTCAGGCACCTACGCTTTGTTGCATATTGTTGCATTATTTGATCGTCCTTGCTCTTGTTTTCCCTTTGTTTGGAAAATCAAACATATTTATAAAAAAAAAAAAAAAAACTGATTTGCATATGGCTGGGTTCAAACTGGAATGGTACGGTGAGCAAAAAAATGATGGATTTAGGCCCAGATCTCTGTACTGGGGTGAATGTTTGACATTGTTCTGCATTCTGTCCATCAACTGCTGTTTTTGCATTTGTCACCCCGAGTGGGAAGGGTATGCCCAGACGTGGGTCCCGTGCTCTCCATGCCACTGGAATCAAGCTATCCTGGCTGAAGAGGGATGAAACCCCGAAACCGGTCCTAGGATGCTTGTTACCGGTCCAGGGAGGACCTGGCTTGGCAGTTCGGGCTGAACTGTTCCCATGAGGCACAGGGTCAAGACTGATTTGCATATGGCTGAGTTCAAACTGGAATGGCATGGTGAGCAAAAAAATGATGGATTTAGGCCCAGATCTCTGTAATGGGGTGAATGTATGACATTGTTCTGCATTCTGTCCATCAACTGTTGTTTTTGCATTTGCAGTAGTAGCAGCACACTTAAGAAGAAAACAAATCCATGCCTTTCCATATCGACGACTGGCTGATAAAAGCCAAGTCATTCAACCAGTGTGTTCATCACACTAATCAAACTATCCAGCTGCTACACGACTTGGGACTCACAGTAAATTACCCCAAGTCCAATCTCCAGCCCTCCCACATACATCCGTATCTAGGGGCCACAGTGGACACCTCCAAAGCTCTAGCATATCCCAGTCCAGCCAGGATAGCCAGTATACAAGCCCTAAGCAGCAAATTTCAACCGCAGCACTCCCTCCCAGCAAGGGTATTCATGCAACTCATAGGGATGATGGCCTCATGTATCTTTATCATACCTCATGCAAGACTTCAGATGCGCCCCTTACAGGAATGCCTAGCATGTCAGTGGAACCAGGCTCAAGGACAACTTACAGATCTGGTGTTGGTGGACAGCCGCACACATCGCTCTCTGCTGTGTCCAAAGGGCGGCTGTTCCTCGAGCTGGTTCCGCAGATAGTGCTCACAGCAGACGCATCACTCACCGGTTGGGGAGCCCATCTCCTAAACCATACAATTCAAGGCAAATTTACCACTCAACAAAAAGTGGTCCATATCAATCACCTAGAATTACTGGCAAATTTTCTAGCATTAAAATCATTCCAAGTACATCTACAACACAAAACTGTCCTGGTCCAGACGGACAACATGACAGCCATGTACTACATACAGAAAGAAGGAAGCACAGACTCTGCAGCTGTCCCAGCTCGCACAAAACATTTGGAGATGGGCCATCCCACAAAATATATACCTGCTGGCAGAACATCTTACAGGAATTCACAATCCGATTGCGGATCTGCTAAGTCGACAAGACGCAGCAGATACACGAATGGGAACTTCATCCCCAAGTTCTCCAACCTTTCTTACACATGTGGGGTCACCAAACATAGATCTGTTTGACACACACAATCAAACGCAAAATGCCCACCCTTTGCCGCCAGGTTCCCACACCCGTTGTCCAAAGGCAATGCGATATGGATGAACTGGTCAGGCAGATTTACGTACGCTTTTCCGCCACTCCCACTGATTTCCCTAGTATTATGCAAACTCAGACAACAGTCTCTCAAAATGATCCTAGTGGCTCCCGCATGGACATGCCAACCGTGGTTCACAGCACTATTGGAACTCTCAGTAGTTCCACACCAAAAACTACGCCTCTCCCCAACATTGCTGACGCAGAACCATGTAGACATAAGGCATCCCGATCCAGGACAATTTAATCTAGCGATCTGGCTCCTGAAGTCTTCGAGTTTGGTTATGGTTAACCTTCTGCCAGACTATATAAACATCATTAAAGAAGCCAGACGCCCTACTACTAGTGCTTGCTATGCAGCAACATGGAACAGAATTGTGATCTACTGCAAAAATAATAAAACTGATCCACTGGATGCTTCCATCCAGGACATCATTTGCTATTTGCTACACTTACAAAGATGTAATCAAGTATATTCATCCGTACGGTTACATGTGGCAGCACTTGCTGCTTATTTACAAAACAGACAACATTTGTCATTATTTTGAGTACCTGCAATTAAAGCCTTTATGGAGGGACTTAAAAGAATAATTCCTCCCAGACTGCCACCCTCTCCAGTGTGAAATTTAAACATTGTTGTTACCAGGCTAAAGGGTCCGCCATTTGAACCTCTTCATAAATGTGAACTTCAGTTCCTCACATGGAAAGTTGCTTTCCTTGTCCCAATTACCTCTCTCAGAAGGGTAAGAGAGATCCAGGCTTTAACCATACAAGAACCCTTCTTACAAATACATCAGAACAAAGTAGTTCTCAGAACAAATCCAAAATTCCTTCCCAAAGTCAACTCTGCTTTTCATCTTAACCAATCAGTTGAGTTACCGGTGTTTTTCCAAAACCCAGACTCTGTGGCAGAGAGAGCTCTTCATACACTAGACGTCAAAAGAGCACTACTTTATTACATTGACAGGACTAAACCTTTTTGCAAAACAAAACAACTGTTTGTAGCCTTCTCCGTGAGAAAGTGCCATCTGTATTGCATGGTATGCCCCCACTTTTTGCTGAATTGCTGAATGTACTTTGACTGAGTGTGCCCTGGACTCATGCCAATCAGGTGCCCAGGGCCTATGTTCCTTCCCTAAACAAAAACCTGCCAAAGTGGCAAATCCTGGCCACATGTCAGCCCCTGGTAAATGGTACCCTAGGTACCCAGGGCCTTGTGACCAGGGAAGGCCTCTAAGGGCTGCAGCACTCATTGTGCCACCCTTAGATGCCCTGTACCCTAACACACACTCACTGCCCTTGCAGGCTGAGTGTCTGGGTACAAGACAAAACAAAGAGTCGACATGGCACACATCCCTGTGTGCCATGCCCACCACCTACACTGCCCTTCTAGCTGGGTGCCCTATGCCAGTGGTGTGGGCACAGGAGCATGAGCCCTGTGCCCCTACTGTACCCAGGTCCAATCCTGGGCACTGTAAGTGCAGTGCTGCCATTTAAGAGTATATGGTGCTGGGAGCTCGTCAAACACGAACTCCACAGCACCATAATGGCAACACTGAAGACTGAGAAGTTTGGTATCCATTTCTCAGCACATTAAACCCACACTGATGCCAGTGTGGGATTTAATGTACCAAGCACCACAGAGGGCATCTTAGAGATGCCCCCTGAAACCTAACCTACAATCCACGCCTGGTCTGAGAGGCTGGCTAGGCTGCCACACAGCAGACATGTTGCTGGACCCCTGGGTAGGAGAGCGCCTGCTCTCCTGGGTCTGCAACAATGCACATCCTGGGCGAGGTGCTAGGTCTCCTCCCCCAGGATGGACAGGGGGAAGCTTCAAAGGCATGCCGCCTCTGTGAGCTTCCCCAGGCCACTTGCAACCCCCACTCTGGCGGGAAGCCTGTCCGGAAACCCCAAATAGGGAGAGGAGATGTGCCAGCCTGCCAACCCCACCCCTCAGGTGGGGGAGGCGAGGTGAAGCACATCTCCGGGCGCTCGCCATCTTGAAGATGAGAGGCCCTACCCAATCAGGACTAGGTTACTGCCCCCCTCCCACAGGAGAGTGGCAGAATAGGGGATGTACCCACCCCAGGACATGGACCCATTGGTCCGTGCCCCTTATCTACCTGTAACGCCCCTAAATCTAGTATTTAGGGGGACCCTGAACCTTCCTACCTCAGATTCCGAAATACAAAGAAGAGCAAGAATAAAGAAGACCTGCCCTGCAGCTGCTAAGAAGAGGAAGACACCATCTGCTTTGGCCCCAGCCCTACCTGCCTGTCGACCCTCGAACCTGCACCTGCTACAACCCGGCACTTCTTGTGGCCAGCAACCTCACAAACCCCGGAGGACCTGGCTACCTTTTGGCTCTATACCGTACTTTTATACCCTTCCTAAAACACACAAAAACAGAACACCCCTACCGGGCAGACCCATCGTGTCGGGAATAGATTCCTTGCTTGAACCCTTGTCACGCTACTGCGACTTTTTCCTGAAGCCCTTGATCCAGGCAACCAACGTCTACCTTAAGGATACCAAAAGTTTGCTGGCACTATTACAGGATATTGTAATTTTAGATGAACCGTCATTCCTAGTCACAATGGATATAGAAAGTCTCTATACCTGTATACCACAGAATGATACTATTGAAGTTATCAAGACGACTCGAGAGACAACAACATGGGACTACGTCACACCTAAGGAGTTCGTGGTTTCATGCGCCACCCTTGCACTCAAGAAAAACTTTTTTGAATACCAAGGAGAGCTATATTTACAGTCGACGGGCACTTCGATGGGCAGCACCTTTGCCCCTAGTGTGGCCGGGCTGTACGTTTTTGACTTTGAGTGCAAGCACATTTTGTCAGCAAGGAACCCTTATGCTCCCTATGTATCTTTTTGGAGAAGATACATAGATGACGTTTTGATCATCTGGCAAGGCACCGAAAATTTACTCTTGGAGTTTTTTGGTTGGGTTAATACATGTGACCCCTAACTGAAGTTCACACATTCTTATGATAAAAACGAGATAGTCTTCCTCGACGTGGTCATTACTAAAGCTGGCAACCATTTCCTGACCAGGACGCATCATAAACCAACGGCCAAGAATAACCTTCTTCATTTCTCCAGCTACCATCCCCGTCCATTGCGGGAGAATCTCCCCTTTGGCCAATATCTAAGGCTTAGACGCAACTGCAGCGAGGTCAAAGACTTCAAAATACAGGCTGAAGACCTCACACTTAAGCTGCAGAATCGGGGTTACCCCGACAAGATCCTCAAAAAAAGCTGCAAGAGGGCTAGGAATCAAAATAGGGAAGCCCTTCTAGAAGAAAATCCGATAAGACCTACTGAGACTCCACCTTTGACGTGCGTGACCACATACAACGCAGTTTCCAATGCTGTCAGCAAATCTATCAAGAAACATTGGAAAAATTTGGAGAGTAATAACCACAGTTGGGAGCTGCCCCTTTTCTCCTGTAAAAACGTAATTACTTAACTGTTTTGGATAAAGGTCCCAGTAATGAGTCTAGGCACCCAGTACTGGATTACAAAAGTAACGAGAACATTCTATACCTTCAACTTGCATTTTCTTCCATAGGGAATCATTGACTGTTTTCTATGAAATTTCTTCTAAGTGTCAACTTTTAAAATAGCAAAATATTACTTAAAAATCCTAGTAGTAACCACATCGACTTTTATCACTTGTTTCTAAGAACTGTCCCAGGACTGAATCTAGGATCCAGTCCTGGAATTACAAAAGTAATCCTGAGAGTATTCTATTGCAGATAACCTGAAACTTCCATTGAACTCAATGCAATATTGTGTTTAAACTGTGTTGCCTATTGCAACAACTTGTAAATATCTACAAAAGCCAATTGCATATTGCAAAAGTATTAACCTGAAGCGTCTCATTCTGAGAAAGTATATTTTGATACCGGTTGTTGGTTCTAAAATAAAACAAGCATATTTTTTTTATGTATAAACCATTGGCCTAGAGTTCAGTTATTGAGTGTGTGAAACCATTTGCTTGACTGAGTGTGTACAACCAAAAGCTTTACACTGCCCTCTGATATTGCCTTACTGCTCGACCAAGCTACCACTTTAGAGAGTAAGGTTATATCTAACTTTAGCCTCTGCCAAACCTCTGGGGACTGTGGACTCTGTACACCCTGTACCTATTTGGGAACAGTATATACAGAGCCACTTTCTCACATTCTCCCCACCTCATAAAGGTAATCCCATCTCTAAAGCTGGAATCGCCAGGTGGATAATAAAATGCCTTCAAATATGCTACCAAAAGGCTAAACGCACATTAACAATTCCCCCTATAGCGCATTCAACACGCAAACTAGGGGCGTCCATGGCATTCTTAGGGAACATTCCCTTCGATGACATATGTAAAGCAGCAATATGGTCTACACCACACACCTTCACCAAACACTATTGTGTTGCTGTGCAGGCTAAGCAACAAGCTTCTGTAGGCCAGGCTGTTCTTAAAACACTTTTTCAAACTGCTGCAACAGATACAGGTAACTACGCTACGGGAGACACTGCTGTACAGTCTATGCACAGTGTATGAGCTGCAGCTCATATGCCTCGAACAGAAAATGCTACTTACCAGTATGCATCTGTTCTTGGCATGTAGAGCTACAGATCCGTACAAGCCCACCTGGGACCTGTATCCGTTCCAGTATTATCTTAGATACATTCACATGGACATCTCTTCTACTTCTTACTGACTCCATCATTTCCCATCATGGCGAAAAACAATCTGAGGATGGAGTCGATGCTCATGCGCACTATCGTCCAAGGGAGGAGTCACCTATCTCGTGACTACAAAATACTTCTTCCAAGACAACAACAAGGTGCAAGCACCCGAGCCCAACACCAGATGGCTATCTAATGCACAGTGTACGGATCTGCAGCTCTACATGCCAAGAACAGATGCATACTGGTAAGTAGCATTTTCCTTCTGGTTTGGTAGAATTAAGGGGTAGAAGACGGGAACTGGCAAAAAGCAGGACCAGTAAGTATTTTCAACTGTCTGGCTATTTTACCGCCTTAGTTACATCTTGATCACTCCACCTCATGGTCCTGATTTAACATTGACATTACTGTTTGCTTGGATTTTTCATATGAACTAGGTATTCTGATTAAGCCTGTATGCTCCTCCCAATTCTTTATTTTATTCTGCTGTGTGTCTCTTTCCAGCACCATGTGACTTGTCTCTCTAAATGAATGATAACCTAGCTAAATGTTTCACCATTGCGTCAGTCCCTTTGTTAGCTAACTAGATCCTCATTTTTAACAAAGCCTGTCTCTTCTATAGAATATTGACTACGACCTGGGAAGAAGACTATTTTCTTCCGCTCTGGCATTCATGTTTAGGTTTGAAGCATGTGCTTAGGTTTCTTTGTATTCCACCATTAGTTATTGTATGTATCCTGCTATTGATCAGTTAACTAATGCTGAGAAATCCTCACATTTCTCTTTTTTGTCATTGTATGCACAGCTGTGAACATTTATGTTGTTTGTTTCCTACTCCTTGTCTGTCATTCAAGTGAAGAGATCCTTTAGTTCTCCTTTCAGTGTTGACATTTTAGCCTTTGTGATATTTTACTACTTACGTAGTTTTTGAAGTGAATGCACCCCGATTTCCCTCACTTTTGTAACCCCAAGTTGTAACATCGCCATGCTGGGGTCAGATGTCTGCCTAACTAGGTAGGGAAGTGATGACTGAACTTTTTCAGCTTCTTATTGCTTGTTTGCCCCCAGGTCTCACCGTCCGTGACAAACTTCCTTATCTTGTTGGTCACCAGAGAGGGCTACTGTTTTATAATGGCTCTTGTAATGAGGTATGTTGAAGTCTGTTTCTCTTGCTTGGCAGTTCTTGCCAAGTGAAGTGTAGGGTCTTAATTAAAAGGTCTTGTAGATATGTTTGCTGTGGAATTGTCATCAGTGTGGTATTCAGAGTTGCTTACCTGGCTGAAAGACCCTCTGGTTTCTTCTCAGATTTTTGTGCCTGCCCAGCACGTACTACTGTCAGAGTCCGGACCTCTGACTGAATTGTATCCACTAAGCTCAGTTAGACCGGGCTATATATCTGTCTCTGAAAAATACTTTCTTTTGGAGTTATTGAAATGTATTTCTGACTCCCCAGAGGACCCCTGTCCTCCTTAATTTGTAAACTGACTGCCCTTGTTGTAAATCCCATCCTAAACAGGATCTGGAATGCCTCTTTGAAATAGTGTTTTTCTTGCTTTATGCTGCCACTGCCAAAGAAGTCTAATGCAGACCCTGGGGTGCTCAGCAATTTTTGGCCCATTTCATTGCTACCGCCACCTGCAAAGATCTTAGAAAAACTGGCTTCCTTTGCTGAAGCTAATGATTTGCTTCGCGACACTCAATCTGGCTTCCGTGTAGGCTATAGCTCAGAGACCGCTGTACTCGAAGGGTCCAAGACTGTCATACAGGCTCTGGATGGCGGTACCTCCTCTATGGAAGCGATTCTAGACCTATCTGCACCATTCAACACAGTAGCACATGCTGCCTTGTTGAATAGATAAAGCTAGTTTTGGCTTTCAGGACACTGTGCTGTCATGGATACGATCTTTTCTTAGAAGGTCGATCTCAATGGGTCTTCCTTTGCCCATTCTCATCTTCACCTAAACTTTTGGTTTGTGGGGTGTCACAGAGCTCTGCCCTCAGTCTGCTGCTTTGCAACCGGCCCCTTTGGCCACACTTATTGAGACGTGGCGAGTGAAGCTCACTTTGTGTGCAGAACACAACTTGTGTTTTAATTTAGAGAACATTCAGAAGCGGCCTTTCTCAATTTCAAAGAGTGTTTAAAAGGCATTGATTAATGGATGGATGTAGGAAGCTGGCTCTGTATATACTATACCAAAGTAAGGTATGGTGTGCACAGAGTCCAGTGGATCCCCAAAGGTATAGCAGAGGCTAAAGTAGATAATACCTTACTCTCTTTTGTGGTAGCGTTGATTGAGCCGTCGGGCTTATCAAGAGGGTAATGTTAAGTATTTGTTGTACATACTTAGGCAAGAAATGATGTGTCACACTCGAAGATTGAATCCAGACCAATGGTTATTTTGTTGTTATATTTCACGAACCAAGATTTACTTAGTAGCTGGTAAATTAAACCCTTCATACAATGTTATTTTTCAAATACAGTGAACACTGCAGTTGAGGAAACGATTTGTAAAATGTTCAAAAAGGTTTGTAATTACTTTTAGATTGCTTTTGGATTACTTCATGATTACTTTTCTAGTTTAACGTGAAACACCCTCCTAACACAGTTTAAGCAACACAGGACACTGAAAAACAGGTTAACTCTTGTGAAGGCACTAAGTTACTTTATGTTGCAGTACAAGACAATTCAACACAGAAGACTTTTCTGAGCAAGCTCATCATTCAATCCTATGGAGAAAAACAAAGTGTTACGTTTTCAGGTAAGTAAACTGTTTTGGGGTTGGAACTATGGAGGGTGGAACCAAGCTTCCCCAAAGTTCAGGTTAGCACTCAAGGGGCACTAACAGCGGCACTAGGGCGGAGGGGGCAGAGTGCAGTGTGCCAGTTTTAGCCAATAGGGTTAGGGGGCACCTCGGTTGGGGGCTGCTCATGGGCAGGCCACTCCGTCTCAGGAGCCAACCTCCTAGGGTTAAGGTAAGGGCAAAGGGGTCCACAACACCAGTGCTCAGGGACAGTCGGTGCGGGGTGCTCAGGAGGTGTCTGGAGTCCAGTGCTTCTCTGTGGAGGATGTCAGTCATGGAAAAAGACTGCAGGTTGGTGCCGGAAGACTGGATGAAAGGAACCAACGACTGGAGGTTGAAATTGAAGAGTTGCTGGACACCAGGACACAGTCGGGTACCTCAGGACTCAGGGGCTGTGGGTGCAGGGGTTCCCTTTTGTGTCTGGTTCTTCACACCGGTTCGAGACGTGGTTGGGGGGGGACCATTTAGGGTGAGGCTGCAATGTCAAGGAGAAGGTCGGTGGAGGTTGTCCAAAGCTGGATCATAGATCAGTATTGCCGGAGGGATCTCTCTGGGGTGTTGGGCCACTCAAACTCTGGCCATTGTTGTTGGGTGCAGAGTGGTGAGGGCTCGCGGATCTGGCTGGATCTGGAGTCCTAGGTTGGGTTGGTGTTGGAAAAATACAGTGTAAAGTAACAACAAAAGAGGAAGGGTAATAACACGACTGATCCCCTCAAGGGAAAATGTATAAACCAACGAAGTCAGTGTAATCTCAAGAATGCACTCACCATCCAAGGAAGCACCGGTCTCCAAGGTCAGAACCTGCCCGATCAGTTACAGGGAGGAAAACAGACCTACGGAGGTAATACAAATTATGTATGAAAAGCCCTCACTCACCAACCTGGTTGGTGACATGCTTCATCATCGGGCTCCACCGGGCATGGCCGAATGCCATCCCAGTGTGCTGCAACGCCAGGTTACTGCGGAGCGGGGTTGTGTGTGGTGACAGTGAATTTAAAATTCCCAATTAAGTCAAAAAAGTATTTTATTCGTTTTGCTAATTGGAAAATTAAAACAAAATAAAAAGGAGTGATGGTCAAAAAATAACAGACCGGGTTCACTCCATGGCGGTCAACATGTTTCTGCCTTTGTGTGAGATCTACAGGCTTTCATCAGGACCAGAGTGGAAGTGTGGGTGCCCCGGTGGTGTAAACGCGCTAAGGTTCACCCTCCCGTGGGCTGCTGTGTGAAAAATAATATATAAACACAGGAAAAATCCGCCAAAAGAATATGATGGTGGAGAGAAACGAGTTTACTCTATAATGAAAAAAGAGACGTACAAACACAAGACAAAACACAAAAGAATCGTTAATGTGCGTAGTCATGACATTATAAAGCGCCACATTTATAGGCTCAAACATAGTGCATGGATGGGGACTGTGCCAATAATCAGTACCTCAGGTGCATCAAAGATGTGCTGTCAGTGCACCTAGAATTAGCCAGATACTGGTGTCAGGGAAGTAAAACAAGACTTCACCTGAATAGCGTGACTAGCGATGTATCACGGAATCGACGTGGAGTCTCAATGCTACGTGAGAGACTAAAACTAACAAGGGCCAGGATACAAATGAACGCGGCCCGTGAAGCATTCCTGGTGGGTAGAAATGCCGATGGGAGTAGAGGGGTTCTTACTGTGAGGCTAGACCGTTCGTCGCCTCAGGGATCCCGGGGTAGAGGTGCGAGCAAATATGGCACACCCTGGAAAGAAAAAGAAAGAGAGAGCGGCCACGAGCGGCTGAATAGTGAAAACACAGGCCGGACAGTATTGCAAGCCTTACCAATAGGATACAGGAGCCAGAAGGTACACTTACGCCCTCGCTGCTTGGCACCCGTTAGGAACCTACACCGCCTCGAGCCACCGGGTCCAGGGAGAGAAGAGACCTGGGGCGAGGTACCTAAAAGCAAGAGTGCAGAAAGGAAGCCCGACGGTGATAGGGCAGCACATCACATGCTGTGTTGTGATTGGAAGAGCCCCAGCCAATAGGACGCGTGGAGGCAAAAGGCTCGTCCGATTATTGCCATTGACAGCTAGTCAGTAAAGGGACGGAACATCCCATACTGTGTAGTGATAGGTTGAGACACACCCAATAGGACGCGTGAATGAGGGAAGGCTCGTCCGCTGTTTTAAATGACAACTCGACAATGGAAACTTTATGCGGTGCAAAGCGAATAAGCATGAGCACGCTGGACACATCAGAAGTGTGTTTCTGTGTTAAGCACTAGATGCAGATTGGGGGGACGGTTTGTGGAACGCACGTCCACAGGCTCAATCAGAGGAGAGTGCCAGTGGTAAACTGGGAAGCGGTGTGTTAAGGGGACACTGCATGTCATGTGCCCCTGGTAGTCGGTAAAGGCTGATCGCGTAATGGGGTACAGCACAAGGGGGTCAGAACAGGACTATATACTGGGTGGACAATGGTGAAGTCACACAAGGTGACCCAGCCCAGTAGATGTGAAGGTCACTATTGATCAGCGGTACCATAAAAGTAAATGCAAACATAAGAGCATACTTAGAGTATGTTGACCCAGGGTATATTGTCATTAAGACCCACAAGGTTGGTACCCAGACGGTACACCCATCTTTGTTCCTTCTCGAAAAGGATTTTATGAGTGTTTCTGCGTGTAGTGACTTCTTCAATTACTGTCCAGTGCAGGTCATTGGTGGTATGGTTAACAGACAGGAAATGTTCACTGAGTTTAGTAGTGATTCTTTTGCACCTAATGTTGCTCCGATGTTCGCATATGCGGAGTTTCACTTTCCTGGTGGTCATCCCTACATAGCGTAGACCACAGGGACAAGTGATGAGGTAGACAACATTAGGTGTATTGCAGTTGGTGTGGCTATTTTGGGTCCAGATCTTGCCTGGTTCCAGCTTAAGACTGGTAGTGTGAGAAGTCAGATGGCATATACTGCAATCCGAGCAAGGAAAATGGCCCGTAACCTTGGGAAGACCCCATGCTTCTGTAATGGATCTCTGAGCAGTGTTAGGTCTGGTAATGGGACGTGTCTGTACTAGGCTATTACGCAGGCTTTGAGCCCGTTTGAAGGAGAACAAAGGTTTTTCCCATCTCCGGTTATTACTGTTGATGATACGCCAATGTTTCGTGACAACTTTCTTCATGGCATTGGACAGGGTACTGTAAGTAGTGACGCATGTAAGTGGTATAGACGTGACGTCTTTGACAGAGTCCTCCAGAAGGACTTCTCTGGGTTGGTTTCTGGCCCGTTTGTAACTCCTTGAAAGGAGGGGGAGAGGGTACCCTCTAGCTGTCATTTGCGTAATAGCCTAGTACAGACACGTCCCATTACCAGACCTAACACTGCTCAGAGATCCATTACAGAAGCATGGGGTCTTCCCAAGGTTACGGGCCATTTTCCTTGCTCGGATTGCAGTATATGCCATCTGACTTCTCACACTACCAGTCTTAAGCTGGAACCAGGCAAGATCTGGACCCAAAATAGCCACACCAACTGCAATACACCTAATGTTGTCTACCTCATCACTTGTCCCTGTGGTCTACGCTATGTAGGGATGACCACCAGGAAAGTGAAACTCCGCATATGCGAACATCGGAGCAACATTAGGTGCAAAAGAATCACTACTAAACTCAGTGAACATTTCCTGTCTGTTAACCATACCACCAATGACCTGCACTGGACAGTAATTGAAGAAGTCACTACACGCAGAAACACTCATAAAATCCTTTTCGAGAAGGAACAAAGATGGGTGTACCGTCTGGGTACCAACCTTGTGGGTCTTAATGACAATATACCCTGGGTCAACATACTCTAAGTATGCTCTTATGTTTGCATTTACTTTTATGGTACCGCTGATCAATAGTGACCTTCACATCTACTGGGCTGGGTCACCTTGTGTGACTTCACCATTGTCCACCCAGTATATAGTCCTGTTCTGACCCCCTTGTGCTGTACCCCATTACGCGATCAGCCTTTACCGACTACCAGGGGCACATGACATGCAGTGTCCCCTTAACACACCGCTTCCCAGTTTACCACTGGCACTCTCCTCTGATTGAGCCTGTGGACGTGCGTTCCACAAACCGTCCCCCCAATCTGCATCTAGTGCTTAACACAGAAACACACTTCTGATGTGTCCAGCGTGCTCATGCTTATTCGCTTTGCACCGCATAAAGTTTCCATTGTCGAGTTGTCATTTAAAACAGCGGACGAGCCTCCCCTCATTCACGCGTCCTATTGGGTGTGTCTCAACCTATCACTACACAGTATGGGATGTTCCGTCCCTTTACTGACTAGCTGTCAATGGCAATAATCGGACGAGCCTTTTGCCTCCACGCGTCCTATTGGCTGGGGCTCTTCCAATCACAACACAGCATGTGATGTGCTGCCCTATCACCGTCGGGCTTCCTTTCTGCACTCTTGCTTTTAGGTACCTCGCCCCAGGTCTCTTCTCTCCCTGGACCCGGTGGCTCGAGGCGGTGTAGGTTCCTAACGGGTGCCAAGCAGCGAGGGCATAAGTGTACCTTCTGGCTCCTGTATCCTATTGGTAAGGCTTGCAATACTGTTCGGCCTGTGTTTTCACTATTCAGCCGCTCGTGGCCGCTCTCTCTTTCTTTTTCTTTCCAGGGTGTGCCATATTTGCTCGCACCTCTACCCCGGGATCCCTGAGGCGACGAACGGTCTAGCCTCACAGTAAGAACCCCTCTACTCCCATCGGCATTTCTACCCACCAGGAATGCTTCACGGGCCGCGTTCATTTGTATCCTGGCCCTTGTTAGTTTTAGTCTCTCACGTAGCATTGAGACTCCACGTCGATTCCGTGATACATCGCTAGTCACGCTATTCAGGTGAAGTCTTGTTTTACTTCCCTGACACCAGTATCTGGCTAATTCTAGGTGCACTGACAGCACATCTTTGATGCACCTGAGGTACTGATTATTGGCACAGTCCCCATCCATGCACTATGTTTGAGCCTATAAATGTGGCGCTTTATAATGTCATGACTACGCACATTAACGATTCTTTTGTGTTTTGTCTTGTGTTTGTACGTCTCTTTTTTCATTATAGAGTAAACTCGTTTCTCTCCACCATCATATTCTTTTGGCGGATTTTTCCTGTGTTTATATATTATTTTTCACACAGCAGCCCACGGGAGGGTGAACCTTAGCGCGTTTACACCACCGGGGCACCCACACTTCCACTCTGGTCCTGATGAAAGCCTGTAGATCACACATAAAGGCAGAAACATGTTGACCGCCATGGAGTGAACCCGGTCTGTTATTTTTTGACCATCACTCCTTTTTATTTTGTTTTAATTTTCCAATTAGCAAAACGAATAAAATACTTTTTTGACTTAATTGGGAATTTTAAATTCACTGTCACCACACACAACCCCGCTCCGCAGTAACCTGGCGTTGCAGCACACTGGGATGGCATTCGGCCATGCCCGGTGGAGCCCGATGATGAAGCATGTCACCAACCAGGTTGGTGAGTGAGGGCTTTTCATACATAATTTGTATTACCTCCGTAGGTCTGTTTTCCTCCCTGTAACTGATCGGGCAGGTTCTGACCTTGGAGACCGGTGCTTCCTTGGATGGTGAGTGCATTCTTGAGATTACACTGACTTCGTTGGAAAAATACAGTGTCCACGGGAGATGAGAGTTCCTTGGGAAGGCAAGGCAGGTCTCCGGTTTTCTTGGAGGCTGATGGCTGCAGTACCTGCCGGGTTCAGCTTGCAGGGGTCTGAAGCAGGAGACCGGCCTGTAGTGCCGGGTCCAAAGCAGTTGTCCTCCTCATCTGAAGCACGGCTCTTCGGTCCTTCTTTTTACATCGAATCTGCCTTCTGGGTTTAGTGCAACCCCTTAATACTGTATTTAGGGGTGTTTTAGGGGTCTTGAGGTAAGTAGCCAATGGACTACTGACCATAGGGTGACTATACCCTTGGTGTGCTCACCTCACGTGGGGGAGTGGGCACAATACCTAACCCTGATTGGAGGGTGCCTGCAATCTGCAAGATGGCAGGCACTGAAGGGTGGGCTTCACCTCGCCTCCCTCACAAGAGTGGTGGGGTTGGCAAAGGTGGGCACACCATCTTGGTTGTTTTAATTTTTCCTTCTTGTGTTCCTCGCAAAAAGTGGGAGGTGACAGGAGAGGCCCTGCTCCTGATAGCAGGAGAGGCTGGGGGTCGTGTTGCATAGGCAGCAAGGCTTTTGAAGCCCCCTGTCACAGATGGCTCTCCTCTGCCCAGGAAAAGGCTTTGTTTCTGGGCCGAGGGAACAAAGGCTACAAGCCGCGTCCCCTCCACTCCCCAGGTCCAGAAACCTGTCTCGGTGGTCACAGTCCTAAACCCACCAGAGGCTGATCTGGTTCAGGAGTCCCCTCTAGAAGGGACCCCCGAGTGCAGGGAATAATAAACCTGATACTGCTATCAGTGCAGGTTTATTATTTTGAGATGTTTGATGCCAAACATCACAGGATTCAGTAAAGCCATTATGGTGCTAGGACCAGTTTTCAGACCATATACTCAGGATGGCTTTACTGGGCACTTATAATATCTAAGAATGGCCTTAGATATTATAGGGAGCTGTCTGCTCAGGCAGATAGGTCCTCACATGAGGTATAGGTCACACTGCTGTAAGGATCACTTACCTAGGCCATACACAGTGCTTGGCAGGCATAGCACACAGGGATGTGTGCCATGGCGACACTTCACTTTTAGCTGCACCACAACATGCAGGCTGCAATAGCAGTGGTGCATGTTTGTGGTGAGAGGTCTCTGAGGGTGTCATAGTACATGCTGCAGCCCTCAGAGGGATTTCCATGGCTACCATGTCCTTGGTACCTTAGGTACCCCTTACAAGGGACTTACAGGTAGGCCAGAGTTGTGCCAATTGTGGAAACCATGGTACAGGTTTTAGGGACGTGATTGGCAGGGACTCAGGGCACACTCAGTCAAAGTGCCTTAGAAATCTGGCAAAAAGGGGGGTAGAGGGTTACTGCAACAGAAACTTACTATCCTACAATGGACATAAACTTGTTGAAATTGAACAGGAACAAAACAAGGTGCTTTTTTCACTCAGATGGCTCCTCCTCCATCTAGCCTCTGGTGGCTCATTGAATTAAGGCTTCCACCAACACTGGCCACTTCAGATAGAAATGTAGGGATCGTGTTTGACTCTGACGTTTCCTTCGCTACCCAAATTCAGCAGATTTCATCGTCCTGCTTTCTGAAGTTAAGATTATTCAGGAAGCTATTGCATCATCTTCCAAAAGAGACCCAAAAGATTGTAATCCAGGCGCTTGTGACATCGCGTTGGGATTACGCTAACCGCTTATATCTGGGTCTTCCGTCATTCCTGACTCATAGACTGCAAATGATTCAGAATATGGTGGCCAGGTTGATTTGACTGGTACCCTTTAGTCATTTGACAGGTACCCTTTCATCATCGCATCTCACCCATTTGAAACAACTTCATTGGCTTCCGATAGCCAAGAGGGTTAAGTTCAAAGCATTGACATAGGCATTCCGAGCTATTAGGGACAAAGGTCCACAATACCTGAGAAATAGACTTTGACAGTACCATCAGGAGAGTGCCTTGAGATCTAATCACCTGCGACTCATGCGCATCTCGAAGTTTGCCAAGGTTTCTAATCACGTGGTGTTCGACCCACCAACTCTACTGCTTTCATGGAATGACATCTCGCACACCCTTGAGGTACTCAATGGCGTTGTCCGTTAACTGCTAGTTCATTCTGACCTCTCCGACCGTGTTTTTCACCTAGAATTGCAATCTGGTTATCACACATCTGCTCAGGAAACTTCAAGAACGCTCAGATCTGGCTTTGCCACTATTCCTCCATTGTTGAAGGAGCTCACTAGCTTCCAGCCGCATCTGTCTCAGGCAAAAATTGATATGTCCTGAAGATGATTCCAGTATTAGGTTAAAGGGATCGAAACGTTGTTGACTTCTCGCACCTTAATACAACATTACATTCCTTTGTACTGTGGTGTTGTAGTGTATTTCCACTGGCCAAACTAATGAATTGTGTTTCAGGCCGTGCTACTCCAAATGCCTGAGTTTTTTAGGTCTCGGCCTGACGTAAGCAGCGCACTCGCTGCTCTCATCTTACGAGGGCTTCTTGGAATCGATAGGATTCCAGAAGCCCTGTCCCAGCTCCGCCTTTAGTTTTCATTCGTGCTCGTTGTTTGGCGTCACGAATTATGCCAAAGGCAGTGCAATGATTGCACCGAAGGCATGTCAATCGCTGCTTGTTGCCACCCTGTCTCCTTTTAGCCACGCCCAGCGGGATTGGATCTCTTACCGGCGGCGTGACACAGTAGGTTTATTATTAGCTTGCCACACTTTTTTTTTGTATGCTTGTTTTCTTTGCCATGCTACTTTTCTTACCTCTTGTCCATGCTTACAAAGTCCCTATGTCTTCTCATTCTCTCTCCTCCCCATTAGTTTAAGCTCTCCTTCCTTCGTGTCAATTTATCTTCCTTCCTTGCTCCATTGGTATTTGTTTCTCTATCGTTCCCTTTCATGATCCTCTCTTCCGCCCTCCTGTACTCTTTGTGCTTTGTTCTGATTGAGGAAGTTGTGTCCTCTCCTATTCCCCGATGCTCCCGGGACTGTTTCTCACCTCACTCACATTTATTTATTTAGCTGCAATGTGCTTTTGGGCAGCTTGAGTCATTGTTTGTGCTTCATGCACTATTATTTTTTATTTATTTATTGTAATTTTATTTAACAATTCCAATATGATTATCTGCTCTGTTAGAAATGTAAACTAAAACCGGACGTTTGCATCGAGACGCATGCACAGGTATTTTCACACTAACGAACTCGCATTATGATATGCCATCTTGGAATGGGTTTTATCTCATCAAAAAAACGCAATCTCAAGATTGCCAGCCAGGCGTGAGCATGTGTCTTGATGCTGGCAAATGCCTCTAGATATATTCCATTCTTTGTTATTAGTCCCTCGTCGATGTTCATCTGAAGCTACCCTTAATCAGCCATCTCAAAAATAGTATCCTGGTCATTTAACAACTTAAAACTAGGCACTAAAACTCTCCAGCGCAAATGACACATCTTTTACACCCGATTCACGGATTTGCACAGAGGCGCTGTTCACACATTTTTCCCTTCTTTTTGCTCACAGTTACAATCAGCTCAATTTTGTGCTCATATTTAAATTGGCTGCAGTGCAGTAAGTAGCATGCAGTCTTGGCGCCGTGGTCTTGGCTTACATGTTCTTTTGTGGTCTAGTTCACTACGAGTTTACTGCGCCCTGCACTTGCCAATCAAATGCATTTAATTCCCCGCCACTTCCCGCACGGTCCTTTTCGGGGTGGCTGCTGCGTGCCCTCCTGTGCCAGTGCCTCAGGTGCAAGCCGCCCTCTGAGGCAGTCTCAAGTACGTGTAGGCAGCTGAGCTCTGCACTGGAGGGTCTGGGTCTGTCCATGTCTTCCTTTCTCTCCGGTGGCGTAACAGTGGTGCCATGGTGGCATCAAGAGAAAAGGGCTCCAGAACCCTGGCTAGGTAGTAAAAGACAGCCATAAATACAGTTCCTGCCCTCTATGTAACTCAAGTCTAACAAACCGCAAACATCTGAGGTTCATTTGCAGCTCTGTTCTTGCAAAAATTCTGGAACACCTGAAATTAAATACATGATACAATGTGAATTCCTTTCATTTAACTGGGGTAAATTATTCTGACCGGCGAATGCACTGCTCGGGAGCTCGACATGTCACGTTTTTGCGAGGCAGCAAGAAAGCAAAATGGTACATCCGAGTTAATGGCAGGGCAGACAAGGACTGCTGTGTGCATTCCATGGCCCGGGGCTTAAAGCGCAGGCCCAGTTGCCTGCAAGTTCTTGAAACCAATTTTGTGTTCTTGAAACCAATTTCAGGACACAACCCACCCGCTTCAGTTTGACAACCTACTCCTTTCAAACACAAGGACCGCCAACCTTAGTCTCACCCAGGAAGCTAAAGCGCCTCTTTACAAAAACACAGCAGAAACGAAAACAACCAAATGAAAAGGGCTGCCTTTTTCTATGCAGGTTTTTAGGTCTCGCCTGACCCAGCGCCTGCGCTGCTCTGGCGAGACATTTAGTAGGTGGGTTTTGAAAGTGCTACCCACATTTTTGTGCTGGCTACAAGCTTGAGTGCACGATGGCGTGCACGCACACAGCTGCTCCCCGCATTCCCCCTCCCTTCTCGCCCAGCCATCTGCCTTTCCTGCGCCAGCCTTCAGCACCATCTCCGCCCTCCCCCCGCTGCTGCGCACGCATCTCTAGCGTGCTTTGGCACTTTCAGAGTGATCGCAATGACTTTCGCTTTTACGGCCGATGCTTGTAATTAACTTCCGCTGTAGAGTTTCCTGGAGGACCATTTCCCTCTGCACTTCCTAAGTGACCATAATATATGGAGTCACAGCTCTCTTGCTCGTGCCACTGTCTAGCTTGCAGCCCACCCTGACCTCCGTGCCTCCCCACCCTGAACATGTTCGGTCTCTTTGGCTATTAAGTTTTCTACTGGTTTCTTGTGCTTTACGTTGTCGTTGTCATCTTCTGCTACCACTTGGTGTCTCTTTTACACTATTGTCACTTATCTTCACCTCTGTGTCTCGTGTCCATTGCGCTTCTTTGCAGTTTCAATAAGTGGCAAAATTAATATAGACTGCTGAAGAATAAAATAGACACATTTGCTACATAAACTGCCCTGCAGCTCGAGGGGGGGTGTGGGGGAGAGGGGGGGAGAAAGAGTCTGTTTGAGCCCAGTCACATCTTTACGGAGCATTGTTAGGAGAACTTAAAAACAAAAACAGGATCCCTCTTTCTAACATATACAATGGCACTAAATGCATAAACCAGTAGCTACGTTGAAACAACATGTTATTTTAAAATATCAGTATGGATCAAAGTGCATTCAAGATAAACACATGCAGGTTGTCTTATTCGTACAGTCTTTTCTTCGAAGTTAATTGTTTCTTCTTTGACCTGGCTCTAAAGGATGAGGCCAGCAAGTGAGTAATCTTTTATAACTGGAACTAGAAAACAAGTGGCCTCCAGACTCCTGCTGCTTTGCAACGGTTAGCACAAGCTGATGAAATGCGGGCTTTTGGTTTCTGTGGTTTATAAGGATAAAACGAGTATTGGATGTATCACTAGCGTGGAAAAGGTTTCTTCAGGATTGGGCATTTTTTATTTTTTATTTTATTTAAGTGCCATGATCAGCAAACCCGATGGTGCTGTGTTACAATCAAGAATGACTCAAGAGCTTGCAAAGTCTTACGGTTGCTTGAAGCTCCAAATAAAGGTTTCTGAACCAACCATAGGCTTTAAGAGTGACCCTGGTAACATTCAGTGGGTGCACATGGAACCAGGAGGCATTTTCTATCTAGTTGGAGGGAGCTGTTAGGATGAATTGTGCTTGTTGGGTCCGGCTCTTTAGTTTCGCAAAAACAATGATTGGCCAAGCCAACAGGTCAGTCTTTTGGCTTTGTCAGTGCTTCTTTTGTTACGATTTTTGCATAGTTATTGTTGGGGAAGTTCCTAGGCCCCCGTCAATTTAAGAACCAAAAAAACAAGCATTGACATAGCCAATAGGTCTCGCCTTTGGGACCTTATAAGCGTTTAGCCATGCAGCAGTTGATGTAAGGATATTGTGCTGCATAACTAAATACTTATAAGGTCCCAAGAGCGAGACCGATTGGCTATGACAATGCTTGTTGTAATGAGCTGGACCTCCAGGCACACAGAGCGTAAGCAGGACAACACGGGTAAAACTGGAAATTCGGGCTTGTGGCTGCCAGACCAATGAGAACGGGCGCCCTGGCAAGGAGTCTGCTGAAGATTCGGACGCATCTTTCTATAGTATGCATATTGAGAACCTGCAGAGCTTGGTCAGCTTTGATCCAGTGCTTAATTTGAGTCAGTGGTTTCTGTAGCTCAGCGCCAGCACTTAATTGTCAGCACAGGCTGTTATGACAGTCTACCACATGGCGACACTGCCTGTCCGATTTTGAGTTGAGTACAGCAGTATTTAATAAGTCAATATACATTAAAAATGAATAACATCTGTTGCTCTTAACTTTATTAAAGTTGTGGGTGGCCTTGGATAGTTTGAATTGCCACACTTCTAGCAGTGCAATACAGGGCTTTAAGTGGGCCGGGTCTCACCGGATCTGAGCGCTGGCAGTTTTTCTAGGGGGTCTTGAAACGGGTCTCTATCGGGCTCTGTTTTGTGCCCTGGCACAGGCGGTCCGTTGTTTTCCGGACTGCAGTGACAGCCTCACAGGCACATCGATGTGGTGTGCTCACACTGCTCACTTCTCACTAGTGGAGAAGTTACAGCATGACGTTATAGCGTTGTAGGGGAAGGGAAATCGTTTAGAGAGTCATTTTCTCTCTGGATTTCCCTTCTCTTTCTGAAACTCAGGAGCCGCAACATTGTTGTGGTGTCACCAGGACTTTAAGTCAAAGCTTTTTCAATATTATATACTAGCCATAGTTGCTGCTTATTTATCTTATGCAACTAACAACCACTGACAATGTCAATAGTCCTGACGTGTTGTAGGTATGATACTTGTTGTATCATATATCTTGATGCAATGACAGAAACAGCAAAATAAAAGTCGGCGGCACACTACGCTAAGCACAGATTTTTAGCTTAGGTGTTTTTAAGCCACACTGTTAATTACATTGGCCACGCCCCTTTGAGAGGTCCCCCCGCCTCCCCCCAAGTTTTTTCGTCCCACTTAAAGCCCTGGTGCAATGGTTAGTACTTGTATTGGTTCTGTCACTTGCAGCGCTGGCAGGGGCAGTGATTGGTGGAAGCTGCAGTGAGCTTCTGAGGAGGGCCCTGGCACTTACCTTTTTTTTTTTTTACAAATTAAGCACTGCATTGATCACTCATTCACGTGGGCAGGCTCAGGATATACTTATTTGATATTTCAGAGGAGGATTAAGGGATTCACAGGTACCGCTGATTTGTTTCTCATCCACCACGCTAGAGGGCGCTGTTTTGAAGTGTGCTCCCCACCCAGGTCAGTTATTTTGTGAATAAAATTGCTTTATATGAAATAAATTAAATGTGCAGTGCTTGGTGGAGAATTACACGTAGTATTCTTGGATGTATTTTTGCCAAGTCATTATTTCTGAAGTTCTCTACTCTCCAAACTAACATGACTGGTAAACTTAATTTTCTCAGTATTACTGCATCTTGGAATGAATGCTTCTCTTTTCCTCTTCAGTTTGCACAGGAACACATCCAGAATTGGTGGTGAGCAGACTACACAATTAAATCTCAACCCTTCTTGAAGGAAAAGGATTAAATGTGTGTTCTTTGCTGCGAGTCTACGTACTTGGGTCCCACACCACATCCCCTGAGTAGGCAGGCCTCGGACTGCTCTGCCTCGCTACCCTGAGAGAGTCAAGTTCTACAACAGGGTACTTGGTTCCCAGTAGATAGAAGATTGCAGATATACTGCTTAAGAAAGACGCATATCCTTCCCAAATAATAACCCACTTTATTTTTAAACACCAAGACACCAAACCAGACAAAATATTGACTTCTCTCAAACACAGCCTTTGAGAAAGTGCCATCTTTCTTGCGTGGTATGCCCCCACTTCTTGCTGAATTGCTGATGTACTTTGACTGAGTGTGCCCTGGGCTCCTGCCAATCAGTTACCCAGGGCCTGTGTCCCTTCCCTAAAAACTGCATGAAGCCTAAACCCAATTGGCATCTCTGGCCACATGTCACCCCCTGGTAAATGGTACCCTAGGTACCCAGGGCCTTGTGACCAGAGAAGGCCCCTAAGGGCTGCAGCACTTATTGTGCCACCCTTAGAGGCTCTGTACCCTGACACACACACACTGCCTTTGCAGGCTGAGTGTCTTGGTGCAGAACTAAACAGAGAGTCGACAAGGCACACATCCATGTGTGCCATGCCCACAACACACACTGCCCTGGCATACCTCAGTCACCCCTCTAGCTGGGTGCCCTATGCCAGTGGTGTGGGTACAGGTGCATGAGCCCTGTGCCCCTACAGTACCCATGTCCATTCCTAGGCACTGTAAGTGCAGTGCTGCCATTAAGAGTATATGGTGCTGGGAGGTCGTCAACACGAACTCCACAGCACCATGATGGCTACACTGAAGACTGAAAGTTGAAGGAAAAGGTTTACATGTGTGTTCTTTGCTGCGAGTCTACGGACTTGGGTACTAGTCCACACCACATCCCCTGAGTAGGCAGGCCTACTGCTCTGCTCTCTACCCTGAGAGGGTCAAGTTCTACAACAGAGTACTTGGTTCCTTGGTACAAGGACTCTCCTTGATGCTCCTGACGACGCCTGCATCCTCAACACCAGAGACCCCCCCTCCGCCCCCCCCAACCGTGACCAGCTGAGGGTTAGATTTCCAGATGCGAAAAGACACCCCGGCACCCTGTGGCCTCTTGTGCCCAGCTCCTGGGTGCCTACCTAACCTACAGCTTCCCAACTTACCTCTCGAAGTGGTGGTCGCACCTGAAGAATCTTCGTCCCCGAGCTTGCAGCCTTTGTTCGTCTTGTAGCTTCTCCAAAGAAATACATTGAGCGCCCGACGGCTCAAAAGCACCCTGCACCCAGCTGCCCGAGTGCCCCTGGGAGTGCAACATCTATCCTAATCTACTTCCCCACTTGCCCTGAGTAAGTGACCAGGATCCCAGCTCCCATAGCCGCGTGGCCTCCTTGCCAGCAGCCACCAACCACCAACCAAAGGCACCCTGCCCGCCATAGGATAACATTGGGCCTAACTCTCTCTGCACCCGGCTGCCCCTGTGCCGCTGAGGGTGTTACAACGTATCTACCTGACCCTGGGAGACCCCTGAGTCTATGCCCAGAACCTTAACTCTGCCAGTTGAGTACTTACCCAAAAGCCAATAACTCCCTTTTCTTCCATAGGGTAACATTGACTGGTTTCACTTGAAATTACTCACCTGTTATCAGGAGAGATCCCAGTGCTGGATCTTGGTGCCCAGCACTGACCCTGAAAAAATGAAATTTAGCTGACGGAAGTCACAAAGGTGCTTTTCCCTGCAGCTTTCTTAAAGAAAGCATTGTCAATAACTATTACATAGTTTATTGTTGACGCCTTACCTATTGCTTCAAACACAATATGCATCTCAAGCACAGCTCATGGCACTATGAGGCTCTCCCTAAAACCTTACACCAAAACAAAGCATGCAAACATTTACAATAACTAGTGTAACATTCAAGTAGCAGTTGGGTGTCATGCAAAATGTCATTTGCATGATGTATAGATCCCACACATAAACCCACAGCAAATACAGAATAGTAACACATAGGCAAGGGAGTAGCCAGAAAATTTAAATACCTCCCACTTTGAACTAAAGCTCTTATGGCACCAAGAAAGCAAAGTAAGTCATCACAACCCTCCCCAGTAGAGCTCTCTTGTCCAAGGATCTAGCCATTCATCCCTCCATTAAACCCCTGATATACACCATTTCAAATGTACTTTGTCATCTATTAATTATTACATCCACCATTCAGTCTTTCACCATTCATTCTGTCCTTCCATCTTTGTTCCCATGCATATCCAAACCTTTTCAACCATTTGCAAACCTATTCATTGTCTATCCTCCCATCCATTATTTCACTTATCCATCCCTCCATCCACACTTTCACTCATCCAGCCACCATCCCTCCTTTCACCCAATCCATCTTTTCACTCATCCATCCATCCATTCCCTCATCCATCCAACCATTTACCCTTTCACCCAAGCCATCCTTTCACTCATCCAGCCACTCTTCCACCCATCTATCCATTCACTCATCCATTCAACCACTTACTCTTTTACCCATCTAACCCCCCTTTCACTTATCCATCCACCCTTTCACTCAATCCATCCTTTCACCCATCCACCCTATCCATCTTTTCAGTCATCCACCAACTCTTCCACTCACCCATCCATTCACTCATCCATCAAGCCATTTACCCTTTCACCCAATCCATCCTTTCACTCATCCATCCACTCATCCACCCACCCATCCATCAACTCATCCATCCAGTCACCCTTTCACTTATCAATTCATCAATCCGTCCATCATTTCTCTCATCCATCCACTTATTCACTCGCCCATCATCCACCCTTTCACTGATCAATCCATCCTTTTGCTGATCCATCTATCATAATTGTTGATGTGAAGGGTGGGAACCCCCACGACAGCGCACACATTCGCACACTACTGTTCTTTCACATCCCCTACTGCTCATCTTTACTGGCACCATCGAATATTTTCTACTGCTGCCTGCAGTCAGTCTGGTATTTTTCTAAATGGCCCTTGTATTTTTATTGGAGCTGTTTGTGTTTATTTTTTTTAAGTCTCACCTATACAGCGCACATGCGCTGCATAGGAGTGGACCTTTTGGAATCGATGAGCATTTTGGTAAAAAAAAGTGCACGCTTTGCATTGCTTTCTATTGCAACGCTTGCACGTTTGGCGTTTCCCTTGCGGGAGCGAGCTTTGGCGACATCTGTTTGTAATTATCTTGCAAATAGATGGTGCCCCTTCTCGCTTCCGCAAGTTAAACGCTGTGTGTGTCTGTTTTCGCTCCCGCAAGGGAAACGCCAGACATGCCCTCAGCGTCTACAGGTGCAGGCGCTCAGGGGCCATACGTTTTTTTAATTATCCCGTGCCGTACCCACTCTCACTTTCATAGAAGCAGGCGCGCTGTCCCAGACGCGCCGGATATCTCTTCTCCCCGCCCCCCTAACCCCCCACACACTAAGCAGGAGCAGCGGGCCAGTGCCACCCATACATACATATAAAAACAACCTTTATATTTAAAAAATGTTTAGGGAACTCCCTCCATTTCTGGACACTCAGATTTAAGTCCAGGACTACATTTACAAGAACCGCACATGAACCAACCATGCATCTGGCAACACCCACTAGAGGCGGGATTCCGGGATCAGCAGTTGGAGCGGAGATGCCCTTGCACCAGGAGAACATAAAACAATCCAGCTCCCCGGGCTCACAGTACTTGCGGCAGGGAGCGGCTAACTTTAGGTTCTCATGAGTGGTGAACCTTTTGATGAAGTAAGGAGTAATGGACGGGCAGCGGGGAACACGCTTTCTCGACCGCCCACAAATAATAGATGTACGTAACAGGGCTGAGAACATGGATGCCGTAAGAATTTTTTTTTGTTTATTTGAATGACAAACTCTGTATGTGAACAATCACGGTATGTGTATGGACGACTGTGGTCCAGAATTTTGTGTTTGCATGGTCAGTGTTACATCGACGGTAGACATACACCACCAAATGAGCCTATGTCACGTGACTACATTTTGAAATACTGTGTGGTTTTTGAAAGTTTGAATGCATGGTTAGTGGAACTTCGTCGGAGCCACGAGAAGGTACTTCCTTTGGTGATGGCGCTCCTTCCAGCATTGTCTATTTGAAGGCGCTCATGGAGCGATAACGATTAAATTCTAAAGTTCTTAAGATATACAAGTGGTATATTTTTCTACTCCCATAACAGGGAACAAAGGACATTGTTTGTGACTATCGGGCATATGTACATTTTTAGTCCTGAGGAAGAAAGCCAAGGGGATGGCTTCTGAAACATGTCGACCTTGTAGGAGGTGACTCATTATAGTACACCAGCTGCACCCCCCCACTTTGACTATTCTCAGCCAGGGAAGACCATAAAGTATTTTCGTTCCACTAGCCAGAGAATATTTAACCATCTCAAATTTTCTTTTCACGATCCCACGCACTACACATACTCACCAATCACTGAATTAAGTGCTCCTGCGTCCACGTAAGTCGTAGCACGCCCCGTCCCGTAGAGGGGCGGGAAGACCCCAATGAAAAAGCATGACACTGAATCAGGTTTCAGTGTGTGAGGGGTATTTTACAATTTTTTTAAACATTGCCCTTCCCACAAATTGAGAGAAGGAGCTCTGATCCTTTTGCACCATTTTTCACGTATGACTAAACACTTCAAATAAAAATAGCAGCACACACATGGGTGCATATATATTCACATAATACATGGTAGAATCCCTATGTTGGATAACAGTATCAAGAGGAGGACGATTCTACCTTTTTCCTCTTCACTCCCTCCTTTGATTTTTTGATTACACACATACCTCTGCAGTGCATTAAATAAAAGGTTTCATAATGCACTATATAGTGCATTTCCCACTGAGTAAAAACTTTTAAAATTTATTTTTCATTTAAGCTACCCATTATTTTATATGTAGCTACCTGATAATGAATGACCTAAAAAACGAACAAAATATTTTGGGGCTGATTTATGAGAGGCTTATGCTACCGAAGCGTCACATTGTTTGAATATTCAGCGGCACAAGCGTCATAATCGTATCTATGAGGCGAGAAAAAGTCACCCTGTATGGCTTTGCATTGCCTCATAGATATGGAGTAAGACAAAGCAGCGCAAGTTGCTGCATTGCCGTACTCTGTCAAGTTGGCATTCGATAGGCATTGCGGTGGGTGTTCCCACGCAACACCCATGGATTTTAACGCTGCCCCATATTTGAATTTTTTTTTTCATTTCACCTCTTTCCATGTGTGCTGCGTTCTGCAGCACACATGGAAAGAGGAAACCCCCGCTCAGGATTGTTTTTGTGCAGGAAGCGCTTTACTGAGCCGGTCGCCGCTGGATAGTTGGTAATGATGAGAAGAACCAAGTTCTAGAATTTTTTTGTTAGGAGGAGATACTTACGCCTCCATTTTTCTGACAGGGGGGTCTCGGCATCAAAAAGTTTGAAGACCTCTGCTCTAGGGTGATAATTTAAATTCTTAGAAAAGTAGGATGCTTTTTACTAATGGAGTTTTAACAACATATTGAATGTGTTTTTAAACTTGTAATGTATGGTGTCATGTATTAAATGATGTTTTCTCTTTTTTTTCTCAATTTATTTACTTTTATGGATCGACAAAAAGTATCAGAATAAAGTTATTTGATTGATTGATATCTACAGTCACTGATTCCAAAAAGCCAAGCATGCCAGGGCCGTTGTGAAGTCATGACGAGAATGCACAGTTGTTCGTAATTTGAAGCCTGAACCAATCAGAGTAAACTGTATATTTTAAGTGCACATGTAAAGAGGAGATACGCACATTGATGCACATGCATATTGATGTTATAGAACATTGAACCAGACTGAGGCCCAAATAACAGTAAAAGAGTTCTTAAATTAAATGATCATGTCAGGAAGCCAGGTTTTGATGCATCTCTTGAAGTTAGATGATTGGTAATATGTCTGAGTTGCAGGGGCAGAGAGCTTCAAACCTTTACAGGCTGATCCCCACATTATCTGCTTCTTCATTTGGCATATTTCGAATTTGGAGTCACAAGAACATTGCTTAAAAGAAGGACAGTGATCTCAGTGGAACATAATGCCAAAATCAATGAGAGGAAAAAGTAGGTAGGATCATAAAGTATCTCCAGTGGAGGAAACCTACAATTTTAAAATAAATACTCTTCCTAGCGGAGAGTGGGTAGACCAGGATATACCGAGTTACAGAAGGCAATCTGGGACTAAATAAGAACTATGATTTTGTGTGGAAATTTCCTGGAAGGAAGATACATTTGTGAATGGCTCTCCAATAAATAGAAAAAAAAATAGACACAGAGGAGAACTGAGAAGCTAGTGTCTGTTTTGTGTCAAATAAAACGCAGACATTTCTAACTACTTTAACTGGCCATGTTCCCACATAGCTAAGTAGTCCACTCCTGACAGATGCTGTTGAAGCAATATGGGTCGAGAAAATCTGTTTTCTTCTGGTTGAACTTCAAGCAGTCCACACAAGAAAGGTTTTCAAGGGAGCTGTCCCTCCCTTTGATGTCCAACAGTGTCCGTGTCATCTTCGTATATGGAGAAGGAAAATTCATTTCCCTACAGAAGATCAGTCCCAGGTGTCATTTAAGTGTTGGAACAGCAGTGGAGAGAGAACAAAGCCCGCGCCACTCTACATATTATTAACCTGAATGTGGAATTAAAGCTATGCACTTGCACTGTTGGCTACCTGTTTTCAAGAGATAGGGATACCCACTTAACGGTTTCCTCCTATATTCTTATTTGCTAGCCTTTTTAGATGTGAAAGATCTATCAATATCAGGGTCTGACAATAACCAGAATCCATCCACATCCTAAGTTTGTCCAGCAGCGAGGTAATAACAAGCTCTGTGGCCATTTCTGGATGAATCTCAATTTTCTGAAGGCTGGCATAGTCCTCTGATCTCCCCAAAAATTTGTAGGTGTCTAGCCACAGCTTTTTTTTGTGATTTTAAAGGAAACAAGAACATAGATCTAGACAGAGGTTTCCTGAGTTCTCTGAATAATTAAGTGAATGAAGTAATGAATTGGGCAGACTTTTTCTGATTTTAGTTCTCTAGGATCTGACCTAGATTCAAGTGAACTTTTTATTAAAGCCACGAAGGGTCCATAGATGGTATACTCCACTATAACTAGAACTTTACTGATATAAATGTCCAGAGAAGAAGCCAGATGTTCATTTTTTATACCAAGGGTTCCATCTCTTGAAAACAAAGACTCCCTGTATCACATAGGTGCTAGTGCTGAAAAAGGAAATCACAGGGTAACCTGCATATCTATAATGTAACAGTTTGCCTATTACATGGGAAGAGGAGGATGGGTACAAAGCTTTTCACGATTTATCATCTCATCTTGGCAGTGGTTATGAAACAGACTCTTTGCAATACTTTGTGCTGTTTGGCTAGTTAAACCACCAGTTAATCATCTGGTAGAGACAAATACCATCCAGACCCACAGGAGTCCTTCTACATAAGAAGATGGCACACACAGACAGATTCTGATATTGTCATTATGGCTGGAAGGAAGCTTTTTCACTTTTGGCTTACCACTGGACTGCCTGTGAAAAGGATAGGGAATAATCTAGACTCCCTAGCTAGAACAGGTAGTTCCACTGCAGTTTACAACATGGAGACCGACCACTCTACAGTGGTGTTGGTTAAACATGATAGCAGTCATTGGGATGAATCTGAGGTAACAAGAGAAGTGGAAAAGTATTCTTGCTGGTAGAGCTGACCATTGTGAACATCACTATTAAAACAGGATTTGACATGCCAGAAACAACTGTTAGGCAGCTGGCCATGAGAACAGACCTCAAGGGACCGTTCCATATAAGGGTTTCTGAATTTCTTCCTGCATTACATGCCCACTGCTGTGGTAGATTTAGCACCATCTTCCATTGGTGGTGAAACCTTTTTTGATAAAAAGTACAATGATGCTCTTAAGGAAATGATGTAACAGATTCAAAAAGTCCCATGGTGGGAACCTTCCTGACCAGTACTCAAAGGTCGTCCAACAGAACGGACATCCTTCAGGATTACATTGCAGCAGATGAATGCTACTTTGTGGAGACAGCAGCCACAACCTAATAGATATGGAACAATAGTATTGAGGGAGAGACAGTACTGGAACAGAAATCTTCAACCCAAAATACGACAACATACAATGTCCTCAAACGTTGTACCTCATTTGACGGGTAGGTTTGGGTTCTTCCCAATCAAAAAGACTGTAGCTTCATCCTGGCCTTCACTCACCTGCTAATTAACATAAACCCACCTCAAAATGCTTTGAGATTTTACATTAAACCTAAAAATAATTGGCATATGCTCCTTTTCCAACTAGTCTCATATCATTCACTTATCAATACTCCTTCTTTCCTGGCACTTAGACACTAAAATCCTTGTGACATAATTTCCATATGTGATACTATATTACACAACCCCTCTCACTGTTTTTTTCTTGCCTGATCAACATGTGTTCATATGTGTGTTAGTAAACATTCCTACATCATCTGCACCAGACAAAGAGTCCCCTGTCACTTCAAATAGAAAGTGTACAGTCAACTCCACTCCTGCTTCCCTCAACCAGGCTCATAAAAACATGGCCCTATTTCACTTTAGCGCTCATTCCCATAAAACTGACAGACTTTCATACACTCCACCGATGCAAGTAGTCGCACTACCAGAACCTGTACCTTGCCAGAACCTCCCTGAGCAACAATTACGCACTTATATTGCTTACTCTGTGTGAGAACATTTCTCTGGACTTGGGTGTTGTCAGGGATTATGGGGTAGTATCATGTGTGAATGCTCTAGGCTTGGACCTGATTATTGTATGTGGGAAGGATTAATTTCTTAATCTGTTGATTATTTTTTTTTGATTATTTTTTTTGTAGACCATTCCAGTAACTGCTGAAGGACTCCCTGTGTCAGACTTCCCGTTTACAAGAACAGGATTGCTAGGCTTCATCGGACCAGTAAGCAAAGATTGTTTTTCCATTGTTGACTGACAGCAAGTGTACAGCCCCCAGGGCAGTCTGTTTGTGGTAACTTAAACTTGTGTCCAGAAAACATGTGATCTTTAGAGTTAGACACTCACTGCTTTGTAGATATCTTATTAAATAATCATCTGCCATGTTTGAACTAATCTTCACAGTGTTTGTACACCCAATCAATGCTGTCAACTCAGATGGAGCAGCCATTGGTTGTTGGTATCCAACAGTACATTTAGGGTGTCTGGATTTTGTTCTTTTTGTGATTGCCTGCCATGCTCAAAGTTTAATGTTTATATGCTGAACTTCTGTGCTCCATGTTGGTAGTGTTGACTTTTTAAAGTGAACTCTGATGAGAGTTGAGTTTTCTGTATTGTTTGTCGATGAGTATGAAAGACTGCTCATGAATGTTACTTACTATTTCGATTCTGAAGGTTGTTGCATGCTGTCTGAGCTCTGCTGGACATTGCACGGTTTTTCTTTCAGTATCATGACTGTCCAAGTTGTGTGTGCTATGTCACTGGGTGTTGATCTGCTCCCTTGCTTTGTTTTGGGTGCATCCACCAAAACCCTCTCAAGCGTTGCTTTGTTGTTCTTCTATCCCTTAAGCAGTTATTCAACTGCATGTGGTGTTAAACAAAGTAAAATAGCGTATTGAGTCTCTAAGCTGCACTTTATGTTCTTTACATCAAGCCATCGGGTTTTAGCTTCTGTGCCAGATCTTCAACTTACAGTTGTTTTGCTGCCCGTTGTTGAGTTTGTTTTCCTGTCGAGCACTCACTGTAGCTTATTTAGCTTTGACCATTTGGAATTTTGCGCATTTTGTTTTATAAACATGTGCTAGAAATTATGGTCTGTTCTAAATTATGGGCTTTCTCACAATGTGCATCTTTGAGACCCAAGCTTCCTTTGTGAAAGGATGGTGATGTACAGGAACTCTGCCAAGGGCAGAGTTGTAAAAGCCACACCTCTTTTTCCCTGGACTATTTGCACTCAAGCATCCCTGTGACAAGACATTCATTATTGAAGTTGCGTGCTACCTGTAAATGTTGTTGGTGATTCTTGGCATCAGTATGTTAAGTATTCACATTCTGTGTTGGATACAGCTGAGCACCAAAAGTTTCATTCTAGTGAGTCAGTCTCTTTTGCTTTGTCATTGTGTATGTAAGTCTACTTTTTAGTGTCCAGGTTCTCTATAGAATATTATTGGTGGCATGCCATTTACATGGTATATAATTTTTGAGAGTGTTCGTGGTTTTTTTTTAGGTGAAATGGTTCTATGTTGGATACTATTGAAATGAATCAATTCTGTGATACATGTTTAGATTATGTGTTGGATTTTGTTTGATGTCAGGATGACCTCGTGTATATCAAGATTCTATGTTGAAATTTGTCTTTCAAATCTGTTTTGATGTGTTTGGTGAAAAGGTTCTTTGTTGAATGTTGTTGGTGTGCAACATATTGACCTGCTGTGGTGTGTTGAGGTGCTTCATCGGATGAAAATTTTGTTTTCTGGTCCACATTGTTTTTTGATGTTCTCTTTTGAAAATCATTGGGTGTCAAGAACCTATTTTGCTATCATTCATTGTTGCTTTATTCCTTGAATATGGTTTCCTTTGCTTCTTTGTTGCATGACGAGATTCTCTTTGGACTGTTGGTGGTGTCAGTGTTTTTGTCACTTGTAAAAGTTTTTATGCCGTCAGGTGTCACTGTTCTCTTATGTGTCAAGGGTTCCATATTAGATGAGATTGTTCTAACATTCTTAGTCTTTATGTTCAGGACCATTTGGTATTCGTCGTGGGGAAGATTGATGGTCTGATGCTAGTAAATGGGCGCAAACACAATGCTGACGATGTGGTGGCCACTGCACTCGCGGTGGAACCTATGAAGTTTGTCTACCGGGGAAGGTGAGCTATTTGCAGATTTATTGTTTTAATCTTTTTGAAGTGCATATTAATCAAACCTTCCACAGTGCCATGAAATGTGGTCCACTCTTGGTTTGGGTTACTTCCTGTGAAATCACTTTGGCATTGAGTGCCTCACAAATAACATTACGTTCGAGGCATATGAGCTGCAGATTACACACTTTTGCATAGATCGCCATCTGGTGTTGGGCCCGGATGTTTGCAATTTTTTTTTCCTCTTGGAAAGTCTTTGGAAGTCACGAGGTCGGTGACTCCTCCCTTGGTTTGTATTGCGCATGGGCTTCGGCTCCATCCTCAGATTGTTATTTTCCGCCATCGGACTCGGATGTAATACTTCGCGCTCCGGTTCCGAACATTCCAGTTCGACGATCGAAGTGGAATCCTCGCTCTCCGCGGTATTGTTTAGACACTGATCTCCTCAATCACCTTCTTCTTCGACGCACCTTCGATTCCAGTCATCGACGGCGGCCTTCGGGCCTATCCAGGCTCCGGTCCCGGCTGATGGAAAGAACTCCATTCAAGAAGTGCCCTCGATGTGGGTCCAAATTCCCCCACACCGATCTTCATGAGGTGTGCAACCTCTGCCTCTCCCCTGAACACGAGGCTCGAGACTGTCCCGCCTGCAAGTCTCTTCTATCCAAAAAGACTATTCGAGATCGAAGGGCCAGACGAAAAATGGCGCACTCCTCGACCTCCGTTCCAGTCGACATCTTCGGGGACGACGTCTTAGCTCCGGGACACCAGCACACCGAAGAGGACCTCGTCAGTGCTTCCGAAGCCGACGACTCGGATGTGGAGGACATCACCCCGGCGCAGAGGGTCGTGAGTAAAATACCCGCGCCGACACCCAAAAAGGCTTCGGTCACGCCTTCGCCTTCGGGCCTAGGCAAGAGCAAAGACACTGCTTCGAACACCCCACATTCGGGCCCGGTGACGAAGCCAAGTAAGCCTTCCGCGGCTCGGGCTCGAGCCAGCCTGCCAGCGGTTTCGAAAAACACCCTTCGGCACCGAAGAAAAGATCGGCCTCTACCTCGACACCGAGCTCCACACCAAAACCCTCGGTGTCGAAACCCAGCCTCTCGGTGCCGACCAAACATCATAAGGCCCTCGGCACCGACACTCCTGCGCCGAAGCCTGTCTAGGCACCGAACAAAAAATCTTAGGTTCCCCAAAAGCACGGCACAGATAAGCCTAAGAAGCTGTCGGACCCAAAAACGTCGGCGCCGACCGAACAACCAGTGTCGCAAAAACTTTTTACACCGGATCCTTTGCAAAAGACACTTACCAAGGATCCAAAAACTGGACATTTGGCACTGTTTTCTAAAAAGAGACATTTGGACAAACCAGCTCCACCTCCACCTCCAAAGAGGAAGGACTGTGCTACCTCCCCTTTCAGAGTGCCTTCCCCGCCTCCTCCACCTCCTCCACCCCCTCCCACCTCCACCCCCTCCACCTTCTCCACCCCCTCCACCTTCTCCACCCCCTCCACCTTCTCCACCCCTGCCTCATCGCTCTCCAACCCCGTCTCCAGACCATGATGATCAGGCGGACCCATACTACGACCCAGCAGATGTGCCACAAGACCCCACACCTACAGGATCCCCAGACCCCTGGGATGATTATAATAATCCAGACATTCCAGATGTCCCACAAGATGACCTCTATCCATCCAGGCCATCGCCACCAGAAGACTCACTAGGTTTTCACCACCTACTTCAGAGGGCGGCACATTATCACGGGGTGGAGCTACACACTGACCCAGTAGAGGAAGATTTCCTCCTAGATACCTTTGATACTGCACATAGGTCGACTGCTATACTACCTATGCTCAAAGGGGTAATAAAACATGCGCCAGAGGTTTTTAAACACCCAGTCAGGGCTAGGGTCCTAAACCCACGCATAGAAAAAAAGTATAAAGCTGCCCCTACAGATCCTGCCTACATCAAAGGGCCAGCGCCACTGGATTCCCTAGTGGTATCCACCGAAAGAAAAAGATCAAATTCCCAGGCGTCAGGCGAAGCACCACCACCTGACAAAGAATCAAAGCTCCTGGACGCATCAGGAAAACGCACTGCGTCACAGGCAGCTAATATATGGCCTATCGCCAACACTCAAGCGCTATTGGCCAGATACGACAGAGCGCATTACGATGAACTAGAAACCATCATGCACCATCTCCCAGAAAAATATAAAAATAGGGCCAATGAATTCATCCAAGAGGGTAAGACCATAACTAATACCTCTATACGCTGTGCCTTAGATGCAGCAGACACAGCTTCCAGGGCCATTAACACCAGTGTCCTCCTCCGTCGACACGCTTGGCTGAGAGTGTCAGGCTTTAAACCCGAGGTACAAGCCTCCATATTAAACCATCCGTTCGATCAGGAACATTTATTCGGTCCAAAGATAGATGAGGCCCTCGAGAAGATGAAAAAAAGACACGGACACGGCGAAATCTATGGGAGCCCTACAGTCACACCCTCCTAGACGCTCCTTTCGCCGCTCTTCCTTTTGGGGCACGGGCAGAGGCTACTCCTCAGATAGCGCGTCCACGTCCTACAAATCCCCTCCTCAGTCCACCTTCACAAAAGGTTATCAAAGAGGCGGCTATAGAGGCAACAACAATAAAGGCAGAGGCAAAACAAATACCGCCCGCTCTGCCACACTGCCTACCCAATGACTTTCCCCTGCTCCCCCCAGACCATCCCACTCCAGTCGGGGGCAGACTACAAAATTTCCTTCATGTCTGGGAGTCCATCACAAGTGGGTGACCCAAATTATTCGTTAAGGGTACTGCCTGGAACTCACATCTAACACCCCCTCCCCCCCCCCCCCCCCCCACATTCCACCCAGGCAACGCCCAATGTCACAAGAACATTCCACGTTACTAAAACAGGAGGTGATCTCCCTCCTACAAAAACACGCAATAGAACAGGTCCCCCACGATCAGCAAAATGTAGGGGTCTACTCCCTATATTTTCTGATACCAAAAAGAGACGAGACTCTACGACCTATCTTAGATCTCCGGCCTCTAAACACATACATACATTCGGACCATTTTCACATGGTAACACTTCAGAAGGTACTTCCGCTCCTCTCCCAGAACGACTTTCTCACCACACTGGACTTGAAAGACGTGTACTTTCACATTCCGGTACACCATGCCCACAGAAAGTACCTCAGATTTGTAGTGGATGGGCAACACTACCAGTTAAAGGTGCTCCCATTCGGGGTCACAACAGTACCACGGGTATTTACCAAGTGCCTAGCGGTAGTGGCGGCACACCTCAGAAGACGGCACATTCACGTCTTCCCGTATCTGGACGACTGGCTGATAAAAGCCGCATCCTACAACCAATGTGTACACCACACCGCCACTACAATCCAGCTTCTTCACCAACTAGGCTTCACGGTGAACCACCAAAAGTCCCAGCTAACACCATCCCGCATAAAGCAATACCTCGGTGCCACCATAGACACCTCAAAAGCCATTGCCTACCCCAATCCGGCAAGGATCGCAAGCATTCAGGCTTTGCGTCAAAATTCATACTTCAACACTCCCTCCTAGCAAGAGTGTTTATGCAACTGATAGGGATGATGGCCTCTTGCATTTTTATAGTGCCTCATGCAAGACTCCAGATGCGTCACTCCAAGAGTGCTTAGCGCGCCAATGGAACCAGGCCCAGGGGCAACTGACAGATCTGGTGTGGGTAGACGGTCGCACCCATCGCTCTCTGCAGTGGTGGAACACCACAAATCTTTACAGAGGTCGACCGTTCCTGGACCCGGTTCCACAAATAATCCTGACAACAGACGCATCGCTCTCCGGCTGGGGAGCTCATCTACTACACCTCACAGTGCAGGGCACATGGACGCCGCAACAAAAGTTACTCCACATCAATCATCTGGAGTTACTGGCAATCTTTCTAGCCCTAAAATCCTTTCACACACAGATTTTAGGCAAGGCAGTCCTTATCCGCACAGACAACATGACCGCCATGTACTACATCCAAAAACAAGGCGGCACACACTCTCCACAGCTCTCTCAACTAGCACAGAGCATATGGAGATGGGCAATTCCACACAAAATCTTTCTCCTAGCCCAGCATGTCCAAGGAGTCCAGAACACCATGGCAGATCTGCTCAGCAGACAGACGCAGCAGATCCACGAGTGGGAACTTCACCCGCAGGTTCTTCACCCGTTCTTTCAGATGTGGGGGCATCCACAGATAGACCTATTCGCCACCCACGAAAACAAAAAATGCCCAAGCTTCGCCGCCAGATACCCACACCCATTGTCCAAAGGCAATGCGATATGGATGAACTGGTCAGGCAAATTTGCATACGCCTTTGCACCTCTCCCACTAATTCCATTAGTGGTGCGAAAGCTACAACAGCACTCCCTCACACTCATTCTAGTAGCTCCAACATGGTCCAGACAACCATGGTACACCACGCTGCTGGAACTCTCAGTAGTGCCACACCAAAAATTACACCTCTCACCATGCCTCCTAACCCAGAACCATGGAGAGATCAGACACCCGGACCCAGCTCAGCTCAACCTTGCGATCTGGCTCCTGAAATCCTAGAATTCGGATACCTTAACCTTCACCCCGACTGTATGAATGTTATCAGAGAAGCTAGACGTCCTACCACTAGAGCCTGCTACGCTGCCAAGTGGAAAAGATTTGTTGTTTATTGCCATAACAACACAATCAACCCTCTAGACGCATCCATACAGCACATCATATGCTACTTATTACACCTACAAAGATGTAACCTAGCATATACATCCATTCGGCTACACCTCGCAGCAATTGCCGCGTACTTACAAAACAGACAGCACCTATCACTTTTCAGAGTGCCTGCCATTAAAGCCTTCATGGAAGGCCTAAAACGAATAATTCCCCCTAGAGTGCCACCCTCACCTGTGTGGAACTTAAATATAGTGCGCACAAGGCTAATGGGACCGCCTTTTGAACCCTTGCATAAATGTGAACTGCAATTCCTCACATGGAAAACAGCTTTCCTTGTAGCCATCACCTCCCTTAGAAGGGTCAGTGAGATACATGCACTTACTATACAAGAACCTTTTCTCCAAATGCACCCGAACAAGGTTGTCCTACGTACCAACCCAAAATTCCTACCCAAAGTCATCTCACCCTTTCATCTAAACCAATCGGTAGAATTACCGGTTTTTTTCTCGCAACCTCAAACTGTTGCAGAAAGGGCTCTACACACACTGGATGTTAAAAGGGCCTTGCTTTACTATATCCAGAGAACACAGCCTTTCAGGAAGACAAAGCAACTGTTTCTCTTTCTCTCCACCTCATAAAGGCAACCCCATCTCTAAATCAGGGATAGCTAGGTGGATTGTAAAATGCATACAGATTTGCTACCACAAAGCAAAACGCACGCTATCTGTTCCCCCTAAAGCCCACTCTACAAGAAAGATAGGGGCTTCTATGGCTTTTCTAGGGAACATCCCATTAGATGATATCTGCAAGGCAGCTACATGGTCAACACCGCACACTTTCACTAAACATTACTGTGTAGATGTGCAAACCACGCAAAAAAGCTAGTGTGGGCCAGGCTGTACTAAAAACACTATTTCAAACCACTGCAACAGATACCGGTGGTCGCCGCTAAGGTTGGGAACTGCTATATAGTATATGCAAAAGTGTGTAATCTGCAGCTCATATGCCTCGAACGGAATATGCTACTTACCAGTATGCATCTGTTCTTGGCATCTAGAGCTGCAGATCTACACACGCCCACCCGCCTCCCCGGCTACCTGTATCTGTTCCAGTCTATCTTATTTAGATACAACACACATGGGTTTCTTCACTGTTATTACTACGCTCCATCTTTCCTTGTTGGCGAAAAACAATCTGAGGATGGAGCCGAAGCCCATGCGCAATACGAACCAAGGGAGGAGTCACCGACCTCGTGACTTCCAAAGACTTTCCAAGAGGAAAAACAAACTGCAAACATCCGGGCCCAACACCAGATGGCGATCTATGCAAAAGTGTGTAGATCTGCAGCTCTACATGCCAAGAACAGATGCATACTGGTAAGTAGCATATTCCTTACATGCGTTTGCATGATAGATCCATAGCAGTGAAAGGAACACGAAAACTGTTTCCCATGTTCTCAGAGTTCTGTTTTATGATGAACTGGTATAAAATAGCCTTTCATTTTGGTCTGTTGGAAAGGGGATGACAACATAGTGTTGGGCCCCTGAAACTGGAACAACCATGTGTATTCTGCCCTTTCTTGGTGCAGTTTCTCACCACCAAAAAGTTAAGCATTGTTTTTATTTCTACTTTATTCTTAGAATCACCAGTCTCTCTTATACACACTGTTACCTTGCCCTCTGAACTTAGCTGTAAGAAATTCAAATGAAGCAATCGTATATATTCATAAATAGTATACATGATGGTTGTTTGTTGCCCAATGAGTGTGTGAGCTTCCTGAAGACTGACTATTTTTAAATTAGATTGTTATTTCTGCATAGAGATTGCATGCATGTGAGTGCTTTCGCACATAGTGGGTTGTTGCTTCGTACCACTGTCCGCTTAGTCATGGAGTCCTTCTCGAGCTAGGACTGCTCAGATTGCCAGATATTACATTTATACTTTGCAGGTCCCTCACTAATGAGACCGCATGCTAAGATGCACTCGCTATAAGTGAAGGTGCAGAGAAATACAGAACCCCACAGTGACCTGCAAGAAATCAAAAGGACAAATTAAAAAGGCTCATATCTAACAACCCTCCTGTTCCCTGAAAACATATTGATGTCTAAAAGCAAACTGGCTCGCCAAATGGTTACTTCTGGGGTATAGAAAAGTGGTGGAAATGAGAGTTACAACTGTGGTGACCATGGAATTTGACCGGATTTGTGCCTTTCATATTGACTCTATTTTATGAAATTCATGCCATGTCAGGTCCTAATTTCTGCTGTGAAAAAATACTTTAAAGCCGACAACAATGCATTGATATTGTGTCACTTCATTTGGATACATTAGGGAAAAAGACTATCTTTAGACTATTTTCTAACACCTTCTATTTTTGTTGCAGAATAGCTGTATTTTCTGTGTCTGTGCTACATGATGAGCGGATTGTGCTGGTGGCAGAGCAACGGCCTGATGCCTCGGAGGAGGACAGCTTCCAGTGGATGAGCAGAGTCCTGCAGGTAGCAAGCATCACATCACATATGGCTTATAATGTGCTATTGATAGTTGTGCTTTCTTTGAATCGTGTAATATGCAGTATTTTTTTACAATGTAACTTTTCCTCTGTCCCGTCATACCACCTCGTCCTGACAGTGTCTTTTCCCATTGTGTGTTCTGTGTTGTGAATCAATCTGTTTGTCTATTCTACATTTTTTTGATGGATACTTCAGCATGGCTATTCGTCACCTTTTGAATAACCCTGGTCACCAGTCTGGATCTGGAAACCTTTTATAACTCTTCTTTGACAATAGGTGACATTAGCTCCGCCCTGGCACGGGAAGTGGCACAGGTGTGACATCACTGGAGCCATGTAGTGCCGTCCCAGTGCACGGACATCCCTACCCTTGATCTCATGCCCTTCAATACAGATCTGAAGTTGCTTTCTGTGATTTTTGACATTTTTTAAAAAAATTCGGTGAAATGCAGAGGAATCTCTTCATCAAAAAAGGTTAGGATTCAAACATAGTCTCTTTCAGTGGACAGATGCCCTATTCTGAGCCTCACACGGTCTGCATGTGGTGCTTTGGCTAAAACACAATTCTAATTCATGCAACAAATGTGGCCACATGCATGGTGTGCCAATACCATCATAGAGTTTGTGTCAAACCTTTTTATCACCCGCACGCATGATGCATGTTTATGGTTATGTTTTGGATAAGGTAGAGTTTTCCATTGCACTACACATTTCCTCCCATACCCTTGATTCCTTGGGTCTTGAGGAAGCTATGCCAGGATAAAGCCCAAACTATTGGCATTGTTGTCTAGCTAAGAAATTTGTGGTACTTAGACAGTGCTTAATTTGAGCTGGTGGGGGCCACCAGAACTCATTTGTGGTGGCTGGCACTTATTTTTCTGCATCATACAATTGCAAGTGCAACAGAGGGAAAAATACACAAAGCGGAAAGAAGGAGGAAGAGAAAGATTGAAAAACCATCAAAATAAAGAGAGCACTAGTGAGATAAAGTGGTAGAGAGTGTCTGATACTGGATTAAAGAGGCATGAGGTTAATTTAGGACTACCCAGCCTTGGTATTCGGCGCACTGACATTCAATTGCACGGCCACTGACTTCTGAACAGAGCCCTGGGCATTAAAACCTTTTTCAACTCTGTGTTCGTGGTCCTGAGGACTATAGCAGCTTTTTTGCTCAAGGCGGTGACCTCTTTCCATCTGGTGCAATCTATCGCACTTTCGTACTTTTGTTCGTCCACCCCATCCCACCATGGAGCAGGAGAGATTACACCAGTTGAACCCACGGAGGGAGGTAATTTACAACATTGACTGGACTAGAGAGATCAGATTTGACGGCCTGTTTGTTGTGTATGTTGGCAGCACAAAGGGCAAGATGGTCCAAAAGAGGACTGCATAATGCTAGATCGTCTTGTGTATCAAAATATGTTATGCCCTACTTAAAAGGACCAGCAGGGAGAACCTGCACTCACTCTTCCATAGTGAAGTCTTCAACATCAGCACTTGCCAGTAGAGTCTCTGTGGCTGAAATTTGTCCTGCATGGGCATATCTTCACACTTTCGGTAAGCATTATTTCTTGGATTCAGAATAGAGAAGTGATGACATGTTCTGTGCTGCAGGATTTGCATTGTCTGATCATAACTTCATTTTTTTTTGTTTAATTCTTTTTCTTAACATTTTTAGCATTTTGCACAGTTTTAGGAAAAAATCCCGACAACATACAGTGTGTATGTGGCAGCGTTAGTCAGTCGAACATGTACAAATACGCCATCAATCAATGTATGACTTTTGAGTTACATGGTAGTCCATTACAAGAGTCCAAGAACCACGCCCCCTGATAGAAGGGGGTATCTAGACCCAAAGACCGCATCGCCAGAGTATATGAACACAGCTAGAACATGATGCATTATGCGTCAACTGTGGACATAGGGTACAACATAATGAGGACAGCATAAGATAATGAGGGGTGGGAGGAGTCGCCTGTGACCTGTTTCTGTGCCTAGTAGAACGTGTGGGGGGGGTGGGGGTGGGAGTCTGACCATTGCTTCATTCCCACCACCTGGGCATAACCTGCATTACCAATGTGATGATGTACCCAGGTAATTCTCCCCACTCCCACAATAAGTTATTGATCCACCATGATGTTTCTCTAGGAAGTGCAAGGAGGCTAGATTTTTTGTGTGTGACCACAAGTGAAACCATGTAATCACCGAAATATGTGCCTTGGAGGTAGTAAATTTATAAGGGCCTTGTTTGTAAACCATGAAGCTTGCTGCCTCTTTTCATACCATGTTATCATCAAATACAATTGACAACTGAAACTGCCACACTTGTGCATTTACTATCTGATAGAGAATACTAGCCGCAGATTCCTTAACGTAGAATTATCCCCAGGCATGAGACTGGACCTGGAAAATGTTCTTGGCCCAGCATCTCTTCACGCCGGGGGGCGGCACCACGTGACTCCGACCGACGTCTTCCGCGGGCGTGACGTCAGCGAGGTCACAGAAGCCCCACCCCGGCGTGCTGATGTCAGTTTCCTTCTTTTCCGTGTGCCACGCAGATCCGGATTGTGTCCCTTGCCTGTTTTCAGGCCTTCTTTTAATGCTTTGCGTTTCCTTTGGGAACAGTGTGCGAATGCCTTCGGGATTCAAGACGTGCTCATCTTGCGCACCCCAGATGTCGGCGACTGACCCTCACCCCATTTGTATGTTGTGTTTGGGTGAGCACCATGACTCCACGGACTGCGTGTCAGCAGATGAAGCCGAAGTCCCGGCGGGAGCGCCGGATGAAACTCCTCTCGGCTCGCATGTCCAGGTCGGTGTAGTCACCGCTTCCGTCCCCCGCGGAAGGGTTCAAGTACCCCTGCTTCCGTCTCTGACATCGTCCCTCTCCGAGGCCGCAAGGGCGTCGCTTGCCTGTTGGTAAGTGTCGCAGCTTGTCCCCGAGGCCCGGTCCCCGCCCTGTGGGGGACGCGGGTTCTCCACGGGTCGTGCCGCTCTACGGCGCTGTGCTGAGTCTTTGATTAGTCTTCGGAGGCCCCCTCTTCTCCAGAGGTTCGGCAACTTTTTGTCTCTTCTTCCCCGGAGAAGGGACGCCGCGTTGTGGCTTTTTCCCCGGGGTCTTCCAAGGAGGGCTCTTCGCCGTCCCCGTGCCCACAGTCTTCCCCAGTGGTGCCTCAGGTTCCCCACTCGTCGGTCAACCTTCCCGCCCATCCCCCCCCACCCCCCTTCCGAGCTTGGCCTTTTCTTCCTTCGGTTGGGCTGGGGGACGGCAGACTTAGCTTAAAGCCGTCGCCTTTCGAATAAAAATATTTTTAAAAAAAGAAAAAAGCCGTCGCCAACGGAGGAATTGCTCTCCCCACCGCGTTGCCCTACGGAGGCGAGTGCTGCCTTCGCCCGGACTGTCTCCACGGCCGCGGGGATTTTGCTCATGGGCGACCCGGCTTCCCATTTCTCCGCGGATCATTTGCTTGAGGTTCTCCATCAGGGTTCTGGTGGAAGGGAGCTGCTTCTTCCCTTCGAAGCTTCTCTCCATGATTATCTCTTGGGGACCTGGGGGCATCCTGCCACGGGGGACCCGGTGCCCCAGCCACTTCTGCACCGCCACCATCCTGCTCCGCATGATCCTGTCTGCCTTTCCTTCCATCCTTCTACCAGGGGCCCTCTTCTGCAGACTGCCTGTCCCTCCTTGCCATCGGTGTTATCTCCTCCATCACGGGAGGCCTGTTGGTTAGATTCATGGGGGCGTAACATCTTCGCCTCCTCCAGTGCTGCCTTGTGCACACTCAACACGCTTTGTGTGTTGGCCAGAGCACTTCCAGCTTGTGGGATACTGCAGAGTCCCTTTTGTCTCAGCTCTAGATGTCTCTGAGGCGCTTGGTCGCACTATGGCTTCTTCGGTAGCCCCCCGTCGCCATGCTTGCCTGAGGGATAGTGTTTTCCCTGAGAATGTTAGGGAGCGTCTTGTTGACCTCCCTTTCGATGGCGCTCTTTTGTTTAACTCCCCTGCGGATTCTGCCATTCAGCGGTTCCTTGCGGGGCTTCATCCTCCTCCTCCTCCTCCCCCTCTGTGAACCTGGGTGTCAGTCCTCTGCTGTGTTCTTGGAGGTGTTCTCCCATTGTTTTCTGGGGTCTAGTATTCGGAAGCCCCGGTTGTGTATTCTGTGTGGTTGGTGTGCCTTCAGAGTCCTTTGGTTGGCCCTTCGGTTCTGTTGGCTGCTGGTTAAGCCTCCTTTTTTTTACTTGTGGTTTCGGCTTTTGGTCAGCCCGTGTGTCTTCTTTAGTGGCTAGTTGGTAAGCCGTCTGCGGTTTTACCCGCAGGCCTTTCTGTTTGTCCTCTGCTGCAGAATTTTGTCCTAAGAGGTGTTCCCATGTTTTCTTGGGACGTAGCATACTCTATGTGGGGTACTTGTAGCTATTACATAGCTTTGTCATGTGCTGGGAAGATGTGGTCACCCTTTTCGGGTTCCTTGCTCTCCTTGGCGTCACGGTATATCGCAGGTGCGGTCTGTGTCAATTGTCTTGGCGCAGCTTGCATTGCGCCCTGGTCTGTCCTTCCCCAGGTTAGCTACGCCACTAGACCAGTCTGGCCTGCTGTCTGCGGCATCGTGTTGTGGCGATTCCGCCCTTCTTCCGACGTGTCGGTCTGGGCCTCTGTCTGGTGTTCCGGAGGGACTGGCTTTCCTTGGCTTTCTGTATTCTGGTTGACGTTCTGGCTGGGCCCGTCCTCCATGTCTCTCGCGCTCTCGCGCTCTCTCTCGCGCTCGCGCTCTCTCTCGCGCTCGCTCTCTCTCGCGCTCGCTCTCTCTCTCTCTCTCTAGCTCGCTCTCTCTCTCTCTAGCTCGCTCTCTCTCTCTCTAGCTCGCTCTCTCTCTCTCTAGCTCGCTCTCTCTCTCTCTCTCTAGCTCGCTCAATCTCTCTCTCTCTAGCTCGCTCTCTCTCTCTCTCTAGCTCGCTCTCTCTCTCTCTCTAGCTCGCTCTCTCTCTCTAGCTCGCTCTCTCTCTCTCTCTCTCTCTAGCTCGCTCGCTCTCTCTCTCTCTAGCTCGCTCTCTCTCTCTAGCTCGCTCTCTCTCTCTCTAGCTCGCTCTCTCTCTCTCTAGCTCTCTCTCTCTCTCTCTCTAGCTCGCTCTCTCTCTCTCTCTAGCTCGCTCTCTCTCTCTAGCTCGCTCTCTCTCTCTCTAGCTCGCTCTCTTTCTCTCTCTTTCTCTCGCTCGTTCTCTCTTTCGCTCTTTCTCTCTTTTTCTCTCTCTTTTTCTCTCTTTTTCTCTCTCTCTCTTTTTCTCTCTCTTTTCTCTCTCTTTCTCTCTCTTTTGCCTGGTCCCACTTCCTTCATGGGTCAGTGTGTGTTTCTGGACCGGCCCCTCCGTTGGGGCGTGTCCTGGCCTCTGCTTTCGACTTGCGCCTGGCTTGTTCTGGTGCACTGCTCCATGGTGTTGGCTGCTGCTGGCTGCGCATGCCTGCTTGTTCTGGTCTACCGTCGTGTTTTGTGCACCTGTGCCTTTCTTCTTGTGTCTGCGCTAATGGCAGTGGGGCCGTTCCTGACTTGTCCACTGCTTGCGGCCGAGGTGTGTTCAGCTGTTTCCTATCGCTGTGTGTGCTTCTTACGGCGGGTCCTGCGTCTGGTACTACCTCTTCTGGGGTTCGAGGTGGTTCTTTTGTTGCTTGAGGCCCTTCGGGCGCTGTTCGCACCTGCGGGGTGTTGGGCGGTTCTCCCTTAGTTGGGCTTGGGATCTCTTAGCCTTCCCTTCTTGTTCCTGTGGCATGTCCCCTGCTGGGGCCCTGTGTTTCTCCTGCTGGGGAGGCTCTCTCGCAGGCCCTCCTCCCTTCTGGGTATGGCATGGGTATCTATTCTACGTGAAGGAATCTGCGACTAGTAGTCTCGATCAGATGTACAAGTTACTTACCTCCGGTAACGATGTATCTGGTAGAGACGATTCTAGCCGCAGATTCCTTCACGACACGCTCTTCCTCCCCGTTCTGCGAGGACCCTCAGCTTGATTTTCTGCACTCTCCTCCCTCTGGGTGGCTTGTTTTCTGTGGGTGTCCTCTTCGCTTTCTTCCGGTCAGGCTGTCCGGTTCTGCTTGATTGCTCCATCCCTCTTTGTTCTTTTGATACATGGATGGTTGGTTTCTGCGTGCCTTTGCTTCCCGCCAGCTGGTTTCTCTCCAGTGTAGGGGCCTCCTTTTGCTTTTTCCCCCCTCTGTTTGTTTGGAGTTTCTGATCCCCTTGCGGTCTTCTGCGTTGGGGATTCTCCCTCTCCCTCTCTCTTTCTCTCTCCCTCTCCCTCTCCCTCCCTCTCTCCCTCTCCCTCCCTCTCTCCCTCCCTCTCTCCCTCTCTTTCCCTCTCTCTCTCTTTCCCTCTCTCTCTCTTTCCCTCTCTCTCACTTTCCCTCTCTCTCCCTCTCTCTCCTCTTTCCCTGCTATGGCTTTGTTGCTGTGGCCTTCTGGTACTTTAGTGCCAACTGGTGCTATCGCCTTGGCTTGCACAGTTGTTCCTCAAAGTGGTGCTCTGCTCTTTCCCTGCTATGGCTTCACTGCTATGGCCTTCTGGTACCTTTATGCCAACTGGTTTAGTTCCTCACCCTTTGTTTCTCTCTGTTTTGTTTCTCTTATTTTTTCGCACACTGTTCCCATGCTCTCCTCAGTTTTGTTGTGATGACTCCGCGTTGTGGTGTGGAAAAGTTCTCCAAAGCAAACTGACGTCAGCGCGCCGGGGTGTGGCTTATGTGACCTCGCTGACGTCACGCCCGCGGAAGACGTTGGGGCGGAGTCGCGTGGTGCCACCCCCCGGCGCGCAGAGATGCTGGGACAAGAAAATCTTCCGGGTCCAGTCTCACGCCTGGGGATAATTCTACGTTAAGGAATCTGCGGCTAGAATCGTCTCTACCAGAGACCTCGTTGCCGAAGGTAAGTAACTTGTACATTTGTAGGTACATGAAACTTTACATGCATGGTAATATATCGTTTGAATTTCTCTACCTAAATTCAAGATAAAATGCTCTATGGTTTTCCAAATAGATGCCTGTATAAAGAAAGCAAAAATAAAATAATAACTAAAACTTGTGTGTATAGATATAAAACTTGCTCATCTGATCATCGCAGTCATTGAAAGGAATAGTTGCTAGGCTCTTGAGTTTGGCCATGTCTGAACTAATTGGAAATGATTGGGTGATGTTGGAGGAGAAAGATTGGGAGAGGGTAAATTGGGGGAACGGAGCAAGGTTGAGAAATGATGATGTGGTCAAAGGTGTGAAAGCTGCTAGGGAGTAATGAAGTGGGGCGACAACTTGAGAAGATTTCATAATTAGAATGATTGGAGAATATTAAAGTGGTGATGACTAAGGAGTTAGGGCGTGCAACTTTGACTTTAAGATGTTGGAGGGTTACTAATTTGTGAATGTTACAGTGCTGACGACTAACAGTCTTCTATTCGGCAGGCTATAGACAGCATTCACCAGGTGGGTGTGTACTGTCTGGCTCTGGTACCTGCCAACACCCTGCCAAAGGCTCCCCTTGGTGGCATCCATATCTCTGAAACGAAACAGCGCTTCCTGGATGGGGCGCTTCATCCCTGCAACGTCCTCATGTGCCCCCACACCTGCGTAGGCAATCTTCCCAAGCCCCGTCAGAAACAACCAGGTGAGTGCTTCCTTTTTCTGTTGTATGTGTTGTAATCCACCTATTGCTCAGTCACCTAGCTCTAAATGCACATTAAACATTATACCCTAGCACAGCCACACCAAGTTTACCCAATGCCTAATGGAGGTCAGCCGCTCTTATCCCAGCACTTTTAAGATTTCAACCCGTCTCCCATGAGATTGTTGCCCTGTCAGATATTTGCCGCTCCATAGGTTTCATTTTCCTTCCCTCACTGAAACCTTCATTTGGATTCGGCAATTGGCTTGGGTTATATATCAATTGGGCTGTGGTTGAGGGTCTTTTTATAGTTAATTCACTCATTTGTTTTTTTCTTAGTATGCGGAGTATTTGTGTTTACTCATCTGTTCTCTCCACTTTCTCCATCATTTAGTGGTTTTTTGGCTTGCACTTCTTTTTCTAGACCTCGTAAGCTTACTTTGCTTTCTGATTTAAGCAGTGGTTAATTTGTAAATAATAAAGGCCAGCTCTCGTCCGGAGGCAGCTTGCACCAGTCCATTTCTCCTGTTAACACCGCCTACAACAGAACCAACTACTAACCATGAATAGGGAGAGGATGTGGCATAATGGCCACAGCTGCTGACTTCAGAGCTGGGGAACCAGATTTGAGTCTCTGCGTTGACTCAACATCCTGTGATTCTCTGAAAATCACTTAATATCCTGTGCCTGCAAAAAATGAGTGTGTCCTTAACTGGCGCTCATGAAAACCTCAAATTCAATAGAGTTTGCGCTATATACACCAGAGTTTATGATTAAGTGCCGATGCTGAGCACCGGAAACCACTGGCTCAAATTAAGTACTTCATTTAAGCATAACACTTTATTTTATTTTTTTGTGGATCTCGCTGAGACCCTCCAAAAATTCTTCCACAGTTATTAGTCATCACCACACTAAGTGCAGAGGAGTCTCTACTTATGTATGATGATGTGTTTTAAGCATCACATTTTATGCATTTCTGTCTCTCTTGTAGATGTTGGTCCGGCTTCCATGATAGTCGGTAACCTCGTTGCTGGAAAGCGAATTGCTCAGGCTTGCGGTAGAGATGTGACTCAGCTGGAAGATAATGAGCAGGTAATGTTCTGTTTTCCACATTCAACCTGCATTCTGTGAAAAGTTCACAGATCTCTAACATCAGAGCCAAGATATGAACAAGAGCACAGTTTGGATAGCCGGACAATATAAGAGTATATGCTTACACCCATTCAACTGTCCTCTGGAGGCAGTGGTTCCCATTTGATAGATAACCTGTTTCTGTATATTGTGTCCTCAAGTGCCTGCATCAGCCCAGGCAGAAATAACACAAAGCTTATCATTGCTGTCTTATGTCATTGTATCACACACAGCCTATAATATTTTGTATCTCGGACTGGACCTACTCAGTCCAACTTCAAACTTTGAATAGTTCTAGTATGGCAAACACATGAAAAGGGAGCCATGGAAGTCACTTTTTATGGCCAACAACTATTCTTGTGTCTGTTAACAAGCATGAGTATTCATGCTTCAGTGTATTTCCTCAGCAGTGCCGGAGCCTCAGAATGTCTGTCAGAGTGGAGTCTGGATGTGCTGCATCTCAGAATTCATCTGTTTAGGGAGGTGTATGTTTTTTTTTTTACATTCTCTTCCTCAGTTTCTGCAGGCTCTCATTAGCATGTGGCTTTATGTGCAGAAAGGATGGTGATCTGTTTGTCTTAAAGATTTGTATTTGAGTCATATAGAAAATGGCTTTCTATATCTAGTTATTATACACTCACAACCGGCTAATAGTTGTAATGCTAGCCTTTGGGTCCATTTGAGGTGATGCCAATCTAATATGTGCTCAAGTTCCCTATAGACAATTGTTCCACATTGAGCATGCAGAGACTCCACTGCCTTTAGAAGCAATAAACAAAATGTGGATGGAGTGAAAATTCTTAGATTATGTACCATGCACTTAACAGATATACCAGACACTTGCCTTCTTTCATTCACATTATGCAGTTCCTATATCTGGCTGATGTCTTGCAATGGAGAGCACAGACAACCCCTGATCATCCTCTATTCCTGCTGCTTAATTCCAAGGTGAGAATCTTCGTGTGTCAAGTGAATGTCGCCATAGAAGATAATGTGATTGGATTTGTGGGGAGGGAAGAGGCGGGAGTGGGTTGCCATGAGATAAGCTGGGAGTGCGGGAGGATGTGTTTGTGCTTTTGTGTGTGTGTGTGTGTGCTTTTGTGTGTGTGTGTGCTTTTGTGCGTGTTTGTGTTTTTGTATTTGTTTGTGTTTGTTTTCCTTCGCGGAAGTGCTGGTAGATTACCCCACCAGGATGTATTGAGAGCTTAGCAGTACTGGAGGGTGTTAAGCAATGGACAGTATATCTACCACTCAGGGTCCAAAGATATGAGGGGCACAAACAGCAGGGATGTGCCTTGGGTTACACAGTTCTAATATGCTGAGATTTTGACAACAGATCTATGCAACTGTTTTATTTACTTTGACGTCTCTCCAACACACAGGGCACTGTGGCCAGCACCTCAACATGCCTGCAGCTGCATAAGAAAGCGGAGCGAGTAGCAGCTGGTCTTTTAGAAAAGGCTAGGGTCAGTGTGGGGGACCATGTGGCACTGGTGTACCCTCCAGGTAAGGACATAGATCTCAGTCTTTGTTGTCAGGGGCACAAAATGGCTCTGGTATTGCCTTCATGTAATTGCAATGACTCAAGGCCTCCACTGAGGCACAGTTCATGGTGTGAGCCCGAGACGATTTTTTGAATCCACTTAAGGGCGATGATACCCGAAAAGCGCTTGTGGTGTTGAGTTGACAGTGTGTTTCTCGTTCAGTACTTGTCCCAATATTCATTTTGAACAGTGAAGGATTTCTGCCTGTAAAGGGATTCTTTTCATCTCTGCATGTCTGCTTTAAAGTTAGATTTATGGTTATTGAAGGTAGGCACCTGTTAGACCTGGCACTATTGGCGTGAGTCCCCCTTCCATTTTTCGCTTTTGTCTCCTCTGTTTGCTGGTGTTAGATGATCTGGGCGCTGTGCCACTGCCATTCAGTGCCACAGCGTGAATGCTCCCTATGGTAAATTGACTATGAATTGGTATAATCCTAATTGACCCAAGGAACATGACAGGGAAGTCTAATTTAGTATGCCTAAGCTCCAAATATTAAAGTGCATCTTTTAGTGACAATTATTTTTACATTCTGTGTTTAAAACTACCACTTTTGGGAAGTAGGTATCTTCTTGCCTAAGCCTTCCCGTGTGCTCTGCTGTAATGTGTATTGGCTGTCTGGTTTTGGAGGGTCAGGGCAGGCTGAGACCGACCTGGATTAAATAGAAAGATCTGCGGTTGGAGTATGGGGAGGGGTAACCCTTTGATCTGAGCAGGGCTGTGCCGTGCAAGGTGAATGATGGTTCCACCTCCCACTGTGCGTCTGATGGCAGAACCCCTCTCCCTGAAAGGCAGGATGTAGCCTTGTAAATAAAGTGCTCCAGGACGACACCAAACTGGTTCTGGCAGGGTTCAATGATTTGTGAGTTTTTGAGAACAAAGACTTTTGGGGTATAAAGATCTGTGCAAAAACCCCTGTTACTTCGGGATGTCAAGACGAACCTCTGTCCATATAACGAGAGGGAAAGTACTTAGAAACTTTCAGCCATCTTGCTGAAGCAACTATCCAAGAGCGTGATTTGAGCTTGCCTCCAGCTGAAGTCTCAGGGACATTAGACTTCACCCATCAGCTGTCCGGATTCCTATTTGAGAGGGATTCTACTCCCGCGTGAGGCCTCTGTTGAGAATTCCAGAGCCTCTGGTTCTACTGTGGGGAACGCGGGCTGAAAGTCATCGCATCGCTACTGTGGGGGGCCGACGCAGCTGAGGAGCTGTTGCCCCTGAGAGCCCGCATTTGCCTGTGTTACTAAAGTCATCGCTATAGGGGGCCGCCGAAGCTGAGGAGCTGTTGCTGCTGAGTGCCCGCATTTGCCATCCCACGAGAATCATCGCTATCGCGGGCCGCTGCAGCTGAAGAGCTGTGCCACTGAGTGCCCGCATTTGCTGTCCTACGAGAATCATCGCTATCGCGGGCCACTGCAGCTGAAGAGCTGTGCCGCTGAGTGCCTGCATTTGCCGTCCTACGAGAACCATCGCTATTGTGGGCCGCTGCAGCTGATGAGCTGTGCCACTGAGTGCCCACGCTAGTCATCACTTCGAGGATCTTGTTATCACCTGGGGCTGCTCGCCTGTCAGCGCCGTCCCAGGATTATTGTGAGTGCACACCGCAGAGCGCTACAGCGGGGAGCTGTGGCTGCTGCGAGTCTGCCTGTCATCACCGCGGCTTCCGTGTGAGGCTGCGTGCCGTGCCCCTTTAAATCTCCGGTACATTGTGTATCACCGGGTCGCGTGGGCCCCGTCCTCGAACTAAGTTCGTTCCACACGCTTTTTGAGTGCCTCTATTTCTTTGAAGTGAATCTGTAATTATGTGCATTGTGGTGTCTTGATCGCTTTTGAGCCTTGTGTTAAGCCTATATAAAGATACTTATTTTTCTGTAGCTACTTGTGTGGTGTCCCTTTGTAGTGTCTTCACTGCGTTGTTGTGTATGGTCTGAGATAGGCCTGTCTGCTCGTGCTACGTTACCACAGGGTTGAGCAGGGGTTATCAAAGGGTGTAGCCCCTTACTCTGACTTGGGAAGAAGGATCTCTATTTGGACATCAGCGCCAGCCGCTGTCAACTAGAGATCCCCATTTCTAACAGCACCTTTACTTTGTAACAATGCTGGCTTAGTCAGGTAAGAAAGAAGTTCACAATGCTTATGATTACAAATAGTACTCATCACTCCCAATGTGTCTCGTGAGGGATAAGTAATATCCTAAATCTAATGTCAGTCATCAGCCTTGCCCAAGAGGGACCAGAATGCCAGAAATGAATTGTGATTTTTTTTTTTACCAGATATTATTTTATTTTTTTATGCACCTGAAATTTTGTGCCAGTCCTTAAATTTGTTAAAATGATGCCTGTGCTCCATTTAGACTGACTCATTGTCAGTGAAATTGCTCTCCCTCCCTCGCAGCTCCACCATTAAGTGAGGCCTGGCCCTGCACTATCAAGTGTTGGTTTGAGGCCCTCCTCCACCCGCAGGTTTCCCTGCGCCTCATCCCTGGTGGTCCAGTGGACCTCTGTCTCCATTCTCTTTCTCTGCTTTTTCTCTCCTCTTTCACCCGTTTTTTTCCCTCACTTCTATCTCCCCCCTTCAATCTCCTTCTGGGTCTTTCCTCTATTTTCTGTCGTTTTCCCCTCATTTCAAGCTCCCCCCTTCACTCTCCTTCTGTGTCTTCCCTAAGTTTTTCGCTCGTTCTTCACCCTCATCTCAATATCCTCCTTTTACTCTCCTTTGTCCTCTGTCTTTCCTCCACTCTTTCTTGTACTTTTGCTGCCTTATTTGCACTTTTCTCTCTTTTTGCCTTTTTTCTTTTGCCTTTTTCAGCCCGTTTTTCCCCGCCGCTGCTGCCCCCACGGCCCCTCCCCCCCCCCCCCCCAGCACGACCAGTGTGACCAGCCAAATCCAGCTCCGCTCCCGCCTCCCAGCTGTCCATCCCTCCCCGACCCCTACTTAATGGCGGCCGCTGCGGGGACAGGCGAGCAAGACCACTGACTCATTGTCAGTGAAATTGCTCTCCCTCCCTCGCAGCTCCACCATTAAGTGAGGCCCTCCTCCACCCGCAGGTTTCCCTGCGCCTCATCCCTGGTGATTCTCTTGCTCTGCTTTTTCTCTCCTCTTTCACTCGTTTTTTTCCCTCATTTCTATCTCCCCCTTCACTCTCCTTCTGGGTCTTTCCTCCATTTTCTGTCGTTTTCCCCTCATTTCAAGCTCCCCCCTTCACTCTCCTTCTGTGTCTTCCCTCCGTTTTTCACTCGTTCTTTACCCTCATCTCAATCTCCTCCTTTTACTCTCCTGTGTCCTCTGTGTCTTTCCTCCACTCTTTCTTGTACTTTTGCTGCCTTATTTGCACTTTTCTCTATCTTTTTGCCTTTTGCCTTTTTCAGACCGTTTTTCCCCGCCGCTGCTGCTGCCCCCGCGGCCCCTCCCCCCAGCACGACCAGAGCGACCAGCCAAATCCAGCTCCCTTCCCCGCTCCCGCCTCCCAGCTGTCCAGCCCCCCCCGACCCCTACTTAATGGCAGCCCCTGCACGGCGCACAGCGGCTACGCCGCCGGGGCACCGAAGGCAAGCCTGTCTGTGCCCGTCCGCGACCCGACTGCGACCCGCGCCAGGAACCCTGGATCTCTGCACCGCCAACGCTACAACCCAGCGGCACTCCACGCTCTCAACCCAGGCCGCAACAACAACTGCAAGCTAGCATCACCAGCCGACACTCATGGACCCTTCAGCTGTCACCGCTGCCGGCACACCTGCAGCACTGCCAAGACCATTGACCCAGCGCAATCCGCCCGCAAGAACACAACCAAACCGAAGACCCTGCAATACATCCTCCTCAACGTCCGATCCCTCCACAAACACGCCACCGAAATCTGGGACCTCCTTGACAGCACTACCCCGGACATAGCATTCTTTACCGAAACCTGGACCAACACCACCTTGGGACCGGACATCGCCCTCGCCATTCCCCAAGGATACACGATCTCCAGGAAGGACCGCCCCACCCGCCGGGGATGAGGAATCGCCATCGTCCACAAATCCACCCTCCGCCTGAGCACACTCCCCGACGAGCCCACAGACATGATGGAACACCTTCACTTCAAGATACTGGCCAGCCCTACCTCCACCCTCCGAGGAACCCTCATCTACCGACCCCCTGGACCCCGCGGACTTTTCGCCAACTCCATCACGGATATCATCTTCCCGCATGCCATCCTGTCCACCAACTACACCCTATTGGGAGACCTCAACTTCCACCTCGACAATCAACTGGACCCCAGCACCACATCCTTCCTGGACAACCTCCACAACATTGGACTCCACCAGATCGTGACCGAACCCACGCACTCAGCAGGACACACCCTCGACCCCCTCTTCACTACAGGAAACTCAATCACCTTCAGCCACACCACCAAACTCCCATGGACTGACCATCGATGCGTCCACTTCACCTTCCACAGACACCAGCACCTGCTCCCACGAAGAAACTGAACCAGAATCACCAAAGACCAGCTAACTTCATCACTCAGCAACTCCACCCCAACCATCACGGCAAACGACGCCAACACCGCAGCCCGAACCCTGCACAGATGGCTCTCTGACAGCGCCAACACCATAGCCCCCCTCAAGAAAAACAACAACACCCACGCCAAGAAAGCTAGATGGTTCACCACTGAACTTCGAGAGTCCAGACGCACTTGCCGTCGCCTCGAAAAGGCCTGGAGGAACACCAAATTCACAGAAGCCCACAACAACTTCAGAGCCGCCACCAATGCCCACCACCAACTCATCAGAAAAACGAGGAAAAAAGCGACTGAAAACAGAATTCTCCACTCATGCACACAACAGCAAAGAACTGTTCAACATCATCAAGAAGTTCGCCCAACCCACTAGCGAGTCCACCGACATCCCTCCCTCACAAGACCTCTGCGACAAACTCAGCACCTTTTTCCACCACAAAATCAAGAGCATCTACGACAACTTTGACGAAGACAACCAACACACTGAACCCTCACCAACCACCCCCGACACCCTGAAGCCAGCGATCGACAACTGGACAGCCCTCCCCACCGAAGACACACTGAAGACGATGAAGTCAATCCACTCCGGGGCCCCCACGGACCCCTGCCCTCACCACATTTTCAACAGAGCCGCCGACACCATCGCACCCATGCTCTGCCACACCATCAACCACTCCCTGGCAACCGCCTCATTCCCTGATGACTGGAAACACGCTGAGATCAACCCCCTCCTGAAGAAACCCTCGGCGGACCCCACCGTCCTCAAAAACTACAGACCCATTGTGAGAAGTTGGCCTGGTATATGATGTTCACTAGTTAAAGTGACCACCCTGTACCATGCCAAGCAACCCTTATGGTGTGGTTGTAAGTCAACCTTTTCGGACTAGCTGCCCTAGTGGTAGCGTAGGCTAAGCAGTCTTTGAGGCTAAACTCGTGAAGCGTGTTAAGCCAGCTGTTTTACCAAATGCAACCCCCTTTTATACCAATGAAAGGACACCACACAGATATATATTCAAAATATATATGTATTTATTTCTCAAAGTAACCCCTAGTCTCTTTATGAGCACAGGAGCACAAATCGTCAAACAAGATTACAGTAGAATACACAGAAGTTGCACTTTATATGGATAGGCCCTGGTGGCCACTCGAACCATATACTAAAATAGTGGTATAAGTACCACGAACAGAAAAGGGAAAAGGCCTAGGGCCTCTAGAATCGCTGGGCCTACAAGGAGCTAACTTCAGTTAGTGACCAGGAGGTCCACGGGTGGCGTGTGCAGAGCAAATAGTCACACGCGTGCTCCCATAGGTTTCAACGGGTGCGTAAAAAGTACAAAGTTCCTGCAAAAAGGATCTTCCGGATGAACTAGGAACTCAAGATTTGGAACACAGGCACTAGAGATGTAATACTACACTTGGGCACAGGAGTGCCAGCTTTACCTCACCCACAGGAAGCGGGTGCATAGGCCTCGAAGTGCGTCGGGTTTCTTCTATCTGTTCCGTGGAGCCTGAAGACAAAGATGCTGCAGGCGGTCGGTCCGGGAGAGATGCGGTGGATCCAAGAGTGGATCGGAGATGTTGAAGACCTGTAAGCAGAGGAGACAGTGTTCAGTCACTAGCCAGTGACCAGCGTGGCACCAGGTGGGTACCAGGCAATGTCGGGTGCAAACAGGAAGAAAGGTGTAGCTTGTCTCTGCAGCCACGTGGTCCCTGGAGGTCGACGACGTCCAGGAGTCGGTTCACGAGCTGTCCCACGCAGGCTCTCGCTGTCGGCGGTGTCGGCGACTTGATCAAAGCAAACAAGCCTTGGCAAAAGCAATTGTTGTAGGAGATGAAATAAGCTGATGGGTCTGACCAGCAAGGTCAGAAGAACTGCTCCTTTGGAGGGGAGCAAGGGCCAGTCTGGAGCAACCAGACCAGCGGTGTATTTCGTAAAGTTCGTCGCCAAGATGGCTACTGGCCAGCGGCCCAGCAACCGGTTAGGCGCGTCGAGTGGCAAAATGCAGAAGGGCCCCACGCAGATCGTGGAGATGCTGGAGGGCTCACCTTTGGTGCAGATGCTGCTCGGGGGTTGGGCTTCTCAGATCCCAAAGCACAACTTGGAGGGAGCCTCGGTTGTTGCACTTGTCAGCTTGTCGTGGTCGTTTCAAGATGGCTGGCTCCACGTGTCTCGGTGCCTCCACGGGTCTCCTCTTTTCAGGGACTGTGGATCGGGCGGTGAGAGGTCTGGAGGTCCAGGTCTTGTCAGTCTCTGGGCTCGGGCTCCGGCGGGAGGCGGCGGCAAAGCAGACGTTGATTCGCTGGATGGTGCTTGCGTTAGCAAGGTGGTCACTCCCTGACCACAGGGGAGATTTCCTTCAGTCTTCTGTGCAGCAGAATGTCGAAGTTCCCGTCTTCTTCTTAGTTTCAAGTTGATTCCAGGATGTCTGAAGTCTTAGGACACAGCTCCTACCTTTAAGCGGATTCTAGGGGCCGGACTACCTGCTAGGTCCCTCCCTATGGGTGGGACCAGGAAGGGGGGTGGTTACACCCCCAATCCTTTGTCCAGCTCGCCCCAGGCCCGGGACTGGTGTGCCCCAGGACCGGTTTGAACTGGCATATGCACCGAGGCTCCTTGTGAGCCACAGGCATGTCTGGTTTCTTTCAAGCCCTACCTGACCAATACACAAAATCCTGTCTGGGGTGGTGCATGCACCTCCCCTGGCAGGAAACCCTTTGTCCACACCTCCCAAGCTGGAAGGACTCCCAGCAGCAGGAGGGCAGACTTGTGTCTGTGGTGGCAGCATCCATTTTGTGGAGCTGAGGCTATGTCTGATTTTACCCGGGTTTCAGGTACTGTACATGTCGTGTCCCTCTAGAAGGGTGGAATGCTAACCCCGTCGCCAGAATTGGCGAGGGGTTAGTAGTCCAATTCGTATGACACCTTACTCGACATGTTTTGATAAAGCCAAACCAAAGATAGCATTTAACCGCGAGGTTCATAATGCACTTAAGAGTATATGGTATGACGATATCTGGAAACAGTAGAAGGAAGTTGTTCCGACCACTGCAGACAGGCTCAGCTCATGCCAGAGCACCATCTCACATGGAACCAAGCACTCTGCCTTCAGGATTGTTAAGGCCTGCCATAGGAGTGACTTATAGGTTACCAGGTGTCCCATTTAAGGTTAGGTATAGGTATACTACACCTAAGTAAGAGGTGATTACACCAACTTACCCCAGCTGAGTGATCAGCCAGTTGTGTCAAATTGTTAGGCCAAGCCTGGGGTGGCATAATACATGCTTAAGCCCGTGGTAGGCCTTGGATACACCAATGCCCTGGGTACCTAGTGTACACTGGTACAGGGGCTGACAGGGCGATCCAACCAATTGGGTATGTACCTAGGGTACATGGAGTCCATTTTAAAGAGAGAACAGCCAGGCTGAGATCCTGAATAGCAGGATCTCAGGCCAACTAAGTCGAAAAACCAGCTAGACACTAGGCAAAAATTTGGGGGTAACCATAGTCAGATATCCACCTTCCTACACCCATCTCCCTGCTCCCGTTCCCAGCGAAAGTCATCGAGAAAGCCATCAACAGCCAACTCACCACATTAATCGAAGAGCACAACATCCTCGACTCCTCCCAATCCGGTTTCAGAAAATAACACAGTACGGAAACCGCCCTCCTCGCCGCAACAGACAACATCCGTACCTTACTGGACAAAGGAGAAACAGCAGCCCTCATCCTCCTCGACCTCTCAGCGGCGTTCGACACAGTCTCTCACCGCACCCTAATATGCAGACTCCACGACGCAGGGATCCAAGTCAAAGCCCTCGACTGGATCCGCTCCTTCCTCTCCGGCAGAACACAGCGGGTCAGACTCCCCTCTTTCCTCTCAGACCCTACACCTACCACCCGCGGAGTCCCCCAGGGGTCCTCCCTCAGCCCTACGCTCTTCAAGATCTACATGGCTCCGCTCGCCCCCATCGTCAGAACCTACTGACTCAACATTGTGTCATACACTGACGACACCCAACTCATCCTCTCCCTATCTAACGAACTCAACACCGCCAGATACATATTTCGAGAAGGCATGGAAGCCGTCGCCAAATGGATGAAAAACAGCTGCCTACAACTAAACACCAACAAAACGGAAGTACTCATCATGGGCCCAAACCCAGATGCCTGGAATGACGCCTGGTGGCCCCCCGTCCTCGGAATCCCGCCTACCCCCGCGCATCACGCACGCAACCTGGGAATCATCCTGGACTCAGAGCTCAAAATGGACCGCCAGATCAACTCCGTCTCGTCCTCCTGCTTTCACACCCTCCGCCTCCTACATAAGACTTTCAAATGGATCCCCTCGAACACAGAAAGACCGTCACTCACGCCCTGGTCACCAGTAGGCTCGACTACGGCAATGCACTCTATGCCGGAATAAACAAAAACCTCACCCGCAAGCTACAGAACATCCAAAACGCCGCCGCAAGACTGGTCCTCAACCTGCCAAGACACTGCCACATCTCCCAGCACCTGCGAACACTCCACTGGCTCCCCCATCGAAGCTAGAGTCACCTTCAAGATGCTAACCCACGCTCACAAGGCCCTCCACGACACCGGACCAGCATACGTGAACAGCCGACTCAAATTCCATACACCCAAAAGGACCCTACGATCAGCCCAGCTCTCCTACTCAGTGGTCCCCCGCACCAGAAAGACCAGATCGGGAGGGCGCTCATTCTCCTTCCTTGCGGCCAGAGCCTGGAACGACCTTCCGCTCCATCTCAGACAGATAACATCGCTCCCCGTCTTCGCAAGCAAACTCAAAACCTGGCTCTTCCACAGACCCCCTCCTTGATGGACTGGAACCTGCGACCCCCCCACACCTTGAGACCCTTACGGGTGAGTAGTCACGCCTAACAAACACCTGATTTGATTTGATTTATCTAATTCTTACTTGGATCATGTCTGAGCTCCAAATACAACATGCTCAGTTACTGCATGAAAGACGTTTTTGTATCCTCTCATCACTGTTGTTTATCTTGGTGGACTACATGAAATTCTGCAAATGCCCTCCCAAGATTATCCAAAAATAGAGAGTAGGCTAAGTTATCGATCTCTGTTAAAATTATGAATACACTGGCCTATTTACAATGGCATGACAAGGGTCAGTGGCCATACATACTTTACAGTGTTGAGAAATCTTAGTCTTCCACTGATCTGGACTGCTCAAGCCCTTGTGTAAACCATAATGGATTCCAAAACACACCTCCTTTATATGAGGTTTCACAGTAAGAAACCAATATTCCAAAAATATGGCAAGGGTCAAGGATTAGGTCACACTTGGAGTTTGTGATGAGAGAGTATACAAGGAGGAGTCACTAATATTGGTTCTCTTGAATGTAGATGACCGACTCTTCAGTTGAGCTTACAGTTCTGTTTTTCTTAACAATTACGACAGGGCTAGTTAGATTTAAGCTAATTCTAGTGAGCTCCAACACTTACCGTAACGCCTTTGTACCTCTATTTGTAAGTGACATCTTGATTTAATGCTGACAGATGTGATAAAGAATCCTACACAAGCAATCTTAATCTCTTCTATATCTTTCCACTGCAGTAAATCATCCAACAGCCTCACAGAGCCAGCAGTTGGAAATATAGAGCATGGATGCAGGATAGTTGCTTTTCATGAGTGACATTTGGTGACATATGTACACTAATGCATAATCAAGAATATGAAAGTTATGAAGTATTGTCTTGTTCTGTTGTTCTGATCCAGCGAATATAAAGTGTGTGTGTTTAAATAGTCAATACCATTGAGTCTTTTTGTTTCCTATTAACAGGTATTGACCTCATTGCAACATTCTATGGGTGTCTCTATGCAGGCTGTGTTCCCATTACCGTTCGGCCACCTCACCCACAGAATCTGGCTACCACTCTCCCCACTGTCAAGATGATTGTAGAGGTAAAGACTGTCTCTTTTTGACTGTCTCTTTTTAATACAGTGTGTGAAAATGGGGGAACGTTCAGTCTGTGTAAGAAGAGAATTTTATTAAGTGGTTGCATTTCACCAAAATCAAAGTGGATGTATATCGTATCTGTGGGCAAGGTAAGCCTTTCCAAGTAGATGAAAATTATTTTAAAAGTAGGCTTTACGTTTTTTTAAGCACACTTTCCAAATGCACTGAAGTAAAAAACCTTAGAAGGTTAGTAGATCAGTGATGCGCTGAAGTACACTATTGTGAACTGTGCTGTGTTACCAAAAGGCGACTTTCCTGTTGTATGTTTAAAAGCCATTACAGTGAACAAAGCTAATTTTGGGGGTCTAGCCTGCATATAGCTTGCCACCCTACCATTGGTCTAAGTGAGCACTGCTAACCTCAAAGGGATCCCTAGATATTGCCAAAGGTCTAATGTGCAGCTATATTATGCTTCCAACTCTCTTTCCATTTGTATTACTCACAGGAATAACAAAAGGAATAGAGTTTGAGGTCCGCAAGTGTTTTATGAAATCAGTGGTGCAGTGCAATCAATTGTTTGATGAAAACACATCCCTGCATTTTTTGAAAGGGAACAAATAATATTATGTATTAAAAAACAGATGTTATAGACATGTTAAAAGATAACAAATGGTGTGTGGCTCGTGTAGCTTTAGATACACATGCTCTGCATACTACTGCCATTCAGTGTTGTGCTCGGACGTGTGCAACTTGTTTTTCTTCAAATTCTTTTGAGTCACGCGGTATATTGAGTGACTCTGCTCCATTGTCAGTTTGTTTTCTTCTGTTATCTGGTTCAGATGTGCGTCACTTAAGCTCTGGTGCGACGCCACGTGGTGATCATTATGGGATTGTTTCAGTTATTCCATTGGCAAGAGACAATTGTTTTTTGCATTCGGTTCACCTATGTTGTGGCTCTGTTCGGTTGTTCAGCAGAGTACTCCTCAATGCCCCCATCTCAGGGCCTCACCCCTCCGGGCCGTGTCACCTGATTCCATCCTTGCGAATGGACAGGACTCTTTCAGTACTGTCCACACCGTTATTCAAAGTACCTGTGGACAGACCACAAACAGGTCTGCAACCCCTGTCTATTGCCAGAATATGTCGCAACCGCCTGCCTCGCCTTCTGGTCTAACAAGAGCCTCCGGTACCAGCGCAGTCGGCGACTGGTTCGACACACAATGGCTCATCAATAAAACAATGACACTCTAGACCTCTTTGGTGATGACGATGAAGAGGAGCTGGAGGCCGTCCTTTCAGATGACCAGCCGCTTCACTTGAGCCCAGAGTGGAGTTTTCCCTTGGCTGCTGAGACCGAGGACCTGCCCCAGCCTGGTCAACCCCAGAAGATGTTGAGCATGAGTACAGTTTCCCAACCGGCTACCCTTTGTCCTCGTTCACAGGCCGAACTCTGCTCCCTCGGGGACCAGGTGTCGAGCCCACAACCCCCGCAACAGCCATGTGGTCCACCACTGCCCTCCAGCCATGGCCGGCACCGACACACGGCTTTGGAGCTGACTCTGCTCCCAGCGCCGAAACAGCCTCACTTGACCTCACCTTCCTCGGGCCAGCAGCTCCCTCAACAGCTACAGGTTGCTCAATGTCAGTTACAAAATATCCTTGGAGTAGAAATACCACTCTGCGCTGAGACCTCCATTAATGCCAAAACTTCTTGATGTTGACTCGTACATCCAAAGCTCCTGTAAGGACCGCGAGCAGCCAATTCTTTAGCGCCTCGAGGAGGAGTTAGATGCTCGGCAGAACATAATTTTCATCCACCCACAGATGGGCAGTATTTCAGCAGAACCTGCACCAAAGGTAAAGGACACCCTTCCCCCCCACCCAATAAGAGAAAACTCATCTTTGAAGAGCAACGTGCCCTGGAGCCGCCATCAACTCCAAAGCTGAAGAAACACCAGGACAGGGGCACCAGTCCTTTCTTGTCCCCCTCCTAGTCTTCCTCAATCTCCTCCTCCTTTCCCTTCTTCTCCTCTTCCTCCATTATCACAGCCTCCTCCGTCACTCCACCACTACATAGACCACCACCGCAACTTTCACCAAAGGCCTTTCCAAATTCATCTTGTGTGGGGGTAGCCCTCAAATCCTTTGGATCCTTATTATGCTCCATATGACCCTGAACCTAGGGGTAATCCGTGGGATGACTATAATGTTGTCCCTCCAGGGGACAATGACCCATATTTGTACCCTGCCCAGCCATACTCTCCCGATGACACCACCTCTTATCATGAGGTTATTCACAGGGCGGCATCCTTTCACAAGGTTGTATTTACATACAATTCCTGAGGAGGAGAATGTTCTCGTTGAAATGCTTTCTAATACCCAGCATTCCGCCCAGTTTCTCCCCATGCTCAAGATCATGTTAAAGTCCATTCCGGAAATCTTCAAAAACAAGGTGAAGGCCAGAGTGGACACTCCGAGGGTAGATAAAGCCTCTGCACATAGGGCCCCTCAACCACAACTGCTCCGATAAGGAAAAACCCAACACCTAAGGACACCTCGCACCCGTTGCCCCTAGGCCTTGGAGAACAGGATCAAAGGTGTCCCCACGTCTCCAGCATCGCAAGGCTTGAGCTCACTTGCTGGTTCAGCCCTACTGGCCTCCTGACCAGAGTCTGCTGCCTCTTTCACGTACCTGTTTACCTGTTTAAAGAACTTGTTCTTCCTTCCATAGGATAACATTGCAGAACTTAGCTATTGCAGTATCACTTTTTAAAGTGAAAAGAATTTATATTTAAAACGTACTTACCTGAACGATTTTCCTCTGATGCCTAAATGTATATAAAGATCCTTGCTATTTTTATAAATTGATGTGGATCTCATTGAGTCGTCTGTGTCATTTATTGATCATTGTGTGTATTTCCAAATGTCTTGAACTCTTCTTGGTTAAGCCTAAGGCTTCTCGCTCACACTACTCCCTAATAGAGCACATTGGAATTGCATAGCAAGCTGCTGTCCACTTGTAATTGAACCCCTGAACTCTTTACACTGTATATCAGATGTTTGATATATCACATAAAGAGCAAGCTTCCTACACAATTACCTGCTAAACTTTCTGATGCCCTTTTGTTTGGTCTTTTGCTAGCCCAGCAAGGCCTTCAAGTGGGCACAGTGAAAAGTCTCTTTCACCCTACTTGTGTTTACCTGATCAATCATCCTTGTTTAAATCACCAGTTGCAGTACATTTTCTAAAAGATCTAACACGTTTATCCCCAAACCACTTATGTTGCCTCAGTGGGACATTAATCTGGTTTTGACATTTCTTATGTGCACACCTTTTAAGTCAATGACAGTTGTTCCTTGATACTCCTTACATTGAAATTCGTATGCCCCGTGAGTGAACTGCAGACATTGTCAATACGGCTTGTTTACCTCCGTTTTTCCCCAGACAAGTTGAGAATACTAGCAAGCATTCCTTCCGAACGTTGTGACACCTTTTTCACTCTGCCAGCATTCTTTTTTTTTTTTTTTTTTGAAAAACCTTTATTGACGTTTCAATCATTTACACGTATGGGCCTACAACCCCCCGGGGCCGGCCGCTAGGCAATCAGAACAATAAAAGCACGTGCAAACACAGGCGGCACCTCGGAGAGCAAAGTCTACAATACAGTATAGTCCGGCCAATGAGCCGCTCAGGTAGGACACCAGGAGAGAAAAGGTTTTTCATTTTATAATAAAACGAAACAGTAGGATCAGGTGCCAAACAGTTTCCCAACAGCGATAAGGGCTAGGATAAGAGACGCAAGCAGCAAGCAGCAATACATTGAATCAATGGCGCAGACACGGGAAAGTACGGATAGGGAGAAATATCAAAGATAGTTGCGCCTACAGGTCCCCGTACCTAAAGCCCAGCGAACCCCCCGGAAACTGCGGCACACATTAAGAGCAAGCGATTCACGATAAGAGAGGTGTACCGCGCTGATCCCAGAAAAACAAGCAAAAAGAAACAGAGAAGAAAAAGGAGGCCATGGAAAAAGAGATAAAGACTAAAGAGTCCCCTCCCCCATCCCCCCACCCTGCACCTCTGCGAATGAGTATGGCCCCACCCCCCAGCAGTGTGCCTGTCGACCTGGAACTAGACCCGAAATATAGAAGAGACAGGGAAAAAAGGAGTAAGAAAGAGCCCCCCCAGACGGGGGGGCGGAAGAAATGTAATAAAACTGGAGGAGGGCCTTCAAAACATACCCCCGGCTTCTCCCTCCCGCACGGTGAAGTCTCCCCACGGCAAACAATTAGCAGCACCAAGTTGATCATATCAAAAAAGGAGGGGGGGAGTGGGGAGCATTATGCACCAACTATGCGAATAACCATGAGAGCACGCAACCATGAGTCCGCCTGTCTACTAGGTGACCACTCCCGAAGGATCAGCCTCAGCCTTGACCGCTCTTTGCAATTCTGCCCATGCCTGCCCCTCGACCCAGCACCATGTCCGATGTCCCAAGGTACAGGAGTGTCCAAAAACAGTCGGGAAGCGACGCACACAGGTGGGGTGGAAGTCTCTGAGCATCAGCACGGACCGCTTCATGGGGGGGCGTCTTTTCCAGTGCTGCCCCAGGATTTACACTGCACACAAGGTCCAGACAGGCTGAAGCAGTCGAATGAGACACACGCTGCCGGAATCGTCCCTGGGCCGCCAGAGACCGCGCACGGGACAAGGCCTCCATCTTCCGCTCAGGTCCAATACCTCCGGAGCAGATCAAGCCCACAGTTAGCCGACCACACGGTAGCATACTGTCCGGAGTGTCCGGCTGTACACTAATCGCGGGGGGGGCCGCAACATCTTCCTCCTGTGTGCAGTGTGGAAAGCCACTGTGTACTGGTGGACCAGCATGCCGCCACTGTCCCAACGCTGATACCACACCATCTAGCTTCCTCCCCAGGACCCCGGCGCCATGAGCCAAGGAGTAATGAAGGGCACCAAGGGCCTCCAGGAGGTCGCCGTACCCCAGGGCAGCTCTCTCCGATCGCTCTGCCACACTCCCGACCGTCACACACCCCCAGTCCCGCTGCGTCCCAGCGGACAGGATGGTAGGCTGCATAGTGACAAAATGGCCGCTGGGAAGGCCCGACTCGTATTGGGGCCAGGACCCCGGGACCAACGCCTCAAGGTCCACGTCGCTGAAGACAAGGATCCTGGGGGAGGAACAGATGCAACCGTTGCGCGGTCACGGGCAATAGTCGTCTCCGCCACGGACCAGCTCCCGCAAAAAGCCGGGAGCAGCCCGCAAGGATCAGGGCGAACCAGGGACGGCGTCCGGGCAGCTCACAGTCAAAGGCAGGGGCAAACACCACAGAATCCGAGAATCGCACACCCGGGCATGTCCTCGGTCCGCAGCGCTCAGCAGGGGGGAAGCGACCACAGCAAAATGCAGGCCGAGGGGAGCAACACTCCGGCGGACCGACTCCACCCAGTCACCACAGGCCGCTGTTGTTAAACCGCCGCCCGGCCAAGGCGTCCACTCGAGGTCCCGGCTTCGGGACCGCACGGGCCGCAAAGTTCAATCGCTGATTTCTCCGGCGGTACTGCAGTCAGAAACCTCAGGATCACATGATCGGTTGCCACTTTCGTTTACAAACACGATCGCGTAGCGCAGAATAAGGATCTCATGCAGGATATCCGTGCGGGATGCGGAGGTTCACGGAGCCGGGAATCTACGCTGCCGTCCCGGTCGCCATCTTGGCTCCTCCCTCCTCTGCCAGCATTCTTAACTCTGCCTCATCCCTCAAAGACGAAAGAGAGACTCCCATCCCATACTAAGGAATATCAGGTGGACTGTCTGCTCTTTAATGGATCTTCAGTTGTGAAAAAAACAAGGCATTGCAAAAGAAGACCTTGTCAAAGGGATAGTCTTCTGCTTAAAAATATGCTATGCACTGGCCAAGAAACAAACTCTTGAATACTTGCAGGTCTCTTCCACCGGGGTCAGGTGGCATTGGCATCAGGCGCCTGTTCTAGATAATCTGCCAGGCTGTGACGTGGACATCGGTGTATACGTTTATGAAACACTACTGCCTTGAGAACCATCAGGAAGGTCACTTCCCCAGCTTGTTTCTGTAGGACCTTTTGATCTATGTCGACACCCAGATACTTCACTTCTGGGTGGTACTCATATGGCATCTATTCTAAAGAGAAGGAATCTGCGTATAAAATGTTTCTACGCTCCGCATCTGGGGGCACTTGAAGAGAAAGATACAGGAAACTGACATCAATGTGCAGGGATGGGCCTTACACGTAGCTCCACTCCATCACATCCAGGGCGGCACAGATTCATCGTGGAGCAATATGGCACTACCTGCCGACGCTCTGGAACATTGCTAAAGAATTCTCCCTATCCATTTTGAAGCTGGGGATTTTCTAAAGTTGAGTCCTTTGTTTGATAAGATATCCACCAGGATGAGCATTACTGAAGATAAGTAACTTGTCTTTTTTTCTCCTTGTGCTTCCTGTTTTGGATGTTTTCATTTGTGCTTCCCATTGTTTTATATATATATTACATGTTTTGTATAGTATTCTTTGTGTGCCAACAATGTTGGGTATAATATGATTTGTTCTTCTGTTATAGATAATTTTGTTTGTGCTTCTTCTATGTAGTGCATTTTCTTTTGTTTTTTCACCTGTATTGTATATTGGCCCTGCACTTTGCCATTAATGTAAAATTTAGTTTGTGCTTCATACATATGGTATGTTTGCCTTTCTGTGTTTCTTTGCACTTCTCTTATGCTCCTGTGATTGGGACAGCACTGCCATGTAATTTAATATAGAACCTTATCTTCTGCAGGTTAGTAAATCTGCATGTATCCTCACCACACAAGCAATAACTAGACTGTTACGATCCAAGGAAGCGGCTGCAGCTGTGGAAATTAAATCTTGGCCTACCATTCTGGACACAGGTAATGATCTACACACCTGAGTCACTGGTGAGGTTAGATTATCTAAGAGTTAGCCATGAGTCTACTCCTGCATTGTGCCATAATACCCTTTTATGTTTGTCTGTTGCTGGATGTCGTCCCTCAGTAAGCTTGACAGTCATGCTACGCCACAGAAAGCACTTTGTTAACTGACTGAAAAATTAGAAATAGGCTTGCGAGGGTGACGTCTGTCCCTTCTAACCAAGCTATGAGAGATTGACAATGGCGGAAGCATAAGATTCTAATCCTAGAAAAAGGCCTTTTCTACCTGTATTTCTGTAGGGAAACTTTATCCAACTTACCCCTGCATAAAATTCTATTCAGTCCTTGATAACTGTGATACTTTGCCTTCTTTATGTCTTGTATGTATATGGGTGACTAGTTTGTGTATGTATGTGCACCTCTCCTGTCCTACTCCTCGAAATCATTTGTCTCAGTTGTGTGTGGGGGGGTTAGCCTTCAGATCCTTTGAAGTAGCTGATGCTACTGTGCCAGAGTGAAACTAACCCCTCATGCTACACCGTTTATGATGGTCATACCTCTGTTAAATGGCATTCTTTTATTTCTTCAAAGATACTTTAGTGTAATGTCTCAAAATAGAATAATCAGACAGGATTCATCAGATTGGAACAATTATCACAAGCAGAGGCATTGATTTGAAAAAGTGGCAGTGACTTTTTTGTGTGAAAATAGAACCCCACCCCGCCCTCGATCTGTACCCCCTCCCTTCCACCACTTAAAGGTTACGCAGACAACATGAACATCCAGTTAAATAATAACATTGGAACAATGGTACATCTTTTGCCTCAAGAAAATAAACATAAGAGTTGTAAGTGACCCCCAATTAAGATGTCAATTTGAGTAATTGGAATGCCCAAGGACAACCCAAACTGTTGTCCCATGTCCACCAGATAATCCACCAGGACCTGCCACTGGTTATCAAACTTGCTTTCAGATTCGTTTCTCCATAGCGATCAACATCCATAACTTCCCCGCCCAGTCTTGAACCATAAGAATAGTAGGGGGATGTCCCTCTGACGACGACGACGCCCACTGACTTGGCCCCAGCCCTACAGGCCTTTCTCCCCTCGAACCTGTTCCTGCAAAACCCCAGCGTGTCCAACGGACAGCAACCTCAAAAATCCCGGAGTACCTGCCTGCCTTCACTTTTCAAGCTGTTTCTCCCATGAACACCGGACGTGTTTGAACTGCAGCCTCTGGTAACCGCCGAATCCGTCCCGAGCTCGAGTGGGCAAATACCACAAGGAGGCCCCCCCCAGCGATCCTGACCCGAGATCCGGCGACCCTGACCTGCCTCAAGCCTTCTGATGACACCTGCAGCCTCCATACAGAGGACCCCCCCCTATCGCGACTAGAGCGGGTAAGAAAATCCGACGTCCCAAGGCACCCCTGCACCAGACGCCCCATGGCCTTGTGTGCCCAACCCAGCGGTGCCTAACCAACCCTCGACATCCCAACTTACCCCTCGAAGTGGTGGTCACTCTTGGCAGATCCTCGTTCCCGAGCCTGCAGTGTTTCTTTGTCCCGAAGAATCTCCATTTAAATCAACAGGGCACCCGACCTCAAAACAGCACCCGGCCGCCCTAGTGCCACTGAGGGTGCCCCTTTGGTGCTAACTTGGTCCCAACTTGCCCTGAGCTTAACCCTAGGAGCTTTGCTCCCACAACCCCATGGCCTGCTTGCCAGCAGCCACCAACCGGAGCCCCCCTATCCTCTATAGGATAACATTGGGCCTCAATACTGTGCACCCGGCCGCCCTAGTGCCACTGGGGGTGCAACAACAGTGCATCACTGACCCTGGAAGACCCCTGAGTCTAACTCCAGAACCCTAACTCAAAACACCGATTACCTACCTGGAAACCGATAAACCTCTTTTTCCTTATGGAATAACATTTACACTTTTTCTCCCAAAAAGTTGCTAAGTGTCAACTTTTGAAAATTACAAATATTCCCTAAAAATCAGCCAAATAACCAAAACACATTTTCTCAACTGTTTTCAGGAAATGTCCCAGTGCTGAATCTAGGTATCCAGCACTGAGTAAGAAAAAGTATTGTTAACATAACTTACCTGCTAAGTGAATTTCCTCCAATAGGATAACATTGGTGATTCTATGTGAAAAAGTTTCTAAGAGTCAACTTTTGTTTAAAATCTGTTTTATTTTCTAAATACAAAGTAGAACAGAAGTTCAGATAAACATAGCGTTAAGCCCACAACCCATTTAGGGCCGGCCGCGTTTCACCCAAGGTTCTCCAAGAATATGTAAAGGCATTAGTAGACAATTTGGAACACAGCATGTCGCCTACAACCCTTGTTGGGCCGGCCAAGTGGCATAGTTCATATAGCAATATAAGTTTGTTGTGGGAAGTCTCAGGACCTTTTTTTAAATCAAGAACAATGAGAACACGGGCAAGAGACCCATATAAAGTGGATAGCGGTGAATGGACAGAAAAGGGTCGAAAGAAGAGGGAGTAGTAGAAAAGAGAAGCATACAGCAACGAAAGCGGGCGGGTGGACGGGCAGGTGTGCGCAGCGGTGCATGGTGTTGAGAGTGGATATCTTAATGCTTGTCGAAGGGTGTGTCACACAGGGTTGGTCTGGTTACGTGAGGACCCTATTGGGATCCGACGGGAGTATAGCATCTTCAAAGAGTCGTAGCGCACTAAGCTTGGAGGGAAGATAGCACGCATGCTCTATTTTACAGAGGCATTGGATTAAGGGTCGCCAAACGGCGGCAAAGCGGGTGTCACGTGATTGCAGTCGCGCTGTAAAAAGTTTCATGGTAATTACATGCGATAAGCGCGTGAACCAAGCGGCAATTGGGGGAGTCTCTGTTTTTTTTTCCAGTACAGCGCTATAAGTTGTTTCTCCGCCCCAAGCATGTGAAGTGCTATAGTTCAGTCGCTGCGGGTAAGTGCTTTTAGGTTGGCAGGTTTAAGGCCCAAAAGGATCGTGGTTGCAGACTCAGGCAGGGGGAAGCCCAATACCTCCTTAATATGACGAAGGACTTCCTTCCAGAGCTGGGTCAGGAGTGGACAATCCCACCAAATGTGAATGAAGTCTCCAGATGCATTCGAACACCTCCAGCACAAGGGGGACGCGGCAGGGAACATTTTGTGTAGTCGAGTAGTTGTGTAATACCATTGCATCATAATTTTGTATGCATTTTCCCTCCGTGGGATGCTACGATAGACCCCAGGAATGTCTAGCCAAAGGCGATTCCACTGTGCAGGTGTGATTTCCGTGGTTGATGTCAGTTGCCATTGACGTTGATATGGGTGCGTAGTTAGTATCGGAGGGTGCTGTAGGATCTGGTACGTCCGAGAAATAAGGCCTTTCTTTTCATCGAAGGAACGGACCAGCCGTTCAAAGGGGGTGAATGGTCGGACAGCAGCCTGTTGTATCTCTGGTGAGGACACCCAATGCCGCAGCTGTGCATATTGTAGTCCCGCTCCCAGTGGGAGACAAACTTCCTCCCTCCACTGGGCAAATGTCTTAAGTGTTCCCCCCCTCATACAGGTCTCCGATCACTCTGCATCCACCCTGTAGCCATTTAGCGAACGCTTGCGAGTGGAGAGCCAGAGGGAATAGTGGGTTACCTGCAATGGGAGTATGGGGGGAAGGGGAAGGTAGTTAGTCAATTACGCACGGCTACCTTGTCCCATATATCTAGGACTGTTTTAGTAGGTACTGCAATATAGGCACTGCGGGAGCGCGCGCTGTACGATGTAGCCACGCAAGATCCCAAATGGTTCGCCCAGTTACCGTCCTGTCAGTATGGAACCAGATCTTTTCGCTTTCAGTGGTTATCCACTCAGAGACAAAGCGGCGAAGCGAGGCCCAATAATATTCCAGAAGGTTGGGACACGCTACCCCCCCCCCCCTCTGTCTCGCGGTAACATGAGGCTCTTGTGGAAGAATCGTGGCCTGCGTCTGCCCCATATGAAGCTAGCGAGATCTCGTTGGAGGCCCTGTATTTGGTGTTGCGGGATAGGGGTGGGAAGACATTGGAATAAATACAAGATTTTAGGGAGTATCGACATTTTAGCGGCGTTAAGCCTACCCAACCAGGAGATAGTTAGGGATTTCCATCCCCGTAAGTCTTCCAAGACAGTTCTCTTGCATTCTCGCCAATTCACCTGGGTCCCTGTGCCCAGGGAGGGGGTCAATTGAAGCCCTAAGTATTGGATATGATCCGCGGCCCATTGATAAGGAGCGAGCGTCTTCAAGACTGGTATCTCTTTTTTCGGTATCGTAAGGTTTAAAGCCCAAGATTTGCCATGATTAATTTTAAGGCCTGCTCAAAGGACTGTAGCAGAGTGTGAAGCGCTGGGAGGGATGTATGTGGACACGATAGTGTGAGTATAAGGTCATCTGCGAAGAGCGCTACCTTGTTCTGCCGGCCTCCAAGAGAGAGGCCATGTATGTCCGCATTTTGCCTGATCATCTCTGCTAAAGGCTCTAACACCAGGGCAAACAGCAGAGGTTACAGGGGGCAATCCTGCAGCATACCCCTATGTATGGAAAAAGTTTCTGTAAGTTGTCCATGGACCCGAACCCTAGCTTGCGGGGAAAGATAAGGGGCCATGATCATAGAGATCATGTTCCGGCCCAGTCCGATCTTTTGTAACACCGCGCGAAGAAAACCCCAGTCTGCCGATCAAACGCTTTCTCTGCATCAAGCGAGAGAAGGCAGTCTGGTATGTTCCTGTGGTGTGCTTTCCCCACCAGGTGCTCGATTCTACGCACATTGTCTGTCCCTTGCCTATTGCGGATGAAGCCGACTTGGTCCGGCTCCACAAGGCCAGGCATGTGGGGATCTAGGCGTCTAGCAAGCATTTTGGTGTAGATTTTGAGGTCTGTGTTCAACAAAGCGGTGGGACGATAGGATGCACATAACGTGGGATCTTTTCCCGGTTTGGGGATAAGAGCTATTTCTGCCATACCCATGGAGGGCGTCGGCCCTTTCCGTGTCCGAAAAGGAATTATATAATCGCAGGAGGTGTGGCTGGAGTTGTGCTATTAACATACGGTAGAAGACTAGTGGTAGGCCATCTTGGCCTGGCGTCTTCCCGAGAGGGAGATCTTTCAACGCTGCCGTCAGTTCCTCTGCCGTGAGAGGACCGTCCAATTGTTTGGCATGGTGTGGGTGTATTGGGGTCCAGGGGCACTGGTTCAGAACGTCATCAATGTGGGCTTGGGAGTGCACTTCCGCCGTATAAAGGGCAGTATAATAGGCCCTAAAGGCCTCGCATTTAGCCAAGAGTCAACTTTTGAAATGCAGTAATATTCATTAAAAATCGTACCTCTTAATAAAACGCATTTACTCACCTGTTTTCAGTAAATATCCCAGGGCTGAATCTAGGATCCAGCCCTGTGGTTGAAAAAGTAATCTGAAAAGTAATTAACTGCATTTTACTTAAAAAGCCCATTCATTCGAATGTACTTTACCTGCAATGTGTTGCAAACTGCTTACTTAAACTGTAACCAAAATCAGTACAAGTTATACTGCAATTTTGAACTGTGTTCATACAAGTAATTTACTACTGCAAAGTATTTATATGCTTACCTGTACAAGACTTGCTAGGTTCTAGAAATAAAACAGTATATTTTTTTTATACAAAACAATTGACCTAGAGTTCAGTTCTAGAGTGTGTGAATTCATTTGCTGACTGACTGTGTACATCAAATGCCTAACACTGTCCTCTGATACTGCTGTACTGCTTGATCCAGCTACCACTTTAGAGAGTAAGGTTCTATCTAACTTTAACTTCTGCCAAACCTCTGGAGACCCTTGGACTCTATACACACTGTACCTCACTTTGGGGCAGTATATATAGAGCCAGTTTCTTACACAAGGACACATCCTACAGCCTCCGTCAGCCCAGTAGGAAAAGTATTCTTTTGTCATGACCGTAGAGAAGTCTACATTTTCAAACTTCTCTGCTTTGTCAAAGTTCATTTTGAATCCTTACACCCTGTTGTAAATTTCTAAGCATTCCATCACCTTAGGGACTAGCGCCGGGAGAGGGGAGGAGGTGCGTCCATCAACGTGAGGTTATTATCTGCAAATAAATGGCGAGTGCAGGATATTCAGGTTATGATACAGATGTTTCAGCCTCTATCCTGGATTTCAGTGAGAATGACTCTGAGGCTGCGGGCGTCATGGCCTACTACATCCTAATAGTAACACATACTAGATGGCATATGCGGGCTCTACAGTGGGACCTGAAGCTTCAGTGGGCACAGCATCAGGGGAATCTCTCAGACATGGTCCAGATCTCGGAGGGAACTGCAAAGGACCTGCAGTGGTGGCTAACGAACCGCGATTGGTTCAGAGGCAGAACTCTCTCCCTTCTCCAGCCAGACCTTTACACTAGTGACAGATGTCACTCCTGGGATGGGGCATCTATCTGAAAGAAACACGTTCGTTATAGATTCCTTACCTTAGAATTACCCCCAAGCGTCAGACTGGATCTGGAAATATTTTTCGGCAGCAGTACCTCTGCGTGTCGGAAGGTGGCGTCAGTCGGCTACGCGTTCGTTGTCGGCGTCGTGTTCGCCAGGATGACGTCGCGGCAGCTACTTAGACGCCACCCTCGCGCGCCAACGTCAGTTCTTTCTTTCTCCGCACTAGCCAGCGCAGATCTGGGAAGAGCAGTACCTCAGTAATTAACTTTTTTCTCGACTTTTGTCGACGTCTTGTTTCAAGTCTTAAACTCCGAACAGGTGCAAGAGGGATGCCCGGTTTCAAGGCCTGCGGTTCCTGTAACTGGCTGATGTCAGTGACGGATCCGCACCGCATATGCCTCTTTTGCCTGGAGCGCGACCATGACCCCAAGTCGTGCTCCGACTGTCAGTTGTTGACGTCGAAGGCTTTGCGGGAGCAGTCCCAAAAGCTGCTTGAACGATGGCAGTCGGCTCAGCACCGTTCAAGAGGGAGGTCGAGGGACCCGCCGCAGGACCACCATCAGTCCGGCTCGAAGTAATCAAAATCTTTGCACTCGGGGTTGGGTAAGTCGAAGCATAAGAAGAAGTCGACACTCTTCGCCTTCTCCTCGTCGGTCGACTGACTCGACGAGGCGCGCGGGTGGTACCACTCCCGCGGCTCTGCACGTGGAGCCTGAAGGGACGACTCCGAGCTTCCCTCCCTTTCCGGGACCTGGAGCGACCCCCGCCCAGCTTCATACATTCGACATGCCGTCTTTGGGCGGACCGACCCCCGCCAGCGTGCCTTCGGGCCCCCGCAGACTCGGTTGGGGGGGCCTAGGCCTTCGCTGCTGGCTGCTCTGGCTCCGCAAGCCACCCTTGGATCCAGGCCTGGATCTGGATTGGCGCCGGTTGACCTTATTACGCCTCCACCAGTGCCGCTTCCGACAGCACCACTACCGTGCCCGACGCCGGTCGCCCCCTACCCCCCTACCCCCCCCCCCCCCCCCCTCCCCTCCGGCCCCAGCCTCCTTTCTGACGTGGACACGGCGCCAAACCGGCGCCGAGTGGGTTTTTCGTGTCCCTGTTCACTTCTAGGGCCCCTTTCCAAACACAGTGGCAACCAGAGGAAGATGAGGAGGACTGGGAGGGGTCAGGTGACCCTTTAACTGACCAGCTTGGACTGGAGAGAGAAACTGTGGGATGCCAGTGGTCTTGACACTTCACCCCACCTTGGCCTGTTGTCTCCTCCTACTGTGGCTACCGAGGAGGGATCGTCGTATGCTGTGGTGTTGCGTAGGGCGGCCGAGGCTCTCAACCTCTAGCTTCCTACGGTGGTGGTCAGGACTAACCTCCTGACTGAGGTGCTTCAACCGGCGGCGAGCTCTTCGGAGCTCCTGCTTCCGCTTAATGAGGCCCTCACTGATATCCTTTTAGGCACTTGGTCCAGGCCCAACACGGGGGCTCCCGTGGACAGGATGATCGCCCGACACCACCTCCGGGCGACCCCACTTTCCTCTCCCAACACCCCACCCCGGAGAGCTTGGTTGTCCAAGCCTCAGCTTCCAAAAGTCCTTCCCTACCGCTCCACCGGAAAGGGAATCCAAGAAGCTGGACCAGGTTGGCAAGAAAAAATTTTCTTCCGCCAGCTTAGGACTGCGGTCCATAAACACTGCATGTCTCTTGGGCCGTTATTTGCACTCTGTGTGGGATAAGGTGGCGCAAGTGCTGCCTCAGTGTCGGGAGGATGCCCGGGCAGTGCTCTCTCAGGCTGTTGCCGCAGGGAGAGACGCAGCTAAGTTTACAATCCGTTGTGGACTGGACACCGCCGACTCTCCGGGCAGGACCATTTCAACGTCTGTAGCGCTCAGACGCCACACCTGGATGAGGTCCACTGGCTTTTCAGGGGATGTCCAGAACACCTTGATGGACATGCCCTTTGATGGCCGTCGCCTTTTTGGCGACAAAGCAGACAACGCTTCAAGGACTCACGAGCTACGGCCAAGTCCTTGGGCCTCTCCTCCCGTCCGGCGCAGTCTGCTTTTCGCCCCTTTCGTGGCTACGGAAGGGGTGCCCCGCTATGTCCTGCCCAGGGCCACAGGCCTCAGCAAGGCTCCCAACCTTCGCGTGGTTCAGGACGTGTGAACCAGCATCGTGGTTCAGGGAGCCAGCGGGCAGGCCAGTCCACCAACTCCCCCCTCTGCAGCAGCCGACAATCCCTCCTAGTCTGTCCTTTCAGGCCCATCAAACGCCAGTGGGCGGCAGGATTCCTGATCAGCTTCACCACTGGTGCACCATCACTTCGGACAGGTGAGTTTTGCAGATAGTCCAAAGGGGCTACTCCCTCCCCTTCGAGACTACCCCTCCAGCTATGCCACCTCGTTACCACCGCATGTCGGATGATCATCTGGCCTCAGGAAATTACGTCTCTCTTGGCTAAGAGAGCCATCGAGCGCGTTCCTGTCCTTGAGGTAGGTTGTGGTTGCTACTCCCACTACTTTCTGATTCCCAAGAAGGACAAGGGCCTGTGTCCTATCTTGGACCTCAGGGACCTCAATCGCTTCCTCCGGAAGGGGATGTTCAAAATGTTGATGCTTGCTCAGGTCTTGTCTGGCCTCGACCCGCAAGACTGGATGGTAGCGTTGGACTTGCAGGATGCTTATTACCACATCTCCGTCCTGCCGGCCCACCAGTGTTAACCTGCAGTTCATGGTAGGCCACGAGCATTTCCAATATACCGTGCTCCCCTTTGGCCTTACCAGCGCCCCTCGAGTGTTCACGAAGGTGATGGTGTGGTCGCAGCTCATCTGCGCAGATCAGGGGTCTCAGTCTTCCCCAATCTCGACGACTGGCTGTTGAAGGCGGGATCGCCCCAGGCAGTCGTCTCCCTCCTCCAGACTACGGCCGACCTCCTGCATTTGCTGGGGTTCTCCATCAATGTGCCGAAGTCGCACCTTATTCTCAGAAGCTGCTCTTCATCGGATCGGTTCTGGACACGGTGCAGTTTCGGGTCTATCCTCCCAAACAGCGAGTCTGGGAATATTCGGGCTATGATTCCGATCTTTCTGCCCTTGTCCCAGGTTTCGGTCAGAATGACCCTGAGGCTGCTGGGCCTAATAGCCTCCTGCATCCTGCTGATCAATCATGCCAGGTGGCATATGCGGGCTCTGCAGTGGGACCTGAAGTTCCAGTGGGCGCAGCATCAGGGGAATCTGTCCGATTACGTCCAGATCTCGGAGGGCACTGCTCAGCAACTGCAGTGGTGGCTCACAAACCAGGATTGGGTCAGTGGCAGATCCCTCTCCTTCTTCAACCAGAATTCACAGTAGGGACGTATGCCTCCCTTCTGGGATGGGGCGGCCACATGGGAGAGGCGGAGATCAGAGGCCTCTGGTCTCCAGCGGAGTCCGGGCTCCACATCAACCTTCTGGAGCTCCGGGCGATTAGACTTGCACTGAAGGCATTCCTTCCCTCTGTCCGGGGAAGAGTAGTGCAGGTGTTCACAGAAAACACCACCGCCATATGGTATTGCAACACACCGGGCGGAGTGGGGTCGTGGACCTTATGTCAAGAGACCCTTTGCCTCTGGACATGGCTGGAACATACAGGCATTTCCTTGGTGATTAAACACCTGAAAGGTTTTCTAAACCCCAGGGCGGACGAACTCAGCCGCAGGTGCATGATGGATCACGAATGGCGTCTTCACTCGGAGGTGGTGCAAGGTCTCTTTCAACAGTGGTTAGATCTATTCACCACCGAAGAGAACGCGCAATGTCAGCAATTCTGTGCGTTGGAATCTCCAAGGCGGCACTCGCTCGGCGACGCTTTTCATCGCGAGTGGAGTTGCCGTCTGTTGTACGCCTTTCCGCCTATACCACTTCTGCCCAGAGTGCTGAAGATCAGGCGCGACCGGGCCTAAGTCATTCTTGTGGCTCCGGATTGGGCACAAAGAGTCTGGTTTCCCTAGCTGCTCAACATGGCCATCGGTCCTCCGATCAGACTGCCTCTTCTGGAGGATCTTCTGTCAAAGCAGCAGGGGACGGTCCTCCACTCGAAATTGTCCAGTCTCCACCTCCTTGCGTGGAGATTGAGCGGCAGCAGTTGACGTCTTTCGACCTGCCTCCTGAAGTTTGTGACGTAATCTTGGCAGCCAGGCTTCCCTCCACAAAGACAGTATACGCCTGCAGGTGGAACAAATTTGTGGCATGGTGCACAGCAAAGGCTGTGGATCCTCTTTCTGCCCCTCTTTCTGAAGTACTCTTGTTGCTTCTTTCTTTAGCCCAGTTGGGCTCTGCTCTGGGCACTATCAAAGGCTACCTTTCTGTCATCTCTGCTTCCCTTCGGCTGCCAGATCAGACTTCTCTTTTCAAGTCCCCGATAGTTTACCTTTTCTTGAAAGGCATAGCGCATCTTTTTCCTCCAATTCTATTTGTTATGCCTCAGTGGGACTTGAATCTTGTGTTGACTTATTTGATGTGCGCTCCCTTTGAGCCGCTTCATAATTGTACTTTACGTCTTCTGTCTCTTAAAACTGCTTTCCTGGTAGCCATCACTTCTGCTAGAAAGGTGAGTGAGCTCCAGGCTCTTTCCTCAAAATCTCCTTTCCTGTCTGTCCATCCGGACAAGGTGGTTCTCAGGACACGTCCATCCTTTCTTCCTAAGGTGGTCACTGCCTTCCACGTCAGGCAGACCATTACTTTGCCTTGCTTCTTTCCGCCTCCGCATCCATCAAAGGAAGAAGAGAGGCTCCACCGTCTGGACCCAAAACGTGCGCTCTCCTTCCATCTGGATCGCACAAAGCTGTTCCGGGTGGATGATCAATTGTTTGGTGGCTACGTGGGTGCAAAGAAGGGTCGGGCCGTACACAAACGCACCATTTCTCGGTGGGTCGTGTTGTGTATTAAGGCTTGTTACTCTCTAGCTAAAAAGGAGCCTCCAGTGGGGCTGCGCACTCACTCCACCAGGGCGACGGCAGCCACCACTGCCTTGGGAAGAGGAGTGCCTCTAAATGACATCTGTCAGGCGGCCACGTGGGCAACGCTGCACACGTTCACTAAACACTACTGCCTGGACAGCCAAGTCCGGAAAGACGGCTTCTTTGGCTGTTCTGTACTCCAGTACTTTCTGGTGTGATCTTGGTTCGCAAACCCACCACCGGGGTTGGTATTGCTGGGGTATCTATTCTAAGGTAAGGAATCTTTATCTAACGTGTTTCTTTCAGATGCACAAGTTACTTACCTTCGGTAACGATATATCTGTAAGAAACATTAGTTAGTTATAGATTCCTTACCGCCCCACCCATCCTCCCAGTTCTGCAAACTGATTTCTAGGGTTAAGGACATGCTTTCAGGGCCCTAGTTTTGTGCACCAATGATCAGTGTCTCTGCGTTTCTGGCACGGAAATTAGTGTACAGAACTGACGTTAGCGTGCGAGGGCGGCGTCTAAGTAGCTGCCGCGATGTCATCCCGGCGAACACGACGCCGATGACGAACGCAGAGCTGACCGACGCCACCTTCCGATGCGCATAGGTACTGCTGACGAAAAATCTTTCCGGATCCAGTCTGACACCTGGGGGTGATTCTAAGGTAAGGAATCTATAACTAATGTTTCTTACAGATATATCGTTAACGAAGGGAAGTAACTTGTGCATCTGGGAGAGGTGGAGATAAGAGGACTCTGGTTTCCACCAAAACCCGGGCTCCACAACAACATGCTCCGAGTGATCTGACTTGCATTACAAGCCTTCGCACTCTCTATCAAGAGAAGGCTGGTCCAAGTGTTCACAACACCACCGCAATGTGATACTGCAACAAACAAGGTGAGGTGGGGGTCATGGACTCTTTGCTAAGAGGCCCTGCATCTCTGGAAATGGCTGAAACAGCAGGGTATATCCCTATTGGTTCAACACATGGCAGGTTCCCTGAACACCAGGGTGGATGAACTTGGCCATTGATGCCTAGCTGATCACGAATGGCTTCTCCATCTGGAGGTGGCACAAAGTATTTCAGCAGTGGGTAGAGCCTCGGTTAGATCTGTTGGCCTGATACTGTGAACGTGCAATGTCAGCAGTTTTGCGCACTGAAGTGTTCAAGGCAGCTCTCATTCACAGACGTTTTTCGTTTTGAGTGGAGCTCAGGCCTCCTATACACCTTTCCGCCCATACCACTCCTCCCCAAAGTTCTCAAAAAGATCCGGAACAACCGGGCCCAAGTCATCCTTGTGGCTACGGACTGGGCACAGAGTGTCTGGTATCCCAAGCTTCTGAACATGAGCATCGATCGACCAATCAGACTGCCCCTTCGGTAGGATCTTCTGTCACAGCAGCAGGGGAGGGTCCTCCACCCGAACCCGTCAACTCTCCCCCTTCTTGCGTGTAGATTGATCAGGGACAGTTGATAGCTTTTGACCTTCTTCCCGAAATGTGTAATGTTATTTTGGCAGCCAGGCGTCCTTCCACCAAGACAGTGTATGCCTGCTGGTGGAACAAATGCGTATTAAATTGTACAGAAAAGTCTATCGAGCCTCTTTCTGCCTCCCTTTCTGATATTTGTCTGCCTTCTTGCGGCTGCCTGACCAACCCTCCTTATTTAAATCTCCCATTGTAAATCTATTACTTAGAGGTCTTGTACATTTGCTCCCACCTACCCCTTTCATTATGCTTCAGTGGGTCCTTAATTTGGTTCTCACAATTCTGATGCTCCTTTCGAGCCTCTTCATAATTGTCCCCTCTGGCTGCTCACCATTAAGACAGCCTTTCTAGTGGCAATCACATCTTCCCAGAGGGTGAGTGAGCTGCAAGCTTTATTATCCAAGCCTCCATTCCTGTCCATTTTTCCAGACAAGTTGGGGCCTCTTTCCTTCAGAAAGTGGTAACACCATTCCATTTGGGCCATTCTGTCGACTTGCCCACTTTCTACGTTCCTCTATGTCCCTCAAAACAAGAGGAACAACTCCACCATCTGGACCCAAAATGAGCATTGTTGTTCTACCAGACAAGAGTTCCGGGTGGACGACCAACACTTCGTAGGGTATATCTGAAAGAAACACGTTAGTTGGATTCCTCACCTTAGAATATCCCCAGGCGTCAGGCTGGATCCGGAAAGATTTTTCGTCCGCAATACCCTTGCGCATCGCTAGGCGTCGTCTGCGGTTCCGCGTCCGGCGTCGTGATCGCTGGGATGACGTCGGAGTACTTAGACGCCGCCCTCGCGCACTGACGTCAGTTCTTCTTTTTTCCGCGCCAGTAAGCGCCAATCCGGGAAGAGCATACCCTTTTAGTCAATTTTTGACTAAACTTTTTAAAACTCTTTTGGTTCCATTCTCGTCGACCTCGACTCTGGTGCCGATAGGGATGACTGGCTTCAAAGCTTGTGACTCCTGTCACCGACTGATGTTGGTCACGGACCACCACTGCCGGTGCCTCTATTGCCTTGAGGCCGACCACGATGCAGAGTCGTGCCTCGACTGCCGGTCCCGCAAGATGCTCGAGTTCCGGCAGTCAGCTCCGCGCCGTTCAAGATCCCGGTCGAGGAGGAGGTCGAGGGACCGGTCACGGAGCCGCAGCCATCACCGCTCGTTGGGGTCCAAGTCTTCGAGATCCGGTAAGTCGAAGCACAGCAAGAAGTCGAAGAGGCGACATCACTCTTCTGGCTCCCCTCGCCGGTCGCAAGACTCGGCTGAGGGTTCGGGTGGCACTACCCGCGCGGCTCCATCGGAGCCGCAGGAGTCCCATCCGACCACATACCCTCCGGTCCCTGGGTCTGACGCGACTCCGGCAGAGATCAGAGACTTCCACGTGGCCATGAGGAGCCTGACTCCGCAGTCGACGCCTGCCGGCGCGCCTTCGGGCCCCGCAGGCTCGACTGGCAGGCCTAGCGAGCCGGCGGCTCCGGCGCAGTCGTCGACTCTGGTCCCGATGCCGCAGGTCCCTGAGGGATCCAGGCCTGGATCCCAGTCGGCGCCGGTCGACCTCACGACCCCTCCGCCGGCGCCGACTCTTCCGGTGCCGCCCCCGGCGCCGCCTTCGGACGACGCCGTGCCCCGGTTTAGTCCCGGTCCGGGCCCGGCGTCGGAGCGGCACCTCCCGGTGCCACACTCGACACCGATGGGTTGCAATTTCATCTTCCGCCCGGCTCTGATCATTCCACCTGTATACCAGGAATCGGATGACGGTGACGACTGGGAGGGGTCTGAGGACCCTCTGGCGTGACAGGGCCAGTTATCTCAGGACTGGGCAGACGAACTGGGGGATGCCAGTGGTCTTGACACCTCCCCTGACGCTGGCTTCATCTCTCCTCCGACCGAGCCGCAGGAGTCCCATCCGACCCCATACCCTCCGGTCCCTGGGTCTGACGCGACTCCGGCAGAGATCAGAGACTTCCTCGTGGCCATGAGGAGCCTGGCTCCGCCGTTGACGCCTGCCGGCGGGCCCCACAGGCTCGACTGGGAGGCCTAGCGAGCCGGCGGCTCCAGCGCCGTCGTCGACTCCGGTCCCGATGCCGCAGGTCCCCGAGGGATCCAGGCCTGGGCAGACGGACTGGGGGATGCCAGTGGTCTTGACACCTCCCCTGACGCTGGCTTCATCTCTCCTCCGACCGTGGCTTCGGAGGAAGGTGCTACATTTTCTGTGGTGCTGCGCAAGGTGGCCGAAGCCCTTGGGCTGGAGCTGCCTGCTGTGGCCGTGAGGACTAATCTCCTCACTGAAGTGCTCCAACCGTCAGCAAGCTCCTCGGAGCCTCTGCTGCAGTTTAATGAAGCACTGATTGACGTTCTGAAGGGCACCTGGTCCAAGCCCTCCACAGTTCCTCCTGTGGACCGGAACGTGGCCCGGCGCCACCGCCATGCTCCGGGTGACCCCACTTTTCTGTCCATGCACCCCACGCAAGAGACCCTGGTTATCCAGGCCTCTACCTCCCATACCTCCTTCCCGTCCGCTCCCCCGGATCTGGAATCCAAAAGGTTAGAACAGTTTGGGAAGAAACTGTTCTCCTCTCTTAGTTTGGGGTGTCTTTTGGACCGTTACTCCCACTCTCTGTGGGATACGGTGGAGGACGTGCTGCCCCAGTGTCCGGAGGAGGCCCGGACACGGCTCGCCCAGGCTCTTGCAGAGGGGCGGGATGCTGCACGGCATTCAATCCGATGTGGACTGGACACAACGGACTCGCTGGGCAGGGCAATGTCTACCACGGTGGCGCTTCGTCGCCACGCCTGGCTGCGGTCCACGAGTTTTTCCGGGGATGTCCAGAGCACCCTCATGGACATGCCCTTTGATGGCGACAAAGCGGATAGTGCGCTGGAGCGCTTTAAGGACTCCAGGGCTACGGACAAGTCCTTGGGCCTCTCGGCCCCGCGCCCACAAACTTCCACTTTTCACCCCTTTCGTGGCCAAGGAAGGGGCGCCCCCTCACGTCTGCCTAGCCACCGGCCGCAGAAGCAACCTCCACGCGGTCGCGGACGTGGATTCGGCCGAGGCGGTACAGGGCGACAACGTGCCGGTCTGTCCACATCTACCCCAGCAACATCAGTCTCAAAGCCCTCCTAGTCCGAGCTTTCAGGCCCATTCCACGCCAGTGGGTGGCAGAGTTCGCCATCACCTGCTCTACTGGCGTACCATCACATTGGACAGGTGGGTGCTGCAAATCGTCCGAAGGGGCTACTCCCTCCCCTTCGAGGCGACCCCTCCAGCCATGCCACCTCAGTGCCACCAAATTTCGGGGGATCACTTGCAACTTCTGCAGGAGGAAGTTACGGCCCTCTTGGTCAAGGGGGCCATTGAGCACGTTCCTGGTCCAGAAGTAGGTTGTGGTTGTTATTCCCACTACTTTCTGGTTCCCAAGAAGGGCAAAAGGGGCCTACGCCCTATCTTGGACCTCAGGAGCGTCAACGCCTTCCTCCGGAAGGAGAAGGTCAAGATGCTCACCTTAGCTCAGGTTCTGGCTGCCCTAGACCCTGGAGACTGGATGGTAGCGTTGGACTTGCAGGATGCTTATTTCCACATCCCCGTCCTGCCGGCCCACCGGTGTTACCTGCGGTTCATGGTGGGCCAAGAGCATTTTCAGTTTACCGTGCTCCCCTTCGGCCTCACCAGTGCCCCTCGGGTGTTCACCAAATGGAATGGTGGTCGCAGCTCATCTGCGCAGATTGGGGGTTCCAGTCTTGCCCTATCTCGACGACTGGTTGTTGAAGGCGGGCTCACCCCAGGCAGTCGTCTCCCACCTCCAGACTACGGCCGACCTCTTGCATTTGCTGGGGTTCTCCATCAGTGTGCCGAAGTCGCATCTGAGTCCCTCCCAGAAGCTCCTCTTCATCGGAGCGGTTCTGGACTCGGTGCAGTTCCGGGCCTATCCTCCGGAGCAGCGGGTCCGGGATATTCAGGCTCTGATTCCCATCTTTCGGCCTCTATCCCGGGTTTCGGTCAGGTTGGTGCTGCGGCTTCTGGGTCTGATAACCTCCTGCATCCTGTTGGTGCATCACGCCAGATGGCGGATGCGAGCTCTGCAGTGGGACCTGAAGTTTCAGTGGGCCCAGCATCCGGGGCAACCTGTCCGACCATGTCTTGATCTCGGAGGGCACTGCAAGACAGCTGCAGTGGTGGCTCACGGACCGCGATTGGGTCAGTGGCAGATCCCTCTCCCTACCCCAACCGGAGCATGTAGTAGTGACGGATGCGTCCCTCCTGGGATGGGGGGGGGGGGGGCCACATGGGAGAGGCGGAGATCATAGGCCTCTGGTCTCCGGCGGAGTCTCTGCTCCATATCAACCTTCTGGAGCTGAGGGCTATCTGGCTTGCACTGAAGGCATTCCTTCCCTCTGTCCGGGGAAGTGTAGTGCAGGTGTTCACGGACAACACCACCGCCATGTGGTATTGCAACAAACAGGGCGGGGTGGGGTCGTTGACCCTTTGTCAGGAGGCTCTGTGCCTCTGGACATGGCTGGAACATCAGGGCATCACCCTGGTGGTTCAACATCTGGCGGGCTCTCTGAACGCCAGAGCAGACAAACTCAGCCGCCGGTGCATGATGGATCACGAATGGCGTCTAAACTCTGACGTGGCGCAAGGCCTCTTTCGGCTGTGGGGAGAGCCTTGGTTAGATCTATTCGCTACCGAAGAGAACGCGCAATGTCAGCAGTTCTGCGCGTTGGAGTTTCCAAGGCGGCACTCGCTCGGAGACGCTTTTCGTCGCGAGTTGAGTTGTGGTCTGTTGTACGCCTTTCTGCCTATACCACTTCTGCCCAGAGTGCTGAAGAAGATCAGGAGCGACCGGGCCCAAGTCATCTTGGTGGCTCCGGATTGGGCACGAAGATACTGGTATCCCGAGCTACTCAGTCTGTCGATCGATCCCCCGATACGACTACCTATTCAGGAGGACCTTCTGTCGCTGCAGCAGGGGACGGTCCTCCACCCGAACCTGTCCAGCCTCCACCTCCATGCGTGGAGATTGAGCGGTGGCAGTTGATGCCATTTTGCTTGCCTCCTGAAGTCTGTAATGTTATTCTGGCAGCCAGGCGTCCCTCCACAAACTCTGTATACGCCTGTAGGTGGAACAAATTTGTGGCATGGTGCACAGCAAAGGCTGTGAATCCCCTTTCCCCCCCTCTTTCTGAGGTTCTCCTCTTTCTTCTCTCTCTGGCCCAGCAGGGCTCTGCTCTGGGCACCCTTAAAGGATATCTTTCAGCTATTTCTGCTTTCTTACGGCTTCCTGATCAGCCTTCTCTTTTCAAATCCCCTGTTGTTTCTCGATTCTTTAAGGGCATTACTCACATGTTTCCACCTGTCCCTTTCGTAATGCCTCAGTGGGATTTGAATCTGGTATTGACGTTTCTGATGCGCGCTCCCTTTGAGCCACTTCATAATTGTCCCCTTCGTCTGTTGACGCTTAAAACTGCTTTCCTGGTTGCCATCACCTCTGCTGGAAGAGTGAGTGAGCTCCAGGCTCTCTCTTCTAAACCTCCTTTCCTTTCTGTCCATCCGGTCAAAGTTGATCTCAGGACTCGTCCTTCCTTTCTCCCTAATGTGGTGACGGGCTTTCACATCGGACAGTCTGTTACGCTGCCCACCTACTTTCCGCCTCCGCATCCCTCGTAAGAGGAGAGGCTCCACCGTCTGGACCCAAAACGGGCGCTGTCCTATCTGGACCGCATCAAACAGTTCTGGGTGGACGACCAACTCTTTGTGGGCGCTAAGAAGGGGCGGGCAATGCACGAGCGAACCATCTCTCAGTGGGTCATTCTGTGTATCAAGGCCTGTTACTCCTTAGCTAAAAAGGAACCTCCTGTAGGGCTGAGGGCCCATTCCACTCGGGCTACAGCGGCGACCACTGCCCTGGGCCGGGGAGTCCCCTTGCAGGACATTTGTCAGGCAGCAACGTGGGCCTCACTGCACATGTTTGCCAAACACTATTGCCTGGACAGCCAAGTCCGGAGAGACGGCTTCTTTGGCCGTTCTTGTCTCCAGGACTTTCTGGTGTGATCTTGGTTTGCAGGCCCACCACCGGCGTTGGTATTGCTGGGGTATCTATTCTAAGGTGAGGAATCTAACTAACGTGTTTCTTTCAGATGAACAAGTTACTTACCTTCGGTTACAATATATCTGTAAGAAACATTAGTTAGTTAGATTCCTCACCGACCCACCCATCCTCCCCGTTCTGCGAACTGTTATCTAGGGTTGAGGCCATCCCTTTCAGGGCCCTAGAATTTTTTGGCACCAGTGTCGGTCTCTTGCATGGCTCTGCATTCCTGGCGCGGAAAGCTATATACAAGAACTGACGTCAGCGCGCGAGGGCGGCGTCTAAGTACTCCGACGTCATCCCGGCGATCACGACAACGGACGCGGAGCCTCAGACGACGCCTAGCAACGCGCAAGGGTATTGCTGACGAAAAATCTTTCCGGATCCAGCCTGACGCCTGGGGATATTCTAAGGTGAGGAATATAACTAACTAATGTTTCTTACAGATGTATTGTTACCGAAGGTAAGTAACTTGTTCGTTAAGCGCAGAAGGGTCGAGCAGTGCAGAAATTAACCATTTCACACTAGGTCGTTTTCTGTATAAAAATCTGCTACACACTGGCCATGGAGCAGTCCCCTGAGGGCTTAAGTGCTCATCCCACCAGGGCTAAAGCTGCTACTACTGCGTTCGCATGTGTAGTCCCAGACCTGGACATCGGTCACGTAGCAACATGGGCATCCCTGCAGACGTTTCCAACCACTACTGCCTGGATAGTCATGGGCACTTCTGCCGTTCGGTCCTGCTGGACTTTTTAGTTTAGGTTTGTTTCGCAGGCCACCACTGGGGATGGTATTGCATGTGTATTTATTAAAATGTAAGGAATATGCGGCTAGATGTCTCTATCAGATGAACAAGTTACTTACCTTTGGTAGCACATTATCTGGTAGAGACCAGATCTAGCTGCAGATTCCTAAACGGCCCACCCATCTCCCCACCCTGCAGACAGATATCTGATAGAGACGTCTAGCCGCAGATTCCTTAACTTAGAATGTCCCCAGGCGTCAGACTGGATCCGGAAAACTTTGCGCAGCTGCATTTCTGCACGGCGGGGGCAGCGCCGCACGGCTCCGCGCTGACGTCCACGAACGTGACGTCAGCGGAGCCATATATGCCCCACCCGTGGCGCTGACGTCGGTTTTCTCCTTTCCTGCATCCCAACGCGGATCCTGGAAGACCAGCAGTTACTTGGCCTGGATTTTAGGCCTTTTCGACACCTTCGGTGTCGCCGGAACAGTGTGCAATGCCTTCGGGTTTTAAGGCTTGTGAAGCCTGTGCGCGTCAGATGTCTGGCACTGACCCACATCTCATCTGTATGTGGAGCCTCGGCGTGCACCACGACTCCAAAGAGTGCGGCGCCTGTCATAGGATGAAGCCCAAGTCCCTCAGAGAGCGCCGCATGAAACAGCTGGCCGCACGGCTGTCTGGTCCAGCATCTTCGCGTCGCCGCTCTCCCTCTCCGGACCGGGCTCAGTCCAGAGGTCGATCCCGCGAGTGTCGTTCGAGGGCAGGTAAGCGCAGGCACAAGCGGCAAGCACGGAGGTCCTCCTCCCATTCGCGTACTGGCGGCGCCCGCTCCTCTCGCTCTATGCCAGGTAAGGGCGCCCGGCAGTCGCTTCCTCTATACCCTCCCTTTCCGGGGGTTGGAGCAAAGCGTGCCCAAATGGAGGCTTATTCAATTGCACTCCAGTCGTACTTTAGGTACCCACCTCTCCCTGGAGCGCCTTCGGGTTCCAAACAGGTGGAGGGCACTCATATCGGTCCTCGCCGGTGGATTCTTCCTCGGCACCAGCTGTGTGCATCGACTCCGGTTCCGGAGATGATAGGATGCCGACGGGTCACGGCCCAGTGGGTCCTCCCAGTCGCCCGTCCAGCCCACCCGGTCAGTCTTCGCATAGCCCTGAGCGGCTTCCTGCACTGGTGTCGGAGGCGGCGCCGGCTCCGACGCCCGGCTTGACCAAACGGGCACATTTTGCCGTGGGATCGACGTCAGACGGCGTCCAGGTAGAGTCCCCAATGAAGGTCGTCTATTTCCAAACGACTCCAACCCGGCGTCGATCGACGCTGGTGCCACCGTCCACTATTCCTCACGAGGTTGCTGCTCCTCCCGACTCTTCGGACGTTACTGCGACCTTCACACGGTGTCGATTGACGCTGGTGCTGGCAACAACGCCTCCTGGTCAAGAGGTTGACGCTTCTCTGGATTCCCCGGATCAGGGGCCCATGGTGCAAATGCCTTGTGTTGCATGGCCTTCGGGTCAGTCTCCGGCTCCTCCACTTTTGTTGTCCAGTGGACGGCTTAGTCTTCAGCCGTCTCCTACTGACGGTTTATTATCACCTAGCCGAATGGCAACTGAAGCTGGTGCTACTTACGCACGTGCCATTCACAGGGCGGCTGCTATCCTTGGTTTTAAGCCTCCTGTGCCCCCCCCCCCTGCTGTCTCATCCCTTACTGGATCTGCTCCATATGGTGACCCTGTTGATCGGGCTATTGCTCGTAGGCACCGTCCTGCTCCGGGTGTTCCACTCTGCCTGTCCACTCACCCTACGGCTCAGGGACTCGTTGTTCAGGCGGCCTTTAACTTAGTCTTCATCCGCCTTGCCATTATTACCTCCCACTAGGGAGTGTAGGTGGCTGGATGCGTGTGCTCGCCAACTTTTTGCTTCTACCAGTTCGGGTGTCCGCATCTTGAAAACTGCGTGTATGTTTGCTCGTTCATCCTCGACCCTTTGGGACCTGGTCGAGACCCTTCTCCCTTCTATTCCAGAGGAGCCGCAGTCACAGTTGCTTCGGCTTCTGCTTGATGGCAGGGGAATGGGGCAATTTTCTTCCCTTGATGCCACTGACTCTGTTGGACAAGTTCTTGCCAGATCTGTGGTTATGCGCCGCCATTTCTGGCTGCGCGACAGTTGTTTCCCAGATAATGTTCGGGATGCCCTCAGAGATCTACCGTTTAATGGTGTGGACCTTTTTGATCCCCACGCGGATTCGGCAGTTTCCCGGCTTTTGTCCGGGTTGCCATAACTTTTGCACTGTTCTGTGCCTTAGTTTCCTACACTTCTTTCACAAACGTGTATAGTAGGTTCCCCGTTTGATCAGCTGTTCAGCCTACTCTGATTTGTTAGATTTCAGCCTTATGGCTGGTTTAATTTTAGATTGCTGTCCACGGCTGTTCAGCCTTCTCTAATTTGTTAGATTTCAGCCGTATGGCTGGTTTAATCTCCTGTTCAGTCCTCTGAGAGGGTCCTCAAGAGGGTCCCCTTATCAGGGGTTCACACAAACCCTATGTGGGGTATATGCTGGTGCTGGGCGACTGCCTTGCCTTAGTACGCTCCTATGGAATATTCCTCCCGGACATCCTTCGGGGATTTCCTCCCTGTCTTTTGTCCTGCGTTCCTATTAGCATCGCACTTCGGGTGCCTTTGGTCCCGCTTGTCTGTAGTGCTTCTGTCCTTGTTTTTGCGGCTCACACCGTCTCCGCCGCTGTGCGGCAATGTTTAGTACTACTAGTACAAACTTGGGCACGCAGCCCATATTGGGCTCGTCCTCCAGGGTACTAGCTTAGCGTTTATATCTCTGCTGTATGTGGCCTCTTTTCTCACCACTTCGTCTACAGCGTTTTTTTCCACATTCCCTGCTTCCCCGCACAGGTGTTTCCACACTTCTGCTTTGATCATACTGTGATTTTTCATAGGGCGTATTTCTTCGGAATACTTGCTTCTTGTGGTCCGGGGCACTTCCATTGATCCTGACTGTTTCCATTGTTGTGCCTTTAGCTTGCAGGGGACCGTGTTTCTTCCCCGGCCAGGAGGGGATGTTGCTCTTTCCTTCATGCGGTATCCGTGGTCACTGCCCGGTCTGCTTGGGCCACCACCTCTATGTGGTGTTCAGCTGCCTGGTTCCCGCCGTTGCCCTCTTGATGTCGTGTGCATCTGAGCTGCTCACGCTGCCCTGCAGAAGGCCTTTCCTTTCTTCGTGTTGTCCCAACGTCCACACAATGTGTTTAGGTGCCTTCCGGTATGCTAAGATGTCTTACAGTGTCGCTCCTACTTTGACGCTAGGCTTTGTGCCATTGGCCCTTTCGCCGGTTGTAACAGACCGCCTACGTCTTGGCGTGTCTTCTATTTTACTTCTGGCCTTCTGGCCATGGATTGGTCACCTGCCAATGTTGTCACGTGTGTCTAGTGTCAGGACTGGAGAGTCTAGGCTTAGATTTCCCAGGTTGAGTATACAACCCAGGAGTCGGGCTTGGCGCCTGGGGGGGAGGCGAAGAGTGGTTTCAGTGAGATCGCTCTCTGCCTTCCTCCGTCCTTTACGACTGTAGTCTTTTTCCCTCTCCCAAGATGGCCGCTGCTATGCCAGTCTTTCTCCTCAGTGCTCACTCTGGCAGCGGTGCAGGCATCCTGGGTTGATGTGGCGCGCGCTCGTTCTGAGCGTGGCGCACTTCAACCGTCGAATTTTCCGTGAAGGCGGTGTTCTCTCTGAGCTCCGCGCTTCCTTCAGTTAAGGTTCCAGTCAGAGTGCCTTCAAGGAGGTTTAGGGTTCCTTGGGTACCTATTCCGAGTTTCCAGGATTCTACAGAGTTTCTTTTCATCTGCAAGTTTGGCGGAATCCACAAGAGTGTGGAAGAACCAAGGACTCGCCTTGCCTCACAGCGCCCTAGTTGGGAGGTAAACAAGAAGTAAGGCTGGCGAACATTCTTCTTGAGAAGTAAGTTCAATTATTATCTATATTTTCGTGGAATTGCCAGCGCTCAGTAAAAGCTTCCAGAGACAGTGTAAATAGAAGGACAAGGATTTAAATTCACAGACTTCAACAGAGTTTGAGAGAGTGAGAGTCACATGAATAGGATTTTCATTCTAAGACGTTGCAGCAGTAAAGCCTTCCATCAGCGAGACAGAATTCAGAATAAAGACTGAAGAGTTTAAAGACTTTCTTGTATCTCCATGTAGATGCAATTATATATATATATATATATATATATATATATATAAGGGTACTACCGACGGACATCACCTGCTTGGTTCTGGATCCAGCAAGAGGATTAGGCAGCAAGTTGGAACTATAGAGCATTCAGTAAAAGGACAAGGTTCTTCTAAGGGAAAGACAGGTATAAGAAGACAAGGTGAAGGGAGGGGAGCAAGGTAGTAGGTAATTGGGTTTACATGTGATTCTATTTACAGGGTTTCACACACCACCAGTTCAACTCCTCAGCTCCTTAGAAGACATCTGTCGAATCAAACCAGAGAGTAGCTACCCACTGTGTCAGGACAGGTATAGTGAGTAAATAAGTACCACAACTAATAGTGTAATTAACTGTAGAATAGTTGTTGAGTAACTCTCTTTGCAGGAGTCGTGAGGAAGAAGCTCCGAATACAGTCCAAGAAGAAGACACGGTGCAGTCTCTCTTTTCTGTCCAATTCCCCTTTCCCCCGCTCTGCAGCTCGTGAGCTAATAGCTGGCGGTAGCGGAGTGGAGGAGTGGAGATCCAGCATCTGCTCCTGTGGAATCCGTAGAAGCTGCTAAGGTACTTGACAGATTGAAGTGCCCGCAATTTAATTCCACCTGAGCACGATGGCTGAGGGAATTGATGTAAAGGCCTTGGCCACAGTGTTAGATAGCATTCAAAAGCAGTTAAGTGATACTATGGAGGAAAATAAGTCCCTTAGAGAGGAGGTCAGGAAGTCTGCCCAAGATGCTAGTTATTTGCGTCAACAGTTTGAAGAGTTTTCTGGGGGTTCTCGTTCAGCAGTAAAGGAAGAAAAAACGCCCTCTTTTGCCCCTGCCCCCTCTGCGGCAGAACTCACTACGCAGGTGATTCACGCAATCTCTCCTACAATCCCACTGGCCGCTCCAGAAAGGTATAGTGGGGATCCACACAAGGCCCAAATTTTCCTCACGCAATGTTCTCTACATTACCTCTGTCGGCCAATCATTTTTAAGGAAGACCAGTCTAAGGTGGCGTTCATGCTGTCGTACCTGAGTGGAGATGCCGCCGCGTGGTCCATGCCTTTGGTGAACAACAATGATCCCATTTTGTATGAATTCGAAGGTTTCAAGAGAGAATTTCTACGGATATTTGACAGACGGTCCATCTCTCAATCCACAGATAATGAGTTATTAGATCTTAAGCAGGGGAATCGTGAACTAGTGGCCTACCTGGCTCAATTTAACAAGTTAATTGTGGAAACAAGTTGGCCAGAGGCGAAACGAGCTGCCATATTTTATCGTGGATTAAAGGATGAGTTGAAGGATGGGCTATCACAGATCCCAAAACGTCCCACTGAGGTCTCAGAATTAATTGATTTGGTTCTTCAGATCGATCAGCGTCAAAATGAGAGGAAGAACGAGAGGAGAAAGGAAACTAGATATATACCACCCCGTTTCGACAGAATGAAATCAGAGGGATCCAAGTCTAAGGATTCGTTGTCAGAGGATGAGCCTATGCAGATTGGTTCGGTCAGAGGACCTTTGTCGAAGGAAGAAAGAGAGAAGAGATGTTTGGGCAAGTTGTGCATGTACTGTGGGAACTCCGGTCATTTCGTGAAGGAATGTCCTAAGAAGCCAAAGAACCCTTCCTGGGTAAAAGATCGGCTCCACCAGTAGAAGGGGTTGCCCTGGTGGAAGCGAAGGAACAGTCAACTCCAGATCCGAAATTAGTGGCTAACACCCTGCAATCGTCGGCTCCACATTTAATTTTATCTGTCCAAATAAGGTTTGGAGGGAAGGTCAAGGAAGGAATTTCGGTCATGATCGATTCAGGGGCCACGGGGAATTTTTGTGACATTGGTTTTGCCAAGTCACTTGGAATTACCTTTTTGAGGAAGGAACGGCCAGAGCCAGTGCGAGCAGTGGATGGAACAAGTTTGTCCTCTGGGCCGATTGTTTTTGATTCCGAGGAGATTTTGTTGTGTGGACCCGGACAACATCTTAGTTCTTTGCAATTCAGCTTAATTGATGCTCCACAATTTCAATTGATCTTGGGTCTGCCTTGGCTCACGGAGCATAATCCTCAAATTGATTGGGCAAAACGATCAATTCGTATGAATTCAGATTACTGTATGCATCATTGCTTTCATTCGAATCCAGAACCATCGGAAGCTTCGTAATCCCAACTCTTAGCAAGCTTTCCAAAGACCATTTGTGCCTTAGACACTCAAGAGATTCCACCAGAGTATGAAGATCTCGCCTCGGTGTTTGATGAAAAAGAGGCAGAACGTCTACCTCCCCATCGAGAGTATGATTGCCGAATCGAGCTGGAGCCTGGCGCCTCTCTGCCCTGTAGCCGAATTTACGCGCTGTCGGAAGCTGAGAATGTCCATCTCAAAGAATATCTGAGCAAATATATGGCCAATGGTTTCATCCGCCCTTCACAGTCACCAGTCTCGTCTTCACTCTTTTTTATTCCTAAAAAAGATGGCCAACTGAGGACTTGCATCGACTACCGTGCCCTCAATCTGGTTACCAAGAAGAATCGATATCCGCTACCTTTGATTTCGGAACTTTTGGACCAAGTCAAGGGAGCGAAGGTATACACTAAACTGGATTTGAGAGGTGCGTATCATTTGGTACGCATGGCCGAGGGAGAAGAGTGGAAGACGGCCTTTCGTACACGTTTTGGATTATTCGAATATCAGGTCATGCCTTTTGGTTTGTGCAACGCTCCGGCAGCCTTCCAACATTTTGTCAATGACGTTTTGAGAGAATTTCTGGACCGATTTGCAGTGGTTTACATTGATGACATCCTCATTTTCTCGGCCAGCTTAGAGGAACATATCCAACACGTCAGATCCATCTTGAAGAGATTGCTGGAGAACCAACTTTTCGTAAAATTAGAGAAGTGTGTGTTCCATTCCACGCAAGTAGAGTTTTTGGGATTTGTTCTGTCTCCGAATGGTGTCTCTATGGATGAATCTAAGGTGCAGGCTATCAAGGAGTGGCCCTCTCCACGTTCAGTGAAAGAAGTTCAGAGTTTTCTTGGCTTCGCCAATTTTTATAGACGCTTCATCATCAACTTTTCTGAGCGGGTGGGTCCACTCACCAGACTACTGAGAAAGAAGATCAAGTTTGAGTGGAACGCGGAAACTGAAGCAGCGTTTAATGAACTCAAGAGAATTTTTGTGTCATCCCCAGTGCTGCTCCATCCAGATCCGGATGACCCATTTTTTGTGGAAGCAGACGCTTCCAATTTGGCCATTGGTGGGATTTTGTCTCAGCGCCATAAGCAGACGGGACAGTTACATCCAGTAGCGTTTCGTTCAAGGAAATTAACTGCGGCAGAAACAAATTATCCAATTGCGGATAAGGAACTATTGGCAGTCAAAGATGCGTTCTCAGAATGGAGGCATTATTTACTGGGGGCCAAGCATGTGGTCACCGTTTTTACAGATCATCGGAATCTCCAGTTTTTGAAATCTGCCCGAACTCTTACCCCTCGTCAATTGAGATGGTCCCTATTTTTTGCAGATTATGATTTTGTCTTAACGTACAAACCTGGCTCGGCAAATGGAAAGGCGGATGCCTTATCTCGTCTACATGTGAGCACCGATGTCCCAACGGCAGAAAAAGGTGTAATTATTCCAGTGGATCGAATAATCGGAACACTCACTTCCACAGACATTGAAAAGAAGCTCCCAAGTTTGTTGTCCCCTGAAGAGGAGAGGGATTGGACGGCTAAGGGGAAAGAATTCCAAGTCAAGAAGGGGAGACCCGTCTACCAAGACAAGTTGTTTGTGTCAGATCTGGAACTGCAAAAACAAATCATTGAACATTTCCATGACGAGCCATTGGCTGGGCATAAAGGGGTGAAGAAGACTTTGGAGCTGATTCGAAGAGAGTTCTGGTGGCCGGCAATGGAAGCTCAGGTGCGGCAGTATGTAGCCACTTGCGAGGTGTGTATCAAGGGGAAGACTCCCAGAAGGGCTCCGCAAGGTCTATTACAGCCCCTGCCCTTAGCCCCATACCCATGGCATACCATTTCCATGGATTTCATTGTGGAACTCCCGTCCAGTAGTGGTTATTCGGTCATATGGGTGGTAGTGGACCATTTCTCCAAGATGAGCCATTTTATCCCTCTAAAGGCTCTCCCTAACGCTACCCAGTTGTCCAAACTATTCACTCAGCACATTGTAAGGGCTCATGGTATCCCAAAGATTGTCATCTCAGATAGAGGCCCACAGTTTGTCTCTCGTTTTTGGAGATCCTTCTTAAAGAGGTTGGGTGTAGACTCCCGTCTGTCCACTAGTTTCCATCCAGAGACTGATGGACAGACGGAAAGAGTAAATCAGGATTTGGAGCAATACTTGCGTCTATTCTTGATGGATCAGGAGGGAGAGTGGCCGGACTTGATTTGGGCAGCAGAATTTGCCTATAATAATGCTCAGCATGCTTCTACTGGTTACTCCCCATTCTATTTAAATTCTGGTCGACATCCCAACACTTTTGTAGATAAGGAAGATAGCGATGTACCTGCAGTGGAAACGGTAGTACAAGATCTACATGAGGCCTTTCGGTTAGCTGCTAGGAATTTGTCTAAGGCTAAGTTTTCCTATAAGAGGCAGGCAGACAAGAAGAGACGCCCAAATCCAGTCTATAAAAGGGGAGATCAGGTCTGGGTTTCTACTAAAAATTTACGACTGAAGGGAAATCGGAAGTTTCAGCCAAGATTTGTGGGTCCCTTTCAGGTAGAGCGAATGGTAAACCCAGTCAGTGTAAAGGTTAGGCTTCCTCCCCGGCTAAAGATACATCCAGTTTTCCATGTTTCACTACTCCAGCGTAGTCCAGAGGGTTTTAGGGCAGGTAATTCCCCCTCCCCAGTTTTGGTGCAAGGAAGGGAGGAATTTGAGGTAAAAAGAATTCTTGATTCTAGGCCACAAGGAGGGAAGATCTTCTATCTGGTTGATTGGAAGGGTTGTGGGCCGGAGGAAAGGTCCTGGGAGCCACAATCCAATATCCATGCTCCACGTTTGCTCCGAGAGTTTCATCGCACTCACCCCACCAAGCCCAAGGAGGAGAGGAGGGGGGTTTTGGTGGGGGGTACTGTCAGGACTGGAGAGTCTAGGCTTAGATTTCCCAGGTTGAGTATACAACCCAGGAGTCGGGCTTGGCGCCTGGGGGGGAGGCGAAGAGTGGTTTCAGTGAGATCGCTCTCTGCCTTCCTCCGTCCTTTACGACTGTAGTCTTTTTCCCTCTCCCAAGATGGCCGCTGCTATGCCAGTCTTTCTCCTCAGTGCTCACTCTGGCAGCGGTGCAGGCATCCTGGGTTGATGTGGCGCGCGCTCGTTCTGAGCGTGGCGCACTTCAACCGTCGAATTTTCCGTGAAGGCGGTGTTCTCTCTGAGCTCCGCGCTTCCTTCAGTTAAGGTTCCAGTCAGAGTGCCTTCAAGGAGGTTTAGGGTTCCTTGGGTACCTATTCCGAGTTTCCAGGATTCTACAGAGTTTCTTTTCATCTGCAAGTTTGGCGGAATCCACAAGAGTGTGGAAGAACCAAGGACTCGCCTTGCCTCACAGCGCCCTAGTTGGGAGGTAAACAAGAAGTAAGGCTGGCGAACATTCTTCTTGAGAAGTAAGTTCAATTATTATCTATATTTTCGTGGAATTGCCAGCGCTCAGTAAAAGCTTCCAGAGACAGTGTAAATAGAAGGACAAGGATTTAAATTCACAGACTTCAACAGAGTTTGAGAGAGTGAGAGTCACATGAATAGGATTTTCATTCTAAGACGTTGCAGCAGTAAAGCCTTCCATCAGCGAGACAGAATTCAGAATAAAGACTGAAGAGTTTAAAGACTTTCTTGTATCTCCATGTAGATGCAATTATATATATATATATATATATATATATATATATAAGGGTACTACCGACGGACATCACCTGCTTGGTTCTGGATCCAGCAAGAGGATTAGGCAGCAAGTTGGAACTATAGAGCATTCAGTAAAAGGACAAGGTTCTTCTAAGGGAAAGACAGGTATAAGAAGACAAGGTGAAGGGAGGGGAGCAAGGTAGTAGGTAATTGGGTTTACATGTGATTCTATTTACAGGGTTTCACACACCACCAGTTCAACTCCTCAGCTCCTTAGAAGACATCTGTCGAATCAAACCAGAGAGTAGCTACCCACTGTGTCAGGACAGGTATAGTGAGTAAATAAGTACCACAACTAATAGTGTAATTAACTGTAGAATAGTTGTTGAGTAACTCTCTTTGCAGGAGTCGTGAGGAAGAAGCTCCGAATACAGTCCAAGAAGAAGACACGGTGCAGTCTCTCTTTTCTGTCCAATTCCCCTTTCCCCCGCTCTGCAGCTCGTGAGCTAATAGCTGGCGGTAGCGGAGTGGAGGAGTGGAGATCCAGCATCTGCTCCTGTGGAATCCGTAGAAGCTGCTAAGGTACTTGACATCTAGCTGATGCAGCTCGAAAAAGTGCTTCTTCCGCTATTCTACATACTGGCCCTGTCTGCGTTTTCGGTCATACCGGTTGCCATCTCTCTGGGTTTTGCTTATAGGCAACACATTACATCTGGTGGATCTTTCACACCCTAGGGCCAGTTCCACTTCTGGCGGTGTCATCAGATTCCTTTTAACTCCGGCATATTTAGTATGCGTTTTCTTGTTCCATACCGGCACTTGCTGGACAGGAGTCAGCTTTTTGCCTTCGTTGCCCCCTGTATCTTGCAGGCGCAGGTTCAACAGTGTTTTTTTCACTGCTTTTCCTGGTCCACCGGTAATGGCTTTTTGGTTTCTGTCGACACCTTGGATCCTAGGCTTGGTTCATCTTCCCTTTTCGAAGTTGTGAACTTTTACTCCAGCCCGCGCATTCTGGCACTGGGCTTTCCCTCTCTCAACCCGTTATACACAAAAAGGGTTTTCGTGCTATGCCTTCCATTGTTCTCCCCTCTCTTCTGAGCTTCATGGTCTAGGAGTTAGCTGCGCTGACATTACTGTCCCCACTGTGCTTCGTCACATGATTGACGGCACTGTTTTTGTCACTTTATTGACGGCCAAGTTCTCTCTAGAACTTGGTGGGGTTCAGTCGCAGAACCGCCTCCTCTAGAGGCATGGCTTTGGTATCTATTCTAAGTTAAGGAATCTGCGGCTAGACGTCTCTATCAGATGAACGAGTTACTTACCTTCGGTAACGATGTATCTGGTAGAGACATAGTCTAGACGCAGATTCCTTAAAGCCCGCCGTCCTCCCCGTTCTGCGAGGACCTTTTCAGGTTGGGTTTTCTACGCTCGCCTCCCTTTGGGTGGCTTGATCCTTCTGCAGTGTGGCGCTTTCACTTCACTCCCACAAAGAATGCTTCATTCTGCTTCCATGGCTCTACTCCGCCCATTTTTCTTAATTAGAAGGAATGCTCATGTGTCATGTATCCCTTCCAACTCTACGCCCTGGGTTGTACAGTGTGGGTTCTATTAGTGTTTTTTCCCCACCCCCTGCTCTCCCTTTCTTTATCGCCTTGGGGTCTCTTACCACCCCTGGGCTCCTTGGTTTGAGATCTATTGGCTCTGCCACATTTTTAGGTCTCGCCTGTCCCAGCGCATGCGTTGGTCTGGCGAGACATTTTGTGAGGGCTCCAAAAAGTGCTACCAGGCCAGCCTAGAGCTACAGTTCATGTGCGTGGGCATCGCGCTTTACCGCTATTACTTTCACTTTCGCGGCCGCTTTGATGTTTTCCGTGAGGCTTCAATAGATTGCAGCAGTTAAAACAAGCATTGGCATAGCCAATAGGTCTCGCTTTTGGGACCTTATAAATGTTTAGTTATGCAACTGTTGCATGGCTAAACACTTATAAGGTCCCAAAGGCGAGACCTATTGGCTATGCCAGTGCTTGTTTTAATCTCTTATTGGGGATACAACGTCTCTTTCTGGTGAGGTCTTGTGATGTCACCAGAAAGAGATGTCTAGCTCCTATGTTCTGGACTTGTTATCCTTCACGGTTATACATTAAGGTTGCGGACTTTCTGTCGTCTGCCATGATGTTGTTTACATCTTCATTTACCTCCCAGAGTGGTTGGCCTTCACTTTTGCGGGGTTGCTTCTCAGAGCGGTGCTCTGCTCTTTCCCTTTACTAGTTTCCAATATACCGTGCCTGGCACTTTCTTTTATAGTGCGGTTTTTCATCGTTCCAGGTCTTCATCATTTTCGCACACTGTTCCCATATTCTAACAGTTTTTTGGTGGTGGCTCCGCGTTGCGGCGCGGAAAAATTTCTCCGAAAACGGACGTCAGTGTGCCGGGAGGGGCATATATAGCTCCGCTGACGTTACGTCCGTGGACGACGTCAGGGCGGAGCCGTGCGGCGCCGCCCCCGGCACGCAGAGGTGCTGCTGTGCAAAGTTTTCCGGATCCACTCTGACACCTGGGGATATTCTAAGTTAAGGAATCTGCGGCTAGACTATGTCTCTACCAGATACATCGTTACCAAAGGTAAGTAACTCATTCTTCTAGGGTTAAGGTGACTCCCTTTTAGGGCCCTAGTTTGGACACACCAGTGTGAGTGCAGTTCATGGCTCCACGCTCCTGCCGTGGAAAGTCATGAAAAGTAACGGACATCAGCATGCCGAGGTGGCGCGTATATAGGTGACACGGATGTAATTTCTGGCGTAAACTATGGGGACGACGCTACACTGAGCTGACCGATGCAACATACTGGTGCGCAGAGGTATTGCTCGTAGAAAAATCTTCCATATCCAGTCTCACACCTGGGAAATTCAAAGGCAAGGACTCTGTAGCTAGATCTGGTCTCTTCCAAAAGTAAGTAACTTGTTCTTGTCAAAAGCAAAAAACTGCCTGAACGTTCTAGTTATCAACTTTTATTTTAAGGGTCATACTGCTTCTGAATTTTTGACTGCAAACTACCTCAGTGAGTAAGCCCTGACTGTTCAGCCCTGCTATCCTAAGAGAATCAAGCACTAAAAGAGTACTTGGTCATTAATTTTTAGAGCAACAGTAGGATAGCAGTAGCAAACAACAGTAACAGTTAATGTTATTTCCCTGCATATCCTAACGGCCCAGGTATACTAAGAAGAGGCCTTCCATAAATGAAGACAATATTTTCAAAAATGTGCTTCTTTCTGTCACTCTTACCTCCTTCTCTTATTCTATTTCTGTCACATATGATCCTTGGTTAAAAGTCTCCTATTCAAGTCTTCTGACCTCTTCACAGTCCCCATGTTTTACCTGATCCTTTGTTGGAAATTCCCGATGTCTTACATGACATCTACTAAGCACTGTCTCTGTTATATGGAACTGCTTAACATCAGCCACATCTGACCTCTTGTCCACGTCCTCTTCTCCCTATTCCGACCTCATGGGAGGATTCTTTTCATCTTGTCCTCAGTCACTACTCTGTTTAGTCTGACTCATGAAAGTAATATCTTTGTCACCTTTCGGCTGTCTCCCCCCTCTCAGTTAGAGATGCTATTTGTCAGCAATCTTTCTGTCAAAATATGACCCTCTAAAAAGCCCTCATCTTTTTTGTTGCATCGTTTACCATCTCTACTTTCACCGCACAAATTCAACTTATAAATGTTGTTTAATGATACTTCTGTAACAGGTGCCTACTTCACAGTGAAGGTGTTTTGATGCCGTGCAATCTGCTGTCTCCCCTTTCAAACTGTCTGCCTTAAATCCTTGTACAATGATGAGACATTCAAGCCTCCTCCTAATCTGTGAGATGGTGTTGAATTGTACAGCTCCTTTATCTTTTTGCACTTACCAAACTTAAGTCTTTGTTTACTTTGAACAGATGACCTAGCCAAAAAGAAGGTGCTGAATATTTATTGCCCTCCCTCTCCGGAGACCTTGGCCTACCTGGATTTCAGTGTTTCTACGACCGGGATCTTAGCTGGAGTCAAGGTAGGAGCACTTGCCCGTTCTCTGCCTGACATTTCTGAAAGTTTAATATTAAGGATGACTTCAGTTTAAAGGTGTTTACTTACATGTGTGCATTTTGTTTGTTCCAAGTAAACTTTCCTCCCCGTCTGTTCTACAAATGTTGGGGCGAAAGCCCATTGCATGGCTTTGAACGGCAGTACAAGGGGTGTAATACAGGCCCCTGCAGCTTCTGCGATGCAGATGGGCCCCAATACTTCAGTGGGCCCCCCAATGCTATGGTGACCCCCTTTAAGCTCAAAGCGAGTCAATATATGTGACATATGGGAGACTGAGTAGCCACTCAACACATTATGCAGGGGGGCCCCATAATTTTGTGTTACGCTTCTGAGCAGTACTGATCTGCCCTTGCACACTTTTTACTATCTTTCTGAGTTTTGCCTATAGTGAGCTGCAGTCAGGTTGGCACAGTCAAGCTGTTCAATGTTATTTTGGTTCTCTTGATCAGATTTGCTTCATTTGGCTTTCATCATACTCATTACATTGATTTTTTTGGTACACAAATTAGTTTGAGATTTTTTTCACGTTAATTTTCTCTTTAATGATGGTTTAATGCAACTTTTCCAACATCACATGAACATTTTTTTCTAGGGAAGGCTGACTGTGTGTGCAGAGAGCTACCTATAGTAGGCTTGGGATGCGTCGCAGAAACCTACTTTTAGATTGTTGAACTTTATGGGAGCTTAGCTGCAGCTCACTTCAAGATTAATGAAACGCATAAATGGTGATCGGAGAAATGCGTGCAAGAAAATAGCCTCTGACAGCTGCTCGGGGTAGCATTTTAACCCATCATTCTTTTGTTCACCATGCCACCTCAGTTTGGACCCAGCCATATGCAAATCAGCCATGACCCTGCTCCATTTGGAACAGTCCAGCCTGAACTGCCAGTTCTGTAAAAAGCAATCTGGTTTCCTACAGCTCTTTCTTTTGGGAGTCAATTGTGGGAGCTGGCTCACTGTTTTCATTTGACTCCTTGAGAGATCAGCTTGGTCCTTAAGTAGACTTTGTAACCCAGTTAACTATAGATTGTGCTCCTACCCAAAGTCCAGTGACTGAACACCATTTTATCCATAGACGTGAGAAAGTGGCTCTGTATATACTGTTCCCAAATAGGTACCGGGTGTACAGAGTCCACAGTCCCCAGAGGTTTGGCAGAGGCTAAAGTTAGATATAACCTTACTCTCCAAAGTGGTAGCTTGGTCGAGCAGTAAGGCAGTATCAGAGGACAGTGTAAAGCATTTGTTGTACACACTCAGTCAGCAAAATGATTTCACACACTCAATAACTGAACTCTAGGCCAATGGTTTATATAAAAAATATATGTCTGTTTTATTTTAGTACCAACAATAGGAATTAAAATATACTTTCTCAGAATGAGATGCTTTCTATAAATACTTTTGCAATATGCAATTGGCTTTTGTAGAAAGTTACAAGTTGTTGCAATAGGCAACACATTTTTAAACACAATAATGCATTGAGTTCAATGGAAGTTTCAAGTTATTTGCAATAGATTACTTTCAGGATTACTTTTGGGATTCCAGGACTGGATCCTAGATTCACTCATGGGACAGTACTTAGAAACAAGTGATAAAAGTCGACTTAGTTACTACTAGGATGTTTAAGTAATATTTTGCTATTTTAAAAGTTGAAACTTAGAAGAAATGTCATAGAAAACAGTCAATGATTCCCTATGGAAGAAAATTCAAGTTGCAGGTATAGTATGTTCTCGTTACTTTTGTAATCCAGTACTGGGTGCCTAGACTCAGTACTGGAACCTTTATCTAAAACAGGTAAGTAATTACGTTTTCATAATTTATACGATTTTTAAAGAATATTTAAAGTTTGCAGAAATTGACACTTGGAACAAATTTCACAGAAAAACAGTCAATGATTTCCTATGGAAGAAAATTGGGTTACTGGTAAGTACGGTTGTGAATATTTTTCAGAGTCAGTGCTGGGGACCAAGATCCAACACTGGGAGCTCACCTAATAGCAGGTGAGTATTTTCGCTTTCGTTACTCGGCTGATTTTTGGTGAATAATTTAAATTTTGAAAACTCCACACAGAAGAAATTTCAAAAGAAACCAGTCATTGTTACCCTATGGAGAAAATTGAGTTATCGGTTTAAAGGTAAGTACTCGACTGGCAGAGTTAAGGTTCTGGGCATAGACTCAGGGGTCTCCCAGGGTCAGGTAGGTACAGTTGTTTCACCCTCAGCGGCACAGGGGCAGCCGGGTGCAGAGAGAGTTAGGCCCAATTTTATCCTATGAGAGGCAGGGGGGCCTTGGTTGGTGGCTGCTGACTAGCAGGTCACGTGGCTGTGGGAGCTGGGCTCCTGGTCACTTGCTCAGGGCAAATGGGGAAGTAGATAGGTGTAGAGGTTACACTGACAGCGCTACTCGGGCGGCTGGGTGCAGGGTGCTTTTGAGCCTTCAGGCGCTCAATTGATTTCAATGGGAAAGCTCTGGTTTAGAAAAAGACTGCAAGCTCGGGGACGAAGATTCTTCAGGTGCCACCACCACTTTGAGAGGTAAGTTGGGTAGTTGGAGGATAGGTAGGTACCCAGGAGTTGGGCACAGGGGGCAGCAGGCCGCCGGGTGCAGAGGTGCCTTTTGGTGTCTGGAAATCTTACCCTCTGATCGCGGTTGGGGGTGGGGGGGGGGGTACCTGGTTCTGAGGCTGCAGGCGTTGTCAGGAGCGTCGAGGGAAGTCCTTGGGTGCCGGACTCTGGGTCACAGTCGCCGTGGGGTCGTCCTCGTGGTCTTTGTTCACTCCGGCACAGGCCAGGCTTGGCGGGTGCAGAGTGTGTAGGGTTCACGGTTCCGGGCTGATGCCAGGGATTAGAAGCAGATTTTGAGTAGAGCCTGTACTCATGGGAGTCCAGGTGCTTAGAGCCAAAAGGTAGCCAGGTCCTCCGGGGTTTGTGAGGCTGCTGGCCACAAGAGGTGCCGGGTTGTAGCAGGAGCAGTTTCGAGGGTCGACAGGCCGGTAGGGCTGGGGCCAAAGCAGTTGGTGTCTTCCTCTTCTTAGCAGCTGCAGGGCAGGTCTTCTTTCTTCTTGCTCTTCTTTGTATTTCGGAATCTGGGGAAGGAAGGTTCAGGGTGCCCCTAAATACTAGATTTAGGGGCGTTACAGGTAGGTGAAGGGCAGGGACCAATGGGTCCCTGTCCTGGGGTGAGTACACCCCCTATTGTGCCACTCTCCTGTGGGAGGGGGGCAGTAGCCTAGTCCTGATAGGGTAGGGCCTCCCATCTTCAAGATGGCGAGCGCCCGGAGATGTGCTTCACCTCGCCTCCCCCACCTGAGGGGTGGGGTTGGCAGGCTGGCACATCCCCTGTCCTTATTTGGGGTTTCCGGCCAAGCTTCCCGCCAGAGTGGGGGTTGCAAGTGGCCTGGGGAAGCTCACAGAGGCGGCATGCCTTTGAAGCTTCCCCCTGCCCATCCTGGGGGAGGAGATCTAGCACCTCGCACAGGATGTGCATTGTTGCAGACCCAGGAGAGCAGTGGCTCTCCTACCCAGGGGTCCAGCAACATGTCTGCTGTGTGGCAGCCTAGGCAGCCTCTCAGACCAGACGTGGATTGTAGGTTAGGTTTCAGGGGGCCTCTCTCTAAGATGCCCTCTGTGGTGCTTGATACATTAAATCCCATACTGGCATCCGTGTGGGTTTAATGTGCTGAGCAGTTTGATACCAAACTTCTCAGTCTTCAGTGTTGCCATTATGGTGCTGTGGAGTTCGTGTTTGACAAGCTCCCAGCACCATGTACTCTTAATGGCAGCACTGCACTTACAGGGCCCAGGAATTGACCTGGGTACTGTAGCGGCACAGGGCTCATGCCTCTGTGCCCACACCACTGGCGTAGGGCACCCAGCTAGAGGGGTGGCTGATGTATGCCAGGGCAGTGTAGGTGGTGGGCATGGCACACAGGGATGTGTGCCATGTCGACTCTCTGTTTTGTCTTGTACCCAGACTCTCAGCCTGCAAGGGCAGTTTGTGTGTGTTAGGGTACAGGGCTTCTAAGGGCGGCACAATGAGTGCTGCAGCCCTTAGAGGCCTTCCCTGGTCACAAGGCCCTGGGTACCTAGGGTACCATTTACCAGGGGCTGGCATGTGGCCAGGGTTTGCCAATTTGGGTTTGAGGTTTTTGTTTAGGGAAGGAACATAGGCCCTGGGAACCTGTTTGGCAGGAGTTCAGGGCACACTCAGTCAAAGTACATTCAGCAAAAAGTGGGGCCATACCATGCAAGAAAGATGGCACTTTCTCACAGACGTTGATTCACCAAAATGTCTGGGGAAGCGGAAGTGACATTACATGCACTTTGACCCCAGTAACATCACAGGAAGTGACATGATATGGCCTGTGATGTCTTCCCAGCAGTGATGCCATGTGACTTTTAACCGTGGTGATGTTACAGGTACATCACTAAAGCTTTAAATTCTACAATTAGTGCAACATTAATACAATAGATATATCAGTCATACATTTATCTTATCATATGCCATGTCTCGGTCAGGATCCCTTTCACCTCTATATCTGCTATCTTCTTCTTGCATTCCTTCCCCATCTTCCTCTAACCTTCAACACATTTTATGTCACTCATTACTTTAACAGTTTATAGGTTGAGCCTGTAACAGCGCGCATGCGCTGTTCTGGCGAAGGCTTTCAAAAACCGACCTAACAATCGCACACGCTTGTGCGTGTGCTTTTTGTTTTTGTTTTGTTTTGTTTTGTCCCAAGCAGGCCAAGCAGGTAGCTATACAGGGTCCGATACAGTCCCGCCTGGATTTTAACAATGTGTTATACCTTGGTGCCCCAGACTACACCCTACGCAGACTTCAGACAGTGCAGAACTGCGCGGCCCGTCTACTGCTCGAACTTCCTCGCAGACAATCTGTGAGGGCCGGTCTGGTCAACCTTCACTGGCTGCCAGTTCGTCAAAGAATCCGATTCAAAGCCATGTGCATTGCTCATCAGGCCTTTTGGGATACGGGTCCTATGATCACCCGGGATCTAGTCACCCATTACATACCCACCAGAAACCTCCGCTCTAGCTAGACCTTCTTAGCTACACCCCTCAGAATAAAAAAGACCAGGTCGGGCGGCAGGACGTTCGCCTATAATGCAGCCAAGACCTGGAATGCTCTCCCTCTGCATCTCAGAGCCAACTCCAACCTTTCCTCATTCCGAAAGCAGTTAAAAACATTCCTTTTCAATCTCCCCTATTAATCCCCACTCAGCCACTCTATGAGGTCTCCTCTATTATCTTCAAGCGCTAGGACGCCTCCGGGCAGCAATTCGCGCTTTACAAATGTACATCCATTTCCATTTCCATTTCCCACTCTATTGGCCTTTGCGTGCGTCTTTTTAACAAAGACAGCACGCAATTGGCCAAAGGCGGGCGCATTGCTCTGCCGATGGCCTATTGGTTGCGGTTACCCGCATGGCCGCCATGTGTTTTGAATTATCATGCACTGTTGCGTGCACTCGCGGGCTTGTTTTTCTAGCTTTTGCCTGTTCGTTGGGGATCTATTTCAGTCTCCGCATCAAGTCTTAGCTACACAACTAATCTAGCAATCCTATAAGAATTAAAAAGGACTAAAGTTACCTGCTGGCATCGTTCTAATGTTTTTAGAACTCTGACAGAGTTCAGTATGTACAGTTGACGGTACAGAGCTGAATCCCGACTCCTCCTGGAGCCCAGCTCTTAGTTTGCCGACTCGCCGTGTGATCTCTTCCGATTCGATCACTAATACCCCGCCCACTATCACTCTAACCCAGCTTGCGCACTACCCTCCGGATGACCTCAGACTCGCTAATCTGGGTTGACTCACTTTCTTTCCTCCTTAGGAAGGTGTCCTCGTGCTGGGCCTCAGAAATATTCCGGTAAGAACTCGGCGCGAATAAATGTCCTACTTAGGAATTGTCCGTGCAACCTGCAGACCAGCACCGCTAATTTTATTATTGTCAGAAGTTTGACAGGCCGGGTTCCCACACCATAACCTGCGGCTTCAAGGCGCCACCCGTAGCAGATCGTGTAGAAGCACCTGAAGCGCCGCCCTAGCGACCTATCCGCTTTCACCCGGTGTCTTGGGGTAGCTTTCAGCTGTCTGCCTGCTTGCGCCTACAGTCCAGGACGAACAACTGCAGGTGTGCGAACGTACCGGCTGTTCCCTTGACCGAGTTTCTTCACACTGCAGACCTCACGTCTTCTCTGTGCAGTTGCTTTCTCTGTATGTAGCGCCACAAGTCCTACAACGATAAGAGCCTCCAGGCGCCTCTCCCTTGTGCACACCGACGATGCGCCGAGGGTCTTCAATCTAAGCGTGAGGTCACTCCGGGATGAGCCTGCAGGTTCGGGGTGCACCGCCTGTGAGCCCCTTCAGCTCTCTTTTACCCGAGTGACTTTTTCTCTGCTGACACACTTTCTCTAGTATTGTGAGCGGGTCGGTCCTCGGAGTAGCGCCGTCTCCCTGGTGTGGCACCTGTTGCTGCTCTTAGCTGCACCGCTGCACGCGGCCCCGCGTCTGCCTTTGTGCTGTGTGTGTGTCTGTTTACGTTCTGCAAGTATTTATTCGTTCGAGGCATGTGGGCTGCTGAATTCATATCTGTGCATAGATCGCCGCCTAGTGTTGGGTCCGGATGATTGCACATTGTTGTCCTGGAAGAGTCTTCGAAGTATCACGAGATAGGTGGCTCCTCCCCTGGACTACAGTGCGCATGGGCATCCTCTCCATCCTCAGATAGTTTTTTTCCGCCATTGGGTTCGGATGTGCTTATCTTAGCTCAAGTTAGGAAAACTTTATTTAAGGGCAAAAGCCTTTAGGTATCGTCGGTATTGTTCGCGTTCGGTATCGACAAACTATTATACTTGTTCTCGGATTAATTCACACTTCTCGGACCTAGTTTCGGTCCGAACATCGATCGACGTTCGAGGATGGAATCGAGGACTCCCTTCAAGAGATGTCCTTTATGTCATGCGAAATATCCACACATCGATGTCCATCCGGTGTGTAACAAATGTTTATCACCGGATCATGATGAGTCAAGGTGTATGGCCTGCGCCCGGTTTCGGTCAAAGAAGACACTTCGGAATCGACGGGCGGCTAGATTGGAGGCCAAACAATCGGCGCCTAACCCAGTTAACATATTCAGCACCGAGGATGAAGAAGCCGAGAGCATCGAAGAGATGGACTCGAGCCATGCTTCGGAGCATGAATCCCAATCGGACGACGATGATGAGGTGATCTTTGAGGACGAAGACGTCGTTGACGAGGTAGGAGACGACGATGAGGCCCTTGGGGCCGAGGAAGATAGCTCAGGCGAGGAGCTAGGCCCATCCGTCGATGCGGAGGCCGAAGGACAGAGTCTTGATAAGGCTCAGGTCGAGGGATCGCCTGCGGGCCTTACCCAAGATCGGTTGGATCGTTCTACAGCCCCGCCTGAAGGCCCGGCTTCGAACATTTCAAAAGAGCCAACACTATCAAAACAGACTGGATTCGATTCAGTGAAAGCGAAACCAAAACCAGCACTGGTCACATCGAAACCGAAAGTGCAACTGGTTCAAATCGGATCGAAGGCATCGAAGCCCTCCAATCCGTCGACACAGAAAAGGGACATCGGAGCCGAACAACGAAAGAAGGACTTCGGTACCGAGAAACCAAAAAAGGGCTTCGGCACCGACACACAGAAGAAGGCCCTCGGTCCCGAGAAGACGCAACGGCCTATGGGGCCGAAGGTTGGAGCACCGACCGCCAAGGTCACGGTAGTCGCTCCGACTAAGTCAACACCGAAAAGTGCGGCGACTGCCAAAATATCGAATCAACAAGGCGTCGATCCCAAACTTCGGATCGAAAACCCGAAGGCTGGGAAGAAACCGGAGACCGCGTCGAGGCCTGTCTCCAAAGAGCCTATCGGTTCCAAAGCACTGTCTGCATTCACGCTGCAACAGGTGTCGGAGTCCCTACAGCGCATCAGGGAACGGGCAACCCTCGAACCAAAAACGGGTCCCGAACCACACAAAGTCAGCAAAGCTCACTCGGCGCTGGCACCGATCAAGTTTGGATTACCGCCACCGGGGGCACCGAAGATGTTCGAACTTAGGAGGAGTCTCGAACAACCACGAACGGTGTCCACGGAAAAAAACGATGTCGAGGACTCGCAGGACCAGTTTATCGACGCCGACACTGGTAGGCTGTTGTTCCGCAAGCGGAGAATTGTTCCAGAGAAGGCTTTGGACTCCTACAAGATTCCACTAAAAAGGAAACTGGCATCAGGTTCGACGCCAGTGCTTGTAGAAACATTCCACACCCATCCTCAGGAACCACCATCTTTTTCTCATACACACTCGGAACAGGATGATGGAGAGGGCTATATTGGGGATGATACCACTTATCCCGTGGATAATGACCCTGATGACCAACAGCAGGACCAAGATCAAGCATGGGGAGACCCTACTGACCAAGGTGACCCACAAGATGCTCCTGACACTCATCTTTATAATGTCAAAACATCTCCCACTGAAGATACTGCTGCTTTTAACGCCCTCATTGAAAGGGCAGCTGCCAATCACGGAGTGGAACTCCATTCTGACTCTGTGGAGGAGGATTTCTTGGTGGACACGTTCTCCACATCAGAACGAACGGTCAAGACTCTACCAATGTTGGAAGGGGTTCTTAAACATGCTAAAGACATCTTTAAGGAGACCACCAGGGCACGGGTATTGAACCCAAGAATAGAGAAGAAATACAAGCCTGCACCCGGAGACCCAATGTACATTAAGGGTCAATTGCCATTGGACTCCATGGTAGTTTCTAATGCTCGCAAGAGAGCTAACTCGCAGACTACAGGTGATGCTCCTCCTCCAGACAAGGAGTCCAAAGTGCTAGAAACATCAGGCAAAAGGGTAGCAGCACAAGCAGCAAACATCTGGCGCATTGCCAACACTCAGGCATTCCTGGCCCGATACGACAGGTCACACTACGATACACTAGAAACACTGCTAGAACACCTACCAGATGAATACAAAGATGGAGCGGAGCTCCTCATCAGAGAGGGACAACTCATTACAAATGCATCCATTAAATGCGCACTGGATGCAGCTGACACTGCAGCAAGGGCAATCAACACTAGTGTGATGTTGAGGAGGCACGCATGGCTGAGAATATCAGGCTTCAAACCTGAGATTCAAAATAATATCTTGAATCAACCAGTCAACCCATACTTTTTATTTGGCCCCGAGGTTGACACTACGCTGGAAAAGATTAAAAAGGACACAAACTGCGAAATCTATGGGGGCTCTACAGTCGCAGCAGTTTCGGAGTTGCTCCTTTCGTCGCCCCGGGAATAGAGGAGCAGCTAGAGGTCAGGGGTCCCAGCAGCAGTACAGTAAAGGAGGTACCCAGAGTACCTATAATAAAAACAATAGGGGTGGATATCGTGGATCCAGCACCAAAGGCAGAGGACGCGGACACAACAACACCAGGTCCTCCGCCAATAACAAACAGTGACGTCTTGTCGCTGCCCCCCGCCCACATAACACCGGTCGGGGGGAGACTCCAACAGTTCCTGCCAGTCTGGAGATCCATCACCACAGACAGGTGGGTCAGAGAAATTGTCCAGTACGGTTATTGTCTGGAATTAACATCCAATCCACCCAACATACCACCAAGACACCATCCTATGTCCGCAGAGCACTTGACATTATTGCAGCAAGAAGTACAAGGTATGCTGCAAAAAGGAGCCATAGAGCTCGTGCCTATGGAACAGCGGGGGTCAGGGGTGTACTCTCTGTACTTCTTAATCCCAAAAAAGGACGGGTCTTTACGACCTATACTAGACCTCCGCCCCCTCAACCAATACATCCTGTCAGAGCATTTTCATATGCTCACCCTCCAGCAGGTTCTGCCGTTACTCAGTCAGGGAGACTTCCTAGCGACACTGGACCTAAAAGATGCGTATTTCCACATACCCATACACCCATCACACAAAAAATATCTCAGGTTCACTCTTCAGGATCAGCATTATCAGTTCAAAGTACTCCCTTTCAGAGTAACAGCGCCCAGAGTCTTTACCAAGTGCCTAGCGACAGTGGCCGCACACTTGAGACAGCACATTCACGTCTTCCCTTACCTGGACGACTGGCTTGTTCAGGCAAAGTCAGCCCAGCAGTGTGCCAGCCACATATCCCACACCATTCACCTTCTTCACAGTCTGGGATTCTCACTGAATTATCCAAAGTCACATCTCCAACCCGCCCACGTACGGCAGTACCTGGGCGCGATTATAGACACTCTGGCTGCCAAAGCTCAGCCAAATTTAGCGAGAATCAACAGCATGCAACTGCTGATAAAAAAGTTCAGACCACAACACTCCCTTCCAGCGCGAGTGTTCATGCAGTTGATAGGCATGATGGCCTCCTGCATCTTCATAGTCCCGCACGCGAGACTACATATGCGCCCGCTTCAGGAGTGCTTGGCACGTCAATGGAATCAGACTCAAGGACAGTTGAAAGACCTAGTGTTGGTGAGCGGTCGGGCATACAACTCTCTGCATTGGTGGAATCCACACAACCTTTGCAAGGGCCGACCGTTCCAAGAGCCTGTTCCACAAATAATACTGACGGCGGACGCGTCTCTCCAGGGATGGGGAGCTCATGTACTCAATTACACAGTGCAGGGACTATGGACGACACAGCAACAGAAGATGCACATCAACCTTCTGGAACTGATGGCTATCTTCCCGGCAATGAAGGCATTCAAAGTACACTTGTGCAACAAAGTCGTGTTGATCCGGACGGACAACATGACTGCCATGTACTACATACAGAAGCAGGGAGGAACACACTCTCCACAGTTGTCTCATCTGGCTCAGAGCATGTGGAAGTGAGCCATTCAGAGGAACATGTTCCTCATGGCGGAACACCTCCCGGGCAAGGACAACCAGATGACGGATCTGCTCAGCAGACACAGCCACCAAATGCACGAATGGGAGCTACATCCATCAGTACTCCAACCGTACTTCCAGCAGTGGGGTCATCCAGAGATAGACCTATTCGCCACAAAGGAAAACGCAAAATGCCAAAGCTATGCCGCCAGGTTTCCGCATCCACAGTCGCAGGGCAATGCGATATGGATGAACTGGTCAGGCAGATTTGCGTACGCTTTTCCCCCAGCGCCATTAATACAGCTAGTGGCACGCAAACTACGACAACACTCAATGAGACTCATCCTGGTTGCGCCAATGTGGGCACGCCAGCCATGGTACACCACGTTACTAGAACTGTCCGTGGTGCCGCCTCAAAGACTACGGCTAACACCCAAACTTTTAACACAGAACCATGGCGAAATTCAGCACCCAGATCCGCGACAGCTGAACCTGGCGATCTGGCTCCTGAAGTCTTAGAGTTTGGCTACCTGAACCTGCCTCCAGAATGTATGAATATCATCAAGAAGGCCAGGAGACCCACGACCAGAGCTTGCTATGCGGCTAAATGGAAAAGGTTTGTCATTTACTGTAAAAACAATGACATTAATCCGCTGGATGCATCCATTCAGACCATCATCTGTTACCTGTTACACTTATACCGATGCAATCTGGCATACAACTCCATCCGTATACATCTAACCGCAATAGCGGCCTATCTTCAGAACAGGCAGCACCTCTCTTTATTCAAGGTGCCTGCCATCAAAGCCTTCTTAGAGGGACTCAAAAGAGTGATTCCTCCAACTCACCCACCGGCACCGGTGTGGAACCTGAATGTGGTCCTCACCAGATTAATGGGTCCACCTTTGGAACCTCTACATTCATGTGCGATTCAATTCCTCACCTGGAAAGTAGCCTTCTTAGTGGCAATCACTTCGTTGAGAAGAGTTAGTGAACTCCAGACACTAACCATTCAAGAGTCATTCATACGGGTTCACGCAAACAGAGTTGTACTACGTACTAACCCCACTTTCATGCCTAAAGTGATATTGCAGTTCCACATGAATCAAACTATTGAACTGCCGGTTTTCTTTCCAAATCCACAAAATGTCGCGGAGAGAATGCTCCATACACTAGATGTAAAAAGGGCCCTCATGTACTATATAGACAGAACAAAGGATTTTAGGAAAACAAAACAACTGTTCGTTGCCTTTTCACCACAACACAAGGCCAACGCCATTTCCAAAGCAGGGATAGCCAGATGGATCGTTAAATGTATTCAAATTTGCTATCAAAAAGCTAAACGCACATTAACGATTCCTCCCAGACCCACTCAACACGAAAGTTAGGGGCGTCCATGGCTTTCCTAGGGAATATTCCTTTAGAGGAAATATGTAGAGCAGCCACATGGTCCACTATACATACATTTACAAAACACTACTGTGTAGATGTACATTCAAAACAGCAGGCAGCTGTAGGACAGGCTTTTCTCAAGACCCTTTTTCAGACTGCTGCAGCTGGCACGGGCAGCCGCCGCTAATAGAGGGACTGCTATATAATCTATGCACAGATATGAATTCAGCAGCCCACATGCCTCGAACTGAATATGCTACTTACCAGAAAGCATCTGTTCTTGGCATGTAGGGCTGCTGACATTCATATCACCCACCCTCCTCCCCGGCGCCTGTAGCGGCTGCAGCACTCAGAATTACTGTATAGCATGGTCATCACTTACGGTATCTACTCCATCACTGCCACAATGGCGAAAAACAATCTAAAGATGGAGAGGATGCCCATGCGCACTGTAGTCCAGGGGAGGAGCCACCTATCTCGTGATACTTCGAAGACTCTTCCAGGACAACAATGTGCAATCATCCGGACCCAACACTAGGCGGCGATCTATGCACAGATATGAATGTCAGCAACCCTACATGCCAAGAACAGATGCATACTGGTAAGTAGCATATTCATTGTTTGTGCCTATCTGAAAGTTTGGTTATGGGTTTGGCTATGGGTAGTGGGCGCTATAATGATGCACGGACTCGAACCCTGGCGCCCATTTTCTGCCCTCACATATTAGGCAATTGTTTTTAAAGCGCCAGTTTGTGACTACGGCCACACTGAACAGTTTCATATAATGCCTGCGGACAAACAGACAGCTGCTTCTTTCTATAGCAAAGCTTGCAGGTTTTTTGCTCCCCTCACTCCAAGGGCGGCGCAGCACTGTTAGATAGCGACTGGTCCCCCGCGTGGAGCTCAAATCGCGCCTCCTTCAGACCGGCGTGTTCAGAGCCCTCTCTCACCACACACTTGCGTGCCTGCTCTAGGCGCGGTGGCTGCGCTGCTCCTTCGCAGTGTTTCCGCTGCCCCCTGCCTGCACCTCCAGTGTGCTGCGATCCTCCAGAGGTTCGGTGCGAAGCTTAGGAGCCTTTGGGGTGCGACAAGAGGCGCCCCGCAATCCTGGCTGCCCAGGTTTAGCCCAATCAGGCACCGACCTCCCACCCCGCCTCCCTTCTCTCTATGTAGCGCTTCTCTTCCGTCTCGCTGCAGTCATTCACTGGCACTCCCCGGAGCAATGGAGGCCACACGTTCAGCCCTAGTCCAATGCATACATGTAAGCTAGGGCAGGCTCAGGGGCCCCTCATCACATTTCTTGGGGTGGTTTCTCCTTTACCCTTTCTTTCCTCTCACGTCTTCTCTTCACCTCATACTCTCCCTCTTCTAGGCTCCCATTTTCTCTGTTTTGTTGCTTTCTCTTTCAACCCCTCTCTTCTTTCTTCTCACCCCCGTGTCTCTGCCATGGGCATCTCCCTCCTATACTGTATCATCTGATCTTCATCTCCCCCTCCTAACTAGTATCTCTTTGCTCTTTTTTTCCCTTTCCATCCCTACGCTTACACACCCCTCTTTCCTCTAGCCCCCTCATCTCTCGCATTTATATGTATCTGCATTAAAATTCCACCTTCTTTCTTCTCAGCCCACTCACATCTCAGCCTATTTCCATCTCCTAGTTGATTGTCACCTCTTTCTCTGGCTATTCGAATATTTGAGTTCTCCCAGTGAACCAGGTGCTAAAGTTCCCGATGGCTCAATCCCCTCTACCACAAACTTCACAATGCCTCTCTTTGCTGCTTTGGGATTCACAATTCCCATCCATATAAACAAGTATTTGCAAAGCAATAGGTCTCGTATGTGCGAGAGTTTAATCAATTGGCATTGTAAATAACAATGCCTTTTATTTATGATTTGAAAATCAACACATAAATTAAAGGCATTGTCATTTACAATGCCAATAGCTCAAACTCTCGCAAATGCGAGACCTATTGCATTGCAAATGCTTGTTCTACCTGTGATGTGTTCTCCTCTCTCATTTCACCTCTTAACTACACTTTTATAAACAACTCTCTCTTATTCTCAGAGTTCTATTGCCTGTTTCCTCGCACTACCAATTCTCCTTCCTATTGTTCACATATTTCTCATCGTATCTCCCTCTTATTATCTCACCTCTGTATCAGAGGGGCACCCTTCACTTAACTTTGGGTTTAGATTTTGCCTCTTGCTTCTAACTTCATCACTCTAATTTTCTCAGATTTCTCTCTACATATTTCACATTCACCTTCATCTTTCCCATTTCCCCTCCCTACTCCACCTCTTTCATTATCACCACCATTCCCTTCACTATTAGACCAGCTGTCTTGAGTTCTCTGTTAGCTCCCTTACAGTCGTCACCCTTATCTTCGGCAACTAACTGTAGATATCTCTTGATTCATCCTCTCTATTCGCCTGCTACACCTCCCCTACCACCCCACCTACCTCAAACATTCTCTGATGGTTGTATGACTTAAGGCATGCATTTACTACACGTCTTTACCATGCATCCATTACCACGCATTGCCTTTACAATACAAGCGTTTAGCATACTTTTGCCTTTACCATACTTTTGCCTTTACCATACTTTTGCCTTTACCATACTTTTGCCTTTACCATACTTTTGCCTTTACCATACTTTTGCCTTTACCATACATTTGCCTTTACCATACTTTTGCCTTTACCATACTTTTGCCTTTACCATACTTTTGCCTTTACCATACTTTTGCCTTTACCATACTTTTGCCTTTACCATACTTTTGCCTTTACCATACTTTTGCCTTTACCATACTTTTGCCTTTACCATACTTTTGCCTTTACCATACTTTTGCCTTTACCATACATTTGCCTTTACCATACATTTGCCTTTACCATACATTTGCCTTTACCATACATTTGCCTTTACCATACATTTGCCTTTACCATACATATGCCTTTACCACGCATGCCTTTACAACGCAAGGTAAGTGGAATCTATATTGGGGGGGGGGGGGGAGATTGCATGGTAATGGATGTGTGGTAAAGGCATTACGTTGTAATGACCGCGTGGTAAAGGCTGTTTCCCTTCTCTGACATCAATCTTCCATATTCGATCTTCCTCTGTCAGGTCTTTTGTTCAATAACTTCTCTCTCACCTCCACCTTTCCTAGTTTTCATCTCGGCTCATTCTTGCTCCTGTTTCATCTCACACTACTCTAGGAAATGAAAAGCTTGACATCCACAGAAGGCACTGTGGTCTGGGGACAGATGCCATCCAGGATGCCTTACCATCTCATGGACAGCCTTTTGAACAGCAGCGGCTGCTCCGCAATGGCAGAGGAGCTTCGCCCCACTCACTGCAGAAGAAAAATGAAACGTTAATAAAAGAATGTTATTATTGTTTTATTTTTCTCTGACCGCTGATGCTTCCGAGACGAGTGCGGGGCGGGCCGGTCTACCTGAGTGACAGCCACCAGGGGGAAGAGGATTTGTTTTCACTGGAAGCGCGTATGACAGTTTGGCCAGCCGTCTTAGGCCAGCCAAACCATCATGCACACTTAGATTTCTCCAACCCAGCTGTATTATACAGCCAGATGGAGAAACGGCAAAGTCTACCAGTCACTCACTGAGCGCCCAACCAGGTCGCTGGATTGGATGGGAGTGGCCCATGGACTGCCTCGTACTTCTTCACCAAGGTGGCTGGCAGCAGGAGCGGCAGCTTGAGGTAAGTGGTTTTCTAATTATTATTTAACTCCCTTCTCCACCCGGGCTGCCCCACCAGTTTATTTTGGCAGCAGCCGCCCCTACTGCTGAGTGATCTGGGTTTGTTGCACTTCATGCATCCACACTCAAATCAACGACAAGCCATAGATTCAGGACATTACTCTCCCTGCACCTCAGAATTACACATATCCCGTGCATGGATACATCCGTGAGGTAAGGTGGGCTGGGTGCAATTACTGGGCATTACGATGTGTAGACTGAGGATACCTTCAGAAATGAGGAATTACGCAGGAAATCAGGAATATCACACCCTATTATTCCCCTTCTAATTCCCTATTTCAATTTAAAATGTCACCCACTAATTTCAGCTAATATCAGTGGCTAAAATGTCTAAGTCAAATGCACCGGCTCTGTGCAGTTACCACGGATCTTGTAACCCCAGTTAAGCTGGTTACAGCTGCTACTTGCCCCATAAAGATTACAGTGGGACTTGCAATGAGGCCCTCAGAGAATTTAATTGCTAGAGTTTTGTTCATCTCCAGGCAGCACAGAAAGGAGAATACACTGTTCATGCAAATGGATCTGATAGAAACACATAGTGATAGATTCTTTACCTTAGAATTACCCCCAGGCGTCGGACTGGATCCCGAAAGTTTTCATCAGCAGTACCCCTGCGCGTCAGTAGGTGGCGACGTGCGGCTCCGCGTCCGTTGTTGGCGTCGTGGACGCCGAGATGACATGCGGCAGTTACTTAGACACTGCCCTCGCGGGCTGACAGCAGTGCTTTCTTTTTCCGCACCAGCAAGCGCAGATCCGGAGAGAGCGGTACCCCAGTCACTTTTTGACTGAGTTTTTCGAGGCCTTTTTGTCTCTTCTTTTTGAGTCGATCGACTCCTGGTGCCGTAGGGATGCCTTGTTTCAAGTCCTGCGGGGATTGTCATCGAATGATGTCGGTGACAGACCCACACCGCGTGTGTCTCTACTGCCTGGGACGCGACCCTGACCCCAAGTCGTGCCCCAACTGCCGAGCCATGGCGCCAAAGACTTTGCGGGAACGGTCCCGAAAGTTGCTTGAAGTCCGGCAGTCGGCTCCGCGCCGCTCACGGTCCTGTGGGCGGTCGTGGAGCAATCACCATCGTTCTTCGGGATCGAAGTCTTTGCACTTAGGGTCAGGTAAGGCGCAGCATCACAAGAAGTCGAAGAAGCGCCAACGCTCACCGACCTCCCGTCGCGTGCCTACGGTGTCACCGTCTCCCTACCCGCCCTTCCCGGGTCCGTCGGCTATTCTGGCCTGGCTGCAGGAATTTCTGAGAGCCATGGCATGCCGCTTTAGGCCATCAGGCCCTGCCGGCGCGCCTTCGGGCCCCGCAGACCCGACTGGGGGTCCTCGCCCTTAACTGTCAGCGCGGGTCCGGCATCGCTGACGGCTTCGTCCCCGGGGCAGCAGGGCCCCAAAGAATCCAGGCCTGGATCCCGGTCGACGCCGGTTGACCTCGTGACACCTCCACCGATGTCGACCCCACCGGCACCACTCCAGCCGTCGCCCGTGCCCCCGGACGATGTCGTCCCTGGTTTCAGCCCTGAAGTAGACACGGCGACGGATTCTGACGCCGATGGGGCCTTTCTACCCCTATGTCCAGCCTCCGTATTTTTGGCCTGTTACACAGCCTTGGGAGGAAGGGGACGACTGAGAGGGGTCTGAGGACCCTCTCACAGCACAGTGAGAGTTTGACCCGGACTGGGTTGAGGAATTGGGGGATGCCAGCGGTCTTGACACCTCTCCTGACCTTAGGATGATAACTCCTCCTATCGTGGCTACGGAGGAGGGTGCGAGTTATGCAGTGGCGTTGTGTAGGGTGGCGGAGTCTCTCCACCTCAAACTCCCTACAGTGGCCGTCGGGACTAACCTCCTGACAGAAGTGCTTCAGCCGGCGGCTACCTCTGCGGAGCCACTGCTGCCCTTTATTGATGCACTTTCAGACGTTCTTTTGGGCACTTGGTCCAGGCCCAACACAGGGGCTCCTGTGGATAGGAACGTGGCCCTACGCCATCACCTAGCCCCGGGCGACCCCCTCTTTCTCTCCCAACACCCCACCCCTGAGAACTTGGTTGTCCAAGCCTCTACGTCCCAAAGCGCCTTCCCTACCGCTCCTCCGGCTAGGGAATCCAAGAGACTGGAACAGTTTGGGAAGAAGATTTTTTTTTCTGCCAGTTCAGGGCTGCGGTCTGTGAACACCGCATGGCTCTTGGGCCGTTATGCCCACTCTGTGTGGGATACGGTGGCGCAGGTGCTGCCTCAGTGTTCGGAGGAGGCCCGGACAGTGCTCTCCAAAGCTATTGCTGAAGGGAGAGATGCAGCAAAGTTCACAATACGTTGTGGCCTTGACACCGCCGACTCGCTGGGCAGGGCGATTTGCACGACAATGGCGCCCCACCGCCATGCCTGGCCGAGGACTACTGGCTTCTCTGGGGATGTCCAGAACACCCTGATGGATATGCCATTTGATGGGATTCGCCTTTTTGGCAACAAGGCAGATAGTGCGTTGGAGCGTTTTAAGGACTTGCGGGCTACGGCCACGTTCTTGGGCCTTTCAGCCACTCGCCCTCCTCCGCCTTCTGCTTTTCGCTCCTTTCTTGGCCACGGAAGGAGCGCCCCAACACGTTCGCTTCTGAGCCACAGGTCGCAGCAGCAACAGTCTCAGCGCGGCCACGGACGTGGGACCAGCAGAGGCGGGTCAGGGGGCCAGCAGGCGGGTCAGTCCACCTCCACCCCGGCCACCACTGCCTCAAAACCTTCCTAGTCCTGTTTTTCAGGCCCATCAAACGCCAGTGGGGGGCAGGTTTCGCCATCACCTCCCCCACTGGCGTGCCATCACTACGTGGGTTTTACAAATAGTCCGAAGGGGCTACTCCCTCCCCTTCAAGACTACCCCTCCAGCCATGCCACCCCAGTACCACCACACGTCATAGGATCGCTTGGCACTTCTTCAACAAGAAGCTGTGGCCCTCTTGGCCAAGGGGGCCATCGAGCGCGTTCCTGCGCCAGAAGTAGATTGTGGTTGTTATTCCAACTACTTTCTGGTGCCCAAGAAGCACAAGGACCTGCGTCCTATCTTAGACCTCCGGAACGTCAATCGCTTCCTCCGGAAGCAGAAGTTCAAGATGTTAACCCTGGTTTAGGTCTTGTCTGCCCTCAACCCTGGAGACTGGATGGTAGCGTTGGATCTGCAGGACGCATATTTCCATATTCCCTTCCTACCGGCCCACCGGCGTTACGGTAGGCCACGAGCACTTTCAGTTTACCATGCTCCCCTTTGGCCTTACCAGCGCCCCTCGGGTGTTCACGAAAGTGATGGCGGTGGTCGCAGCTCATCTGCGCAGATCAGGGGGTTCCATTCTTCCCCTATCTCGACGACATGCTGTTGAAGGCGGGATCGCCCCAGGCAGTCGTCTCCCACCTCCAGACTACGGCCGACCTCCTGCATTTGCTGGAGTTCTCCATCAATGTGCCGAAGTCGCACCTAATTCTCTCTCAGAAGCTCCTCTTCATCGGAGCGGTTCTGGATACAACGCTCTTTCGGGTCCATCCTCCTGAACGACGAGTCCAGGATATTCAGGCTACGATTCCGATCTTCCGGCCTCTATCCCAGGTTTCAGTCAGGTTGACTTTGAGGCTGCTGGGCCTCATGGCCTCCTGCATCCTGCTGGTCGATCATGCCAGATGGTATATGCGGGCTCTGCAATGGGACCGGAGGTTCCAGTGGGCGCAGAATCAGGGGAACCTGTCCGAGTCCCTCCAAATCTCGGAGGGCACTGCAAGACAGTTGCAGTGGTGGCTCACAAACCATCATTGGGTCAATGGCAGATCCCTCTCCCTTTCCCCAACCGGAGCACACAGTGGTGACGGATGCGTCCCTCCTGGGACGGGGCGGTCACATGTGAGAGGCGGAGATCAAAGGCCTCTGGTCTCCGACGGAGTCCCGGCGCCATATCAACCTTCTGGAGCTTCGGGCGATCCAGCCTGCACTGAAGGCATTCCTTCCCTCTGTCAAGGGGAGAGTAGTGCAGGTGTTCACAGACACCACCACCGCCATGTGGTACTGCAACAAACAGGGCAGGGTGGGGTCGTGGACCCTATGTCAAGAGGCTCTGCGCCTCTGGACACGGCTGGAACATCAGGGCGTTTCCCTGGTGGTTCAACACCTGGCAGGTTCACTGAACGCCAGGGCGGACGAACTCAGCCGCAGGTGCATGATGGATCACGAATGTCGTCTTCACTCGGACGTGGCGCAAGGTCTCTTTCAGCAGTGGGGAGAGCCTTGGTTAGATCTATTCGCCACCGAAGAGAACGCGCAATGTCAGCAGTTCTGCGCGTTGGAATTTTCAAGGCGGCACTCGCTCAGCGACGCTTTTCGTTGCGAGTGGAGTTGCGGTCTGTTGTACGCCTTTCCGCCTATACCACTTCTGCCCAGAGTGCTGAAGAAGATCAGGCGTGACCGGGCCCAAGTCATTCTTGTGGCTCCGGACTGGGCTCGAAGAGGATGGTATCCCGAGCTACTCAGTATGACCATCGATCCCCGATCCGACTGCCTCTTTGGGAGGATCTTCTGTCGCAGCAGCAGGGGACGGTCCTCCACCCGAACCTGTCCAGTCTCCACCTCCTTGCGTGAAGATTGAGGGGCGGCAGTTGATTCCTTTTGACTTGCCTCCTGAAGTTTGTAATGTTATTCTGGTGGCCAGGCAGCCCTCCACTAAGTTGGTATACACCTGCAGGTGGAACAAATTTATGGCATGGTGCACAGAAAAGGCTGTGGATCCCCTTTCTGCCCCTCTTTCAGAAGTTCTTTTGTTTCTTCTTTCTTTGGCCCAGCAGGGCACTGCTCTGGGCACTATCAAAGGCTACCTTTCTGCTATTTCGGCCTTTCACAGGCTCCCTGATCAGCCCTCTCTCTTCAAGTCCCCTGTTGTAATTAGATTCCTCAAAGGCATTACTCACCTTTTCCCTCCTATTCCTTTTGTGATGGCACAGTGGGACTTGAATCTGGTTCATACATACTTGATGTGCGCTCCCTTTGGGCCTCTTCACAACTGTCCTCTACGTCTCTTGACTCTAAAGACGGCTTTCCTGGTTGCTATCACCTCCGCTAGGAGAGTGAGTGAGCTCCAGGCCCTTTCTTGTAAACCTTCTTTTCTGTCTGTCCATCCGGACAAGGTTGCGCTCAGAACCCGTCCATCTTTTCTGCCAAAAGTTGTCACTGCTTTTCACATCGGGCAGACCATCACTTTGCCCACCTTCTTTCTGCCTCCGCATCCTTCTAGAGAGGAAGAGAGGCTCCACTGTCTGGACCCAAAACGTGCGCTCTCCTTTTGCCTCAATTGCACACAAGTTCTGGGTGGATGACCAGCTCTTTGTTGGCTACGTTGGCGCCAAGAAAGGTCGGGCCGTACACAAGCAAACTATTGCTCGGTGGGTCGTCTTGTGTATTAAAGCTTGTTACTCTTTGGCTAAAAAGGAGCCTCCGTTGGGGCTGCGCGCCCATTCTACCAGGGCGACGGCTGCCACTACGGCGTTGGGACGTGGTGTCCCCTTACAAGACATCTGTCAGGCAGCTACGTGGGCCTCGCTGCACACTTTCACTAAGCATTACTGCCTGGCCAGCCAAGTCCGGAGAGAGGGCTTCTTTGGCCGTTCTGTTCTCTGAGACTTCCTGGTGTGATCTTGGTTCGCAGACCCACCACCAGGGTTGGTATTGCTGGGGTATCTCTTCTAAGGTAAGGAATCTATCACTATGGGTTTCTTTCAGATGAACAAGTTACTTACCTTCGGAAACTATATATCTGTAAGAAACATTAGTAGTGATAGATTCCTTACCGCCCCACCCATCCTCCCCGTTCTGCGAACTGATTTCTAGGGTTAAGGTCATCCCTTTTAGTGCCCTAGTTTCAAGGCACCAGTGGTCAGTATCCTGCATGGCTTGGCGTTCCTGGCGTGGAAAGTAGTGTACAGAACTGACATCCGCACGCTAGGACGGCGTCTAAGTAGCTGCTGCAACGTCATCTCGGCGACCACGACGCCAACGACGGACGCGGAGCCGCACGCCGCCTCCTTCCGACGCGCAGGGGTTCTGCTGACGAAAACTTTCTGGATCCAGTCTGACACCTGGGGGTAATTCTAAGGTAAGGAATCTATCTACTAATTTTTCTTACAGATATATTGTTACAGAAGGTAAGTAACTTGTTCTTATTGGCCACACCAGAGAAAGGCTCTATACCTTCCTTGTAAGGACATGCGTAGCATGGGGGTCTTTTCAGCACTCCCTGTCTCCTGCTTTTGAAAGTGTCCTTTGCTTATGAAGCAAAAGGACAACAAACAGTGGTAACCAGCACCTTGGGGGCAGCTGTGGAGATGTCAGTTACACCTTTGCATGACAGCATCATTTTAATTTATTAGTGTGTGTATTGCATTTCACATTGTCTATTTTACAGAGTAATTATTTTTTAAAGTTTGGACAGTCTAAAATATTAAAATTTTCCAGTTTGGATGGTGCAATGGAATGTAAACAGGACTCATTAGCACCCACTTTCTTTCTGTTCCAAGCACTACTTATGTTTCTAAGGGGTTCCAATGGCCATCCTTGGGTTCACTAGGGTACCTTTAAGGACATCCATGGAAAGTCTTCCTGACCTTGCAGTTGCCTCCCTTATTGCTTTGGCATTTCTCTTTTGGACTTGCAATTAACTGCTAAAAATTAAATCAACCCTTATGAGGTTAAACGAAATTCTGCTCAAATGTAGCTCAATTGTTATTACAGGTCTCCAAAAGGCCTGTCCCTCAAGGGTGGGATTTCCACTTTCTGGAAAACAGGAGCATTGTTTTGCCATCATGTAGCCTTAAGGCATACATTTTGCGCAATACAAATATTTTACTAACTTATTGAGTGTGTGGTGGCTGAGGACTGCAGGCTGCCACGGAGGCCACAAAGTCCCCCGCTGTGGTGAAGGTTTTTTTTTTTCTCACACCTTCATTTAAAGAAATATATATATATATATATATATATATATATATATCTCCTTACCAGCTTTTCAATTCATGAAGCAGTCCGTTCTAAAAACAAAGTTTGTAGAGCCTCCTTACAACTTTTCACAACTGAATAATTAATAGCCAGTAAAAGGCCCTGATTATGGGTTGAGTTGAACAGATTTCCTGCATGGAATTTGCTCCACTCAATCATGAGCAGGCTGTTTTTCCTACACCTGGTTATACCATGTGCTGGGACATCTAATCATATTTTACCGGATGGAAATTCCTGTTGGTAAAATAGCTTTAGGAAGGGGATGCATTGCCGTCTGGCCTATTTCCCAGCCCAGCCTCCCTCTCAAGCGAAGTGTGAAGGAAGCATGTAATGGTCTCCCACAAGTCGACATCTTCCTTTTCCCCTCTCACCCTTCCCATCACCTTATCGTCCCACACGGACGCCACTGCACATATTTACCAGCTGCTCAGAGCAGTTATTAAATGTGTGTGTTACACCTCTCAGATTGGGAAATACTGTGCAGAATTCTGCCCCGTAATTTTGGGTGTGCACAATTATTCTTCATACCAAGGGGTTTAACTGAAAACTGCTTGGTACTGGTGAGGTTGTTACCACAGGAAACTGGAATTTACAGATGCAGAGTTTGCGCTCTAACAGTACCAAGCTTGGGCTAAAGGTTCATAAATCAGGCATTGAAATATCACACAAATATACAATCAAGCTTACCAGAGCACTTGGCAGCAAGGCCAGACTGGCAATATTGGGCATTTCCTTGGGAGGCTGGAAGGGTGGGGTGCCGGTTTTGTTACTGGGGGTCAGTTTTGTTCCTGTGGGATGATAAAGTAGCAGTGCAGCAGTTTTAAAAGCACCTGCTACAGAGTTCTGTGAATATTTAGCAGTTTTCAGGCAACAATAAAAGTGTCAAGATAACTCTGGAAATTAATGTACCAGCTAGAGAGAGATCAGAGTTCTGTCTAGTGGCAGTTTTGACTCATCTAAGGTAGTGCAGAGGGTTAATATGCCTGCTGCAAAGGACATGTACCTTGCATTTCACAGAACAGTATTTTATTTGCTTAGCTCAGTGGCTTATTGTTTTTGTCACAGAGATCCCTTTGTTACTGTGCATTTCATAAATTACAATCGTAATCTAGCAGTGTGAGCTATGAACTGCCATCAAAGAGCTGCATGCAAGCTGTATGGCATAAGTTATAAAGGTATGTTTATTCCTAGTCCTTCATTATCCTAATATTGCAAAAAAAGGGTGTGTTTGAGTAGAAATAAATTATTAGTAAAGCCAACCCTAACCACTGTGTTACATTCTGAATCCTGAGTTTATGCTTCTTGACTATCAAGCACTCTTAAAAAAAAATGGATGGCCTGTGAATCTTACACATTGTAGTACCCTTTATGTTATGTAACATTTTCTTTACTCTGATTTACACTCGTATGATTCATTGTATGCGTGTATGCGTGTATGTGATGTAAAGTGCTCCGACACCCCACAGTGGTATGAGAAGCGCTATAAAACAAATTAAATACTTGTAAGAGAGGGGCAATAGAGAGGTACTGTTGGAGGCTGATAGAGAATCATTGAAGAGTCCCAAAAAAGGTTGCTGTATCCTGGTACATTGTAAGGTCAACATTTACTATGTTTTAAAAGCTAATACAATTGGATACATACTGAAACGTGCTGTAGAATGCACCATTGTTGCCGTTTGTTCCCAGAATGTCTTGGGGTGGATCCTCTCAAAACCCCCTTGTAGTGGTCAGGATCACTCCCTATGCAACGTACGGTGGCTGGTCTGACAAAATTTGCCAAGGCTTCTTTGGGTCTCCAGTCCGGCCCTGCTTGGCAGGAATGTAATGCTGTAGGAGGAACATAATCACACATTGGTTTGCAAATATAAAACAAGCATTTACAATGCAATAGGTCTTGCATTTACGTTATAGTTATGTTACGTCATTATATTTAGTGAACTGCTACAGCATACCTTGTTTTTAATGGATGCCAGGGCATACTGCTGCAAGATAAACAACAATTGTGTTTCTATGCTTGTTTTATTTGAAATTTTGCTTACATGTTTTGTTAAAATGTTCCTCTGAATGAAAACTGCAACTTAATAAAATTAAAATAAATAACGATTTTGCAAGAGCTTTAGTCTGACTAAAAACTAGAAAATCAAGGGCTTCTGAAGTTTGAGTCGTTCCAAACCATGCCCAATGGGCTAACCCTGACCAGAGGGCTAATGTTTGTAGAAATCTTGGTCCTAGATGTAAGGAGCAATGGCATAGGGGTTCTATCTCTGCCCTGAAGTTGTTCAGTCCTGTATATCTTTTAACTGTTCTTTTCACTCATCTGCTAAATAATGGTCGTCTTTTTCTAAAGTAAAGCACTAACTGGACATTTATGATACTGTGGCCTACTGAATCTGCGATTCTAACTCTCTTCTGCAGTAAATCTCGGCTGCTTATTCCCACTTTTCCTCAGACAGACAAATGCCTCTAGGGAATAACTTTGCCACCTAGAGCTCACAGATATTTTCTTCTGGCATAACTTGGGTAAATAACAATACCCGCACACAGTACAGCTGGTTAACCGCTGACTTTACGAGAACCTCAATAATTCCCCGCGCAGATGATGGCTAAAGACACAGGGGTCTAGCATTGGTGAACTCTAAAGCTGAGACTGGTAGACTTTAGTTTTAGTGGAGGGATGGGTGGGTGGGTGGAGAGATCAATAGGTCTGTAGGTCGGTTGGGGAATTGGTAGATGGATGGTGAGTGAATTGGGAAGGATTGGTAGTTGTATATAGATTGTCGAGGTTAATTGTGTATGTGGATTGAGAATGGGTCAATGCTTGGTGACTTGGGATGTGAATTCAGCAGTGAAAGGCAGTTTCTAATATGTTCGTAAAATAGGATGCCAACAATTTGCTGCCTCTGCGCCTGTGTTGATATCTGTAGTGGACCAAACCTTGAATTGATATAAGCGGTATGCCCTGTATCCCCAGTAACATGGTTATCTTAGAATCCTAAGTACATGAATGGGGAAGGCAGAGGAACAGAGATGCATGAATGGCGTGGCTTTATGATGAGGTTAATGTGGTGGCCCAACAATCCCAGATGCATAAATTAGATCTACTTGGGATCTCAGGTTAATGACTGACATGGGCTCATATATCCCGATGTATGGATGAGGTTGCTGGATCCTGCAGGGAACTGCACATTTCCCTTTGTGCTCTAATATGAGTTATGAACATAAGCACTAACCTGAATGTACTTTTGAGATAAGTCTGCCCTCCCCATTTCTCAGTGGAGACCTCTTCTACTACCTCAGTGAGACATTGTGGCACATTTTTGTTATCCATATTAAATTTCAGGTTTGTTTATTAGATCATTAGTCAGAAGCTTAGCTATGGACTTTGGTGAACTCCTTTAAAGGGTTCTTGCTAGCATTGCACTGTCTGCAAAGAGGCACCCAGACACTTGTAAAGTTTTCAGAAGACTTAAAGTTGTTTATAATACATTACAGGAGAGAATTTTGAAGTTTGGCTGAGAGTCCCATCATGCCTCCTGAGCTGTATTTCTTGAGTGAAGTTCTACGAAGGGACATGATTTGAACATGATGAATAGGCTGGTACTTAGTATTAATTAGTTCTTTCTCCTCCCCTCATTTGCAGATGTCGCATGCAGCCACCAGTGCCTTATGCCGCTCCATCAAGCTGCAGTGTGAACTCTACCCTTCCCGACAGATTGCCATCTGCCTTGATCCCTACTGTGGCTTGGGCTTTGCGCTTTGGTGTCTTTGCAGGTGAGCTCTTTGTGATTTTAAGTATGTTCTCCTGTCTTAACCATTCCTGTACACATGCATGCAATCAAAGTGCCAAACGAAAGAGACTACCAAAGTGAGGCATAATCTCCCTACCAGCGGCAGTACTTGGAGACCCTGCTTTATCTTTGAGAATTAACCTTACTTTAACTGAATTTTGTGAATTGTAGGTATCTAGAGAAATTAATATTTTATTGCACAATTATTTGAAATCATTACAAATAAACACAAAGCTTAAAAACTACTACCATTGACCTAATACAAAATTATTATTGTACAAGGTGGCCTTGAGATTACTCTGTGATGACATTACCAGGCACCAAGACCATCGTTGCTATCACCTGTGTGATCTTATGTCACGAGATACTAGGAGTGTAGGTATCTGCTCACAACAGGCATATAGTGCTCAAGAGACTTGATCATAAATAAGACGTTATCTAAAAATGTTTTAAGAAATAATCAGTTTGTTGAGGATCAACACTCCTTAACATGGTTGTATAGCTTCTGGGCAAGTTTGGATGTTTAACTTTAGGAGAGGTTGCCCTACGAATTTCCTCTTTAGTGCTGTGAGTTCTTGGCAAATGCAGACTGTGTGGATCAATGTCTCCATATGGACTTTACACAGTTGCATACCATGTATGTCTCACACCTGAGGTGGATTTAATTAAGTCTCTTCCTCTCTATAGAGAGAAGTAGATTCCAATACTGTTGTGTTAGCTGGTTATAAACTTGTATTTCTCTACAGATTAATCATTAGGTAAATAATATACATTTTGTTTGCCTCAATGCTAGATTTTGCTTGTGGAGGTGGAAGGGGCATGGCCTAGGTGGTTCTGAATAGCAAAGCCTCTAGAGAGGCATCAAGGAATAATCTCCATGGGATCTTAGTTTGATTTATTTATGACCTGGCACAGTAGGTACTTGAACCTTCTGGGGCCTCGCTAAGTTTAGCGCTGTAGGCAATGTAAAAATCCTTCAAAATGTGTTTTATTTATCCATATTGAACTCCAGTCATATTTCAACTTGTGAAGAACAATCCGGAAGCCCAAAGAGTAACCTGTAGGTATGACATTGGGCAGTGTCTAGCAATTTTGCACATTTCCTATTAAAGATGTCCTGCCAAAAAGCTAGTGTACGCATAAGTTTACTTCAAATTGCTCGCAAGAGTGAGTTCAGTTTTGTGCTAGATAACTTTCCAATGAATGCTAGAAAGAAGTATTTAGTACTATGGGCGTAATTTTCATGGCCGCCACTTGCCTTTTGTACTCCTTACTCATCCAGCCAAATACCTAAATATTTAAATCCACTGATGTCTTCTAGCTTATTCTGATTTAATTGCCAGCTTCATTTCTTGTGGATCTTGCAACCGAAAATGACAACTTTTATCTTGTCATTATTAATTTCTAGACTAGGATTTGAACAATATTCGTTTAGTTTATTTAATTTCCTTTGCAGGTCGATTGCTGTTTTGTGTAAAATCACTGTCATCTGCCGCCCTTGCCCCCTCCCCCGGCTATCTGGGACTTCATTGGTTTTCGGGCAATGAGCATATAATAGGGTTAATGCCTTTGCCCATAAATCCATGTTGCCCTTGAAGAGTGAGGCTGATAGTTCCTTGGGGCCACAGGCCCCCATCTTTTCTAGTGGACCTTAATATAGATTTGACTTTTGACATAGAAATGTTTACCAGCTGTTGTTTGAGTCCTGGGGTAACGATCAAATCTTGCTGGGCACGGTCTGAGATTGAAAAAGGAGAACCCTTATCTGCTCCGTACGATTCTTTATATCTATGTGATGCTGTCTTGTGTAGTAACTCCAGTTTGGGCAAACCCAAGCGTGGGCTTGGTTCTTGTGGGTCTGGTGACCCCGCTGGCACCGTCACCTCCCTTGAACCCGGGCTCTGAGGCACGAGTGCATAGGTGCTTTGAGGTTTCAGGTGGCAGCGGTCACAGACACATGTCTTAGTCTTTGTTTTGCAAAAGAGGGGCAAACAGGACAGCTGGGCCTCTCACAAAGTGGGTCTCACTGTCCCTTAAGTGCCTCGATGTGCAGGTCAGTCTTTCTCGATGTTGGTGTCCGGACTGGACTCAACAAGCCTTGGCTGCTGCAAGGGGTCAGATACCAGGGTATTGTTCCTGTGCTGCTCCAGTTTGTCCTGGTGTCCTCCCACTCAGTAGGGATACAGATCTGACCTTCTGGGGCACAGGGTCCTCTTCCTTGGAGGCTGCTGCGTTGGGCTGGCCAGGGAGCAGCAACTCAGTGGACCACAATTTGCGTTTTTGGAACCTGCGGCTGCAGGGGAGTACCTCTTCTAGTTCAAGGGAGTTTCTTCAAGTAATTGGTGAAGCACTGGCAACCCTCCAGGTTTCTTGGAGACTGCACAGCAGCAGGGCTAGTCTGCTTCTTCCAAGATTGTTGGGGGCAGCAGTCAGGCTAGCAGGGTTGTTGCCAAGTCAGTCGGTGCTCCTCGGTTCTCGTGACAGGACTCTTCTTTGTCCTCTTCTTCTCTTGATCCATCTGAATCTGAAGATCTCGTATCTGGAGGGGGAGCCCTGAATACTCAATTCAGGAGCGTTAAGGGCTCTGAAGCGTGGTAGTAGCCAATGGGATACCCACCCCCTGGGCCACAACACCCCCTAGATGTTCACTTCATGTGGGGAGTGGGTATCACCATGTTCCAGAATTCCTAAGTTTGCCATCATCATGATGGCTAACTCTGAAAAGTTGTGTCCACTTCAGGTAGCCCTTCTTAGGGGTGGTTCTAGCCTCGGGCGGGCGGGCATTCCTCCCTGACTAGCTAATGTTCCTGCCTGTCTAGGTGTCAAAGGTCTCTGGACAAAGGAGGTCAGCTTTTTTCTCCAATGAAGGCAGCCAGACCTGCATATCAAAGACCGAGGCTTCTTTGAAGCTCCACTGCCTTGGAATTCTAATTAGCATGTCATCCTGTGGGAGACACCGTCCACCCCAGTAGGCTTTGTTTCTGACCTCATGAGAGTGGATACCTCACACATACGCTCATCTTAATCTTCACCAAAAAGCCCGGTGGTACAAGAGTCCTATTTCTGGAAGTAAAATCCAGATGCATTCCTGACGGCCCCTCTCAATAACCTTCAAAAATTGTGTGACAGTCTGCAAAAATGTGTTTCCGACCAGCAGCATTGTCCTAAAACCAATGAATGCAAAATGCCTGCTTGCAAGGTCTACTCACACTGTCAAACGTGGTGGTTCCAAGTCTTCTGGATTACCTCATTGACCACTTCACTGAGGTGGTGGGTAAGGGCCAAGGTGCCTCACTTCAGATTATCAGTGCAGGCCTGGACACAGTGGACTCTATGAACAGGACATTGTTACTCTGAACTAAAGCAGCTTCCTTTCCCAAGATGGTGACCACTTTCCATCTAGGGCAATTGATTACGTCTCCCACCTCTTTCAGGGTGACTAGCCCTTGTCCCCCTCCCCAAACCCCCCTCCTCACCAAGTCTATTGTACACTTATTCCTAAAATGCTTGGGCTATGAAATCGGAAGTATTGTGGCCTCTGTAGATGTGTAGAACAAATACACCTTACTGGCTGCAGTGCAGACATCTCAAAGAAGTGGATGGGATGCTTATCAAGAAATTCCAAATGCTGTATTATATGCATTATTGTTAATACAACTATCTTGAAATGTTACTTAGGATTTCCAGTGATTGAGAACTATCGGTTCGAGGCATATGAGCTGCAGATTACACACTATGCATAGATCGCCATCTGGTGTTGGGTCTGGATGTTTGCACTTGTTTTTGTCCTGGAAAGTCTTTGGAAGTCACGAGGTATGTGACTCCTCCTTAGGATCATAGTGCGCATGGGCATCGGCTCCATCCTCAGATAGATTTTTTCCGCCATCGGTTTCGGATGTGTTTCTCGTGCTCCAGTTTGGAACCGTTACCGATTCCTGTTTCGACGCACAATCCTTCACCCTTTCGACGGTATTGTCTCGAACGCGAACCCTAATCGCCGCGCATCTCTACCAGTCATCGATTCCGGTCATCGAAGAAGACCTTCGGGCCGACCCGAGCCTTGGCATCTGGCTCATGGAAAGGACGCCTTTCAAAAAGTTTCCTCGATGTGGGTCGAAGTTTCCCCACAACGATATGCATGAGGTGTGTAACCTCTGCCTCTCTCCTGAACACGAGGCCAGAGACTGTCCCGCTTGTTCCTCCTTCCGCTCGAAGAAGACCATCCGGGATCGACTAGCTCGAAGGACCATGGCTCGCTCGTCGAGTTCGATCCCCGACGACATCTTCCAGGAGGGTGTCGATGTGCCAGAGGAGCGGGTCGAAGAAGAGCTCATCAGCGCCTCCGAAGCTGATGACTCCAGCTCAACGGGTCGTAAGTAAAGACGTCGACCCCGTCCCACTCCCTACAACAACAAAGGCTTCGGTCACACCTTCACCCTCTGGCTCAGGTGCACACGAAACACTGCTTCCCATGCCCTGCCCTCGGGCCTGGCAAAGAAGCCTACCAAGCCTTCCGGTGACTCGGGCTAGAGTCTGCCTGCCACCAGTGCCCAAACCCAATCATCGGCACTGAAAAAGAAGCCGCACCCATCCTCGGGGCCAACTACTTCCATCCTGAAGCCCGCAGCACCGAAGACTACAAACAGTGACTCCCCGGCACCAAAAAAACACTCTAAGCCGACGAAGAAGCTACGACCCAAAAGTTCGGACTCACACCCTTCGGAGCCGAAAAAAGCATTGACACCGGAGAAGCACACAGAGACTGACAAATCGCACTAGCTCCACACCTAAAAAGAGGGATATAGCCACATCAACTCTTAGAATACCTTCTCCACCTTCACAGCCACCACCTCCCCAACCTCGTTCTCCTACGCCAGCCCCTACACCGGTAGATGACGACACATATGATGACACATGGGACGGTGACAACAACATGCCACTAAATGACCCCAGTCCACCAGGCTCCCCTGACCCCTGGGATGACTATAATACACCTGATGTCCCTAATGTCCCACAAGAGGACATCTACCCCTCTAGGCCTTCCCCACCAGAAGATACCATGGGGTTTAATCAGCTAATACACCGGGCTGCCCAGTACCACGGGGTCGACCTACATATAGAACCAGCCGAAGACAATTTTTAATGGACACTTTCAACACCACCCAAAGGTCCATATCGACTTTACCCATGCTCAAAGGGGTGATTAAACACGCTACAGAAGTATTTAAAGACCCTGTCAGGACTAGAATCATCAATCCTAGAATTGAGAAAAAATACAAAGCTGACCCTACAGACCCAGCTAACATTAAAGGCCCTGTTCCATTAAACTCCATGGTGGTCTAAAATGCTAGGAAAAGGGCTAATTCGCAGACAACCGGTAATGCAGCTCCTCCCGACAAGGAGTCTAAACTCCTGGACGCCTCTGGCATAAGAACAGCGTCCCAGGCAGCTAATATTTGGCGCATCGCAAATACTCAAGCCCTGTTAGCGGGATACAATAGGGCTCACTATGATGAGTTAGAGTCCCTACTCCAACACCTCCCGGACAAATACAAACATAAGGCCAACGACCTAATACAAGAGGGCAAAGTTATCACCAACACCTCTATCCGTTGTGCTCTTGATGTAGCAGATACCGCATCCAGATCAGTGAACACCAGCGTCCTTCTTCGCAGGCATTCGTGGCTACGCATTTCCGGGTTTAAACCTGAGGTGCAAAGCGCTATCCTCAATCAACCATTCGACCAACAACACCCTTTTGGCCCTAATGTTGATGCGTCCCTTGAAAAGATGAAAAAGGACACACACAGCCAAATCAATGGGAGCCTTGCAATAGCAAGCTCCATGACGTACTTTTCGTCGCTCATCCTACATGGACAACTCCAGGGGATACTCGTCTGATACCCCATCCACCTCCTACAAGTCTCCCACCCAATCCACCTTCACCAGAGGTTGCCACAGAGGAGGATACCGGGGCAACAATTACGAGGGCAGAGGCAAGACTAACAACACCCGCTCTGCCTCCACCCCTGCCCAATGACTTCCCTCTGCTCCCCCCGGACCATTCCACTCCTGTCGGGGGAAGACTACAGCAGTTCCTTCCTGTCTGGAACAACATCACCACAGACAGGTGGGTACGACAAATAGTGCAATCAGGTTACTGTCTCGAACTTACCTCTACCACCACAAATATTCCACCCAAACAGCGTCCAATGTCAGCAGAACATTTATCACTCCTCAAACAAGAGGTAATTTACTTACTACAAAAAAGTGCAATAGAACTAGTTCCCCTGCACCAACAAAACACAGGAGTTTACTCCCTGTATTTTCTCATACCAAAGAAGGATGGCTCTCTGAGACCTATTCTAGACCTCAGGCCACTAAACCTGGACCACTTCCACATGGTCATACTTCAGCAAGTCCTCCTTCTACTTTCACAGGGCGACTTCCTGGCCACCTTAGATCTCAAGGACGCCTATTTCCATATTCCTATACACGTTGCTCACAGAAAATATCTCAGGTTTGTAGTGGAAGGGCAGCACTATCAATTCAAAGTACTCCCTTTCGGAGTCACAACAGCACCACGGGTGTTCACAAAGTGCCTAGCAGTAGTCACAGCCTATCTAAGAAGACAACACATTCACGTCTTCCCATACCTCGACGACTGGCTCATAAAAGCCAGCTCGTACAACCAGTGTGTTCATCACACTCATGCGACTATCCAATTACTCCACGACCTGGTGTTCACAGTAAATCACACCAAGCCTCATCTGCAGCCCTCTCACACACAACAGTACCTCTGCGCCACAATAAGCGCCTCAAACGCGCTAGCCTATCCCAGTCCACCAAGGATAGCAAGCATTCTCGCTCTCCTCCCCAAATTTCAGCCGCATCACCCTCTCCCAGCTCGAGTGTTCATGCAGCTCATAGGGATGATGGCCTCTTGCATATTCATAGTGCCTCACGCAAGACTCCAGATGCGTCCCATACAAGAGTGCTTAGCAGGCCAATGGAACCAGGCTCAAGGTCAGCTAACAGATCTGGTGTTGGTAGATGGTCACACTCCTCGCTCTCTGCAGTGGTGAAACACCAAAAACCTTTCCAAAGGGCGACCGTTCCTAGTGCCAGTTCCTCAGATTGTCATGACAGCCGACGCATCGCTCTCCGGCTGGGGAGCTCACCTATTACATCACACCATGCAAGGCAGGTAGACACCTCAACATAAGTTATTCCACATCATTTACCTGGAATTACAGGCCATATTCCTAGCCTTAAAAGCATTTAAAAAACAAATATTGGGCAAGGCTGTCGTAGTCCGCACGGACAACATGACAGCCATGTACTACATCAAAAAACAAGGCGGGACACATTCTCTGCAGCTCTCCCAGCTAGCACAAAACATATGGAGCTGGGCTATACCTCAGAACATATTTCTCCTAGCCCAACACGTCCCAGGAGTCCAAAACACCATAGCAGATCTGTTAAGTCGTCAAACACAACAGATCCACGAGTGGGAACTCCATCCACAAGTTCTTCAACCATGCTTTCAAATGTGGGGGCAACCACAGATAGACCTCTTTGCCACTGACGAAAACGCCAAATACCCAAGCTTTGCCGCCAGATACCCACACCCATTGTCCAAAGGCAATGCGATATGGATGAACTGGTCAGGCAGATTTGCATACGCCTTTCCGCCTCTCCCACTCATACCACTGGGGGTGCGCAAACTACGGCAACACTCACTGACTCTAATTCTAGTTGCTCCAACTTGGGCCAGACAACTGTGGTACACCACATTGCTGGAACTGTCAGCAGTCCCGCATCAAAGATTACACCGCTCACCACGCCTCTTAACCCAGAACCGTGGAGAGATCAGACACCCGGACCCAGCTCAGCTCAACCTTGCGATCTGGCTCCTGAAATCTTTGAATTTGGTTACCTTAACCATCCTCCTGACTGTATGAACGTCATTAGGGAGGCTAGACACCCTACCACTAGAGCCTGCTATGCAGCCAAGTGGAAACGATTTGTGATATATTGCCATGACAATACCATCAATCCCCTAGATGTGTCTATCCAACACATCATAACCTACCTACTACACCTTCAAAGGTGCAACTTAGCCTATACATCTATTTGGCTACACCTTGCTGCTATAGCAGCATATCTACAAAATAGACAACATTTATCACTGTTTAGAGTACTCCTCATCAAAGCATTTATGGAAGGACTCAAAAGGATAATTCCTCCCAGAGATCCACCCTCACCTGTATGGAATTTAAATATCGTGCTCACACAACTAATGGGACCTCATTTTGAACATTTATATAAATGTGAGCTACAATTCTTAACATAGAGGGTTGCTTTCCCAGTGGCCATAACTCCTCTATGAAGAGTTAGTGAGCTACAAGCCCTAACTATTCAGGGACCATTCTTACAAATGCATCACAATAAGGTGGTTCTCCGCACTAATCCTAAATTCTTCCCTAAAGCCATTTCCCCCTTCCACCTTAATCTGTGGAGTTGCCCGTTTTCTTCTCGCAACCACACACAGTCACAGAAAGAGCTCTTAATACTTTAAATGTTAAAAGACAATTGCACTATTACATTGAAAGAACACAACCTTTTCGAAAAACCAAACAACTTTTTGTTTCTTTCTCACTACCACACAAAGGCAATCCCATATCTAAGTCCGGGATAGCCAGATGGATAGTTAAATGCATACAAATTTGCTAACACCAAGCAAAACGCACTTTAACTGTTCCTCCTATAGCCCACTCTACAAGAAAAATAGGGGCTTCTATGGCATTCTTAGGCAACATTGCATTAGATGACATCTGCAAAGCAGCTACATGGTCTACACCACATACGTTTCACGAAATACTATTGTGTAGATGTGCAATCGAAACAATAAGCCTGTGTGGGCCAAGCTGTACTCAAAAACCCTATTTCAGACTACTGCAACAGATACTGGTGGCTGCCGCTAAGGAGTGGGACTGCTATACAATCTATGCATAATGTGTAATCTGCAGCTCATATGCCTCGAACGGAAAATGCTACTTACCAGTATGCATCTGTTCTTGGCATGTAGAGCTGCAGATCTACACACGCCCACCCGCCTCACCTGCTTCCTTTATCTGTTCCAGTATTATCTTATTTTGATATGGTATACAAGGGCATCTTCCTGTTTCTTACAAAGCTCCATCATTTCCTGCTGGCAAAAAACAATCTGAGGATGGAGCCGATGCCCATGCGCACTATGATCCTTAGGAGGAGTCACATACCTCATGACTTCCAAAGACTTTCCAGGACAAAAAAGTGCAAACATCCGGACCCAACACCAGATGGCGATCTATGCATAGTGTGTAGATCTACAGCTCTACATGCCAAGAACAGATGCATACTGGTAAGTAGCATATTCCTTACAATGTTTGAGGCCCGCAATTTAAAGATTTTCAGAGCAGGGAGTAGTTAGCTTTGGTGGACTGGTGAGGCTCTGCAGTCAGTATGACATAAGGGAGGATCTACGGGGGAAGGGTTTGCAGATCTGGCCATTTTGGAAAGAAGTTGAAGGTTTGGACTTAAAACCATTGATATGCAGTCAGCAAAAGGAACCACTAGTTTTATTTGACCTTCAGATTACCATACCTTTTGTAAAAGATGGAGAGCCTCTGTAATTTATTTCCTTCTACTTGTAGCTTCTGGGTGTGAGTTACATGCAGTTTGCAACCCTGTGAGAGATGGATGTATAGAAAGATAAAGTGAAGTGAGGGCAGTGCCAATTTTAATTATAAACCAATTACATGCACTGCATAGGTATCTATCACAACTGAACTTCCTATTGCACTCAGAATGAGCACATAAAGAACATCATTGACCATGCATTAATCTTTATCAGTTATGCAAAATAAAGTGTACCTAGTTTCTAGCATCAGTCATCGTTTAGTACCGGATCAGTTGCTTTCCTCATGGAATCCCTACACTACTGTCACCTGGTAGTTTCCATGCAGAACAGATGCCTTAGGGTCCCCATCTGGCCCTTGAAATGATTTAGAAAGATGTAGAGCTTAATGTGTATGACTGAAATGTTGTCTGTTCTCTTTCAGCGTGTACTCTGGACACCAGTCCATCCTGGTGCCTCCCCTGGAGTTGGAGAGCAATGTGTCGCTTTGGCTGGCTGCTGTCAGTCAGTATAAAGTCCGTGTCACCTTCTGCTCTTATTCCGTTATGGAGATGTGCACCAAAGGTGTGGGTACTCAGACTGACACTCTGCGGGTGAGTCTCATACTGGCAATCTCTACGTTGGTGTGCATTATGCCTCTGAATGAGGCTCTGCAGTTGAGTGCTATTTTTCACCAACTGATAATCTGTGTACGCCTTTAGTCTCCGGCTGATGATGTGCATATGAATGTAAATAAAAAATGCATCTGTGCTGATACAATTCCAGATAAGTATGAGAGATGTTATGCAAGGGAATATGCTCTGCATTTCTGAAGGTTGCTGTGCAGGTGAGCTCCTACTACAACTCAGACTGTTGCTCTGTGGGCGAGTGTAAACTGTGTGCTGCTGTCTACTACAATCTAACTTACATGCTGGCACTCTGCATGTGTAATGCTGTACAAGTGTATGCGTTGTCCAGTATTGGTTTTTGGCTGGTACGTGCATCTTGGTTTTCGAACTGATACTTTGTATGTGAACGGTTTCGTTTAAAAATATGACATATTGCTGGTTGATGTGTGCTATGTATTTTTGACATGTCCTCCACCTATGCTGCTGTGTCAGTGGCACTCAAGAACAGAATAGCTTAGAAAACTGCTGTCTTTTGTGGGGTGCAATCAAGGGTGAGGCAGGGCACAGACAATCTGAGAGCAACAATATGTTACTTAAAGGTTGAGGTTTATTTATGTAGGAAGTCACACTTTGAGGATTGCCCCTTGCAGATAAACAACCAAGTTACAGGATGGAACATGAGGTTGAACATTTGGAGGTAGAGTTTGCAGTTTTTTCAGTTTAATGCGAACAGTAACTGCAAGGGCATCACTGGCTTCCTGAACATCCAGCAGGAACTCACCCCCTGTGGAAAAGCTCTTGTGCAGAGATGGCATGCAGCATTTGGGGTATTTGAGATACACTGACAAAAAACCAAAAACAGGAGGCCATTGTGCCACTAATCCTAGCCTGAGAAAGGCTGTGAGGTCCCAGGAAAGCAAAATTAGCAAGAGAGTCCGCAAATGTAGATAAGTGAATTTAATACAGAGCATATGGTGTAAGTCCATTATTACAGGAGCGTAACATACTTTAATGTAATACCCTTGCCAACTGGGAGAGATTCTGAATGGGAATGAAAATGTTTTGAAAATAGGAGTGTTTGAAAAAGGTCGTGAGTGCTACACCCTGTTCCACTGCCTCCACGGTACGGTCCCCAGTGGAAACCAGAATGCACCCTACGATGTGATTGTCTCAAGAGCCAAGGTGATGCTAGACTCTTAGTCATGATGTAGGAACAGAGAACCTAAGTTTGTTGCTAGTTCATTTCTCCAGTATTAAAAAAAAAAAGTGTAGCTTTATGCCTTCAATTCTGTAGTTTAACCTACCTCATCTGAAAGAAACAGGTTAGTTATAGATTCCTTAACTTGGAATTACCACCAGGTGTCAGACTGGATCCGGAAAGATTTTTCATCAGTGGTACCTCTGCGTGTCGGAAGGTGGCGTCGGTTGGCTCCACGTTCGTCGTCGTGGTCACCGGGATGACGTCGCGGCAACTACTTAGACTCCGCCCTCACGCGCTGACGTGAGACTTTTTTTTTTTCGTGCAGCCAGCGCAGATCCGGGAAGAGCAGTACCTTTTTCTTGACTTTTGTCGACGTCTTTTCGAGTCGTCGACTCCGTATGGTGCACGAGGGATGCCCAGTTTTTTTTTTTTTTTTTTTTTTAAACCGGTAATTGCAATCTCAAATATATACAAGTATGGGCCTACAACCTTCCGGCCGGCCGCTAAAGTGACAGAAGCACATGACATACAGACTAATAAGGCACTTGGCTTTGCATAGACTATAAAGCAGGAGGTATCAACAACGTGGGCCACATAACTCTGAACCCACAATACGGTTTCGTTTTCTACAACACAACAACATAAAACCACACCCGCAAGGCAACCCACGATCAAAAATGACGACATGTGCTCCTCAAGTGGGGAACCCCAACCATCTAAAGAAAGCCAGAGGGGGGGAGGGAAACTGGTCCAGGACTGGGAGAACAATGTGCCCAGGGCTGAGGGAGGGGGTCAACTATGGGGATGGAGCTGGTGACGCAGGAGGCAACAACGGCGGCTCGCAAATACCCCCGCGGTAAGCGTTCCAGGGGCCCCATATCTTCACCCATGCCCCAGGCTTACCCCGCGCCACATATACCACCTTTTCTCGGAACATGCACCAATCCATATGTTCTTTCCAAGCCGACACCGCCGGGGGCCTCTGAGATCCCCACAGCTGAGCAATGTCACGTTTAGCTATCATATATCCCAGAGTCACCCATCGCGTCTGCGGAACCGAGTAATCAGTCGGTTCCCACACATTCAGCAGGCATCTCCTCGCTTCAGGCAACAGCGCGACATGTGTAACCGCTCGCAGGACCTCATGCACACCACGCCAGAAGCGCTCCACCCTCGGACACTCCCACAGAATATGTAAAAAAGTCGCCAAAGCACCACACCCACGCTTACACAATCCATCCTCGGCATAGCCCATACGCTGAAGCCTTGGCCCCGTCATGTACACCCGGTGGAGTATCTTAAGCTGGACGAAGCGAAGGCGAGCCGGGATGGCCACCTCCTTCGGAGAGGCCACCGCGGAAATCCAGTCCTCGTCGTCCAACTCCAGCCCATCGGCAACCCAAGCCTCGCGGAGGCCAGTCAGTAAGCCCGAGCGGTCATTTATCAATTTCTTATAAATGAGGGAGATCGTGCTGTCCGGAACGTGGCCATCTAGCACTCTATCCTCCAGGGGGGAGGACTCCGGGATGGAGGCCACGTCTGGGAAGACGGAACCCAGTGCGTGCCGGACCTGCCGGTAGCGAAAGTATTCACTGCCCTGCAGCTGAAACTCCGCCTGCAGCGTCTCGAATGTCTTGAATCCTCCCCTCGTCCAGAGATCTCCCACTGTACTGATGCCTATCATGTCCCACCTCTCGAAGCCCTTCGAGGTCCACAAAGAGCCAAGCCTCTCCGACGCATACAACGGCGACGCCCGGGTCAAACGGTCCTTCCATCCCATAGCTGCATTAGCCGCGTGCCATACTCGCACCATGACACGCGTGGGTCCCGTCAAGCGGGAATCGGGCACGCTAGTGTAGAGCGCTCGATTGTAGTCGCCACCGGGCAGGAGCATTTTGTCCATTTCAAATGCCGGGTTTAGGGCGGGCCCATAGAAGCCGTGATTAATTGCAGCTAACTGGGAGGCCCAGTAATACCGCTTAATATCCGGGAGGGCAATCCCTCCGTCGTACCACGGGAGCTTCAATTTTGCCAGGGCTATACGCGGCCTCCCGTCCCAAAACAGACGGCGCTGTAAGCTTTCCACCTCACGGAAGTAGCGCGCCGGGACCAAGTGGATGCCCAGTTTTAAGGCCTGCGGATCCTGCCATCGCATGGTATCGGTGACGGATCCGCACCACGTGTGTCTTTTCTGCCTGGAGCGCGACCATGACCCAAGTCATGCTCCGGCCGCCAGTTTTTGACGCTGAAGGCTTTGTGGGAGCGGTCCCGATAGCTGCTCGAACATCGACAGTCGGCTCCGCGCGGATCGAGGTCCCGGTCCAGAGGGAGGTCAAGGGACCGGTCCCAGAGCCATCGTTATTCCGGCTCGAAATCCTCCAAGTCTTCGCACTCGGGGTCAGGTAAGTCGAAGAATAAGAAGGAGTTGAAGAAGCGTTGTCGCTCTTCGACTTCTCGTCGATCCGACGAGGCGCGCAGGTGGTGCCACTCCCGCGGCTTCGCGGGCGGAATCTGAAGGGTCGGCTCTGAGCTTCCCTCCCTTCCCGGGACCCGGAGCGACCCCTGCCCAGCTTTGTACGTTCTGCACACCATCTTTGGGTGGACCGACCCCACCGCCGTCGGGCTCCGCAGACTCAGTTGGGGGGCCTAGGTCTTCGCTGCCGGCGGCTCTGGCCCCGGCACCACAGGCTCCCCTTGGATCCAGGCCTGGATCGTGATCGCCGCCTATTGACCTCATAACACCTCTACCGGCGCCGTTTCTGACTGCACCACTACCGTGACTGACGCCGGTCAGCCTCCCGGCCGGGGTCATGGAGCTGTACCGGCATCAACCGATGCCGGATCCGGCACCGGGTGAGGTTTTCATGCCCCTGTTCACTTTGGGGGCCCCTTTCCAACCACAGTGGCAACCAGAGGAAGATGAGGATGGGGAGGGGCCAGGTGACCCTTTAACTGACCAGCTTGGTTCTGAACAGGACTGGAGAGAGGAACTGGGGGATGCCAGTGGTCTTGATACTTCACCCAACCGTGGCATGTTGTCTCCTCCTACCGTGGCTAAGGAGGAGGGAGCGTCATGTGTTGCGTAGGGCGGCTGAGGCTCTCAACCTCGAGCTTCCTACGGTGGCTGTCAGGACTAACCTCCTGACTGAGGTGCTTCAACCGGCGGCGAGCTCTTCGTAGCCCCTGCTTCCGTTCAATGAGGCCCTCACTGACGTCCTTTTGGGCACGTGGTCCAGGCCCAACACGGGGGCTCCCGTGGACAGGATCATCGCCCGACGCCGGCTCCGGACGACCCTACTTTCCTCTCCCTACACCCCACCCCGCAGAGCTAGGTGGTCCAAGCTTCAACCTCCAAAAGCGCCTTCCCTACTGCTCCACCGGAAAGGGAATCCAAGAAGCTGGACCATCTTGGCAAGAAAACTTTTTCTTCCGCCAGCTTAGGACTGCGGTCCGTAAACACTGCATGTCTCTTGGGCCGTTATTCGCACTCCATGTGGGATACGGTGGCACAAGTGCTGCCTCAGTGTCTGGAGGAGGCCCGGGCAGTGCTCTCTCAGGCTGTCGCCGCAGGGAGAGACGCAGCTAAGTTTACAATCGTTGTGGACTGGACACTGCCAACTCTCTGGGCAGGACCATTTCAACGTTGGTAGCACTCAGATGCTACGCCTGGATGAGGTCTACTGGCTTTTCAGGGGATGTCCAGAACACCTTGATGGACATGCCCTTTGATGGCCGTCGCCTTTTTGGCGACAAAGCAGACAACGCCCTAGTGCGCTTCAAGGACTCATGGACTACGGCCAAGTCCTTGGGCCTCTCCTCCCATCCGGTGCAGTCTGCTTTTCGCCCCTTTGGTGGCTACAGAAGGGGTGCCCCGCTACGTCCCACCCAGGGCCACAGGCCGCAGCAAGGTACCCAACCTTCGCACAGATGGGAACGTGGGAACCAGCATCGTGGTTCAGGGGTCCAGCAGGCGGGCCAGTCCACTAACCCCTCCTCTTCAGCAGCCTCCAAACCTGCCTAGACTGTCCTTTCAGGCCCATCAAACGCCAGTGGGTGGCAGGATTCACCATCACCTCCCCCACTGGTGCACCATCACTTCGGACAGGTTGGTTTTGCAGAAGTACGAAGGGGCTACTCCCTCCCCTTCGAGACTACCCCTCCAGCCATGCCACCTCGTTTCCACCGCATGTCTGAGGATCATCTGGCACTTCTCCTGCAGGAAGTTATGGCTCTCTTCGCCAAGGGAGCCATTGAGCACGTTCCTGTCCCAGAAGCAGTTTGTGGTTGCTACTCCCGCTGCTTTCTGGTTCCCAAGAAGGACAAGGGCCTGCGTCCTATCTTGGACCTCCAGGACGTCAATCGCTTCCTCCGGAAGGTTAAGTTCAAAATGTTGACGCTTGCTCAGGTCTTGTCTGCCCTCGACCCGCAAGACTGGATGGTAGCGTTGGATTTGCAGGACGCTTATATTCGAGGCATATGAGCTGCAGATCACACACTAGCATAGATCGCCATCTGGTGTTGGGCTCGGATGCTTGCACGTTGTTGTCTTGGAAGAAGTCTTTGTAGTCACAAGATAGGTGACTCCTCCCTTGGACGATAGTGCGCATGGGCATCAACTCCATCGTTAGATTGTTTTTTTCCGCCATCGGGTTCGGATGCAACTTTTCCGCTCCGGTTGGAAATCTCAATTCCAAGCTTCTCGAAGCGCACAATTTACAGAAAAACCATCGAATCACCTTCATCTTCGACAGCGATTCATCGGTTCGATTCCAGATGTCGACGTAGGCAGGTGGGCTGATCCACGCCGTAAGGCCTACGGCTCATGGAAAGGACGCCTTTCAAAAAATGCCCCCAGTGTGGAGCAAAATTTCCGCACAGTGACCACCACAAGGTCTGCAACCTGTGCCTATCACCTGACCATGACGAGGCCAGCTGTCCAGCCTGTGCATCCTTTCGATCCTAAAAGACCATCCGAGATCGTAGGGCTAGAAGACACATCATGGCACAGAGACCAGCCCCGGAACCAGAGGACACCTTTGATGAAGGCCCCTGATGTCCCAGAAGAAGATTCCGAGGATCCCAGATGACCTCATCACTCCTGGGCAACGTGTGAGTACTACTGCCCCTGCCCCAACCCCTCCAAAACCAAAGGCAGTGGTCAAGACATCGCCTGTTGGCCCCAGTTGAGACCGAAAACATCCTTCAGAAGCCCCGCCTCCGCGCTCGGCTTCCGATAGCTTGGGACCGAGTAAACCACATGTCATTGTCCCACCGGCACCTTTGGCACCGAAGCCAAAAGAACACTTGTCGCCGAAAACGCCATGGCCCATAGAAAAGCCGGCTTCGAAGGTTCCCAAGCCTAAAGACCCAGCTTTGGCTCCGAAACTAACATCCTCGGCACCGAAACAAATGGCTAAGGACTCTGATACACCTCCTAAAGCCAAAACCTATAAGAAACCACAACCTCGCTCGGAACCGAAAAAATCTGCACCGAAAACTGTTACAGAGGAGCAAGAACTTTTTCACCCAGATCCCATCCCAACACTGCTGGCACGCTATGACAGGGCACACTACGACCAATTAGAAAACCTCTTACAACATCTGCCTGACCAGTATAAAACCCAGGCAAATGACCTTATCCAAGAGGGAAAGCTAATTTCCAATGCGTCAATTAAATGTGCACTTGACGCAGCACTGCCTCTAGATCAATTAACACCGGAAGTGCGCCTTAGACACCATGCCTGGCTACGCATTTCAGGCTTTAAGCCAGAGGTATAAACTACCATACTCAGTCAGCCATTCAACCAAGAACAGCTATTTGGGCCAGCTGTAGACACTGCCCTTCAAAAAATGAAAAAGGACACCGAGACTGCTGAGTCCATTGCAGTCTCCACAAACGCGTGGCTCCTTTCGGCGCGCCTTCTGCAGAGGAGCCTCCAAAAATATGGGCACAGACACCACGTCTACATTTAAAACCAATACACAAACATCTCCCAGTAGAGGTTATTTCAGAGGCGGATACAGAGGGAACAGCAATAAGGGACGAGGTCGAGGTAATAACATTCGTACCTCCCCTGCCACAAAACAGTGACATTCCTCCGCTCCCCCCAGACCATTCCACTCCAGTCGGGGCAGACTAACACAGTTCCTACCTGTCTGGAACTCCATCACAACAGACAAGTGGGTAAGACAAATTATCCAGTATGGTTACTGCCTAGAACTTACAGCTACCCTTCCACACATACCACCCAAACAGCGTCCAATGTCCGCAGACCATCTTGCGCTCCTCAAACAAGAGGTTCTCTCACTGCTTCAAAAGCATGCAATAGAGCCAGTTCCCTTAAAGCATCAAGGGACAGGAGTATATGTGAGAAGTTGGCCTGATATATGATGTCACTAGTTCTAGTGTACACCTTGTATCAGTCCAAACAACCCTTATGGTGATTGCTTGTAAAGTCAACCTTATAGACCAGCTATCCTAGTGGTAGCATGGACAAGAGCAGTCTTAGGCTAAACTCTGTATGGCATGTGAAGCCAGCTGTTATACCATTTGCAACCCCTTGAATACCAAATGAAAGGACACCACAACAGATATATTATAAAAATAGAATGTATTTATTCTAGTCAAAACACCCTCAGCACTCTTTATGAGATTCGAGGTAAGTACAACACAATCTTATTTAAGCATACATAAGTCACACAGGTAAGTAATACAGTTAGGCCCTAGGGGCCACGCAAACCATATACTAAGTAAGTGGTATAAGGACCACTGTCACGAACACAGGATAGGCCTAGGGAATCGCTGGGGCTACACTATCCTATCAGTTGCTAGGCAGTGGGAGGCCCACGGGATTCAGGTGCAGAGTGGAAACACTCACGCGTAATGCGTTAAAGTCGATAGAAATAGTAGTATTTAGAAATTAAGAGTTTTAGGAGACTTCGGAAGGGACTAGGAGTTAGAGACTTGGAAACTAGACACTTGGATAGTCAATACCCTTGTGAGCACCGGAGTACTCAAGTTACCTAGCCCACGGGCTGCGGGTGCATAGGTGTGAACTTGCGTCGGGTTTCGTCGTCGACTATGGATGCCTGAAGAAAGTTGCTGACAGGCAGTCAGTGAAGAGTGTCCGGTGGTTTCCAAGGATGGAATCAGGAAGGAGGACACCTGCAAGCAGAGGGGACAGAGTCTAGGTCACCAGCCAGGAGCCGGGAAGGAACCAGGCGATGTCGTGAAGATGCAGGTGAAGAGGTGAAGCTTGTCGCAGCAGCCACGGGTACCAGGAGGCGTCGAGGACGACTAGGACCAGGAGGCGAGCTGTCCCACGAAGGCTCTTGCTGTCGGCGGCGTCTATGTCGAGTTAGGACCCAACAATCCTTGACAAGCGCAACCCACGCAGGATGGAGGACTTGCTTCTGTCGCAGACCAGGGAGGTCTGGGGTGCTTCCCTTTCACAGGGGAGCGGGTGCCAGTCTGGAGGAGCCGGACCAGCAAGGCAAAATTGAAGGTTCGTCGTCAAAGGTCGCTAGCCAACGGGCCAGCAACCGGACAACACGTCGAGCAACTCAGGTGCAGAAGGGCCCCACGCAGAACACGTGAAGTGTGGGGAGCTGATCTTCTTTGCAGATGGTGCTCTGGATTGGGGCTTCTCAATTCCCCAAGCACAGCCTGGAGGAAGCCTCAGAAGTCGCGCTAGTCAGTTACTAGCCACTTTTCCCAAGTCGCCGGTCCCACGTCCCTCGTTGCCTCCACGGGTCTCAGCTTTGCTGTAGATGTGGATCTGGTTCAGAGGTGTCTGGAAGTCACGGCGCTGGTCAGTCTCTGCAGTCGTCCCTCGTAGCAAGCAGCGGTCCCTGGATGGTGCCTGGTTGCCCACGGTGGTCACTCCTTGGCCACAAGGGAGATTCTTCAGTCTTCTTCCGTAGTAGAATGTCGAAGGTCCAGAGTTTCTGTTCAAGATGCAGGTTCAGGATAATCTAAAGTCCTAGGGACTCAGCTCCCACTCTTATACTAATCTGGGGGGCTGGGTTACCTGCTAGGTCCCTCCTATGGGTGGGACCAGGGAGGGGGGTGGTTACACCCCCTTCCCTTTGTCCAGTTTCGCGCCAGGACTGGGGCTGGAGTGCCCCAGCACCGGTTTGAACTGGACTATGCATGGGACACCTTGTGTGCCCCAGGCAGTGTCTCGTTTCATTCATCCCTCCCTGCCCCAATACACTAAGGCCTGTCTAGGGTGGTGCTAGCACCTCCCAAGGCAGGAAACCTATTGTCCCAGCCTCCCTCGCTGGTAGGTCTCCCAGCAGCAGGAGGTCAGACTCGTGTCTGTGGCAGCAGCGTCCATTTTGTGACGCTGGGGCTCTGGTTAACTTGAACCGGTTAGTAGGTCTTCAACATGTCTTCTCCCTCTAGAAGGGAGGAATACTATCCTCACTGCCAGAAATGGTGTGGGGGTAGTATTCCAAAGTGTTAGACACCTTACACGACATGTTTTGATAAAGCCAAACCATAGTTACCATAACCGCGAGGATTATAAGGCACTTTAAGAGTATATGGTAGGCGATATCATAGAACAGCTATAAGGACATAGTTCCGAAAGCTGCAGACAGGCTCAGCTCATGCTAGAGCACCATCTCACATGTTACCAAGCACTCTGCCTTCAGGATTGTTAAGGCCTGCCATAGGAGTGACTGATAGGTTACCCATGTGTCTATATATAAGGTAGGTATAGGAATACGACACCTAAGCAAGGGGTGAGTACACAACCTTGCCCCAGCTGAGTGGTCAGCCAGTTGTGTCATAATGGAAGGCCAGCCAGGGGTGGCATAATACATGCTGCAGCCCCTGGTAGGCCTAGGGTACACCTATGCCCTGGGTACCTAAGGTACACTGTACAGGGTCCAAAAAGGTGATCCTTACCAATTGGGTTATGCACCTAAAGTGCATAGTGAATTTAGAGAGAGAACAGCTGGGCTGAGGGTCTGATTAGCAGGCCCACAGCCACATCTAAGTCGAAAACCAGTGAAGCAAAAGCAAAAAGTGGGGGTGAACATAGAAAGCAGACCCTACTCTCCTACAGTATACTCACTGTACTTCCTAATCCCCAAAAAGGACGGGACTCTAAGACCAACACTCGACCCCTGAATCTGTATATACACTCAGATCATTTCCATATGATCACTCAACAAGTGCTCCCACTGCTGCAACAAGGAGATTTCCTTACCACACTAGATCTCAAGGACGCATACTTCCACATTCCCATACATCCTGCTCACAGGAAGTACCTAAGGTTTGTGGTGGACGGAAAGCACTACCAGTTCAAAGTCCTTCCATTCGGGGTAACAACCGCGCCCAGAGTATTCACAAAATGTCTTGCAGTAGTAGCAGCACATCTCAGAAGACCACAAATTCATGTCTTCCCGTATCTAGACGACTGGCTAATAAAAGCCAAGTCATTAGACCAATGTGTTCTACACACTCACCAAACCATCCAACTATTACACAACTTGGGGTTCACTATCAACTATCCCAAGCCTCATCTCCAACCCTCTCATATACACCAATATCTAGGAGCTACCATAAACACCTCCACAGCCCTAGCATATCCCAGTCCAGCCAGGATAGCCAGTATACACTCTCTTCCAGCCAGAGTGTTCATGCAGCTCATGGGCATGATGGCATCTTGGATCTTCATTGTGCCTTATGCAATACTTCAAATGCGTCCCTTACAGGAATGTCTAGCATATCAGTGGAATTAGGCTCACGGATAACTCACAGATCTGGTGTTGGTGGACAGCCGCACACATCGCTCTCTGCAGTGGTGGAACATAACAAACTTGTCCAAAGGGCGGCTGTTCCTAAGCCTCTTCCACAGATAGCCATAGTACTGACAACAGACGCATCACTCACAGGATGGGGAGCCCATCTCCTCGGACACACCACTCAGGGCAAATGGACCACTCAACAGAAAGTGCTCCATATCAATTACCTAGAACTACTAGCTGTATTCCTAGCACTAAAATCCTTCCATCTACATGTACAGAACAAGGCTGTCCTCATCCGGACGGACAACATGACAGCCATGTATTACATATAAAAACAAGGAGGCACACATTCTCTGCAGCTGTCCCACCTTGCACAGAATATTTGGAGATTTGCCATTCCTCAGAACATATACCTACTTGCAGAACACCTTCCAGGGGTTCACAATCAGATAGCCGATCTGTTAAGTCGACAGACACAACAGATCCGCGAATGGGAATTACATCCCCAAGCCCTACTACCCTTTTTCCAAAAAACAGGGCCAGCCAGATATAGATCTGTTCGCCACACACGAAAACGCAAAATGCCCAACCTTCGCCGTCAGGTTTCCACACCCGCAGTCAAAGGGCAATGCGATATGGATGAACTGGTCAGGCAGATTTGCGTACACTTTTCCGCCTCTCCCACTAATTCCACTAGTAGTACGCTAGCTCAGGCAGCAGTCTCTCAAACTGATCCTAGTAGCTCCCACATGGGCACACCAGCCGTGGTTCACAACACTACTAGAACTCTCTCTAGTTCCACACTAAAAACTGCATCTCTCCCCCTCCTTGATAACCCAGAACCATGGAGAGATCAGACATCCAGATCCATGTCAACTGAATCTGGCGATCTGGCTCCTGAAGTCCTAGAGTTCGGTTACCTTAACCTGCCACCAGACTGCATGAACATTATAAAAGAAGCCAGAAGACCTACTACTGGAGCGTGCTACGCTGCAAAATGGAAAATATTTGCCATTTACTGCACTAACAATAATATACACCCACTGGATGCATCCATCCAGAACATCATCTGCTACTTACTACACTTGCAAAGATGTAATTTAGCATACTCATCCATACGTCTCCACCTAGCAGCATTAGCAGCTTACTTACAAAATCGACAACACTTGTCACTCTTTAGAGTCCCTGCGATCAAAGCCTTCATGGAAGGGCTTAAAAGAATTATTCCTCCCAGATTACCACCCTCTCCAGTGTGGAATCTGAACATTGTTCTTACTAGGCTCATGGGACCCCCATTTGAACCTCTACATAAATGCGAACTATAGTTCCTCACTTGGAAAGTAGCTTTCCTTATCGCAATCACATCCCTCAGAAGGGTAAGTGAGATGCAGGCTTTAACCATACAAGAACCATTCTTACAATTACATCGTAACAAAGTGGTTCTTAGGACAAATCCTAAATTCCTTCCAAAAGTCATATCTCCTTTTCATCTTAACCAATCGGTAGAATTACCAGTGTTCTTTCCAAACTCAGACTCTGTAGCGGAAAGAGCTCTCCACACCTTAGATGTTAAAAGAGCCCTTCTTTACTACATTGACAGAACTAAATCTTTCCGCAAAACAATTGTTTGTAGCTTTCTCTCCACCACATAAGGGCAACCCCATCTCCAAATGGGCTTGCTAGGTGGATAGTTAAATGTATCCAAATATGCTACCAGAAAGCTAAACGCACACTAACAGTGCCCCCTAGCGCGCATTCCACACTCAAATTAGGGGCTTCCATGGCATTCTTAGGGAACATTCCCTTAGAAGATATTTGTAAGGCAGCCACATGGTCTACAACATACACCTTCACTAAACACTATTGTGTTGACGTAAGAGCAAAGCAACAAGCTTCCGTGGGCCAAGCTGTCCTTAAAACTTTATTTCAAACTGCTGCAACCGATACAGGGGACCACGGCTAGGGGAGATACTGCTATATAGTCTATGCTAGTGTGTGATCTGCAGCTCATATGCCTCGAACGGAATATGCTACTTACCAGTATGCATCTGTTCTTGGCATGTAGAGCTGCAGATCCACACACGCCCACCCACCTCCCTGAGACCTGTATCTGTTCCAGCTTTATCTTACTTAGATATCCATCATTTCCCATCATGGCGAAAAACAATCTAACGATGGAGTTGATGCACATGCGCACTATCGTCCAAGGGAGGAGTCACCTATCTTGTGACTACAAAGACTTCTTCCAAGACAACAACAATGTGCAAGCATCCGAGCCCAACACCAGATGGCGATCTATGCTAGTGTGTGGATCTGCAGCTCTACATGCCAAGAACAGATGCATACTGGTAAGTAGCATATTCCTTCCACATCCCCGTCCTGCCGGCCCACCTGCGTTACCTGCGGTTCATGATAGGCTACGAGCATTTCCAGTTTACCGTGCTCCCTTTTGGCCTTACGAGCGCCCCTCGGGTGTTCACGAAGGTGATGGACGTGGTCGCAGCTCATCTGCGCAGATTGTGGGTCTGTCTTCCCCTATCTCGACGACTGGTTGTTGAAGGCGGGATCGCCCCAGGCAGTCGTCTCCCACCTCCAGACTACAGCCAACCTCCTGCATTTGCTGGGGTTCTCCATTAACGTGCCGAAGTCGCACCTGATTACCTTTCAGAAGCTCCTCTTCATCGGAGCGGTTCTGGACACGGCGCAGTTTCAGGTCTATCCTCCCAAACAGCGAGTCCGGGACATTCAGGCTATGATTCCGATCTTTCAGCCCTTGTCCCGGGTTTCGGTCAGAATTACCCTGAGGCTGCTGGGCCTCATGGCCTCCTGCATCCTGCTGATCAATCATGCCAGGTGGCATATGTGGGCTCTGCAGTGGGATTTGAAGTTCCAGTGGGCGCAGCATCAGGGAAATATGTCCGATTACGTCCAGATCTCGGAGGGCACTGCTCAACAACTACAGTGGTGGCTCACAAACCAGGATTGGGTCAGTGGCAGATCGCTCTACCTTCCCTAACCAGAATTCACAGTGGTGACAAATGCCTCCCTTCTGGGATGGGGCAGCAACATGGGAGAGGCGGAGATCAGAGATCCCCGGTCTCCAGTGGAGTCCGGGCTCCACATCAACCTTCGGGAGCTTCGGGCGATTCGTCTTGCACTGAAGGCATTCCTTCCCTCTGTCCGGGGACGAGTAGTGCAGGTGTACACGGACAACACCACCGCTATGTGGTATTGCAACAAACAGGGTGGGATGGGATCGTGGACTCTGTCAGTAGGCCCTTCGCCTCTGGACATGGCTGGAACATCAAGGCATTTCCTTGGTGGTTCAACACCTGGCAGGTTCTCTGAACGCCAGGGCGAACGAACTCAGCCCCAGGTGCATGATGGATCACGAATGGCGTCTTCACTCGGAGGTGGTGTAAGGTCTCTTTCAACAGTGGGGAGAGCCTTGGTTAGATCTGTTCGCCACCGACGAGAACGCGCAATGTCAGCAATTCTGCGCGTTGGAATTTCCAAGGTGGTGTTACGGGGATTCTGCTCATGCACAGAACTATGCGCAGGAAACCAGAACCTCAGTGAATTGTTGTGTACCAAAAAACTCACCTCAGTACCCAGAACCCCTATCCGACTAGCATCAGTGTCTCATTCATTCTCCATATCATATCGAAGCTACCAATGATTAGATAACCCAGAACAAGCGACTTAGAATACTCTCAGGAATGGTGGGAATCAAGAACACCTTTTCGTTGTTATTCTTATATCAGTCCACAACATGAGTAATCAGAGACCCGGAAAAAGTTTAAAATGTTTATTTTTAACTACGTGCTCTAAGATGCAGTACTTTGGCTAACATAAACAAATGATAAGAAATAAAACCATCAGCATTGTTACAATTCCATAAAAATCAAAGGGAGAAATCATATTATATTGATAGTGGAAACCGGTCCTATAATACCTTGTGTACCACCCTCCCCTGGCTAATAAGTTAGTTTAATAATAATTATAGGTCTCTAGGTTTGAATGGGGAGCCCCATACCTCCAAGATCAGCTTAGGTGAATCACATCACAGGATCAGCACTGCTCTCTGTGTCTGGAAAGGTTTTCTCCAAGAGTGTCAACATCATGCATGCAATGCAATATTAAAGGCACCCGAGTTTAAGATATTTGCAGCTGTGTGCTTGTTGTGTCTAGAGCGTGGGCCGATCGATCTGAATTCAACAGCATTCATTGTTATTTGACATTGACTGTTTCTGCACACAGTGTTCAGACTAAGGTCGCGGTGCACGTCTAGGGATGTGAAAAACAGACCATTCTCATGTGAAGGAAAGGCAAGCAAGCAGTTTTACTTATAATAACAGCTACCTGTAGTGTTGTGTGCAAAAGCAGCAAAGTGGCAAGATCTAAAACGCTTATGCTAACATAGCAATGTGTGCAGGCAAAACCCTGCCTTCACTACAGTGGCACTCGCACGGCAACGCTTTTCGTCGCGAGTGGCGTTGCGGTCCGTTGTACGCCTTTCCGCCTATACCATTTCTGCCCAGAGTGCTAAAGAAGATCAGGCGCGACCGGGCCCAAGTCATTCTTGTGGCTCCGGATTGGGCACGAAAAGTCTGGTATCCCGAGCTGCTCAACATGGCCATCGATCCTCCGATCAGACTGCCTCTTAGGGAGGATCTTCTGTCGCAGCAGCAGGGGGTGGTCCTTCACCCGCACCTGTCCAGTCTCCACCTCCTTGCATGGAGATTGAGTGGTGGCAGTTGATGTCTTTCGACCTGCCTTCTGAAGTTTGTGATGTAATCTTGGCAGGCAGGCATCCCTCCACAGAGATGGTATACGCCTGCAGGTGGAACAAATTTGTGGCATGGTGCACAGCAAAGGCTGTAGATCCCCTTTCTGCCCCTCTTTCTGAAGTACTCTTGTTCCTTCTCTCTTTAGCCCTGCAGGGCACTGCTCTGGGCACTATCAAAGACTACCTTTCTGCCATCTCTGCTTTCCTTTGGCTGCCAGATCAGCCTTCTCTTTTCAAGTCCCCAGTAGCTAACCGTTTCTTGCAAGGCTTAACACATCTGTTCGAGGCATATGAGCTGCAGATCACACACTGAGGATAAGATCGCCATCTGGTGTTGGGCTCGGATGATTGCAGGTTGTTGTTGTCTTCGGAAGAAGCCTTTGGTCACGAGGTTGGTGACTCCTCCCGTGGACAACAGTGCGCATGGGCATCCACTCCATCGTCAGATTGTTTTTTTCCGCCATTGGGTTCGGATGAACTTTTTCCGCTCCAGCAGAAAACTTCCAGCAATCGATTTAACTCTTCAATCTTCATTCCATCGACGTCGAAATCAACTCGGACCGGTTCCGGAAGCGGCTGATGGACAGGACACCCTTTAAAAAATGCCCCCAGTGTGGAGCGAAGTTCCCCCACAGTGACCACCACGAGGTTTGTAACCTCTGCCTGTCGCCGGAACACAACGAATCGACCTGTCCAGCTTGTGCCGCTTTCCGTTCGAAGAAGACCCTCCGGGACCGAAGAGCTCGACGCCATATTATGGCCAAACCAGCTCCAGAACCGGAGGACATCTTTGCTCAAGATGTTCCTGAAGATGACACCGAAGATCTCAAGATCGTGTCCGAGGCCGACGATTCCGATGACCTCATCACTCCAGGGCAGCGTGTGAGTACCACCCCCCCTGCCCCTGCACCGAAAAAACCACTGTCGGCACCGAAACAAGCTTCAAGACCGAAATCTCCACCGGCGCCGAAACGTTCTTCGACATCGATGCCTAAAAGTCCCTCGGCACCGAAACATACATTGGCACCGAAACATACATCGGCACCGAAAACTCCATCGGCTCCGAAATATCCATCGAAACCGAAACATCCTTCGGCACCGAAAACTTCATCGGCACCGAAAACTACGTCCACACCGAAAAAAGTTCATAAAGACCCGAAACAGCCGTCGCCGCCACCACCTTCGGAGCCGGATGAAATTTTTCGCCCAGATCCTACTCAAAAGCGGATCTACATCAATCCCGACACTGGACATGTGACTGCCGTCCCATACAAGAAACGGAAGCTGGACATCACACCTCCTCCAGCTCCCATACGGAAAAAGGACTGTGCCACTTCACCACTTCGTCCTTCCTCTCCTGTATTACCTCCTATCCCGTCCCCCCCTCCTCCTCCTCCTTCTCCTTTACCCTTACCTTTACCTTTACCATCTCCCTATCATTCACCTCCTCCACAGGATGATAATGATGACTTAGGGGGGGGGGGCGGACCCTGATTTATTTAATGATCCTGTTGATCCAAACGACCCTTTTACATTTCCAGGCACAGCACCAGTAGATGACTGGTCTTATCCAATGCCTGACATGCCTGACCCCACTACCTACCCCTCCAAGCCCTCCCCTCCTGATGACCATTTGGGGTTTAGCCAACTAATAAATAGGGCATCAACATTCCACGGTGTCACTATGCACACAGACCCCCTTGAAGAGGACTTTCTCCTCGATACTTTTGAGCAGTCACAAAAAACTGTTCACATACTGCCCATGATTAAAGGGGTTATAAAGCATGCCACTGAGGTCTTTAAAGACCCTGTTCGAGCTAGGGTTCTCAACCCCCGCATCGAAAAAAAGTACCGACCAGCCCCGCAGGACCCTGCATACATTAAAGCCCAGCTCCCTTTAGACTCCTTGGTCGTATCAAATGCCAGAAAGCGCGTTAACTCACAGACAACTGGAGAAACGCCTCCCCCAGACAAGGAGTCTAAGCTTTTAGAGGCCTCAGGCAAACGAGTCGCCGCACAGGCGGCGAACCACTGGCGTATTGCCAATACCCAGGCCCTGTTAGCCCGGTATGCTAGGGCGCATTATGACCAACTTGAGGACCTTCTGCAACATCTGCCTGATCCCTTTAAATCCCAGGCCGCTGACCTCATTCAAGAAGGCAAGTTAATATCTAATGCCTCCATTAAATGCGCCTTAGATGCGGCAGACACTGCTTCTCGGGCGGTCAATACTAGCGTCTTACTCAGACGACATGCCTGGCTCCGTATTTCCGGTTTTAAACCGGAGGTTCAAACCGCAATTCTAGCTCAACCTTTCAACCAAGAGCAGTTATTTGGCCCTGCAGTGGACACTGCATTAGAAAAAATTAAAAAGGATAATGAGACTGCCAAGTCTATGGGAGCACTGCAGTCTCCTCAAAACCGGGGTTCCTTTCGTCGCTCCTTTTATAGAGGAGGCTCCAAAAACACGGCAACTGAGACCACGTCCACCTTTAAAAATTCTGGACAAACATCCCCTAACAGAGGATATTTCCGAGGAGGTTATAGGGGAAACAATAACAAAGGTCGAGGGCGGGGCAACAACAACAACACCCGCACCTCCCCAGCCACCAAACAGTGACTTGCCACCACTCCCCCCAGACCATTCCACTCCGGTCGGGGGGCGACTCCAACAATTCCTACCTGTCTGGACTTCCATCACCACAGACAGATGGGTAAGACAAATTATCCAGTCTGGCTACTGCCTAGAACTCATACAATCCCCCCCAAACATACCACCCAAACAACGTCCAATGTCCTCACATCATCTCTCTCTCCTCAAACAAGAAGTTCAATCCCTGTTACAAAAACATACGATAGAACCAGTCCCTCTTCAACATCAGGGAACAGGGGTGTATTCTCTATACTTCCTCATTCCCCAAAAGGACAAAACATTACGGCCCATACTGGATCTCAGACTGCTAAACCAGTATATACATTCAGATCATTTTCATATGACCACCCTCCAACAAGTCCTCCCACTGTTACAACAGGGAGACTTCCTTGCCACATTGGACCTCAAGGATGCGTACTTTCACATCCCTATGCATCCCGCTCACAGAAAATATCTACGATTTGTGGTACATGGGCAACACTATCAATTTACAGTTTTCCCATTCGGAGTAACAACAGCACCCAGAGTGTTCACCAAGTGCTTAGCAGTCGTGGCCGTGCACCTCAGAAGACAACAGATCCATGTCTTCCCCTATCTGGACGATTGGCTCATAAAAGCCAATACTCGCCAAAAATGCGTTCTCCACACTCATCGCACAATTCAAACTCTCCACAATTTGGGATTCAGTATCAACTACCCCAAATCCCATCTACAACCTTCCCACTTACATCAGTATCTAGGAGCAACCATAGATACATCCAAAGCCATTGCTTATCCCAGCACTGCCAGGATAGCCAGTATACAAAATCTCATCTCTCAATTTCAAACTCATCCATCTCTTCCAGCAAGAGTGTTCATGCAGCTTCTAGGCATGATGGCGTCGTGCATCTCCATAGTCCCACACGCACGACTTCAAATGCGCCCCTTACAGGAATGTCTAGCACAACAGTGGAACCAAGCTCACGGACAACTTACCGATCTGGTGTTGGTGGACAGTCGCTCACTTCGCTCACTGAAATGGTGGAACACCATCAACCTGTCCAAAGGGCGGCCGTTCTTAGAGCCTCTTCCACAAGTTGTGCTAACTACCGACGCATCTCTCACAGGGTGGGGAGCCCACCTCCTTCACCATACCACTCAGGGCAGATGGACCAGTCAACAGAAACTGCTCCACATCAACCACCTGGAACTCTTAGCAGTGTTCCTAGCACTAAAATCCTTTCAGGTACACCTAAAGAACAAAACTGTCCTCATACGCACAGACAACATGACGACAATGTATTATATACAGAAACAGGGAGGGACACATTCTCTCCAACTGTCCCAACTGGCACAGCAAATCTGGAGATGGGCAATCCCACAAAACATCTACCTGTTAGCAGAACATCTCCCAGGGATCCACAATCAAGTGGCCGACCTCCTAAGTCGCCACACGCAGCAGATCCACGAATGGGAATTACACCCCAAGGTTCTACTCCCCTTCTTCCAAAAATGGGGACAACCAGACATAGACCTGTTCGCCACTCCCGAAAACACAAAATGCCCAACCTTCGCCGCCAGGTTTCCACACCCACAGTCGAAGGGCAATGCCCTATGGATGAACTGGTCAGGCAGATTTGCGTACGCTTTTCCGCCTCTCCCACTAGTTCCATTTGTGGTACGCAAACTGAAACAACAATCGCTAACGCTAATACTAGTAGCTCCCACTTGGGCACGTCAACCGTGGTTCACCACACTTCTGGAACTATCTTTAGTTCCACATCAAAGGCTACGCCTCTCCCCGGATCTATTAACCCAGAACCATAGAGAAATCAGACACCCAGATCCTCAAACACTGAACCTAGCGATCTGGCTCCTGAAGTCTTAGAGTTCGGATACCTCAATCTCCCTCCAGACTGTATGAATATCATAAAGGAAGCTAGACGACCTACTACTAGAGCGTGTTATGCCGCAAAATGGAAACGATTTGCCATCTACTGCGCTAATAATGACATACATCCATTGGATGCTTCCATCCAAAACATCATTTGCTATCTACTACACTTGCAAAGATGCAATCTAGCGTATTCCTCTATACGTTTACACCTAGCAGCCTTGGCAGCCTACTTGCAAAATAGGCAACACCTGTCCCTTTTTAAGGTACCAGCCATCAAAGCGTTTATGGAAGGTCTCAAAAGAATTCTTCCCCCAAGATTGCCACCTGCCCCAGTGTGGAATCTCAATGTGGTTCTAACAAGACTTATGGGTCCCCCATTTGAACCTATGCACAAATGTGAATTACAATTCCTAACATGGAAGGTAGCTTTCCTTATCGCAATCACTTCCCTACGCAGAGTAAGTGAAATACAAGCCCTTACACTAGAGGAACCTTTCTTACAACTACACCGTAACAAAGTGGTTCTTAGGACAAACCCTACATTTCTTCCAAAAGTGATTTCCCCTTTCCACCTTAACCAATCAGTAGAGCTACCAGTCTTTTTCCCAAACCCAGACTCCGTAGCTGAAAGGGCCCTACATACCTTAGATGTCAAAAGAGCCTTGCTTTATTACATCGACAGAACAAAACCTTTTCGAAAGACGAAACAACTTTGTTGCTTTCGCACCACCACATAAAGGCAATCCAATCTCCAAATCCGGTATAGCCCGGTGGATAGTTAAATGCATCCAAATATGCTACCTAAAGGCTAAACGTACACTTACAGTTCCCCCTAGGGCGCACTCCACGCGTAAAATAGGGGCTTCTATGGCCTTCTTAGGTAACATTCCCTTAGAAGACATTTGCAAGGCAGCCACGTGGTCTACCACGCATACCTTCACTAAACACTACTGTGTTGACGTGCAGGCCAAACAACAGGCCTCAGTGGGCCAGGCTGTCCTAAAAACTTTATTTCAAGCTGCTGCAACAGATACAGGCGACCACCGCTAAGGGGAAGCACTGCTGTATAATCTATCCTCAGTGTGTGATCTGCAGCTCATATGCCTCGAACGGAATATGCTACTTACCAGTATGCATCTGTTCGTGGCATGTAGAGCTGCAGAGTCACACACGCCCGCCCGCCTCCCCGGGACCTGTATCTGTTCCAGCATCCGTCTTACTTAGACATTACACATGGACATCCTTTCTTTCATTCCTATACACTCCATCTTTTCCCATCATGGCGAAAAAACAATCTGACGATGGAGTGGATGCCCATGCGCACTGTTGTCCACGGGAGGAGTCACCAACCTCGTGACCAAAAGCTTCTTCCGAAGACAACAACAACCTGCAATCATCCGAGCCCAACACCAGATGGCGATCTTATCCTCAGTGTGTGACTCTGCAGCTCTACATGCCAAGAACAGATGCATACTGGTAAGTAGCATATTCCTTTTCCTCCAATTCCATTTGTTATGCCTCCGTGGGACTTGAAACTTGTGCTGACTTATTTGATGTGTGCTCCCTTTGAGCCACTCATAATTCTCCTTTACGTCTTCTAACTCTTAAGACTGCTTTCCTGGTAGCCACCACTTCTGCTAGAAGGGTGCGTGAGCTCCTGGCTCTTTCCTCAAAACCTCCTTTCCTGTCTGTCCATCCGGACAAGGTGGTTCTCAGGAACCGTCCATCCTTTCTTCCTAAGGTGGTCACTGCCTTCCATATCGGGCAGACCATTACTTTGCCCACTTTTTTTCCGCCTCCGCATCCTTCAAAGGAAGAAGAGAGGCTCCACCGTCTGGACCCAAAACGTGTGCTTTCTTTCTATCTGGATCACACAAAACTGTTCCGGGTGGATGATCAACTGTTTGTTGGCTACGTGGGTGCAAAGAAAGGTCGGGCCGTTCACAAATGCACCATTTCTCGGTGGGTCGTGTTGTGTTTTAAGGCTTGTTACTCTCTAGCTAAAAAGGAGCCTCCATTGGGCTGCATGCTCACTCCACCAGGGCGACTGCAGCCACTACTGCCTTGGGAAGCGGTGTGCCTCTAAATGACATCTGTCAGGCGGCCACGTGGACATCACTGCACATGTTAACCAAACACTACTGGCTGGACAGCCAAGTCCGGAGAGACGCCTTCTTTGGCCGTTCTGTTCTCCAGGACTTTCTGGTGTGATCTTGGTTCGCAGACCCACCACCGGGGTTGGAATTGCTGGGGTATCTATTGTAAGGTAATGAATATATAAATAACGTGTTTCTTTCAGATGCACAAGTTACTTACCTTTGGTAACGATAGATCTGTAAGAAACAGTTAGTTATAGATTCCTTACCACCCCACCTATCCTCCCCTTTCTGCGAACTGATTTCTAGGGTTTAGGACAGCCTTTCAGGGCCCTATTTTTGTGCACCAGTGGTCAGTATCTTGCATGGCTCTGCGTTTCTTGCGCGGAAAGTTGTGTGCAGAACTGACGTCAGCACGCGAGGGCGGCACCTAAGTAGCTACCGCGAAATCCTCCCGGCGACCACGACGACGAACAGGAGCCGACCGACGCCACCTTCCGACTCACAGAGGTACTGATGACGAAAAATCTTTCTGGATCCATCTGACGCCTGGGGGTAATTCTAAGGTAAGGAGTCTATAACTAACTAATGTTTCTTACAGATATATCGTTACCGTAGGTAAGTAACTTGTGCTTCAAAGAAGATCCATAAAAGTGCAGCTTGGGAAGATGCCCCAAGGGAATAGACATGGAAGATTCCTGCACAGCTTGGTAAACTGTGCTATGCCACCCAATAACATTTTTCTGCATATGTATGTTTTTTCCTCTTCAGCAAAACATCCATACTAATCCACTGAAGGTGCTACAGTTTTTTTTGTAAAAAATTGTTACCATAGCTGTGCTCTGTTTCCTGAAGGGCAATCAAAGTGAACACCCTTTCTGAGGGAGGATGGCTACATCAACCTAATAATTTCCACACCTGACCTCGTGTAGAGGGTACGGTATGTGGGAAACCTTCTGGACACACTAACACAATAATGGTTTCCTTCAGTGGTGAAATTACTTGTTGGAAGCATAAGTGGCTGCAGATGCACATGCTGTGCATACTCCTGTCATCGAGTAATGTGCCCAGATGTGTGCAGGTTGTTTTTCTTCAAAGAAGTCTTCACAAGTCACGAGGTACTTATTGTGCTAATGCACATTTACAGCAGTTCCATTGTTAGATTGTTTTCTTACCGTCATCGGGATATGACGTGTGTTACCAATCTCTGGATCAACACCATTGTAGGGATTTCTTTGGGCCTCATCGGTTTCTCTCTTCTTCTGTATTGATCATCGGTGGGTTACGCTTTCCCGCATCGACTCTGTGCATATCTGCTCAGTTGGGCCAGGGCTTGGGATGACTTCTACGACCCTGTAGGAGCCTTGGCCTTCGGGCCTTGCCCATTCTTTTCTCCACTGCAAATATGTCTCGCCTGTGATGTAACAGATGCTGTTCTGCTACTGTCCTTGGTGTCAAGCCAAATACCACTGAACCATTCTTCACCAGGTCTGCCACCTCTGTCTCTCCCTGGAGCACAACGAGGCCTCCTGCAACCTCTGCCTCTCCTACCATTAAAAGAAAACCCTTCCATACCTTCAGGCTCCTCGTCTCGAACTTTTGCAGAGGTGTGGCTGGGCATCTTTGGTTCACAAGACCTTGAGGGAGAGCCCCAGCTGGAGCAGTCGACCGTCAAAGAATAGGCCTTCTCCCCAGACCCCAGCTCAGGCTCAACCTTGAAATCGAATACTTGCCTCCTGCCCAGTATTCTGTGAGTACTGACCCACCTCTCCTGCCTCCCCGGCACCAATCGCACTCTGAGCCCCCTCCTTCCGAGAGGTCAGGTATCCAACCTCAAAGCCTGCCAACAAACAGGCTTCCGGTCCGCCACTGTCTCTTGGCCATGGTCTGCACTGTGCAGACACTTCGGACACCATGCCCAACCTCCACTTGATGTCGAAGAAGATACTGAATCCAAGCCACTCTGTGCCAACCACCCTCTCAGAGCCAACAGGTTCTTCAAAGCACTCTTTGGAGCTGAAGTCTTTGTAATCGAAGTCTAGTTTGGCATCAACACACGCCGTCACCGAAGCACTCCACATATAGACTTGCCTCCTCAGGTGACTATTAATTCCATTCTTCAATGGCTACAGGAAGAACTCTATGCCCATTAACGTTACATCCTGATCAACCCACACACTGGCTGCATCCTTGCCCAGGCACCAGCACTGACCAAGGATGGCTCTAAGTGCAAACTCAGCTTCGAGGAAGCCCTTTCCCTGCCGCCACAACCAAAGAGCGAGAGGACAAGGCAAGCAGCCCTTCAACATTGCCTCGTCCACCTCCCCCTCTTTTCCTCCTTCCTCCCCCCCCACCTACAGATCCCCCTTCCCTCTCTCCTCATGGGTCACCACAATTTGGAAGAGGGCATAGTCAGGGTACCATGGGGGCTCCAATAGCTTGCAACAGTGGGATGATTATGATTTAGTTCCTCCGTGGATCACAAACCCCAACCTTTATCCTGCCCACCCATCCCTTCCGACAGATGACACCACCTCTTACCATGAAGTCCACAGCAAGGAGGCCTTTTTCCACAAGGTGGAAATGCATAAAGATGCCACGGAGGAGGATTTTCTGATGGAAACCCTCTTGTCCTCTCAGCATTCTATACAGTACCTCCCAATGCTGAAGGGGATGCTAAAACCAGCTCCTGATATTTTCAAGGAACCATTTAAAGCCTGGGTGGTCACTCCTTTAAGAAAAGTAAGAAGATTGATGCTGCTGGCATATGTGTCGCTGCTGCAGTTGGGTACCCACTGATGCATTGTTAATTCATTTGGATTACTTTCCAGGTATGACAGAGTACACTAAGATTTAATGAAGGGCCTCCTCCAACATCTCCCAGATGAGTACCGGCAAAAAAGGTCAAGAGTTGGTCCCTGCAGGTAACTTATTTCGAATACCTCTATATGCTCTGCTTTGGATGCTGCTGACACTGCGGCACGTGGCAGTAATTCCAGCATCCTCACCTGTCTGCATGCTTGACTCTGTCTCTGCCTTCAAGCCAGATGTCCAACAGCATCGACTTGCCCTTCGACAGAAAACACCTTTTCAGACTGCAGGTTGATCAGATGCTAGAGAAAATCAAGTACACGGAGATCGCCAATGCAACAGGTGCCCTTCAAACGCCCTCCCCTCGTGGGTCACTTTGGCATTCTGCCTACCGAGGTGGCTCTAAGGACACTCCCTCAGAGGCTTCCACCTCCTAACGCCAGCAGCCTCAACATCCCTCCACCAGGGGTTATTTTTGTGGTACATACAGAGCTCCAAAGGAAGATGTAAGGGTGGTTTCCCAAGGGAACTGCCCCCACCAAACAGTGATTTACCCCTCCTTTCCCTAATTGTGAGAAAGTGCCATCTTTCCTGCATGGTATGCCCCCACGTTTTGCTGAATTGCTGATGTACTTTGACTGAGTGTGCCCTGGGCTCCTGCCAATCAGGTGCCCAGGGCCTGTGTTCCTTTCCTAAAACTGTGTTGAACCCTAAACCCAATTGGCATCTCTGGCCACATGTCAGACCCTGGTAAATGGTACCCTAGGTACCCAGGGCCTTGTGACCAGAAAAGGCCCCTAAGGGCTGCAGCACTTTTTGTGCCACCCTTAGAGGCCCTGTACCCAGACAGACAGACAGACAGACAGACAGACACAGACAGACAGACACAGACAGACACAGACAGACAGACACAGACAGACAGACAGACACAGACAGACAGACAGACACAGACAGACAGACACAGACACAGACACAGACACACACAGAGACACAGACACACACAGAGACACACAGAGACACAGAGACACACAGAGACACAGACACACACAGAGACACAGACACAGACACACACAGACACACACAGAGACACAGACACAGACACACACACACAGACACACAGACACACACAGACACACACAGACACAGACACACACAGAGACACAGACACACACAGACACACACACAGAGACACAGACACAGACACACACAGAGACACAGACACAGACACACACAGAGACACAGACACAGACACACACACAGACACACACAGACACACACAGACACACACAGACACACACAGGCACACACAGGCACACACAGACACAGACAGACACACACAGACACACACAGGCACACACAGGCACACACAGGCACACACAGGCACACACAGGCACACACAGGCACACAGACACAGACACAGACACAGACACAGACACACACAGACACAGACAGACACAGACACAGAGACACAGACACAGAGACACAGACACAGAGACACAGACAGACACAGACACAGAGACACAGACAGACACAGACACAGAGACACAGACACACACAGAGACACAGACACACACACACACAGAGACACAGACACACACACACACAGAGACACAGACACAGACACACAGAGACACAGACACACACAGAGACACAGACACACAGAGACACAGACACACAGAGACACACAGACACACAGAGACACAGACACACAGAGACACAGAGACACAGACAGACACAGACACAGAGACACAGACACACACAGAGACACAGACACACACAGAGACACACAGAGACACAGACACACACAGAGACACAGACACACACAGACACACACAGAGACACAGACACAGACACACACACACAGACACACACAGAGACACACAGACACACACAGAGACACACAGAGACACACAGACACACACAGACACACACAGACACAGACACACACAGAGACACACAGACACACACAGACACAGACACACACAGACACACACAGACACACACAGAGACACAGACACACACAGAGACACAGACACACACAGAGACACAGACACAGACACACACACAGACACACACAGACACACACAGGCACACACAGACACAGACACACACAGACACACACAGACACACACAGACACACACAGACACAGACACAGACACACACAGACACACACAGACACACACAGACACACACACACACCCTCTTTTTTTTGCAGGCTGAGTGTCTTGGTGCAGAACTAAACAGAGAGTCGACATGGCACACATCCACAACACACACTGCCCTGGCATACCTCAGTCACCCCTCTAGCTGGGTGCCCTATGCCAGTGGTGTGGGTAGAGGTGTATGAGCCCTGTGCCCCTACAGTACCCAGGCCCATTCCTGGGCACTGTAAGTGCAGTGCTGCCATTATACCAAGAGTATATGGTGCTTGGAGGTCGTCAACACAAACCCCACAGCACCATGATGGCTACACTGAAGACTGAGAAGTTTGGTATCAAACTTCTCAGCACATTAAACCCGCACTGATGCCAGTGTGGGATTTAATGTAAGATGCACAACAGAGAGCAACTTATAGTTGCCCCCTGAACCTAACCTACAATCCACGTCCTGTCTGAGGGGCTGCCTAGGCTGACACACAGCAGACATGTTGCTGGACTCCTGGGTAAAGAGCCGTCCGCTCTCCTGGGCCTGCAACAATGCACATCCTGGGCGAGGTGCTAGGTCTCCTCCCCCAGGATGGGCAAGGGAAGCTTCAAAGGCATGCCGCCTTTGTGAGCTTCTCCAGGCCACTTGCTGTACTCAGCAACTGGCCCCTACCGGTTCTGACCCCCACTCTGGCAGGAAACCCCAAGGGTGGAAAGGGGGTGTGCCAGCCTCTGCCAACCCCACCCCTCAGGTGGGGGAGGCGAGGTGAAGCACATCTCTGGGCTCTCGCCATCTTGAAGATGGGGAGCCCTGCCCAATCAGGACTAGGCTACTGCCCCCCTCCCACAGGAGAGTGGTAGGAAAGGGGGTGTACCCACCCCAGGGAAGGGAGCCATTTGTCCCTGCCCTTTTAACTACCTGTAACACCCCTATATTTAGGGGCACCCTGAACCTTCATTCCTCAGATCCAGATTCCAAAACAAGCATGAAGATCAAGAAACAAGACGACCTGCCATGCAGCTGCTAACAAGAGGAAGACACCAACTGATTTGGCCCCAGCCCTACAGGCCTGTCGACCCTCGAATCTGCTCCTGCTAAACCCTGGTGTCTCCAGTGGCCAGCAACCTCAAAAACCCTGGAGGACCTGACTGCCTTGTGACTCTAACCAACTGGGACTCCCACGAGCAGCGGTACTGCTCAAAGCTAGTAACTGACCCCTGGCATCAGCCAGGAACCGCAACTCTTGCACACACTGCACCCGCCAAGCCTGACCTGTGCCGGAGTGGACAAAGGCCACAAGGACGTCCCCCCGACGACTGTGACCCCGAATGCAGCACCCAAGGACCCACCTCGACGCTCCTGACGACGCCTGCAGCCTGAGAACCAGGGACCCCTCCAACCGTGACCAGCTGAGGGTACGATTTCCTGACGCAAAAAGACACCCCTGCATCCGGCGCCCTGCGGCCTCCTGTGCCCAGCTCTTGGGTAACCACTGTAAGAAAGTGGATTTCTGTTGCAGTAACCCCCCCCCCTTTTTTGCCCAATAGCTGATGCACCTTTCCTTGTTGTGCCCTGGGCTCCTGCCAATCAGATGCCCAGGGCCTGTGTTCCTTCCCTAAAAACTGCCTAACAGCCAAAACCCAAATTGGCAAACCCTGGCCACATGTCAGCCCCTGGTAAATGGTACCCTAGGTACCCAGGGCCTTGTGACCAGGGAAGGTCTCTAAGGGCTGCAGCACTCATTGTGCCACCCTTAGAGGCCCTGTACCCTAACACACGCACACTGCTCTTGCAGGCTGAGTGTCTGGATACAATACAAAACAGAGTCGACATGGCACACATCCCTGTGTGCCATGCCCACAACCTACACTGCCCTGGCATACATCAGCCACCCCTCTAGCTGGGTGCCCTATGCCAGTGGTGTGGGCACAGAGGCAGGAGACCTGTGCCCCTACAGTACCCAGGTCCATTCCTGGGTCCTGTAAGTGCAGTGCTGCCATCTAAGAGTATATGGTGCTGGGAGCTTGTCAAACACAAGCTCCACAGCACCATAATGGCAGCACTGAAGACTGAGAAGTTTGGTATCAAACTGCTCAGCACATTAAATCCACACTGATGCCAGTGTGGGATTTATTGTACCAAGCACCACAGAGGGCATCTTAGAGAGGCCCCCTGAAACCTAAACCTACAATCCACGTCTGTTCTGAGGCTGCCTCAGCTGCCACCCAGCAGACATGTTGCTGGACCCCTGGGTAGGAGAGCCCCTGCTCTCCTGGGTCTGCAACAATGCACATCCTGGGCGAGGTGCTAAATCTCCTCCCCCAGGATGGGCAGGGGGGAAGCTTCAATGGCATGCCGCCTCTGTGAGCTTCCCCAGGCCACTGCAACCCCCCCACTCTGGCGGGAAGCTTGGCCGGAAACCCCAAATAAGGACAGGGGATGTGCCAGCCTGCCAACCCCACCCCTCAGGTGGGGGAGGCGAGTGGAAGCACATCTCCGGGCTCTCGCATCTTGAAGATGGGAAGCCCTGCCCAATCAGGACTAGGCTCCTGCCCCCCTCCCACAGGAGAGAGGCAGGATAGGGGGTGTACCCACCCCAGGACAGGGACCCATTGGCCCCTGCCCTTCACCTACCTGTAACGCCCCTAAATCTAGTATTTAGGGGCACCCTGAACCTTCCTTCCTGAGATTCCAGATTCCAACATACAAAGAAGAGCAAGAAGAATGAAGACCTGCCCTGCAGCTGCTAAGAAGAGGAAGACACCAACTGCTTTGGCCCCAGCCCTACCGGCCTGTCGACCCTCGGACCTGCTCCTGCTCCAACCCGGCATCTCTTGTGGCCAGCAACCTCACAAACCCCAGAGGACCTGGCTACCTTTTGGCTCTAAGCCCCTGGGACTCCCATGAGTAGAGGCTCTACTCAAAACCTACTTCTAATCCCTGGCAGCAGCCCGGAACCGCGAACCCAGCACACTCTGCACCAGCCAAGCCTGGCCAGTGCCGGAGTGAACAAAGACCACGAGGACGACCCCACGGCAACTGTGACCCAGAGTCTGGCACCCAAGGACCTCCCTCGACAAGCCTGAAGAAGCCTGCAGCCTCAGAACAAGGTGCCCCCCCTACCGCCATCAACAGAGGGTAAGATTTCCCAACAACAAAAGGCACCCCTGCACGCGGCGCCCCGCGGCCCCTTGTACCCAATCCCGGGGTTCCTACCTATCCTCCAACTACCCAACTTACCTCTCGAAGTGGTGGTGGCACCTGAAAAATCCTCGTCCCCGAGCTTGCAGTCTTTTTCTAAACCGGAGATTTCCCATTGAAACCAATTGAGAGCCCTGCACCCAGCCGCCCGGGTGGCCCTGGCAGTGCAACCTCTACACCTACCTACCTCCCCACTTGCCCTGAGTAAGTGACCAGGAGCCCAGCTCCCAAAGCCGCGTGGCTTGCTAGTCAGCAGCCACCAACCAAGGCCCCCCTATCCCTCATAGGATAACATTGGGCCTAACTCTCTGCACCCCGCCGCCCTAGAGTCGCTGAGGGTGAACCAACTGTACCTGCCTGACCCTGGGGGACCCCTGAGTTTATGCCCAGAACCTCAACTCTGCAAGTCGAGTACTTACCCTTAAACCGATAACTCTATTTTCTTCATAGTGTAACATTGACTGGCTTTTTCCTGAAATTTCTTCTAAGTGTGGACTTTTCAAATCTTAAAATATTCACCAAAAATCAGCCGAGTAACAAAAACGAAAATGCTCACCTGCTCTTAGGTGAGCTCCCAGTGCTGGATCTTGGTGCCCAGCACTGACTCTGAAAAATACTTACAACTGTACTTACCAGTATCCCAATTTTCTCCCATAGGAAATCATTGACTGTTTTTCTGTGAAATTTCTTGTGTGTCAATTTCTGCAATCTTTAAATATTCTTTAAAAATCGTATAATATCTGAAAACGTAATTGCTTACCTGTTTTGGATAAAGGTCCCAGTACTGAGTCTAGGCACCCAGTACTGGATTACAAAAGTAACGAGAACATACTGTACCTGCAACTTGAATTTTCTTCCACAGGGAATCATTGACTGTTTTCTTTGAAATATTTTCTAAGTGTCAACTTTTAAAATAGCTAAATATTGTTTAAAAATCATCACAGTAATTAAGTCGACTTTCATCACTTGATTCTAAGTACTGACCCAGGACTGAATCTAGGATCCAGTCCTGGAATTCCCAAAGTAATCCTAAAAGTAATCTGTGGCAATTAACATGAAACTTCCATTGAACTCAATGTATTATTGTGTTTAAAATAGTGTTGCCTATTGCAACCACTTGTAACTGTTTACAAAAGTCAATTGCATATTGCAAAAGTATTTATATAAAGCATCTCATTCTGAGAAAGTATATTTTAATTCCAATTGTTGGTTCTAAAATAAAACAAGCATATATTTTTTATATATAAACCATTGGCCTAGAGTTCAGTTATTGGGTGTGTGAGACCATTTGCTGACTGAGTGTGTACAACAAATGCTTTACACTGTCATCTGATACTGCCTTACTGCTCGACCAAGCTACCACTTTGGAGAGTAAGGTTATATCTAACTATAGCCTCTGCCAAGCCTCTGGGGACTGTGGACTCTCTACACCCTGTACCTATTTGGGAACAGTATATACAGAGCCACTTTCTGACAACCACCTATCCTACAACTTCCCAACTTACCTCTCAAAGTGGTGGTCGCACCTGAAGAATCTTCGTCCCCGAGCTTGCAGCCTTTGTTTGTCACGGAGCTTCTCCATTGAAATCCATTGAGCGCCCGTCTGCTCAAAAGCACCCTGCACCCAGCCGCTGAGTGCCCCTGGCAGTGGAACCTCTATCCTAATCTACTTCCTCACATGCCCTGAGTACGTGACCAGGAGCCCAGCTCCCACAGCCGCGTGGCCTGCTAGCCGTCCGCCTTATAGGATAACATTGGGCCTAAGTCTCTCTGCACCCGGCTGCCCCTGTGCCGCTGAGGGTGTAACAACTGTACCTACCTGACCCTGGGAGGCCCCTGAATCTATGCCCAGAACCTTAACTCTGCCAGTTGAATACTTACCCAAAAGCCGATAACTCACTTTTCTACCATAGGGTAACATTGACTGGTTTCCCTTGGAAATTCTTCTAAGTGTTGAGATCTGATAGAGACTACTAGCCGCAGATGCCTTCATGTAGAATTATCCCCAGGCGTGAGACTGGATCCGGAAACTTTTTGCCACAGCATCCCTGCGCACCAGTGGCGGGGCGACATCATGCGACTCCGCCCAGGCGTCGTCTGCGTATGTGACGTCAGCGAGGTCACATAAGACCAGGCCCGGAGCACCCACGTCAGTTTTTTTGGCCTTTTCCGCGTGTAAATTGGATCTGATCCTTGCTACGGTCCTGTTAGGCCCTTTTTTCTTCAAATTTTTAGTGGAACAGTATGCGAATGCCTTTGGGCTTTAAGACTTGCACGTCTTATGGGCATCTTATGTCAGCGACGGACCCTTACCTCATTTGTATGTGGTGTTTGGGGGAGGATCAAGGCACCACAGACTGTACACAGTGCCAACAGTTGAAGCGGGAGCGTCGGATGAAACTTCTCTCGGCGCGTCTCTCCATGTCGACGTCCTCCCCTCGGTCTGCTTCGTCGGACGGCTTCAGACTTGGTCGTGGTCGTCGTCCTCGCCTTTCTCCGATGTCACGTGAGCATCGCTCCCCTGTGCGTAAGTGTCGCAGTTTGTCCCCGGGGACTGGTTTCTGGCCTCCCGGGGGTGTGGACTCTCCGCGGGTGATGCGGCCCCGCGTGTCGTCCTATCCACCGTTTCAAGAGTCCAAATGGAGACATACGCGGCAGCTTTGCAGGCCTCGCTGGCGTCTCCTCCTCCATCCCCTCCTGGGGCATCAGCGGATCCCTCGCTCTGCGCAGGGCTCTCTGCGGCGCCGTCGGTGGCTCCGGCCCCAGCGCGGACTGGTTCGTATCCAGGCTTGGAGGATGTGGTACTGTTGGGGTGCGGCCTCTCTGGGGCACCTCCTTCAGGCCACGGCATCTCTGCCTCACCGCAAACTCCTGCGGGGGTCCCTGTGGTGTCACGGGAGGTCGCCGGGGCTCGGGTCGCATCCCCGAGCTCCACTCGCTCCTTTGACAGGGTGGCCCTGTCTAAGGCTGAGGTGACGCCGCTACGGCGCCAGCAGCAGCTGGACCGTGCGGAGCCACGGAGGTCGGTGGACCCTCCTCGTCCCGCTCCAGGTCGAGACCGAGGGGAGACTTCTGGTGCCTCGGGCACCTCTCGTCTCTACATTCAGGTGGCTGCCTCGTCGGAGGGCGAGTCGGAGGTGGAATCATCCCTGGCGCCGCCGCATGGGTTGCCGAGTGATCTTCGCCTTATTCTGGGCCACGGCTGTCGGAGGGCTTCGTGGCACTCCCCAGGCCCGTCTCGTTCCCCCACGCAGGTGGCTGCCTCGGCGGGGGTCGGGTCGGCATCACTCCGGCGCCGCCCTGGAGCCGATGCGGCTCCAGCTCTACTCCGTTCCCAGGTGCGTGGTGATTTGGAGGTCCCTTGTCCGGCGATGCCGGCTGGTGGCGACGTCCTACCTCAGGCAGCGGATTCTACGGCTCCGTGCAGGGGTCGTACCGCGGATTCGTCTTCGGACGCTCCTTCTCCGGAGGCATGGATATTGGTGTCGTCCTCCCCGGAGACTGGTCGCCGTGTGGTGTCTTTTTCACCGGCGTCGAAGGAAGGCTCCCCGCCCTTCCTGGGGCAGAGGTGTTCGTCGGAAGAGCGGCAGGTCCCTCATTCTTCGGCTCCTTCTGAGTTCCAGGTCTGGCTCTTGCCTGCCCCGCTTGGCCTCGAGGACGGCCGCCTTAGTTCGCAGCCGTTGCCCACGGAGGAGCTGATTTCTCCACCCCGGTGCCCGTCCTTAGGAAGGCAGGTGCAGCCTTCGCTCACGTGGTGTCCACGGCTGTGGGGATCCTGCACAAGGGTGATCCGGTAGCTCACTTTCCGACGGACCATCTATTGGAGGTCCTCCACCAGGGCTCTGGTGGGAGGGAAATTCTACTCCCCTTTGAAGGTTCGCTCCTTTCTTCCCTGATGGGGCTTGGAAGCGTCCTGCCTCAGGGGACCCTGTGCCTTAGCATCTTCTGCACCGGCACCTCCGAGCGCCGCGTGACCCGGCGTGTCTTTCCCTTCACCCCTGAGCCGCCAGCCCCCTTTTGCGGACTGCTTTTCCCTCCCTGCCGCCGCTGTTGACTCCACCGTCCCGAGAGGCCCGCTGGCTGGACTCTTGGGGACGCAACATGTTCGCCTCAACCAGCGCAGCCCTGCGGGCCCTTAACACTTTGTGTGTGCTGGCTAGGGCCTGCTCCTGTTTGTGGGACTCGGCGGAGTCTCTGGGATCTGCAGCGTCCCAGGAGTCTGGCCTGGTGGACTTACAGCATCATGCATTGGATGGCCGGGAGCTTGCGGCGTTTATTCTCCGCTCCAGACATCTCGGAGGTGCTGGGCTGGGCCATGGCTTCCTCAGTCACTCTCCGTCGCCATGCTTGGCTTCAGGATGGAGTATTCCCTGAGAATATTCGGGAGCGACTCATCGACCTTCCGTTTGATGGCAGCCTGTTGTTTCATGCCCTGGCCGACACCGCCATCCAAAGGCTCTTGGCAGGGCTCCGTCCTCCTCCGCCTTATCCTCCTCCTCCTCCTCCTCCTCCTCCTCCTCCTCCGTCCCCTCTTCAGTGACTTCTGAGTTGGGTTGAGTCTGGGCCTTCTTAGGCCGGCTGTTCTGACTGTTCAGTGTGTTTTCTCGCCGTTTTAGTCCTTCCTTGGGACTTTGGCATTGTTGACTGCTGGACGGCGCTTGTGTTGATTTTGTGTGATTCTGCAGGAGTTGTTGGGCAGACTTGGCTCTAAGATTGTGTCTTCTGCTTTGTTTGGGCTGCTTGTCAAGCCTTCAGCGGGGGTGTTTCTTTCCCCGTGGCTCTTTTGGTTTTTCCTCTGCGGCGGAAGTTCTTCCAAAGAGGGTTCCCATATCTTGGGACTTAACATACCCTATGTGTGGTAGTGGTAGCTGTCGTATGGCTTGCGCTCTGCTAGAGGGTTCTGGTCGCCTTGGGTGCCTGTTCTCCATGGCGTTTAGGTAGGTTGCTTTTGCTTCCTGAGGTCGTGCACGCGGCCACTCGTGGTGGCCGGGGCACCTCCTCCTCTCTCTGCTCCTGTCCTGTATTCTGGGATGATCCTGTGTTCTCCCTTGCTAGGCGTCGCCTACTTGGCCTTCCTCGGACTGTTCTTCTTGCTTCTGGCTTTGACTGCCGGCACTGTTCTGGCTGGCAGGCTGCTTTCCATCTGGAGTGGGTTCGCTTTCTTTTCCCTAGTTTTCTTGGGTCCTCTAGGCTTCTTCTTCCTCTTCTTCCGCTTTCCTGTCTTGGCATTGGGCGGAAGCTGTGTTGCCTTGTGAGGAGAGTGGGGTGCTTCAGCCTCTCAGTCCTTGCCCTTGGTTCCTCTGCTGTGAGTGTACGGGCCTCTTCCGCCTTCTTTCTTTCCTGCATCCTCTTGGGATCAGTGTTGTTCTGCTTGTGGGGGATCCCTGGCCTGGCAGGGACGAGGTTTTACCTGGTCCACAGCTCTGGTCCCCTGTGGGGCCCTCTGTTCTGCATTGGCTGGTGGGGTCCTTTTGCAGACCCTCCTTCCCAGGGGGCATTGCTTGGGTATCTATGCTACGTGAAGGAATCTGCGGCTATTAGTCTCTGTCAGATGTACGAGTTACTTACCTTTGGTAACGATGTATCTGGTAGAGACAATTCTAGCCGTAGATTCCTTCACGGCCTGCCCTTCCTCCCCTAATCTGCGAGGACCCTTGGGTTGGTCTTCGGTACTCGCTTCCCAGTGGGGGGCTGTGTCTCCTGTGAGTGTCTTCCTTGTTCTTGCGGGTGCCTCCGTCTGGGGGCGGTTCATTCCTCCTTTGGTCCTTGGAGGATGGGGTTCCGGTGCTCCGCTGCTCTGGCTACTCCGAGTTTTGGGGGGATTGCTTTCTATCCCTGTCCTCCTTTCCCTCCCTTCCTTCCATTGCTATCCTCTGATTAAGGGTCATCTGCCCTTGTCTTGCTCTTGTCCCTTGTAGGTGGTTGCCCTCTAGGTTGGGGTGGCTTGGGGGTTTGTTGTCCCTAACTGTCTTGGGACTGGTCCTATTCCTTGCTCAGGATGGGGGGAGCGGGGGTCTTCCTATGTGAGCCATGACTTTTACGCCTGTTCTTGCCTCCGGGGCACAGGAATGGGAGCTGGCAGGGTGACTGCGCAAGTTTCTGCTTGTTCTTCTTTCCCTGCCATTGGGTTCTGCGGTGTTGGCACTACCCTGGTGGTGGTGTTAGTCACCATTTCTTTCCAATTTTTCTGCTCTTCGCGCACTGTTCCCATGCTTCCACAGTTTTTATCTGGTGGTTCCGCGTTGTGGTGCGGAAAAGTTCTCTGGAGAAAACTGACGTGGGCGCGCCGGGGCGGGTCTTGTGTGACCTCGCTGACATCACGTACGCGGACGATGCCTGGGCGGAGCTGCGTGATGTCGCCCTGCCCCCGGCGCACAGGGATGCTGTGGCAAAAGGTTTCCGGATCCAGTCTCACGCCTGGGGATAATTCTTTGGCTAGAATAGTCTCTATCAGATACATCGTTACCGAAGGTAAGTAACTCATACTTTTGAAACTTTAAAAATATTCACTAAAAATCAGCCAATCAACGAAAACGAATTTACTCACCTGCTGTCAGGAGAGATCCCAGTGCTGGATCTTGGTGCCCAGCACTGACCCTGCAAATTAATTACAACCGTACTTACTGCTAACTTGATTTTCCTCCATAGGTAATATTGCCTGGTTTTTGTCAGAAATTCTTCCAAGTGTCGATTTTTGAAACTTACAAATATTCCTTAAAAATGGCCTGTATAACAAAAAACGCTTGTCCAACTGTTTACAGGAGCTGCACCAGTGCTGGATCCAAGATCCAACACTGAGTTAGAAAAAGTAAGGATAACCCTACTTACCTGCCAAGTGAATTTCCTCCCATAGGATAACATTGGTGATTCTATGTGAAAAAGTTTCCAAGTGTCAACTTTTAAAATACAATAATATTCCTTAAAAATCATAACTGTAACCAAAACGTTTTTACTCAACTGTTTACAGGAGATGTCCCAGGACTGAATCTAGGATCCAGTCCTGTGGTAAGAAAAGTAATCCAAAAAGTAATCATTTGCATTTAACTAGAAATTCCCATTGAGCTCAATGTATAATTGTGTTTGAAATTGTGTTGCCCATTGCAACAAATGTATCTATTGCATTCAAAAGTCTATTGCCTTGAAAGTATTTATCTAAAGCATCTCATTCTGAGAAAGTATATATTGATACCTATTGTTGGTTCTAAAATAAAACAACTATATATTTTGATACAAAACCATTGGCCTAGAGTTCAGTTCGAGTGTGTGAGAGCATTTGCTGACTGAGTGTGTACAACGAATGCTTTACACTGTCCTCTGATACTGCCTTACTGCTCGACCAAGCTGCCACTTTAGAGAGTAAGGTTATATCTAACTTTAGCCTCCGGGCACTGTGGACTCTGTGCACACTGTACCTATTTGGGAACAGTATATACAGAGCCACTTTCTTACACTAATCACATGACATCTATCGGGGATTGCCTTCAAGGGGTCTGCACCACTTGCAAGCAGATCACCTCAGACCAGTGGGTGCTAGACGCGTCATGGTTAATATTTGATGCTCGCTTCCTCTCCTCCCAACATCCCACTCGCAGACACATCCTCTCCCAACAGCACTAACTCCTACTTCGGAAAGAGATGCACGCTGCACTCTTCAAGGGTGCTACAGAGACTGCCATCACACCTACAAGTCACTGGGGTGTATTCCCTCTACTTTCTCATTACCAAGGACAGTTCCCACAGGCCCTTTCTAGAACTCCGGTTCCTAGACGAGTACATCCTGTCAGAACACTTAGCCATGCTCACTTCAGAAGATGTCATATCACTACTGCAACAAGACAACTTCATGACTGCCCTCGACCTCAAAGATGCCTACTTCCACATTACAATTTACCCAGCCTACTGTCACTACCTGCTGTTTGTGGTAAGTGGCAAATATAATCAATTCATGGTGCTGCTGTTCGGTGTCACCATCGCCCCCAGAGTTATTACAAAGTATTTCGCAGTGATAGCAACATACCTACAGCACAAGGGCATCCACATGTTCCTTACCTGGATGACTGGCTGATCAAGAGTGCAAATCACCACCAGTTCTCGCACATACTTAGACCACCTTCTACGCGACTTGGGCTTTACCATCAAGGACACCAAGTTCCACCTCCAACCCCTTCAGATTCAGCCCTATCTAGGGGCTGTCCTCAACTCAATGATGGGAAGGGCCTATCCAAGTACTGCAAGGGTGCAAGCCTTCCAGGCGTTGCTTCCTTTTTTTCAGCCAGACCACTGGGTCACAGTCAGAACAGTCATGTGCCTCCTCTGGATGATGGCCTCATGCATTGCCATAGTTCTCTACGCCAGGTTATACATGAGCCCGTTGCAAGAATGCTTAGCTCAACAGTTGTCTCAAGCGGAGGTTCACTGGGAAGATCTAGTGTTGGTTGGGAGCAGCACCTATTGCTCTATGCAGTGGTGGAACAGCAGCAACCTGTTGCAGGGGTGGCCCTTTCTCGCCCTCATTCTGCACACCACCGTCACAACAGACTCCTCCCTGATGGCGTGGGGGATGCATTTACAGGACCTAACTGTCCAAGGTCAGTGACCACCCTTTTCACCTGGGTCCCCCCATCAATTACCTAGAACGTTTGGCTTTTCACCTAGCACTGAAAGCCTCACATTGTCACATGGTGAGCAAAGTAGTGATCATAAATACAGGCAACATGACTGCCATGGACTATCTACAAAGGCAAGACAACACTTTCTCTCCTCAGCTGTCTGCATGAGCTCTGACCATTTGATGGTGAGCTTTCCGCCACAGAGTCTATCTGCTTGTGAAGTACCTTCTGGAAGTGGACAACAAATCTGCAGACCTCAGCAGGATGCAGCAACAAGTCCACAAGTGGGAACTACATTTGCATGTCCTCCTCCAGTACTTCTGCGGTTTCTCAAAATGGACCTTCACCACCCCTGAAAACTAAAAATACCCAAGCTTCACCTTCAGGTACTCCTAGTCCATTGGCAATGCACTATGTATGAACTGATCCGGGACATTTGCCTATGCTTTTTCGTCTCTCCCACTTCTTCTGTTCATGGTTCGTAGGCTTCAGCAGACGTCTCTCACCTCATCCTGGTGGGTCCCACATGGGTCAGACAGCCCTGGTTCACTACCCTTCTTGAACTCTGTGGATCCACATGAGTGGCTCCCCGATAGACCGGACCTTCTCACGCAGAGCATTGGAGAAATCTGATACCCCCGACCCCTAAACCCTCAACCTTGCGATTTGGCACTTGAGGTCATAGGGTTTAGTTATCTAAACCTTCCTTTGGAATGCATGGACATTCTTAAGGAAGCCTGCAGGCAACTACCCATGCCTGCTATGTAGAAACAATTCATCCATTACAGCCTGTCATGGCACATTGACCCTTTGGCAGCAAGTGTCCAAGACATTGTCTGTTACCTTCCACACTTGCAGGCATGTGGCCTCGCCTACACTTCCATTCAGCTCCACTTAGCTACAGTGAGTGCCTACCTTCAAAATAGGGAACACATATCCCTCTTTGTGATCCCTGTTATCAAAGCTTTTATGGAAGGTCTTAAATTAATTATTCCTCCAAGGGTGCCCCGGCCCTGTTTGTAAGTTAGACCAGTTTTCTTTTCCCAACCATATTCAGCTGTAGAAAGGACTCTCCATAGGTCTTCTGCATCTGATTCCTGCGGGCAACTATAAGGAAGAGCTAGTTTTTTGTTTCTGTACATTCTCCACTTGGCTAAATCAGGCTTTCAGTTCTTCTCTGTAAGGTATACCAGGCAACTATTGTAGCTGTTGAAAGTGTGACTCTTTGGTCTCATTTTAATGGTTTGTGTAATAAATATTACTGAAGGTTTTAAAATGTTCCAGGTAGGAGACCTTCTATTCCATAGAAGCTTTTTATTTTGTTCGCACATTGAGGAGTTCCACCTCTTTGAGAAGATGAATATTTATCTCTACTGAATCTTCCTTCAGAAAACACTAAAATGTGGCTTTCTGTCCAGAGCCAGTGAGTTTCAAGCGTAATGCTTTTCGAAACCACATGCTGTGCTGCATAGAAATAAGGCACCTTTAAGGATACAGCCATCCTTTATCCCTAAAGTGGTCTCGTATCTCCATGTCAATCAATTCATATTTATTTCCACCTTCATTTAAAATCCTTGGAAGGGTGGTTCTATGGTCACAATTAATTTCTCAAGCAGAATTGTGGATGGATGCTGTTATGTATGGCCTGTGCTCAGAGCCTTGTGATGTCATTGCCAATTTCAGGAGAGTTACCAGAATGAGAGGCATCTACACTCAGTTTACGTGGCCTAGTGTTTGGAGGGGAGCTCCTGTTCCCGTTCAGTGTTGTTCATGTAGAGACCACACATTACCTGATATACACACATTGGAACAGGATGGCAGCAGTAATCTGGATTACAGCAATGGAGTCCGACCTCAGATCTGTTGCTCTTCCTCCAGTTAGCAATGGGAAAACTGGCCAGTTGAGTAAATGGTCAGTGCAGTTTTTGGTCCAGAGGAGGGGACCATGTCTCTTTGAAATAATGGGTTGTTGTGAAGCACCCTATAACAGTATGCAGGTTGTTTCGGGAAGCCTTCTTACAAATGACTCATGGGTGGGGGGGTTTTGAACAGCATGCCCTGTAAACTTTTGTAGAGGCTTCCAAAAGAGCTGCTGCACCCACCACCCCCCAAAATATCCTCCCTCTACAATTGGAGAATTTCAACGAACAGAAGTAAGTACCAGACCCAAAGAGTGAGAAAGTTCACAAGCAGACTTGCTAAAGGGGGTAACACGTCTCGCAGAGCAAAGTGGTGCTTTCCGAAAATAAAAGTAATGACCAACATGCATGTTCCACTTGGATGTAAGATGCAGGCAACCAGTACTAGGCTGTTCAATGGAGAAGCCAGGGCATTAAAAGAAAGCAGGAAGAGAGAAGAACTTGCAACCAGGCTGGTGGCAGTGGGCATTTGTGCAGCCAGCACCACACTGGAATAACAAAACAAAGTTTGAAGGTAGTAAAATGCCAAACACAGTTAATCTGAGTATGTTGACTATGATAGATTAAGTCTTTGTAGAACGTATAGAGCAAGATTTGTAAACATTTTTGACAAATCAGATGAACATTGGCCAAAACTGTTAGCCCGCACATGCCAAGCGAAGCATTGGCCACTGTTTAAAAGGATAAACTAGGGACAGTGCTGGTCACACAGTTGAATACAATTAAATTAAAGTGTGTTCTTAAAGTCATTACTATGAAAAAGGAGATCAGATATAAAGACAAGGGTTCCTTTTTATTTATAACATTGTGCCTTGGTTCTTGGGACTCTAAGATGTTTGGAGTTCCTTGTGTGACTTAAAATTTGAGGCATCAGATTAGTGTTCAGCTAAATGTTGGTTCCAATATTCCAAAATGGGGGGATTGTGTTTAATAAAGTGGGGACAGCCAAGGAGTTTTAACCTAGTTTAGGAATGAGGCCAATCCAATGTACCTACAAAAAAGGTGGTGGGAGGTGAAAGTTTGTGTGTCAGCCAATAGCCTGTACCCTATGAGTGTTGTGGAATTATGATGCTGTTAGTTAGTTGAGGTCCTTGAAACACTATTGTGGGATTAACCTGCCGCTTCCCATACCTGTAGCTAATACTCTGATATGTCAATGGGATAGGTTTGGCGTCCTGGATGTTCCATACATTCTCCACGACCCTCCCATTCTGTTGTGGTTTTAACCGCTTAAGTTGTTCCTAACATAATTTTTGGGGAGCCATTTCAGACTTTCTTAGCAGAATTTCTTCCATTTCCAGTAGCAGACTGCTTCAAGAATGGGGAATAATAGCCTAACCGTTCCATGCAGGGGTAGGACCGTGTCTGGCAGATTTGGGGCCACAATTGCCCGTGTACTCAATCATTCTGGTCAGTTGTTCTTTGCTTTCTCAGGTTTCTGGCTCTGCAGGCTATCTGTGTGGAATTGCTGGGCCTTCAAAGAATGGCATTAGAGCTTGCATGTAGAAGCTGCATGACTGTTGTCACACGGACAAAGGCAGCACGAAGGTGAACCAACATCTTGTGCTCCACCCACAACGCACAGGGACACATCAGCTTATAACGGAACACCATAATCACATTGTAAACAGGCCACATCTCACAACCCACCCGAATTATGGAGGAAGAAGTGAAGTTCTCCAATTCCACAGGGGTTTTTACACAGAGCGGTTCGGTGGACACGAGCCTGAGTTACAAGTGAAAAAACGTGTGCCCCATGCTAGACCCCACAATCACCATCTTCTCCATATCCAAGTGAGGTGGCAGTAACCAGCAACCACTATGCATCAGTGAGTAATTCCATAACCAGAAAAGAGTTGTGTTTTTCTATTACAGCAACAGAATCGTAGAGCACCCTTAGTGGACCCTCACTGTCAAATCCATTGAAGTTTAACAGGGCAAATCAAAAAATGTCACATTGGGCAGGATAGTACAGAGTTCCTTTCCATGTGAGGATAGTCTGTTTCTGCAGCTATTAATAATGTGCAGTTTTCTTTCTTTCATTGCCTAGGTGAAAGGAGTGAACCTTTCGTGTGTGAGGACATGCATGGTGGTAGCAGAGGAGCGGCCGAGAATTGTGCTGACTCAGTCATTCTCCAAAATCTTCAAGGATCTAGGCCTGTCAACTCGTGCTGTGAGCACCACCTTTGGATGCCGGGTGAATGTGGCCCTTTGTTTACAGGTGAGAATTGACACCAAAATTCAATGTTCCTCAGTAGGGTATGCCACTGGTGAATAAAGCAAACAAAAGTGTGCCTTGATATATAGTGCATGGAAGATTGTAGTTCCACCCTCCTCTCTTAGTTCCTGAACCATAATACTGTGAAGTGTGCTAGGAATTGTGCAGTATTCCTTATGTTAAACTGAATATTCTCTGATCAGTTTCTGCTTCCACTGCTCTTATTGTAATGCTAAGAGCCCATCACTGCATTCATTCCCAATCTATTCTGGGAAATCTGCCTTCTGTTAACCTTTGGTTTACCTGCATTAGTTATACTATTGCTACGCACGCTTTCTTAATAGCTAAATGTAGGTACCTTGCCATCTAATGGTTTAAAAAAATATATATTTTGCTTGAAGATATCATTTATTCCTACACCATGTCATACACAAGATGCTCACAAACCCTGCATTCATACAAGCCCTTCACCAGTTCATTAAATTCCTTACTCATTTTGCCTCTGTGCGGCAACACTGAGGCAAAACCTATTGGAGTTAAGATAGAAAATGGCTGTCAGTATGTTGCTAAGCAGACAACACGCTACTTTGTTGTGTAAGCTGTAAAGTGTATCCTTCAGCTCATAAAACACAGAATTCCAGTGCAGCAATCTCTTGCCAACCTCACCCTATCCATGGGGACGTACTAGTGGAGAGAAGTGAATCTGTTTACCAATGCCTCCGTTGTGCCTGCACCTCCCTGTCCCACATTCTCCTTTTGAACCCCCCGTGCTCCCTGTTATTCCAAGCTTCACCAGGTACCTGAATCTGATAAACCCCCTGCACACCTTCCAGTTGTTAAGGCCATGTATGAAGCCATGCACGTTATACCAACATGTTTGAGCCCAGCACCTTCATCTCCTCAGACACGAGCATAAAACATGCAGTTCTTTTATGCAGCGGCTTCCCCTTTAAGGCGGAGGAGCACCGCCCGCCACTACCGTAAAATAAAACAAGATTTATTATCCTTTTATTTCAATCTCCCTGGACCCTCCCCCAGTACTCTGAGTCTTGGGTGCGGGTCCAGGAGATAACCGTGCTGATGGGAGAGTGGTGGGCACTCCCTTCACTGCACATGTGGTGTTTGGCTGACCGTCTCAGGCCTGCCAAACCCTTGTGCACAGTGAAGCTCTCTCCAGCCCCAGCTGGGTTGCTGGGACTGGAGAGAGCAGGCACGGGCTCCCAGTCTGCCTGGGAGAGCAAGTTGCCAGCGCTCAGGCCAATATGGATGCTGCTTTCATGCAGCGTCCGGATTTGCCGCAGTGCAGTCTGGGAGCACGTGCCCAGAAAAAAGAAGAGCGCGATGTGGCTGACAGCTGCGGCGTTCAAGCTAAGTTTGTTTAAATGTGTTTATTTATTTTTTGTCCCCCTCTTCTTCACCTCCGGCCCGCCCGCCACTTTGGCAAGGAGTGGGCCACTACTGCTTTATGGTGTTTTAAATTACCGAATCTGCAGCCAGACATTGTCAGTGAGAGAGATCTGTTCACATAGTACCCATCAAAACCAGTTCTGGTAATTCCTGGTAAAATAGAGACCCATACACAGTGATGATAATTCATGGTACAATCCTGACCCCAACACAATGATGGCAATCTATGGCAACATGCTAGCTCTGGTTCAGTTATGGTAATTTCTGGCAGCATTCTGGTACTGACACAATGGTGGTAATCTGTGGTGCTATTTTCGGTAATTTTATTATGGCGTAAGGGCACAAACAAATAATTTTGAATGCATTCAAGTTGTCAGGCTCAGAAAAACTAGTGCCAGTGAACATATGTAATGGGTATGTTGGTGTAGAATCTTACCTAACCTGTCCAAAGCCCGAGACACACATCTTTGCCATTGCTCAGGTTTTGGGGAGACTGGATGGACAAGGAGAAACCCATTAACTTTGTAAATGCTTGTTTGAATTGTTTTACTATGTTCTTCCCTCTCTTGTCTTCTTTCAACCCTGGTACCTTTGCATCAAAGTTCTGTATTTAGGCTGTGTAGGTTTCTTTCCCCAACCATTTCCAGCAATTCACCTGCCTAAATGTTATCTCTTGCCTAGCGAGCAGTCATCGGATGCACACCTGCACTCTGTGGGCTGCTATCAGTAGAGTTCCCTGTTGGCCCTTTTGGCTTCCATGTACAGTTAGAGTGAATCTCTAGCGTAGAATGTGTTAAAATTTAGGAGTATAAAGTGAACAGTCCTTCTAGCCATTGGCATAAAAAGATATCCTACCCATGGCCCCTCCACTTTCAATGTAGAGGTCATCACTTTCCTTTGGCCAGTGGTGCCAGATACCCTGGCAAAGTGATAGCAATGGGTTACATAGCCACTTTTCACCAGTGCCAGACAAACCTGTTCATAATGATGTAGTTGAGGGTACAAGGTAGGCACACCCACTTGGGATCTAACCTTTTTCAATCATGGTGACTGTATTACATAGGTAGGTTGAACTCAGCTCCCTGTTTAGGCACAGAGGTTGCAATCTGGCATTGCACTGTAGGATTGAGCACATCCTTCTTTATGGAGATGGTGGTGCAGTCTCATTGCTCTGAGGGATCGAGCAAGTGTTGTGCCAGGGCTTGGCCCTAGGACCAAGTCTCCGTTTGCATGGTGGATAGAGGTCTTCTCCTCTGGGTTCCTTCAGACACATTCTAACCAAGTCAATCTAGCTTCTGACTCCTCTGGTGAGGAAACGTGGACAAGGCTGGCTGGAAAGAATTTGCACAAAATGTTCCCCTCTCTATGACACAAAAAACACAAAGAAGCATTGGCACGAACACCCAATGCAGTCTTAATGGGAGGTTGCTGCTACAATGTAGCTACAGTAGCCTCGAGTATATGGACTATCCTCTCCCTGTCACTGCAGATTTTGGGAGAGCAGAACTTTGTGTCAGACTCCCAGTGCAGCCACAGATTGGGGACCTCCTCGGTCCCTGGTAGTCGTCATTCTATTTTAGGGAATGTGGACTAAATTTGAACAAGTAAAACGGGTTTGATCATTTAGTTGAGGAGCAGCTGAACCTAGACTTGACTCTGTCAGCTCAAGTTACCTTGGACCTAAGTGCAAGCTTTTCCTCTGTTTTCTATACTTGTATCACATTCCATGTTAAATTAAGCGCAGGACAAGGAGACTACTCCAATCCATCCTCTCCTTAGTTTCCAGGGACCACATTGCTGTTCTTAACTTACTTGTGACATCTCCCACCACTTGAACACAAGTCCTAGGCTTCAGCCCATCTTCCTGTAAACTGGCCCCACCCCATTTCCTTGTCTCGGATCCTTTTTATGACTGCTCCATCAGAGACAACTGGTAGCAGGAAGACTCCAACAGATCCTTCTCTTTATTAAGAGGTTTCACTTGGCAGATCCAGTCACTCACCCAGATACGGATCCGGATTCCCATAGTGTAATCCAGGAAGATCTTCATGCCAAGACCTTAGTAGCTCTGTCCTTTAAGGCCATGTCAATCTCACAGAGATTAAGAGGTATCTATGGTGTCGTGGCAGCTTTGACTCTCCCACTAATGCCATTTCTAGCCATTGAGTCCTATGTGCTTTTACCTGTCTTGTTGCGGTAGACCTTTTGTGGGCTATACCAAGAACTTAGTGGTTTTATAGTCAGCCCACTGGTTCCAGTGGCTGGCTTTATTGTCACTCTCAATTGCTTTCTCCTTATTCAGTGCCTTTCCCTTATATTCTTGTGTGTTTCCTCCACTTGAGCCTAGGCTGTTTACCATCTGTTTGTTTGGATCCATCTACTTCTATTTTTTAGAGAAATATGTTTTCTTTTTCGTTAAGCATTCCATGAGAGCGCAAGTGTTTCCTTACTCTCTCCCTCTTGTGTTGTTCCTTTATGCCAAATACCCATCCCTGTACTCCATCTTGCTCTATCGCCATTGTGTGCTGCTCTCTCTCTCTCGTGGTTCTCCCTCTACCAATCCCATCTCTCATGCAGCGTATTGCTCTCTCCCTGTGTGCTGCTTTTCTCCTCCTTTAGCCCTACTCACCCGCCAGCTTAATTTTTATTTTATCACCTCGCCCATACCCCGTTGCTTGCCCCACCCGCTCCTCCATTGTGCGCCAACCCAATGACGTCCTTTTTAGGTCTCGCCTAGGCAGCGATTGCGCTGTCTCTTCTAGACATGCTGTATTCAGGAAATGGGCATAAAGCCCCGCCCACTTTCCGCCAATCTTTTTAATTGGCTTCTGTCCCTGTCCTTTGTAAATGTTGGCTTTCCATTAATCAATAGGCTTAGTAGTCCCTCCTTAGTACCGCCTTGTCTCCTCTTGTAACCTCCCATGAGGACACCCCCTGTTACATGTGTTGTTACTCCCTAGGATTTAATTACAGCCTTGGAGCATTATTTTCACAAAGGGCTACAGGCAGAACACACACTTGGTCATAAGCTAGGCTGGCAGTGGTTACTTTACTCACTAGCACATCTCACATTTATATGACACCTTCTTTAAATGTCCCTTCATCAGCTCCACACAGAGCACAACCTAATCCGGAATTAATATAATAAATATTTTGTCACATTTCAAAGCTACATTTATAATGCCAATAACTTTAACAAATGCGAGACCGATTGCATTTCCAATGCAATAGGTCTCGCATTTGTTAAAGTTAGAGCAGTTGGCGTTGAAAATGACATTGTTTTTTACTTTGCTTTTTTATACCATTGGCAATAGTGCTATGCATATATAATAACTCCACTGCAAATAAAAAAAATAAGTAATAGTAAAAAACATTGTTGTTTTCAATGCCAACGGCTCTAACTTTAACAAATGCTAGACCTATTGCATTGTTTCCGGGCCGCTCCGCTTGTTGAAACATGCTTTAGCGCAAATCAAAATGTATTTTTTATTCACCTTGGTGTCTGCCATTGTGAATCAGGAAATTAAGAAAATGGTGCCCATGTCATTTAGTGGAAGGGGGGTGCCTCCTAAATGATGTGGGTACCAGTAACATCATGGCACATATGTGTGTGTGCACCGGCATGACACTTTTTTTGTTTTGCTGATGCTCCACAACATTGCCAGAAAGCATTGGCCAAGCCAGTAGCTCCTAAAGGTGAGACTTGTTGACTTTGTTGCCGCTTCTTGATAAAGAGAATGCGCCTTCGGATTAGATGTAGGAAATTCCCTTAAATGTTACTTATGTTATACTTTGGTAAATTTAAATCAAACTTTCTTTTTCATGAGCTTATTCAGTTGGAACTGTCACGTGGGTTAAATACCATTCAATATACTACGTGCGCCTGCATCCATGATGCTAAGACTGTATTTTTCAGAGAGAAGAACTTGTCAACGGACACGTTTAGCAATATAACAGACTTACTGGAAACATAATGTTCGAGGCATATGAGCTGCAGATCACACACTTAGCATAGATCGCCATCTGGTGTTGGGCCCGGATGTTTGCACTTGTTTTTGTCCTGGAAAAGTCTTTGGAAGTCACGGGACAGGTGACTCCTCCTTTGGACTATGGTGCGCATGGGCATTGGCTCCATCCTCGGGATTGTTTTTTTCCGCCATCGGGCTCGGATGTGTTTGTCGCGCTCCAGTTCGGAACCGTTACTGATTCCACTTTCAACGCACAATCCTTCACCCTTTTGACGGTATTGTCTCGATCGCAAACCCTAATCATCGCGCATCACTCCAAATCGAAGTCCTCGATTCCGATCATCGACGAAGGCTTTCGGTCCTACCTGGGCCTTGGCTTCTGGCTCATGGAAAGGACGTCATTCAAGAAGTGTCTACAATGTGGGTCGAAGTTTCCCCACACCGATCTGCATGAGGTGTGCAACCTCTGCCTTTCACCAGAGCACGAGGCCAGAGACTGTCCAGCTTGTGCCTCTTTCCGCTCGAAGAAGACCATTCGAGACCCACGCGCGCGAAGAACCATGGCTCGCTCGTCGACATCAATCCCCGACGACATCTTCCAAGAGGGCGTTGACGTGCCGAAGCGAGAGTGGGTCAAAGAAGTCCTTGTCAGCGCCTCAGAAGCAGATGACTCCGTCGAAGAGATCACTCCGGTGCAGCAGGTCGTAAGTAAGAACGTCGACCCCGACCCCCTTCCTGCACCATCGAAAAAGGCTCCGGTCACACCTTCACCTTTGGGCCCAGGTGCACACCGAGAGACTGCTTCCCATGCCCTGCACTCGGGCCCGGCAAAGAAGCCTACTAAGCCTTCAGGCAGCTCAGACTCAAGTCAGCCTGCCGTCGGTTCCGAAACACAATCACTGGCACCGAAAAAGAAACCGCAGTTTAGAGTGAATCTCTAGCGTAGAATGTGTTAAAATTTAGGAGTATAAAGTGAACAGTCCTTCTAGCCATTGGCATAAAAAGATATCCTACCCATGGCCCCTCCACTTTCAATGTAGAGGTCATCACTTTCCTTTGGCCAGTGGTGCCAGATACCCTGGCAAAGTGATAGCAATGGGTTACATAGCCACTTTTCACCAGTGCCAGACAAACCTGTTCATAATGATGTAGTTGAGGGTACAAGGTAGGCACACCCACTTGGGATCTAACCTTTTTCAATCATGGTGACTGTATTACATAGGTAGGTTGAACTCAGCTCCCTGTTTAGGCACAGAGGTTGCAATCTGGCATTGCACTGTAGGATTGAGCACATCCTTCTTTATGGAGATGGTGGTGCAGTCTCATTGCTCTGAGGGATCGAGCAAGTGTTGTGCCAGGGCTTGGCCCTAGGACCAAGTCTCCGTTTGCATGGTGGATAGAGGTCTTCTCCTCTGGGTTCCTTCAGACACATTCTAACCAAGTCAATCTAGCTTCTGACTCCTCTGGTGAGGAAACGTGGACAAGGCTGGCTGGAAAGAATTTGCACAAAATGTTCCCCTCTCTATGACACAAAAAACACAAAGAAGCATTGGCACGAACACCCAATGCAGTCTTAATGGGAGGTTGCTGCTACAATGTAGCTACAGTAGCCTCGAGTATATGGACTATCCTCTCCCTGTCACTGCAGATTTTGGGAGAGCAGAACTTTGTGTCAGACTCCCAGTGCAGCCACAGATTGGGGACCTCCTCGGTCCCTGGTAGTCGTCATTCTATTTTAGGGAATGTGGACTAAATTTGAACAAGTAAAACGGGTTTGATCATTTAGTTGAGGAGCAGCTGAACCTAGACTTGACTCTGTCAGCTCAAGTTACCTTGGACCTAAGTGCAAGCTTTTCCTCTGTTTTCTATACTTGTATCACATTCCATGTTAAATTAAGCGCAGGACAAGGAGACTACTCCAATCCATCCTCTCCTTAGTTTCCAGGGACCACATTGCTGTTCTTAACTTACTTGTGACATCTCCCACCACTTGAACACAAGTCCTAGGCTTCAGCCCATCTTCCTGTAAACTGGCCCCACCCCATTTCCTTGTCTCGGATCCTTTTTATGACTGCTCCATCAGAGACAACTGGTAGCAGGAAGACTCCAACAGATCCTTCTCTTTATTAAGAGGTTTCACTTGGCAGATCCAGTCACTCACCCAGATACGGATCCGGATTCCCATAGTGTAATCCAGGAAGATCTTCATGCCAAGACCTTAGTAGCTCTGTCCTTTAAGGCCATGTCAATCTCACAGAGATTAAGAGGTATCTATGGTGTCGTGGCAGCTTTGACTCTCCCACTAATGCCATTTCTAGCCATTGAGTCCTATGTGCTTTTACCTGTCTTGTTGCGGTAGACCTTTTGTGGGCTATACCAAGAACTTAGTGGTTTTATAGTCAGCCCACTGGTTCCAGTGGCTGGCTTTATTGTCACTCTCAATTGCTTTCTCCTTATTCAGTGCCTTTCCCTTATATTCTTGTGTGTTTCCTCCACTTGAGCCTAGGCTGTTTACCATCTGTTTGTTTGGATCCATCTACTTCTATTTTTTAGAGAAATATGTTTTCTTTTTCGTTAAGCATTCCATGAGAGCGCAAGTGTTTCCTTACTCTCTCCCTCTTGTGTTGTTCCTTTATGCCAAATACCCATCCCTGTACTCCATCTTGCTCTATCGCCATTGTGTGCTGCTCTCTCTCTCTCGTGGTTCTCCCTCTACCAATCCCATCTCTCATGCAGCGTATTGCTCTCTCCCTGTGTGCTGCTTTTCTCCTCCTTTAGCCCTACTCACCCGCCAGCTTAATTTTTATTTTATCACCTCGCCCATACCCCGTTGCTTGCCCCACCCGCTCCTCCATTGTGCGCCAACCCAATGACGTCCTTTTTAGGTCTCGCCTAGGCAGCGATTGCGCTGTCTCTTCTAGACATGCTGTATTCAGGAAATGGGCATAAAGCCCCGCCCACTTTCCGCCAATCTTTTTAATTGGCTTCTGTCCCTGTCCTTTGTAAATGTTGGCTTTCCATTAATCAATAGGCTTAGTAGTCCCTCCTTAGTACCGCCTTGTCTCCTCTTGTAACCTCCCATGAGGACACCCCCTGTTACATGTGTTGTTACTCCCTAGGATTTAATTACAGCCTTGGAGCATTATTTTCACAAAGGGCTACAGGCAGAACACACACTTGGTCATAAGCTAGGCTGGCAGTGGTTACTTTACTCACTAGCACATCTCACATTTATATGACACCTTCTTTAAATGTCCCTTCATCAGCTCCACACAGAGCACAACCTAATCCGGAATTAATATAATAAATATTTTGTCACATTTCAAAGCTACATTTATAATGCCAATAACTTTAACAAATGCGAGACCGATTGCATTTCCAATGCAATAGGTCTCGCATTTGTTAAAGTTAGAGCAGTTGGCGTTGAAAATGACATTGTTTTTTACTTTGCTTTTTTATACCATTGGCAATAGTGCTATGCATATATAATAACTCCACTGCAAATAAAAAAAATAAGTAATAGTAAAAAACATTGTTGTTTTCAATGCCAACGGCTCTAACTTTAACAAATGCTAGACCTATTGCATTGTTTCCGGGCCGCTCCGCTTGTTGAAACATGCTTTAGCGCAAATCAAAATGTATTTTTTATTCACCTTGGTGTCTGCCATTGTGAATCAGGAAATTAAGAAAATGGTGCCCATGTCATTTAGTGGAAGGGGGGTGCCTCCTAAATGATGTGGGTACCAGTAACATCATGGCACATATGTGTGTGTGCACCGGCATGACACTTTTTTTGTTTTGCTGATGCTCCACAACATTGCCAGAAAGCATTGGCCAAGCCAGTAGCTCCTAAAGGTGAGACTTGTTGACTTTGTTGCCGCTTCTTGATAAAGAGAATGCGCCTTCGGATTAGATGTAGGAAATTCCCTTAAATGTTACTTATGTTATACTTTGGTAAATTTAAATCAAACTTTCTTTTTCATGAGCTTATTCAGTTGGAACTGTCACGTGGGTTAAATACCATTCAATATACTACGTGCGCCTGCATCCATGATGCTAAGACTGTATTTTTCAGAGAGAAGAACTTGTCAACGGACACGTTTAGCAATATAACAGACTTACTGGAAACATAATGTTCGAGGCATATGAGCTGCAGATCACACACTTAGCATAGATCGCCATCTGGTGTTGGGCCCGGATGTTTGCACTTGTTTTTGTCCTGGAAAAGTCTTTGGAAGTCACGGGACAGGTGACTCCTCCTTTGGACTATGGTGCGCATGGGCATTGGCTCCATCCTCGGGATTGTTTTTTTCCGCCATCGGGCTCGGATGTGTTTGTCGCGCTCCAGTTCGGAACCGTTACTGATTCCACTTTCAACGCACAATCCTTCACCCTTTTGACGGTATTGTCTCGATCGCAAACCCTAATCATCGCGCATCACTCCAAATCGAAGTCCTCGATTCCGATCATCGACGAAGGCTTTCGGTCCTACCTGGGCCTTGGCTTCTGGCTCATGGAAAGGACGTCATTCAAGAAGTGTCTACAATGTGGGTCGAAGTTTCCCCACACCGATCTGCATGAGGTGTGCAACCTCTGCCTTTCACCAGAGCACGAGGCCAGAGACTGTCCAGCTTGTGCCTCTTTCCGCTCGAAGAAGACCATTCGAGACCCACGCGCGCGAAGAACCATGGCTCGCTCGTCGACATCAATCCCCGACGACATCTTCCAAGAGGGCGTTGACGTGCCGAAGCGAGAGTGGGTCAAAGAAGTCCTTGTCAGCGCCTCAGAAGCAGATGACTCCGTCGAAGAGATCACTCCGGTGCAGCAGGTCGTAAGTAAGAACGTCGACCCCGACCCCCTTCCTGCACCATCGAAAAAGGCTCCGGTCACACCTTCACCTTTGGGCCCAGGTGCACACCGAGAGACTGCTTCCCATGCCCTGCACTCGGGCCCGGCAAAGAAGCCTACTAAGCCTTCAGGCAGCTCAGACTCAAGTCAGCCTGCCGTCGGTTCCGAAACACAATCACTGGCACCGAAAAAGAAACCGCCTTCCTCCGTGCCGACAGCTGCTTCCACATCCAAGCACACGGCACCAAAACCCACAAGCACCGACTCGTCGACACCGAAAAAACATTCGGAGCTGAACAAAAACCCACTCTCGAAGGGCTCGGATTCGGAGCCAAGGAAAGCCTCAGAACCGAAAAAACAAGTTCCACAGGCCACAGAGACTGTAAAGACGCACGGCTCCAAACCAAAACAACACAGAACCGCTACAGAGTCTGTGCCGAAGAAGACTACGGAACCGAAGCGCTTGGCACCAAAAGACCAACCTCCAGCAGAAGAGCTGTTCACACCAGACCCTGCTCAAAAGACTCTCATAAGGGATCCTAAAACTGGTCAATTGGATCTTAGTTCTAGGAAAAGACCACTAGAGGTGCCTGCACCGGCTCCACCACCTAAAAAGAGGGACATTGCTACATCTCCTCTAAGACTCCCTTCTCCACCTCCTACTCCACCACACCGTTCCCCTACACCATCTCATACACCAGTAGACGAAGATCATTGGATGACATGGGGGAGGGTCCGGACGATGTGGCACTAGGGGATCCTAGTCCACCTTCTTCCCCAGACCCCTGGGATGATTATAACACACCAGATGTCCCTAATGTTCCACAGGATGACATCTACCCCTCCAGAGGACACCATGGGCTTTAATCAGCTCGTCCTCAGAGCTGCCCAATACCACGGGGTTGCCTTACATACAGACCCCATAGAGCATTATTTCCTAATGGATACATTTGACACCACTCAAAGATCCTCCTCAATACTACCTATGCTTATAGGCGTTAGTAAGCATGCACCTGAAGTCTTTAAAGATCCTGTTAGGACTCGAGTTATTAACCCCAGGATCGAGAAAAAATATAAAGCTGGGCCTGATGACCCAGCTTATATTAAAGGCTGGGTGCCCTATGCCAGTGGTGTGGGTACAGGTGCATGAGCCCTGTGCCCCTACAGTACCCAGGTCCATTCCTGGGCACTGTAAGTGCAATGCTGCCATTTACAAGTATATGGTGCTGGGAGATCGTCAACATGAATTCCGCAGCACCATGATGGCTACACTGAAGACTGAGAAGTTTGGTATCAAACTTCTCAGCACGTTAAACCCGCACTGATGCCAGTGTGGGATTTAATGTACAATGCACGACAGAGGGCATCTTAGAGATGCCCCTGAACCTAACCTACAATCCACGTCTTGTCTGAGGGGCTGCCTAGGCTGCCACACAGCAGACCTGTTGCTGGACCCCTGGGTAGAGAGCCATCCGCTCTCCTGGGCCTGCAACAATGCACATCCTGGGCGAGGTGCTAGGTCTCCTCCCCCAGGATGGGCAAAGGAAGCTTCAAAGACATGCCGCCTTTGTGAGCTTCTCCAGGCCACTTGCTGTACTCAGCAACTGGCCCCTACCGGTTCTGACCCCCAACTCTGGCGGGAAGACTGGCCGGAAACCCCAAGGAAGGAAAGGGGGTGTGCCAGCCTCTGCCAACCCCAACCATCAGGTGGGGGAGGCGAGGTGAAGCACATCTCCGGGCTCTCGTCATCTTGAAGATGGGAAGACCTGCCCAATCGGGACTAGGTTACTGCCCCCCTCCCACAGGAGAGTGGCAGGATAGGGGGTGTACTCACCCCAGGGAGGGGACCCATTGGTCCCTGCTCTTTACCTACCTGTAACGCCCCTACATTTAGTATTTAGGGGCACCCTGAACCTTCCTTCCTCAGATCCAGATTCCGAAAGAAGATCAAGAAACAAGCCTGGCCTGTGCTGGAGTGAACAAAGACCACAAGGACGCCCCCCCCGGCGACTGTGACCCCGAATCCAGCACCCAAGGACCCACCTCGACGCTCCTGATGCCTGCAGCCTCAGAACCAGGGACCCCTGCACGACCAGCAGAGGGTAAGATTTCCCGACGCCAAAAGGCACCCCGGCGCCCTGTGGCCCCCTGTGCCCAACTCCTGGGTGCCTACCTATCCTCCAACTACCCAACTTACCTCTCGAAGTGGTGGTCGCACCTGAAGAATCTTCGTCCCCGAGGTTGCAGCCTTTGTTCGTCCTTGAGCTTCTCTATTCAAAGCCATTGAGGGCCCGACGGCTCAAAAGCACCCTGCACCCAGCCGCCCAAGTGCCCCTGGCAGTGCAACCTCTACTCTAATCTACTTCCCCATTTGCCCTGAGCCAGGTGACCAGGAGCCCAGCTCCCACAGCCGCGTGGCATGCTAGCCAGCAGCCACCAAACAAAGGCCCCCTGCCTCCCATAGGATAACATTGGGCCTAACTCACTCTGCACCCGGCTGCCCCTGTGCCGCTGAGAGTGTAACAACTGTACTTACCTGACCCTGGGAGACCCCTGAGTCTATGCCCAGAACCTTAACTCTGCCAGTCGAGTACTTACCCAAAAGCCGATAACTCACTGTTCGAGGCATATGAGTTGCAGATTACACACTTTTGCATAGATCGCCATCTGGTGTTGGGCCCGGATGTTTGCAGTTTGTTTTTCCTCTTGGAAAGTCTTTGGAAGTCACGAGGTCGGTGGCTCCTCCCTTGGTTCGTATTGCGTATGGGCTTCGGCTCCATCCTCAGATTGTTTTTTTCCGCCATCGGGCTCGGATGTAATACTTCGCGCTCCGGTTCCGAGCAATCCAGTTCGACGATCGAAGCGGAATCCTCGCTCTCCGCTGTATTGTTTAGATACTGATCTCCTCAATCACCTTCTTCTTCGACGCACCTTCGGCGGCCTTCGGGCCTATCGAGGCTCCGGTCCCGGCTGATGGAAAGAACTCCATTCAAGAAGTGCCCTCGATGTGGGTCCAAATTCCCCCACACCGATCTAAATGAGGTGTGCAACCTCTGCCTCTCCCCTGAACACGAGGCTCGAGACTGTCCCGCCTGCAAGTCTTTTAGATCCACAAAGACTATTCGAGATCGAAGGGCCAGACGGAAAATGGCGCACTCCTCGACCTCCGTTCCAGTCGACATCTTCGGGGATGACGTCGAAGCTCCGGGACACCAGCACACCGAAGAGGACCTCGTCAGTGCTTCCGAAGCCGACGACTCAGATGTGGAGGACATCACCCCGTCGCAGAGGGTCGTGAGTAAAATACCCCCTCCCACACCCGCGCGACACCCAAAAAGGCTTCGGTCACGCCTTCGCGCCTAGGCAAGACCAAAGACACTGCTTCGAACACCCCACCTTCGGGCCCGGTGACGAAGCCAAGTAAGCCTTCCGGCGGCTCGGACTCGAGCCAGCCTGCCAGCGGTGCCGAAAAACACCCTTCGGCACCGAAGAAAAGATCGGCCTCTACCTCGACACCGAGCTCCACACCAAAGCCCTCGGTGTCGAAACCCAGCCTCTTGGTGCCGACCAAACATCATAAGGCCCTCGGCACCGACACTCCCGCGCCGAAGCCTGTCTCAGCCGCGAACAAAAATTCGGAGGTTCCCAAAAAGCACGGCACAGACAAGCTTAAGAAGCCGTCGGTCCCGAAAACGTCGGCGCCCACCGAACAACCAGTGTCGCAAGAACTTTTTACACCGGATCCTTTGCAAAAGACACTTACCAAGGATCCAAAAACTGGACATTTGGCACTGTCTTCTAAAAAGACACATTTGGACAAACCAGCTCCACCTCCACCTCCAAAGAGGAAGGACTGTGCTACCTCCCCTTTCAGAGTGCCTTCCCCGCCTCCTCCACCTCCTCCACCCTCTCCACCTCCACCCCCTCCACCTTCTCCACCCCTGCCTCATCGCCCTCCGACCCCGTCTCCAGACCATGATGATCAGGGGGACCCACCCAGCAGATGTGCCACAAGACCCCACCCCTACAGTATCCCCAGACCCCTGGGATGATTATAATAATCCAGACATTCCAGATGTCCCACAAGATGACCTCTATCCATCCAGGCCATCGCCATCAGAAGACTCACTAGGTTTTCACCACCTACTTCAGAGGGCGGCACATTATCACGGGGTAGAGCTACACACTGACCCAGTAGAGGAAGATTTCCTCCTAGACACCTTTGATACTGCACGTAGGTCTACTGCTATACTACCTATGCTCAAAGGGGTAATAAAACATGCGCCAGAGGTTTTTAAAGACCCAGTCAGGGCTAGGGTCCTAAACCCACGCATAGAAAAAAGTATAAAGCTGCCCCTACAGAGCCTGCCTACATCAAAGGGCCAGCGCCACTGGATTCCCTAGTGGTATCCACCGCAAGAATAAGATCAAATTCCCAGGCGTCAGGCGAAGCACCACCACCTGACAAAGAATCAAAGCTCCAGGACGCGTCAGGAAAACGCACTGCGTCACAGGCAGCTAATATATGGCGTATCGCCAACACTCAAGCGCTATTGGCCAGATACGACAGAGCGCATTATGATGAACTAGAAACCATCATGCACCATCTCCCAGAAAAATATAAAAAAATAGGGCCAATGAATTAATCCAAGAGGGTAAGACCATAACTAATACCTCTATACACTGTGCCTTAGACGCAGCAGACACAGTTTCCAGGGCCATTAACACCAGTGTCCTACTCCGTCGACACGCTTGGCTGAGAGTGTCAGGCTTTAAACCCGAGGTACAAGCCTCCATATTAAACCATCCGTTCGATCAGGAACATTTATTCGGTCCAAAGATAGATGAGGCCCTCGAGAAGATGAAAAAATATACAGATACGGCGAAATCTATGGGAGCCCTACAGTCACACCCTCCTAGACGCTCCTTTCGCCGCAGAGGCTACTCTTCAGATAGCGCGTCCACGTCCTACAAATCCCCTCCTCAGTCCACCTTCACAAAAGGTTATCAAAGAGGCGGCTATAGAGGAAATAACAATAAAGGCAGAGGCAAAACAAATACCGCCCGCTCTGCCACACCGCCTACCCAATGACTTTCCCCTGCTCCCCCCAGACCATACCACTCCGGTCGGGGGCAGACTACAAAATTTCCTTCACGTCTGGGAGTCCATCACATCAGACAAGTGGGTGACCCAAATTATTCGTTCAGGGTACTGCCTGGAACTCACATCTACCCCCCCGCCCCCCCAACATTCCACCCAGGCAACGCCCAATGTCACAAGAACATTCCACGTTACTAAAACAGGAGGTGATCTCCCTCCTACAAAAACACGCAATAGAACAGGTCCCCCACGATCAGCAAAATGTAGGGGTCTACTCCCTATATTTTCTGATACCAAAAAGAAACGAGACTCTACGACCTATCTTAGATCTCCGGCCTCTAAACACATACATACATTCGGACCATTTTCACATGGTAACACTTCAGCAGGTACTTCCGCTCCTCTCCCAGAACGACTTTCTCCCCACACTGGACTTGAAAGACGCGTACTTTCACATTCCGGTACACCATGCCCACAGAAAGTACCTCAGATTCGTAGTGGACGGGCAACACTACCAGTTCAAGGTGCTCCCATTCGGGGTCACAACAGCACCTAACAAGACAGCACATTCACGTCTTCCCGTATCTGGACGACTGGCTGATAAAAGCCGCGTCCTACAACCAATATGTACACCACACCGCCACTACAATCCAGCTACGTCACCAACTAGGCTTCACGGTGAACCACTAAAAGTCCCAGCTAACACCATCCCACATAAAGCAATACCTCGTTGCCCAATCCGGCAAGGATCGCAAGCATTCAGGCTTTGCGTCAAAAATTCATACTTCAACACTCCCTCCCAGCAAGAGTGGGATGATGGCCTCTTGCATTTTTATAGTGCCTCGTGCAAGACTCCAGATGCGTCCACTCCAAGAGTGCTTAGCGCGCCAATGGAACCAGGCCCAGGGGCAACTGACAGATCTGGTGTTGGTAGAAGGTCGCAACCATCGCTCTCTGCAGTGGTGGAACACCACAAATCTTTCCAGAAGTCGACCGTTCCTGGACCCGGTTCCACAAATAATCCTGACAACAGACGCATCGCTCTCCGGCTGGGGAGCTCATCTACTACACCTCACAGTGCAGGGCACATGGACGCCGCAACAAGTTACTCCACATCAATCATCTGGAGTTACTGGCAATCTTTCTAGCCCTAAAATCCTTTCACACACAGATTTTAGGCAAGGCAGTCCTTATCCGCTTAGACTACATGACCGCCATGTACTACATCCAAAAACAAGGCGGCACACACTCTCCACAGCTCTCTCAACTAGCACAGAGCATATGGAGATGGGCAATTCCACACAAAATCTTTCTCCTAGCCCAGCATGTCCCAGGAGTCCTGAACACCATGGCAGATCTGCTCAGTAGACAGACGCAGCAGATCCACGAGTGGGAACTTCACCCGCAGGTTCTTCACCCTTTCTTTCAGATGTGGGGGCATCCACAGATAGACCTATTCGCCACCCACGAAAACAAAAAATGCCCAAGCTTCGCCGTCAGATACCCACACCCATTGTCCAAAGGCAATGCGATATGGATGAACTGGTCAGGCAAATTTGCATACGCCTTTCCACCTCTCCCACTAATTCCATTAGTGGTGCGAAAGCTACAACAGCGCTCTCTCACACTCATTCTAGTAGCTCCAACATAGGCCAGACAACCATGGTACACCACGCTGCTGGAACTCTCAGTAGTGCCACACCAAAAATTACACCTCTCTCCATGCCTCCTAACCCAGAACCATGGAGAGATCAGACACCCGGACCCAGCTCAGCTCAACCTTGCGATCTGGCTCCTGAAATCCTAGAATTCGGATACCTTAACCTTCCCCGACTATGAATGTTATCAGAGAAGCTAGACGTCCTACCACTAGAGCCTGCTACGCTGCCAAGTGGAAAAGATTTGTTGTTTACTGCCAGAACAACACAATCAACCCTCTAGACGCATCCATACAGCACATCATATGCTACTTACTACACCTACAAAGAAGTAACCTAGCATATACATCCATTCGGCTACACCTTGCAGCAATTGCCGCTTACTTACAAAACAGACAGCACCTATCACTTTTCAGAGTGCCTGCCATTAAAGCCTTCATGGAAGGCCTAAAACGAAAAATTCCCCCCAGACTGCCACCCTCACCTGTGTGGAACTTAAATATAGTGCTCACAAGGCTAATGGGACCGCCTTTTGAACCCTTGCATAAATGCGAACTGCAATTCATCACATGGAAAACAGCTTTCCTTGTAGCCATCACCTCCCTTAGAAGGGTCAGTGAAATACAAGCACTTACTATACAAGAACCTTTTCTCCAAATGCACCCAAACAAGGTTGTCCTACGTACCAACCCAAAATTCCTACCCAAAGTCATCTCACCCTTTCATCTAAACCAATTGGTAGAATTACCGGTTTTTTTCTCGCAACCTCAAACTGTTGCAGAAAGGGCTGTACACACACTGGATGTTAAAAGGGCCTTGCTTTACTATATCCAGAGAACACAACCTTTCAGGAAGACAAAGCAACTGTTTGTCTCTTTCTCTCCACCTCATAAAGGCAACCCCATCTCTAAATCAGGGATAGCTAGGTGGATTGTAAAATGCATACAGATTTGCTACCACAAAGCAAAACGCACGCTATCTGTTCCCCCTAAAGCCCACTCTACAAGAAAGATAGGGGCTTCTATGGCTTTTTTAGGGAACATCCCATTAGATGATATCTGCAAGGCAGCTACATGGTCAACACCGCACACTTTCACTAAACATTACTGTGTAGATGTGCAAACCAAGCAACAAGCTAGTGTGGGCCAGGCTGTACTAAAAACACTATTTCAAACCACTGCAACAGATACCGGTGGTCGCCGCTAAGGTTGGGAACTGCTATATAGTCTATGCAAAAGTGTGTAATCTGCAGCTCATATGCCTCGAACGGAATATGCTACTTACCAGTATACATCTGTTCTTGGCATGTAGAGCTGCAGATCTACACACGCCCCCCCCGGCTACCTGTATCTGTTCCAGTCTATCTTATTTAGATACAACACACATGGGTTTCTTCACTGTTATTACTACGCTCCATCTTTCCCTGTTGGCGAAAAACAATCTGAGGATGGAGCCGAAGCCCATGCGCAATACGAACCAAGGGAGGAGTCACCAACCTCGTGACTTCCAAAGACTTTCCAAGAGGAAAAACAAACTGCAAACATCCGGGCCCAACACCAGATGGCGATCTATGCAAAAGTGTGTAGATCTGCAGCTCTACATGCCAAGAACAGATGCATACTGGTAAGTAGCATATTCCTTTCTTCCATAGGGTAACATTGACTGGTTTCACTTGGAAATTCTTCAAAAGTGTCGAGTTTTGAAAATTTAAAATATTCATCTAAAATCAGCCGAATTACGAAAACGAATTTACTCACCTGTTATCAGGAGAGATCCCAGTGCTGGATATTGTTGACCAGCACTGACCCTGAAAAGTAATTACAACCATACATACCTATAACTTCATTTTCCTCCATAGGATAAGTTTGCCTGGTTTTTGCCAGAAATTCTTCTAAGTGTCGATTTTGCAAACTTACAAATATTCGTTAAAAATCGCCTGTATAACAAAAACTCATTCTTTCAACTGTTTACGGGAGATGCCCTAGTGCTGGATCCAGGATCCAACACTGAGTTAGAAAAAGTAACAATAACCCCACTTACCTGCTAAGTGAATTTCCTCCCATAGGATAACATTGGTCATTCTATGTGAAAAAGTTTCCAAGTGTCAACTTTTAAAATACAATAATATTCCTTAAAAATCACAACTGTAACCAAAACGTTTTAATTCATCTGTTTACTTCAGATGTCCCAGGACTGAATCTAGGATCCAGCCCTGTGGTAAGAAAAGGAATCCAAAAAGTAATCAATTGCATTGCACTAGAAATTCCCATTGAGCTCAATGTATAATTGTGTTTGAAATTGTGTTGCCCATTGCAACAACTGTATCTATTGCAGTCAAAATTCTATTGCCTATTGAAAGTATTTATCTAAAGCATCTCATTCTGAGAAAGTATATATTGATACCTATTGTTGGTTCTAAAATAAAACAACTATATACTTTGATACAAAACCATTGGCCTAAAGTTCAGTTCTTGAGTGTGTGAGACCATTTGTACAACAAATGCTTTACACTGTCCGCTGATACTGCCTTACTGCTCGACCAAGCTACCACTTTAGAGAGTAAGATTATATCTAACTTTAGCCTCTGCCAAACCTCTGGGGACTGTGGACTCTGTGCACACTGTACCTATTTGGGAACAGTATATAGAGAGCCTCTTTCTTACACGTCTATTTCCATATTCCCATTCACACAGCTCAAAGGAAATATCTAAGTTTTGTAGTGGACGGACAACACTATCAATTCAAAGTACTCCCTTTCGGAGTCAAAACAGCACCACGGGTATTCACCAAGTGCCTAGCGGTGGTGACAGCCCACTTAAGAAGACAACACATTCACTTCTTTCCATATCTGGACGACTGGCTCATAAAAGCCAGCTCATATAATCAGTGTGTAACTCACGCCATTATCCAACTATTCCACAACTTGGGGTTCACAGTAAACTACCCAAAGTCTCATCTGCAACCGTCCCACATACAACAATAGCTCGGTGCCATAATAGACACCTCAAAAGCATTAGCCTATCCCAACCCCACCAGGATAGCAAGCATGCAAGCTTTCATAAACAAATTTCAGATTCATCATTCTCTCCCAGCAAGAGTGTTCATGCAGCTAATAGGGATGATGGCCTCTTGCATACTCATAGTACCTCATGCAAGACTCCACATGCGTCCTCTCCTGGAGTGCTTAGCACGCCAATGGAACCAGGCTCAAGGTCAGCTAACAGATCTGGTGTTGGTAGACGGTCGCACTCATCGATCTCTGCAATGGTGGAACACCAAGAACCTTTCCAAAGGGCGACCATTCCTAGAGCCAGTTCCACAGATAGTAATCACAGCGGACGCGTTGCTCTCCGGCTGGGGAGCGCACCTATTGCATCACACCATGCAAGGCAGGTGGACTCCTCAACAAAAGTTACTCCACATCAACCACCTGGAGCTACTAGCCATTTTCCTAGCCTTAAAGGCTTTCCAAAAACAAATATCAAGCAAAGCTGTCTTAGTCTGCACAGACAACATCACAGCCATGTACTACGTACAGAAACGAGGCGGGACACACTCCCTGCAGCTCTCTCAACTGGCACAGAGCATATGGAGATGGGCTATACCCCAGAACATCTTTCTCCTAGCTCAACATGTCCCAGGAGTCCAAAACACCATAGCAGATCTGTTAAGCCGTCAAACGCAACAGATTCATGAGTGGGAACTTCATCCACAAGTTCTTCAGCCATTCTTTCAAATGTGGGGGCAACCAGAGATAGACCTCTTCACCACGCACGAAAACGCCAAATGCCCAAGCATCGCCGCCAGGTATCCACACCCATTGTCCAAAGGCAATGCGATATGTATGAATCGGTCAGGCAGATTTCAGTACGCCTTTCCACCTCTCCCACTCATTTCAATGGTGGTGCGCAAACTACAGCAACATACACTAACTCTCATCCTAGTTGCTCCAACTTGGGCCAGACAACCGTGGTACACCACATTACTGGAACTGTCTGTTGTTCTGCACCTCTCCCCACGCCTCCTAACCCAGAACCGTGGAAAGATCAGTCACCCGGACCCAGCTCAGCTCAACCTTGCGATCTGGCTCCTGAGTTCTTAGAATTCGGTTACCTTAAACTACCCCCTGAAAGTATGAACGTCATTAAGGAAGCTAGACGCCCCACCACTAGAGCCTGCTATGCAGTCAAGTGGAAGAGATTTGTAATATATTGTCATACCAACAACATCGATCCCCTAGACGTGTCTATCCAACACATCATAGGTTAGCTACTACATCTCCAAAGGTGCAATTTAGCCTACACATCTATTAGGCTACACCTCGCTGCCATAGCAGCCTATTTACAAAATAGACAACACCTATCACTTTTCAGAGTGCCTGCCATCAAAGCCTTTATGGAAGGCCTCAAAAGGATAATTCCCCCTAGGGTACCACCCTCGCCTGTGTGGAATTTAAACATAGTTCTCTCCAATTTCTAACATGGAAAGATGCTTTCCTAGTAGCTATCACTTCTCTTAGAAGAGTTAGTGAACTGCAAGCGCTAACTATTCAGGAACCTTTCCTACAAATCCATCACAATAAGGTTGTTCTCAGAACCAATCCAAAATTCCTCCCTGAAGTCATTTCTCCTTTCCACCTCAATCAGTCTGTAGAGTTGCCAGTGTTCTTCTCGCAGCCACAGACAGTCGCAGAAAGAGCTCTTCATACCCTAGATGTCAAAAGAGCATTGCTCTATTACATTGAAAGAACACAACCTTTTCGTAAGACCAAACAACTTTTTGTGTCATTTTCACCACCACACAAAGGCAACCCCATATCGAAGTCTGGGATAGCTAGATGGATTGGTAAATGCATACAAATTTGCTATCACAAAGCAAAACTTACTTTATCTGTTCCTCCTAAAGCCCACTCAACAAGAAAGATAGGGGCTTCAATGGCATTTTTAGGGAACATTCACTTAGATGACATCTGCAAAGCAGCTAAATGGTCTACACCGCACACATTCACAAAACACTATTCTGTGGATGTGTAAACAAAGCAACAAGCTAGTGTGGGCCAGGCTGTACTCAAAACACTATTTCAAACTGCTGCAACAAGCACTGGTGGTCACGCTAAGGATGGGTACTGCTATACAATCTATGCTAAGTGTGTGATCTACAGCTCATATGCCTCGAACGGAAAATGCTACTTACCAGTATGCATCTGTTCTTGGCATGTAGAGCTACAGATCCCCACCCGCCTCCCCGGCTACCTTTATCTGTTCCAGTACTATCTTTAGATACAGCATACACGGGCATCTTTCTGTCTCTTACAAAACTCCATCATTTCCTTGCTGACGAAAAACAATCTGAGGATGGAGCCGATGCCCATGCGCACTATAGTCCAAAGGAGGAGTCACCTGTCCCGTGACTTCCAAAGACTTTTCCAGGACAAAAACAAGTGCAAACATCCGGGCCCAACACCAGATGAAGATCTGTGCTAAGTGTGTGGATCTGCAGCTCTACATGCCAAGAACAGATGCATACTGGTAAGTAGCATTTTCCATCTCATTTGACTGCTAATATAAACAAGGTTTTTAAATCCTGAGGTAGAAACTATTGTTGTAGTCTAGTCTGTACTGTGAATTTGTGTTTCAAATCAAAGCCTAGTGTTTTTGGGTGAAGGTGGACCTATGCGGGGTTTGAGTTAGTATTTAGCTGAAGTATCTTTGCCAAAGCGTAGAAGGGGTCCCTGCTCTTTGATTTTGACAGCTGTCATTGTCTGCGGTGGGAAAAGGTCCCCTTTGAAAAGAGACCCTATTATTTCTTTAACACTTACACTGTGTGCTCTGTGCTCACTGAAGTATTTCTTTTTACCAGCATGCCAGGAATGGTGTTTGGTGTTTGTTTGTTTTACTATTGTGCATTTTTTAATATCATGCACAAAACCTCTGGTTGGCCTATAATGTATTTTTAGAGTAATTTAATTGTTGTTGGCCCCAAGCAGAAGTAAGTTTTAAGTATGCACATTTGGAGCTACTGTATGTTTTGAGTTCCAGGAAATGAATGTCCGACTAGTTGTAGTGGTTTATCTTCTTAGAGATGTGCACCGGGAACACGAATGACTGCGCATCTTTTTTGAATAAGCAAATTGTGCTATTAGATGATCTCAGTTAGGTTTATGGTTCTCACGATGGTATCGGCTGGCGTGTTTAAGCTGTAAAGTGGATAAGACAATTCCTTCAAATATAATATTTGGAAAGCCTTTCTCCATGCTGGCCTCTCACTGCCATCTACATAGTAGGCTAGTCGAACGGGCTGGGCAAATTAGCTGATGAGGTACTGTGCAGAGCTCCTTGATTTCATACTTACCTGCTTTTCTTTAGAAGTATTTTAGGTAGCATGGAGCCGTCTTGTGTCTTTTTGCTCATTATGCACCTCACTTCCCTATATTCGACCATCCTCATGAATAATTGCTCAGTGACAGTGATAGGATTTCTTTTTTTTAAAAGAATAGTTCTGAAAAACCAAGCTTGAGTAGCCAAGTAATAGCCAACTAGATGCTGTCATAGCGTTCTGTTTTAGTTGTTTGGCAGTGTCACTGGTCCCTGCCTAATAATGTGGTAGTCTTTGTGCAACTAAGGCATTTCTCTGTGCTGCTAAAACTTTCCTTAAATTATTATGCAAAGTCTCCTGAGGAGTGAATGTATATTAGGATCTCATCCTTCTTCCAAAATGAAGTTGTTCACAGGAATACCAGCATTTGAAAAGAGCTTATGAATTACTGCGTTATCAAGAATCGAAAATATAAACCCCACAATGCAAGAAGGACTACCCCTCTTGTCTCCTCCTTCAGGTTCTCTGCAATACTACACGTCGATCTGCTTTTTGAGATATGTATTTCCAGATCCAGGCAGAGCACCAGATTTCACCAAGACTGTATAGCCTGCATTTCTCAGCTCAGTACAATTTCAGTATTTTCATGGTGGTTATATTAGATGATGTTCATGAAGAAAAGAACCTTCCTCTTCACGACATAGATTAGTGTACATTACACAATTGGTGACATTGTAATAATACTGGTGGAGTTATAAAGTGCTAAAGTAGTAAACATCCACAATATTAGCGTTTATGGGGCCTCCACTTCTTTCATTTGTAGGTTGAGAAAAACGTGAAGTGTGCTAACAGCTGAATCATGTCTACTATTAAGAGGTGGAGTTCCAGGATCTTGAGAATTTGGTCCTATACCCATAACATCTTTCAGGGCTGCCAGATTTTCCACTATATAGGTCCTCCAAACTCCCTTGGAGGGGAACTGGCTGTACTGGGATCTATTCTACATCTCACTAGCACATCAGCCCTTCTCACAATTAACTTACCACTCTGTCTGTGCACCATACTTCTGCCTGCCCGGATAATTGGAAAAATCTTTTTTTGATTACAACTTTTCCCAGGTGTAGCCGTCTGACGCATCTCTTTTTCTATAATTCTCTAGGTTTCTCGCTCTCCTCTATACGTCCTCTCTCCTTGCTGCCTCTTTCTGCTATACACACACATCACCTAGAAAGAGAGAAGGTACTCTTTGCCCACCTGCCGTATTCAGTACTACACCAGTTCACCTGATCTTCTGACTTAAAGAGAGCAAGAGCAGAGCGTGATGAGGGGGCCTCATTGTTTACTCTGGGTCCTAAAGCTCACTTTTTCCCTTCACTTTTGTGGCAATACTTGTTGTGTGACCTTGCTTAACCTTTATCACTTCATGTCCTATTCTTGCTAGGCTTGGTTTGGCTGCTGAAAAGTTCATGTGTGCTGGGTGCTATTGTTATAATGCATGTTTTGTTATGTTAATTGTAGCTTATATAGCGCATAATCACCTGCAGGTCTCTTAGCGCTTGTAGAGAAAACTCAGGTAGCCACTGAAATCCCAGAAACACACAGGCCAGTATATTATACTGTAGCCAGGGCTTCCCTAAACAAATAAATCTTAAGGCTTTTCCTAAAGGAGAGGAGGGCAGAATCCTTCCGAAGGTTCTCTGGTAATTCATTCCAAATTCGGGGAATTGGAACAGAGAATGCTCGGCCACCTTTCGATGCCAATTTGGCTCTTGGGAGGGCCAGAAGGCCTGCTGTGGATGATCGCAATGTGCGTTCCGGAGCATAATTCATCAGACGCTCCTTAATGTAACACGGCACCTGGCCAAAAATGGCTTTATGAGCAATGCAGAAGCTCTTAAACTTGGCTCTCTGTTTCACAGGGAGCCAATGTAGCAAAGGGGTGGCATGAGCCCATCTTGGCAGCCTAAAAATCAACCTAGCTGCATCGTTCATGATCACCTGCATCTTGCTGATTAGTTTCTCAGGGAGGCCGATATACAAAGCATTGCCATAGTCCAGTCTGGACACGATCGTAGCAGATACGATAATTTTCAGAGTGATAGGTGATATCAGATGGGCCAGCTTCCGCAACTGTTGCATTAGACCCAGGCAGGTGCCAACCACCGAGGACACTTGATTGGTCAAGGAAAGGTTGGCATCGATCTTAATGCCCAGGCTTTTAACGACAGGCGCTGGCCTAGGGGCAATGCCAAGCTCCTGCGGCCAAAAGAGATTGTTTCAGGGGTTCCCCTTGGGAGAGATTACCAGGATCTCAGTCTTGTCCGGATTAACTTTTAATGAGTTGGCTGTCATCCAATTCACAGTGTATCTGAGGATGTTCTGGGTGCAAGACTGAGCTTGCGGAGAGTTATTAATCTGCAGAATAAGTTGGGTATCATCTGCATAATTAAATACTTGACAATTCATAGCGGCTAATGCTGCCACTAATGGTTGCAGATACACGTTAAAAAGAAGAGGAGACCGAGCTGAGCCCTGGTGGACTCCACAGGTGAGATCACCCCTGTTTGATATTTGGTTGACTAGTTGGATCCTTTGGGACCTTCCTGACAGATAGGACTCAATCCACTGGTAAGCCAGCCCGCCGATACCCAGATTAGCAATTCTCAGCAAGAGTTGTGCATGGTTGACCGTGTCGAACGCCGCTGACAGATCTAACAAAATCAGGGCGCTCGTGTCTTTATTATCAGCTCTAATTCTGAGCTCATCAAGCATGGCCACCATCACAAGTTCAGTTCAGTGCTGTGATGAGCCCTGAAGCCAGCCTGCCTCACTTGGAGTAGATTATGTTCCTCTATAAAAGATGACCGTATTGTGAGGACATGTTGCTCCATAACCTTTGCTAGAAAGGGGAGCTGGGCCTATAGTTTTTACGGTTGGCCACATCCGCCTCTGGCTTCTTCAATAGAGGAGTGACTGGCTTCCTTCATGCTAATGGGCAGGTAGCCTGTCTCCAAGGAGTGATTGAGTAGCAAAAGAATCTTACTTTCTAGCCCGGGAAGGGCCATACGAAAAATCCTTGGTGGGCAGTCAGCGGGGGGGCCTGATTTGATCCCATTCATCAGACATGATATACGGGCTAAGTTTAGGTTAGGAAAAACGGTGAGCCTCGCATCTGGATTACAGGGAATTTGAGTCTGGTCCGGGTCCACCTTATACAATGGGCTGTTGTCTATCTCAATGAGAATGTCCCTGACTTTCTGGAGAAAGAAGTCCTGAAATGTATTACAGTCCATTGCCTCAGCTGCCAATTTTTGTTCTGACTACTGGCTAAGCTCTTTGAGAATTCTAAAAGTTTCCTTCTGTCTATTGGCGGCCTCCGTTATTCTGGCCTCATAGTATACGCCCTTCCTGGCTATTATGGCTTTTTTATATAGCGTTAACATGACTTTATAGTTTGCAAGTGCACCTGGATGGTATAGTTTGCGCCATGATCTTTCAGCTTGATGAAGGATTTGTTTCCTCTTCCGCAGATCTTCATTAAACCAGGAGGCTCCCTTACCCTTATCTCTTATTCTTTCCGTCCGGGCCGGTGCCACCTTATCTATTGCCCTGCTTAGATTTCCCATTAGCGCTTCACACTCCTGATCAAGGTTATTATTTGAGGCTTTATTTGGGGAGCATCCAGGTGGCTTTTTAGATACTACTTTATTGTTTTCAGATAATGTGTTACTTGTTTAAAAGACTCTACTGAATTGCTTTTCTGAACATTTTCTAGGGAACGTCAGGCCCTGATCCAACCACTGTGTACGTGGATATGAGAGCTCTTCGCCATGACAGGTACAATTGACATCGAATATTGTTATACAATCAGTAGTACCTGATTCACTTTTACAGAGTTTCCTTGAGTTAAATCATGCATGTGTGAAACGTGTTGTAGATCTCCGCTTGTGCACTAACCTGCCATCTAGTATTTGGTTTGGAATATTAAAAAGTTTACGTTTCAGTTTAGATAATGACTGGATACATGTATAGAGTAGAATATAAATAATGCTATACCTTATAATCTTCTTTAGAATTGATATGCCGTCCCTCCTGATTTAGTAGCTCACACAGCCGAAAAAGAGCCACAAAACAAGGTGCCATTGAAGGGCCATCTCCAGCCAGAGAAAGCCGAGGTTTTGATTTTGTGGGGAAGAGAGTTGTAGTGGGTGTAACAATCTTGTTGCATAGCGAACATCTGAAAGAAACACGTTAGTTAGATTCCTCACCTTAGAATATCCCCAGGCGTCAGACTGGATCCGGAAGATTTTTCGTCAGCAATACCCCTTGCGCGTCGCTAGGCGTCGTCTGCGGCTCCGCGTCCGTCGTCGGCGTCGTGCGCCGGAATGACGTCGTCGGAGTACTTAGACGCCGCCCTCGCGCGCTGACGTCAGTTCTTCTTTTTTCCGCGCCAGTAAGCGCAGATCCGGGAGAGCTACCCCTTTTAGTCTTTTTTGACTAAATCTTTTTTGATCAGTTTTGATCCTTGTCTGTCGACATCTGGTGCCGGTAGGATGCCTGGGTTCAAGGCTTGCGAGGATTGCCATCGACTGATGTCGGTGACCGACCACCACCGCCGGTGCCTCTACTGTTTAGGCCCCGACCACGACGCGTGCTCCGATTGCCAGGCCCTGACTTCGAAGGCTCGGCGGGAGCGGTCCCGCAAGCTTCTCGAGCTTCGCCACTCGGCTCCGCGTCGTGCGCGATCCCGGTCCAGGAGGAGGTCCAAGGATCGCTCGCGGAGCCCTAGCCGACGCCACCATCGATCGTCGGGCTCCAAGTCGGCGGGTAAGTCCAAACGCTCTAAGAAGTCCAAGCGGCGACATCGCTCTTCGGACTCCCCTCGCCGGTCGCGCGACTCGGCCGAGGGTCCAAGTGGTTCCACCCCCGCGGAGCCGCAGGCGCCGTGCCCGTCCCCATACCCTCCGGTCCCTGGGACTAACGCGACGCCAGCGGAGGTCAGTGCCTTCCTCTCGGCCATGAGGAGCCTGGCCCCGCCGTCGACGCCCGCTGGCGCGCCTTCGGGCCCCGCGGACTCGACTGGGCGACCTTGCCTGCCGGCAACTTCGGCCCCGGCGCCGTCGACGACTCCGGTCTCGACGCCGCAGGTCCCCGCGGGGCACATGCCTGGGCCCCCGTCGACGCCGGTTGACCTAACCACTCCTCCGCCGGCGCATGAACCACCGACGCCGTCCCCGGCGCAGACGCCTACTCCTCCGGTGCCGCCGACGCCGCCGCCTTTGGTGCCGACTCCGGACGGCGTCCAACCCCAGTTTAGCCCTATTCCGGACACGGCGCCGCAACGGCGTCGACCGACGCCGCGTCCGGCGCCGCTTGAGACCTATCATCTCTACAGTCCGGCTCCGATCATTCCTCCTGTTTATCAGGAATCGGACGACGGGGGCGACTGGGAGGGGTTCGAGGACCCTATGGCTGTTCAGTCGCAGCTTTCACAGGACTGGGCAGATGAACTGGGGGAGGCCAGTGGTCTAGATACCTCGCCAGACACTGGATTCACTTCTCCTCCGACTGTGGCTTCGGAGGAGGGTGCAGCATTTTCTGTGGTGCTGCGCAAGGCGGCCGCAGCCCTTGGGCTCGAGCTGCCTGCCGTGGCTGTGAGGACTAACATCCTCACTGAGGTGCTTCAAACCGCAGCAAGCTCCACGGAGCCTCTGCTGCCGTTTAATGAGGCCCTCACTGACGTTCTGCAGGGCACCTGGTCCAAGCCCTCCACAGTTCCTCCTGTGGATAGGAACGTTGCCAGGCGCCACCGCCCTGCTCCGGGCGACCCCAGTTTCCTGTCCCAACACCCCACCCCCGAGAGTCTGGTTATCCAGGCCTCTACCTCCCAATCCTCCTTCCCGTCCGCTCCGCCGGACCGGGATTCCAAGAGACTCGAGCAGTTTGGCAAGAAACTGTTCTCGTCCCTTAGTTTGGGCCTGCGGTCTTTAAACACCGCCTGTCTCTTGGACCGTTATTCCCATTCTCTGTGGGATACGGTGGAGGACGTGCTGCCCCTGTGTCCGGAGGAGGTCCGGACACGTCTTACCCAGGCTTAGGCCGATGGGAGGGATGCAGCGCGGCACGCCATACGATGTGGGCTTGACACCACGGACTCGCTGGGTCGGGCGATTTCCACCACGGTGGCGCTCCGCCGCCACGCCTGGATGCGGTCCACGTCATTTTCCGGGGATGTCCAGAACACCCTCATGGACATGCCCTTTGATGGCACTCGCCTGTTTGGTGAGAAGGCGGACAGTGCGCTGAACCGCTTTAAGGACTCCCGGGCTACGGCCAAGTCCTTGGGCCTCTCGGCTCCGCGGGCGCACACCTCCGCTTTTCGCCCCTTTCGTGGCCAAGGAAGGGGCGCCTCCTCACGTCCGCCCAGCCACCAGCCGCAGAACCAACCTGCGCGCGGTCGCAGACGTGGTTTCCGCCGTGGCGGATCTGGAGGACGACGTGGTCAGCCCACATCCACCCCGGCAGCATCCGCCTCAAAGCCTTCCTAGTCCGAGCTTTCAGGCCCATTCCACGCCAGTGGGCGGCAGAGTTCGCCATCACCTGCTCCACTGGCGGTCCATTACATCGGACAGGTGGGTGCTGCAAATCGTCCGAAGGGGCTACTCCCTCCCCTTCGAGACGACCCCTCCAGCCATGCCACCGCAGCACCACCGTATCTCGGGGGATCATTTGAATCTTCTCCGCGAGGAAGTTTCGGCCCTCTTGGCCAAGGGGGCCGTCGAGCGCGTTCCGAGTCCAGAAGTAGGTCGTGGTTGTTATTCCCACTACTTTCTGGTTCCCAAGAAGGGCAAAGGGGGCCTACGCCCCATCTTGGACCTCCGGAACGTCAATGCCTTCCTCCGAAAGGAAAGGTTCAAGATGTTAACCTTGGCTCAGGTTCTAGCTGCCCTAGACCCCGGAGACTGGATGGTAGCGTTTGACTTGCAGGACGCTTATTTCCACATCCCCGTCCTGCCGGCATTACCTGCGGTTCACGGTGGGCCACGAGCACTTTCAGTTTACCGTGCTCCCCTTCGGCCTCACCAGTGCCCCTCGGGTGTTCACGAAAGTGATGGCGGTGGTCGCAGCTCATCTGCGCAGATCAGGGGTTCCAGTCTTCCCCTATCTCGACGACTGGTTGTTGAAGGCGGGCTCGCCCCAGGCAGTCGTCTCCCACCTCCAGACTACGGCGGATCTCCTGCATTTGCTGGGGTTTTCCATCAACGTGCCGAAGTCACACCTGAGTCCCTCTCAGAAGCTCCTCTTCATCGGAGCGGTTCTCGATTCGGCGCAGTTCCGGGTCTATCCACCGGAACAGCGGGTCCGGGATATACAGGCCCTGATTCCCATCTTTCGGCTTCTATCCTGGGTTTCGGTCAGGCTAGTGTTGCGGCTTCTGGGGCTGATGGCCTCCTGCATCCTACTAGTGCATCACGCCAGGCGGCGCATGCGGGCTCTGCAGTGGGACCTGAAGTTTCAGTGGGCCCAGCATCACGGCAACCTGTCCGACCATGTCTTGATCTCGGAGGGCACTGCACAGCAGTTGCAGTGGTGGGCCATGGGCAGGAGCCTCTCCCTTCCCCAACCGGAGCATGTCGTAGTGACGGATGCGTCCCTCCTGGGATGGGGTGGCCATATGGGAGAGGCGGAGATCAGAGGCCTCTGGTCTCCGGCGGAGTCTCGTCTCCACATCAACCTGTTGGAGTTGAGGGCGATCCGACTTGCACTGAAAGCCTTCCTTCCCTCTGTCAGGGGCAGTGTCGTGCAGGTGTTCACGGACAACACCACCGCCATGTGGTATTGCAACAAACAGGGCGGGGTGGGGTCGTGGACCCTTTGTCAGGAGGCTCTGCGCCTCTGGACGTGGCTGGAACACCAGGGCGTCACCCTAGTGGTTCAACATCTGGCGGGCTCTCTGAACGCCAGAGCGGACGAACTCAGCCGCCGGTGCATGATGGATCACGAATGGCGTCTGAACTCCGAAGTGGCGCAAGGTCTCTTTCAGCAGTGGGGAGAGCCTTGGTTAGATCTATTCGCCACCGAAGAGAACGCGCAATGTCAGCAGTTCTGCGCGTTGGAATTTCCAAGGCGGCACTCGCTCGGCGACGCTTTTCGTCACGAGTGGAGTTGCGGTCTGTTGTACGCCTTTCCGCCTATACCACTTCTGCCCAGAGTGCTGAAGAAGATCAGGCACGACCGGGCCCAAGTCATCTTGGTGGCTCCGGATTGGGCACGAAGATACTGGTATCCCGAGCTACTCAGTATGTTGACCGATCCCCCGATACGTCTGCCCCTTCGGGAGGATCTTCTGTCGCAGCAGCAGGGGACGGTCCTCCACCCGAACCTGTCCAGCCTCCACCTCCATGCGTGGAGATTGAGCGGCGGCAGTTGATGCCATTCGACTTGCCTCCTGAAGTCTGTGATATCATTCTGGCAGCCAGGCGTCCCTCCACAAAGACGGTATACGCCTGCCGGTGGAACAAATTTGTGGCATGGTGCACAGCAAAGGCTGTGGATCCCCTTTCCGCCCCTCTTTCTGAGGTTCTCCTCTTTCTTCTTTCTCTGGCCCGGCAGGGCTCTGCCCTGGGCACCCTGAAAGGTTATCTTGCTGCCATCTCTGCCTTCTTGCGGCTTCCTGATCAGCCTTCTCTTTTCAAGTCCCCTGTGGTTACACGCTTTCTAAAAGGCATTACTCACACGTTCCCTCCTGTCCCTTTTGTAATGCCTCAGTGGGACTTGAATCTGGTCTTGACATTCCTGATGTGCGCTCCCTTCGAGCCTCTTCACAATTGTCCTCTTCGTCTTCTGACTCTTAAGACTGCTTTTCTGGTAGCCATCACCTCGGCTAGACGGGTGAGTGAGCTCCAGGCTTTATCTTCAAAGCCTCCTTTTCTGTCTGTTCATCCGGACAAGGTTGTCCTTCGGCCTCGTCCCTCCTTTCTTCCGAAAGTGGTGACTCCATTTCATCTTGGGCAGTCTGTCACCTTGCCCACCTTCTTTCCGCCTCCGCATCCTTCCAAAGAGGAAGAGAGGCTCCACCGTCTGGACCCAAAACGTGCGCTCTCCTTTTATCTGGACCGCACAAAACAGTGCACAAACGGACCATCTCTCGGTGGGTCGTTTTGTGTATCAAAATTTGCTATTCTTTGGCAAAAAAGGACCCTCCTGTTGGGCTGCGCGCCCATTCTACTCGGGCCACAGCGGCTACTACTGCTTTGGGACGGGGAGTCCCTTTGCAGGACATCTGTCAGGCGGCGACGTGGGCTTCGTTACACACGTTTGCCAGGCATTATTGCCTTGACAGCCATGTCTGGAGGGATGGCTTCTTTGGCAGCTCTGTCCTCCAGGACTTTCTGGTGTGATCTTGGTTCGCAGACCCACCACCGGGGATGGTATTGCTTGGGTATCTATTCTAAGGTGAGGAATCTAACTAACGTGTTTCTTTCAGATGAACAAGTTACTTACCTTCGGTAACGATGTATCTGTAAGAAACATTAGTTAGTTAGATTCCTCACCGACCCACCCATCCTCCCCGTTCTGCGAACTGACATCTAGGGTTAAGGTTGTCCTTTTCAGGCCCCTAGATTTTATTTTTGGCACCAGTGTCGGTCTTTGCATGGCTCTGCGTTCCTGGCGCGGAAAGCTATGTACAAGAACTGACGTCAGCGTGCGAGGGCGGTGTCTAAGTACTCCGACGACGTCATTCCGGCGCACGACGCCGACGACGGACGCGGAGCCGCAGACGACGCCTAGCGACGCGCAAGGGGTATTGCTGACGAAAAATCTTCCGGATCCAGTCTGACGCCTGGGGATATTCTAAGGTGAGGAATCTAACTAACTAATGTTTCTTACAGATACATCGTTACTGAAGGTAAGTAACTTGTTCTTTAATACACTGATCTGCTTTTATGACTGTTTCCAATGTAAGGAAAAGGAAGATCTTCCCGAAAAAGTTTGAAATAAGGGTGGAGAAACTGTTGCTGAAGGGAAGGTAATGTTCATAGCATGTATGGCTGTAGATATACATGCTTAGCGCTCCTATACCCACCAGCGATGCTCATCCTTTAGACAAAGCGAGCAAAAATATTGATGCAGCGGGCAAAATGGTGGCAGTCAAAGCAGCGACTCTGTGGCAGATAGCTAATTTGGTGTTATTCCCATCACGTTATGATAGGCTGCAGTTGGAGGATATGCAAGTGCTCCTTAAACATCTCCCAGAGCAGTACAGAAAATGTGAGAAGGAGATAGTGTCTGAGATCAAAGTCATCTCTAACACCAGCATTCACTGTGCATTAGATTCCTCAGACACAACCTAGGGGTATCAATACCAGCATTCTTAGACGTCATCTCTGGCTCTCTTCCTCCAGGTTCATGTCCAAAGTCCCACAGCATCTCTTCAGCCACCTGTTTGACGAAGTGCTTAGTGATATCCTGCCGTGTAGTGTTGGTCTTGGATGTTTGCAAATTGTTTTTCATTGAAGAAGTTGCAAATGGTTACCGATTCCATATTAGATTGTTTTATTCCCCCATCTGATTTGGATGTCCCTGAACCTGTTTTTCGTTGGGCCCATTCAGTTACTTTTTGGATCCCATTGCGTCAGATTCACCTGGAGCTTTCATTTAATAACATCTGTGTACTTTCTGCAGCACTAAAAACTAACATCAACGTTCTGGGGTGTCAAGGGCTTTGTGTCAATTGGGATTGGAGAACCTCTTTGAGTCCTTCCTTGCCAGAGAATGCTGCATGTGTGATGGAACTGACGCTTTCAGAATTGCCCTCAATGCCATTCGAAATATTCGTGGGCAGACCACCATGATGTGTGCAACTTTTGTATGTTCTACGTCCACGACGCCGCCTCCTGTCTGTCCTGCCTTACCTTCAGATTCAAGAAAACACTCCATGTTTGAAGGGTGTGGTACTGAGCACACAGGAAGATGTATCAGCAGAGCACCTCTGACACCACAGACATCTTTGGGGAAGAAGATCCCCTCAGCGTTGAAGAGCAAGACGTTGGTTATCTGGTCTTCAGACTGCGTGATCAACACCCAGTCCAGAAACCATGTCCTCCAATGTGTTTTATACCAAGGAGATGAAGGACATAGTCCTGGTGTCAATGACCATCCCTCGCTGCAACACCACGCTCAGGGTTGTGAGTATGCTTTTGGCCCCTGCGGCCCATATTAACAAAAATAGGGCCCCAGCAGAAGTCTCATACTGAAGTAAAGTACCATTCCCGATGGTATCTAGCTTCAAGCACAGTAGCCCAAAAAAAGCCAAGCCGCAGTACCACGCTTCCTTCAGGTTCTGGCCAGCAGAGGCAAAAAGCTTCAGGCCAAGCAAACCTCCACCTAAACTTGTCAACCTCCATCAGCTGTCAAGTCCAAGCCCCTCCAAGGGCACCAAGCAGCACCAGTCACACCCGAAGCTGGCACCACAGGCTACATCTGCACCGGTGCTCAAGACTCAGTGCCAAAACACTCCTCATCGCCAAAGCCTTGAGGCCTCCAAGGCTCCAATCCTATGGATGCTCCAATAAGAACTGGATGCCAAACAGAAGAACAAGTTTATTTACCCAGTTACAGGCAGAATCTTGGTGAAAACATCTCCACCTCAGGAATCTCTTCCTTGGAAGAGGAGACTGGCATTTGAGGGGGTGAGGGGAACAGTCTTCTGCCGAGTCACTACCAAAGAAACGGAAGAAGAGTCACCAGTCCTCTTCCTCTGCCACACAGCCCACCTCTACCTCTACCAACACCTCCCCAACTCCCCCCACCACCATCCATGACACCCATGCACACCATTTTGCAGACCTGCTCAGCTGGATGCATCCACAAGCGGGAATTGCCCCCCAGGTCCTACACAGGAACTTCCAACGTTGGGGCTCCCATCAGGTACACCTGTTAGCTACCACGAAAATGCAAAATGCTTGCTCAAGCTTTGCTAACACATACCGAATCCCAGAGCCCATAGGCAATGCACTATGGATGAACTGGTCAGTGATATATGCCTATGGTTTTCGACCTCTCCCACTGCTTCCCTTTGTGACAAGGAAGCTCAGGCAATCATCAGTAACTTTCATCTTAGTGGCAACAGCCTTGGTTTTCCACTCTCCTGGAGCTTTCAGTTAGTCCCCACAAGAGGCTTCCCCTCAAGCCAGACCTTCTCACGCAAAGACAAGGTCAGACACTAGGATCCAGGGCAGCTCAATCTTGCGAATTTGCATCTGAGGTCCTAGAATTCTGGTGCCTCTGCCTCCCTCAAGAATGTATTTCCATCCTGAAGGAGGCCTGACACCTCACATCATGTGCATGCTGTGCAGCCAAATGGAAAAGGTTTGTGCATTACTAAATTGCCAACAAATCCGATCTTTTAAAGTCCACAGTGCAGATGATTGTTGCCTACCTATTGCACCTGCAGATGGCGGACCTTGCCGTCACACACACACTCATTCGCTTCTGTTTAACAGCAGTTGCCACTTACATGCTGAACAAATAACACATCTTTGGTCCGGATACAAGTGGTCAAAGCATATTTGGAGGGACTCAAAATGGCCATACCCCCAAGAGAGTACCTCCTCCTTCGGCCTGGAACCTCAATATAGTCCTTACAAGGCTTATAAGTCCACTTATGCACTCATGCCCTGTGCAGTTCCCTTCCTGGAAGGTGGCCTACCTTGTTGCCATCACCTTCAGTGAGCTGCAGGCACTAACCATTCAAGGAACCTTCATCCAGGTCCATAGAAATAAGGTTGTTCTTAGAACCAACCCTAAGATCCTCCCTAAGGTGTTTTCACCCTTCCATCTTAACCAAACCATACAACTCCCAGTCTTTTTCCCACAGACCCATTCTGTGGCAGAAGAAGCTATTCACGTTAGATGTGAAGAGGTCCTTCATGTACTACAAATATAGGATCAAATTATTCCTAAAGTCAAACCAGTTCTTTGTCTCCTTTGCTAAACCTCATAAGGGGCAACCTATTTCCAAGGTTGGCTTAGTTGACTGGTTTGTGAAATGCATTCAAACATTCTAGCTGAAGACAAAAAGAGATCTCCACTCCCCTCCCAGGGTGAACTCAACCCACAAAAGTGGGCTATTGTTGTCCTCCTTGGTCACATCCCCTTAGCTGAAATGTGTAAATTAGAAACCTGAAGAACCCGGGAAACACCCATTACAACGACTCCTTCTTCACGCGCTGCCATCGCAACGCGGGTTTAACATCGCGGGAGTCCTTACATAGCAGGGTTTTACATCGCTGGGACATTTGCTTCGGTGACGTTTGCAACGCGGGTTTAACATCGCGGGAGCGGTTACACTGGAGGGTTTTACATCGCGCATTAAAATCGGAACCCGTATGTATACCCCTACGTTTACAATTACTTGCATATGGTATAGAAGACAGTCTATGCGCAGGGATTTGGCATTATTTATGCACACATTCAAAACGCCCACCCACCCCCGTATGTATGCCCCTACGTTTACCTTTACTGGTAGTGTTCACGCCCCTACGTTTACAATTACTGGTAGTGTTCACGATTAAAACAATGTTTTCTAAAACAAAACAAGAAACACAACCCTGGAATACGGACCCCGGACCACCCGCAGGGATTTGGCATTATTTATGCACACATTCACATTCTAAAACACAACATGTCATTTAAGGATGAGGCCACAGGCTGCTGCTCTGGGCATTAAAAATACCACCGGGTAAGGGTTCATGCTGTGGTCTTCACAGGTCAAACGTTCATTGGAATCATTATTATAATTACTGTTATTTTATTTTTATAAATGCGTCTGTTTATTTAAGAAAGACTGAGCTCACAGAAGTGACCTACGGTGACGTGAAATGTAGACAGGGCTTGCCCGGGAATGAGAAGGGGACTTCACGGCCTGCCAGCACGACCCGACGCATGAATAGCAACAATCATGAAAATTAATGCTCATTATAAAAAACAATGACCTGCCTCCTCGGGCTTGCACTGCTCTGCATCAGGTCACGGATGGGGACCAGAAATGCTGCTCTGAGAGCGCACTGGTATATGGACACTGCCTAGCACTTTGCACTCAGTCACCGGCAAGCCATACTGAGAGACCAGCCTTATAGGATACATGCACACTCCCTAGGAGCACGGTTGTACACGGACCCCAACACAGAGACAAAAAAAATGTAAAAAAGGGAAATAGAAATAAAAGAATTGCCGTCAGGGTTAAGGGGGGGGCGCAGGGGGGGGGGGGGGCGGCAGGGACGCGATGTTATGACGTGCGATGATACCACGTCCAATGTTAAAAGTTGGTGATGTATCGTACTTGGCTATAGGCCGCAACGCAATCGCGTTGCAACGGTACACGGAATTAAAAATGGCGATGTGCTGGTTAACGCGATGTATTGGCGGCGTGCTTAACGCGCGCGATGTCAATGTCCGCGATGTATCGTCATACATCCAAGAACCCACACACTTTTACCAAGCAATAATGTGTGGATATCTTGACCCGTCAGCAAGCTCCAGTAGGCCAAGCTGTGTTAAGGATATATTCCATACATCTGCACCATCCACACAATACCCACCGCTGCTTGGAGGTTACTACTATACAGTCTATGCTAAGCATGTGTATCTACAGCCACACGTGCTACGACTGGAAATGTATATAGATACAGTCCAGGGTCTTTACAGTGTGTACTGATTCACCATTAGATGTAGCTCCTTCAAAATAACTACATACAAAAAAATAAGGGCTTAACTGCTTTTTGAAATATTCATTGCGTGTATTGCCTGCTCATTGGTAATGGGAACACCATGTCAGATGCTCAATACTAGAAGGCGATTCCCTCGGAAGCAGATGACTTAAACCCCAGATCCCTCTAACCAAAGCCAGCGACCGAGAGCAAGCTACTGTCTCAAACTTCAGCTCGGGGGGAAAGGGGAAGTGGAAGACAAAACAAGAGAGACTGCTTCCAGACACTGGATCCTCTCGTGTTGACCGCTCTCCTATTCGTCACGGGAGCCCAAGAGGTGATCCTGAAATAGAAGTTGAAATTCACATAACCTATTTACCTTTCAACTACAATTTCTAATTCTTCTTTTCTATTATCTGGCCATTACCTGCATCTTATTATGGAATTGCCCCTCTCATGAATGTTTTGTCTATTTAATTGCTTTATCTGATTAGTTGGAAGATTCCCTGGAAAGACTTGTGATGTTCTTAATAATCATTCTGTTTTACAATGATCATTTGAATTTAGGCTGTTCTTATGTAAATAGTCTTTTAGAGTCTTTCTCAAGTATCCTTCAGATGTAGGTACTTGCTCTAATTCATGAATGTTCCTTTTGATATTTATATTTGAAAAAATTGCGAAAAGTCTCTTCAAAATATACAGTTCAACAATTCTGAGCTCTGGATAGATAACTCACTGTACTTCTAAAATCTCCTCCTAGTCAAAATGATATATCAGGGCAATTCTCCAAGGTGCCAAAGTCCGTTATGAGAAAATACCACAGTTTTTTCTTTCACAAAAAATAAACTCTGTTCAGATACGCCTACTTGAATTTCAAAGCGCTTCTCTTCACAGAAGCTGCTTCCTCAAGAAACTTGAAACACTTATAAGAAATCTTCTTCACCATGCGCCGTGAAGGTCTGCAGCCAACTCTCCAACCTTGAAAACGCTGTAGCAGAAACTCCTGCTAAAGAAATTCAAACTCGAGTTATAGTATGCACAGGGAAAAAGAACAGACATTAGCTCTCTAAACTTCCCTCAAAATATCTGCAAGGCGCCCTCAACTTGAAAACAAGATTCTCCTCAGAACTCTTCAGAGCGAGAGAAAACGCTCCTGACTGGATTATTTTTTAGTTGAAGTGCGCAGCGCGAATCTCGCGCATGCGCGATACGCACTTCGGAAAGCCTCGTCATCAGAATCACTAGACCGCTACCTCAACAAGGAAGTGAGGGCGATCGGAAACGGGCAGTTCTTGCAGAGTGCTTTAGTTCCCGCAGAATGACACGCAACACAACTCTCCAAACTGGATTCCACCTTTTGCAAAGAGGATATCGCCTGTGATGAATAATGCGCGCGAAGGGAATCCTGACACACCAGCCACTTTTGACTGGGAAATCGGCTCTCTAAAGGAACAATGAGCTACAATATTGCCATCTTTGGGTGGGACCCTTTTGTCTTGGGTGTCTTTTTTTGGTTTGAGGGTCTTTTCACAATTTGTCTGCATTTGTGCTAGAAACTCTGCAGCCGAGTCTACTGTCTAGTCAGTTGTCCAGCCTTGCACCCAGATCCATTAAAACAGAAAACAAGGCATGTCATAGTAGATTACTACATGGTATCATTTGTCCGGTACCACTTTACCAATTAGTGGGGCATCCTAAGTCTCCTGTAAAGTTTGTAGTCCTACAGGATAACATTGGCCAGTAGGCCAGTGTTCTAGAGAATCTATTACATATGTTCTATGAAACCATTTGGGGTCGCATTTCAGCCTGAAGGTGTTGTAGGGATTTCTATAGCACACAATCTGCCTCTAGTATGGCTGTGCTGTGCCATCAGAGTTTAGATACTTTTATGGCCTAGTCTTGAAGGTTCTGTTTCAGAATGGAGTTTTAATTTCTGTTGCCCAGTAGTGCGGTTGTGACTCATGCTTTGTTGTATTTGTGGTTTAGTGGTAAATTGTGTTTATGTATACCCAATAGGTCTGTACCACTTCAATTACGTGCCTTCGAGGAGGATTGGCATGTGCATTGCTCAGATTGAAGTATGTGTCTGAGATAGTTGAAAGCTTAGTGTTCTGTTGGGAATCCACAATTTCATTTTAAGCAAATTAACTGTGGTATTTTGGCATAGTGTGTTCTCTGTTTTATGAAGTGGTATATTGTTTTGAGCTTGATAAGGTCTATATATATAATTGCTCTGACCTGTGTTGGATGTGTATGTGTTCTAACTAATGTGTTCTGTTTAAGGTTACTTTTCAAGTAGGCAGCCCTGTCCAGTTTGCTTTATTGTGTGCATTGGTAAGGTGCAAGGTGATCTTCCTAATATGTTCTGTTGGAATCTTGCATGGTTGTTATTACCAGCATCGTAGAATTGATTATTGCTCGCTGGCAGGCTTCTGGTCTTCTCACATGGTTTTAGGCATGTGCACATGGCACCAATGTTGCCTAAGGGGTAGCAGACTGCAGTGTGCGAGTACACAAAAAGTGCATAATCACAAAAGCCCAGGTAACCCAGATGGTAACATGTGCAGAAGTTATGCAAACTCTTTTATGGCAGAGTTAAATTATGCCAAGTGAGCGAAATTACATTTCGATCAGCAATCAAAGTTGATTATTTGAGCAGACTCCAGTCGTATTTTTTTAAAGGTAAGAGTATTGCCTACTGTTACACATTAATTCCAGTTGAGCGTGCTGGTAATTTGAAAGAGCAGCCAAAGCAGGCCAAGATATTTCCTACCATTCTTAAGCAAAAAGAGGCCTAATTCTTTCTCATTGTGTTGCAGCCCAAATGCTACTCATTTTCCTGAAGGTCTTGATTGCTAGCTGAGCAAATATTAATCGAATTATTTTGAAAACCCAAGGCAGAATTTCACCCTGTGCAAGCCATGGTGAAAACCAAATGGTGAACAGGATACTACAGTCGGAACAAGAGTGATGCGAGCTGTTTCATATCACCCTACTGCCCTCGCCTCTTGAGGCAAGTCCATGTTTGTTTTAGATTGCAAAGGCCCTTGTAATGCCAAGCTAGAATAATTTAGGATTTTCCTTCTCTTATTTACCACCCTCCAAGACATTTTCCCTTTAATTTTAATAAGGAATTGCATTTCATGGGAATAAAACAAATGGACAGTTCACTTTAACAAGCCCACCATCAACTGAGTAATCAGCAGAGGCAAACTGCTGGTGAAGGCCGTCAAACAGTGTATCAGCCGCATCCCACAATCCGCTATCCCACCTTCAGTCATCAGTTGCAATGGAATTAACCTCTTCTTCAGTCTAACATCACCAGTTCATCATCGTCATTCACACTGTCTTCTATTCCTAGCCGTCATAACCGTTTGAAAAACCCTAATAAAGGCAAAATCGTTCTTTGGTTGCTTGTGGTCCGGTTCGGAGAGGACCAAGCCTGACTGTTCGGGCATGAATGTTTCCAGTGGAGCAGGGTCAAGACTGATTTGCATATGGCTGGGTCCAATCGGAGGTTGCATGGTTTGCTAAATACCGATGGACTGGGATGCAGCCCTGAGTAATTATCAGTGGCTGCAATAAATTGAAGCATTTCATCTATCAAATTTTTATGTATTTCAGTGCAATCCCCTAATTGGAATGGGTTTGTTCTGTTTGCACTGTGTGCCACTGGAACCAAGCTATATGATCAGGGTGCAACCAATCTTGTGTTGCTTGTGTTCCAGTAAAGGAAGGACCTGGTGTGGTACTTCGGGCTTGATTGTCCTATTGTAGCAGGGTCAAGACTGATTTGCATATGGCTGGACCCACACTGATGTGGCATTGTGTGCAAAATAACAGTGGATTGGGATACGGCCTGAGTAACTACCAGACACAAAGATTAATTCAAGCATTTCATCATCACTTTTTGTGTACTTCAGTGTGACTCCCTCAATGAGACTGGTATTTCCAGACCTGGGTCCTTTGCACACTGTGCCACTGGAAACAAGCTATACTTAACTGATGAGCCCTAATAAAGGTGTAACTGGTGCTGCGTTGCGTTTGTTCTAGTTGAAGTTACATATCTATGGTAACCATCTTTCTGGTAGATACTCTTATCTGCCTGCAGATTCCTCCCCTCTAGAACGAACCCAGGAACCAGACTGGATCCAGAACACTTCAAAGTTATTAAGTTGCCGGTAAAGGATGCTGGACCCAGTTGAAGCCAGATCAGTCTTAGGCAAATCAGTCTTTTCCTGCTCCAATAGGAACAGTCCAGCCATACTACCAGGCAGGTCCTTCCTGAATCGGAACACAAGCAAACCGAGACCCGTTTCGCTTTTATTATGGCTCATTTGTCAAGTGTAGTTTGGATCCAGTGGCACGGCGTGCAACTCTCCTTTGAACAAACCAATCTCACTTAAGGCGTTACACTGAAGTATACAAAAATGTGATGATGAATGATCAAATTTATCTCAGCTACTGATGATTACTCAGCTACATCACAGTCTATTGGTATTTAGCACGCCATGCCACCTCAGATTGGACCGAGCCATATGGATATCATTTTTGACCCTGCTTCTTTAGGAACAGTTAAGTCTGAACAGCCAGGCCCTGTCCTCCTTGACCCGGACCACAACGATGGATTGGCCTACAGCTCAAATAATTACCCGTGGTTGAGATTAATACAGGCATTCCATCCATCATTTTTTGTATCCTTTAACACACAAACTGGTCATCCTTCAACAGAATCTCCCACACAGACCTCTCCAACATTGTTAACTCACTCAAATTTACCTCCTTCAAAAATTACCTGCTTTGCTCCTTCATCAGCCAACTCTCTGCAGGGAAAAGCCCTCAAACCCCTCTCCACATTGTCAACATCGTGCTAACCCAGAAAACCTTCCCAGACACCCTCAAGACAGGACACATCCTCTACCTGCTGAAAAAGCCTTCACTGGATCGATCCTTCCTTGCCAACTTCTGTCCTATTACCCACCTCCAATTCATTGGACTATGAACCACCCACCTATAGGAGCACATCGGCACACATAACCTACTTCAAAGTTATTCTTCGAGATTCAGACCATGCTCCAAGTAGTCAACAACACCTTCTTCAACGACAATAAAAAACTCTTACCTTCTGGCCTCGCTTGATCAGTCTGCAGCTTTCAACACCGTCGACCAGGCAGCATTGATTTACATCCTGGAAACTTGCATGGGCTTCACTGGCACAATCCTAAACTGGAATACACCCTCTCCTCAAACTCGCCAAGCAACAGCAACTCATTCAGATAGGAACTACCAGATCCTGTACGCACTCCCTGTCACTTGTTTATTTGGATGGGAGTGAAACTCCCAGATCTGAGGTCTTACATATAATTATCATACACATGATTGGTAGGAGGGTGGGGATGTTTCTTCAGAGGGCTATGTTGTGGATGTTTTCTGCTTTAGTTAAGATCTACAGAATAAATGAATGTTGGTGACAGCTCTCAGGAAATCTGAGAAACACTGGAGGTGGTGTTTGAAATACACCGTTAAGGTGCCAGGATCCCACGCATCAAATTCACTCAGTTCAGTTATTTACACCACACATACCTTTCTCCAGAGCAGTTAGGGAAAACATATTGGGGGCTTGATACTAGGTATCCCAGATATATTGTACTGAATGCAAACTTTTATCACATGGTGTGGGAATGCTCAATAATCCAAGGTATTTAGGAGACTTTTCTTTGTCTTATCTACAAAATTACTGGCAAGAGAGTAACATTGGCACCGATGTTGTGTTTGCTGTATCAATTCCCATGGTTCAAACGTTAGAAACACTCTGTGGGGTTTCTGAATCTAGCGTTTATTTTGGCAAAGAGGCAGCAAGCCATGTCTTGGAAGGCTAGCAGTCAGTCCTTAGCACACATCCTTTTTCTATCAAAAAAACAAGTTATTTAGTGTTTCCACAATGACAGTACAAATTTGTAGGTGAAGAAAATAGATTAGTCTCCTCTTATGGGTGGTTCTTTATTCTTTAAGTGTCTTCCGTGCGATATACAACATCCAGCCGACACGTGTTTCGTCGCTACAAGGGAAAATTATTCCCGCGACTTTTTCAAGGCTGTGTTACAAAAGAAAATTAAGAACCTATATAGTACATAACTTGAAAACATGTACTCAGCGGCAATGCCAAAGCAACTTGGTGGTGAAACCCAAGAACCGGCTACAAGTGGGTGAGCAAGTCGTCCATGATACACAATATGCATAGTAGCTATAACGTTTGTTGTGTAAAATAGTAATAGTAGACATAAACTAAAAATGATTCTAATAGGATGGAGAGAGCTGGATAAACGTGCTAAAGTGGGGAAATACACTAAAATAATCAAAGCTATTCGTGAAATGGAGTGGCAAACGTGAACAGTTTCGTGGTGTGATGAGGCTAGGTTCATTGTTGTGTATTTAGAAACCGGACGTGGTGCGTCTATATGTGCGGTCATGCAACGATATTTAATGTGCCATGTGTCAGTACAATCAGACCATGACAGTGAATTCTTATGTTGTGCGGTCATAGCTACCTATTCTTCGTTCGTTTGAGTATTCCTAAAAAATGATACAAATAACCTTATTTAGTACTCATAAACAGGACTTAAAAATTCTAGGGCCAAAATAAACATAGGCAGTGTTCGTTAAAGATGAAACACCTACTTATTAAGTGGTGATAATTCCAAACCACCTATGGTTTCAGTAGTGGTGGCGTCAGTATTCCTCTGTAGTTGTTCAGTGGTCAGGTGCTATTAGATTCTATTTCCAGTACTGTAAAAAGTAAATTAAAAAAGTAAATAAATCTAGATCATGTATTGCATCTTGATTTTAGCGTCAAAAAGCGGTGTGTTCACTTTAACTAAATGTTCCGCTTGAATCTAAGTATTATTAATATTGACACACGAGAATACGCTGGTCTTGTAATCGTCAAAGCGTTTTTTCTCGAATGGTGGCTGAGTAAATATTGAGCGCTAAACCATGCGCAGGCTCAAAATTGAAACAATGATGAGTATATATATGCCCTGGTAACTGTCTGTCCCCTCGTTTGAGTGTGCCTGATTAGTTTGTGAGAATAGCGTAACTCCCCAATTTGTGCTTAAACAGGCTCTGATGAAAGAGCCTGGTATCAATCAAATCACTAACAGAAACCCGAAAAATATACCGGGTGAGGTTTCTGCATTGTCCTCACAGCGCACGGTGTCAAAGTTACTAGTTAACCGAAAACGCTTGTGTGGCGAGTACTACGCTTACCTTATTCGGCTGAAAATCGTGCCGGAATACTGCCCGTCACTGGTTTCCCTTTCGAAGTGTTCATATGCGAGTGGCTTCCCTGGTGATTATATTTCCGGTTTCGGAACGTGAAACGTGATCACGTGACTTGTTGCATTGCGTGCCTCTTCTCATGCAGTGAGTGGAAAAGGGACTTAAGGTGAAATGGCTATTGATTCGGCCATCTTGGAGCTATGTTTAGTATCTTAGTATTGACGCTAATATTTAATGAATAGATCTCTCCAGCTATTAAAAACAGTACACGATGATCAGAAACTCCAGCAAATAATAGGTAAATCAAACATTGTTAAGATAAGGCATATCGTAAAAACATCTATAATGTTAATCTCCATGAATAAAATGACATCATGTGTTCCACAGCTGTGATCAGAAAAAAGTTGCAAATTGGAAAAACATACAGTTGTAATACAATGTATACAGTAACATATCTCTAGATAAATATAGCATGTGATATTAGTCGTTCGGGTTATTAATGCTACTCTAATCAATGCGTGGTAGTGATTTGGGTAGAATAACCCAATAGTTTGTAGTGTAATAAATCATGGTAAACAAGGAACTGTGAATAGGACTATGTACACGGTAACTCGAATATAGGTACTGAGGCTCTCATCTGCCTAAGAAGTAGTGTAGTTCATGGTCAATGTTAAGACCATGTTCCACACTACGCATTTTTAAGATCCATTGGGCCTCTCTTTGTCTTAGTGTCAATTCTCTGTTGCCTCCTCTTGGACTAATTGGGACATGTTCTATTCCATAGAATTTGAATATGCGATTGCCTGTTTGTGCATTGCAAGTAGACATATGTGCTGCTAGTGGGTATCTCATGTCTACTTGTTTGATCGCTCTGGTATGTTCCCCTATGCGGTCCCGCAAGGGTCTAATTGTACTACCAATGTAGTGTTTGTCACATTTGCATTGTATTATATATACAACAAATTTGGTTAGACAGTTAATGTTAGAGTTTATTTTGTATTTTCTTCCCTCTGGTCCTAAAAATTCAGTTTTGCGATCATCAGCCCATTTGCATGAGCTACAGTGACCGCATATGTAGAAGCCACATGAATATTGGCTAAGCCAATTAGTCCTGCCTACTGTTTTTGGATAGCTAGGATGTATGTTTTTCCAATTTGCAACTTTTTTCTGATCACAGCTGTGGAACACATGATGACATGATGTCATTTTATTCATGGAGATTAACATTATAGATGTTTTTACGATATGCCTTATCTTAACAATGTTTGATTTACCTATTATTTGCTGGAGTTTCTGATCATCGTGTACTGTTTTTAATAGCTGGAGAGATCTATTCATTAAATATTAGCGTCAATACTAAGATACTAAACATAGCTCCAAGATGGCCGAATCAATAGCCATTTCACCTTAAGTCCCTTTTCCACTCACTGCATGAGAAGAGGCACGCAATGCAACAAGTCACGTGATCACGTTTCACGTTCCGAAACCGGAAATATAATCACCAGGGAAGCCACTCGCATATGAACACTTCGAAAGGGAAACCAGTGACGGGCAGTATTCCGGCACGATTTTCAGCCGAATAAGGTAAGCGTAGTACTCGCCACACAAGCGTTTTCGGTTAACTAGTAACTTTGACACCGTGCGCTGTGAGGACAATGCAGAAACCTCACCCGGTATATTTTTCGGGTTTCTGTTAGTGATTTGATTGATACCAGGCTCTTTCATCAGAGCCTGTTTAAGCACAAATTGGGGAGTTACGCTATTCTCATAAACTAATCAGGCACACTCAAACGAGGGGACAGACAGTTACCAGGGCATATATATACTCATCATTGTTTCAATTTTGAGCCTGCGCATGGTTTAGCGCTCAATATTTACTCAGCCACCATTCGAGAAAAAACGCTTTGACGATTACAAGACCAGCGTATTCTCGTGTGTCAATATTAATAATACTTAGATTCAAGCGGAACATTTAGTTAAAGTGAACACACCGCTTTTTGACGCTAAAATCAAGATGCAATACATGATCTAGATTTATTTACTTTTTTAATTTACTTTTTACAGTACTGGAAATAGAATCTAATAGCACCTGACCACTGAACAACTACAGAGGAATACTGACGCCACCACTACTGAAACCATAGGTGGTTTGGAATTATCACCACTTAATAAGTAGGTGTTTCATCTTTAACGAACACTGCCTATGTTTATTTTGGCCCTAGAATTTTTAAGTCCTGTTTATGAGTACTAAATAAGGTTATTTGTATCATTTTTTAGGAATACTCAAACGAACGAAGAATAGGTAGCTATGACCGCACAACATAAGAATTCACTGTCATGGTCTGATTGTACTGACACATGGCACATTAAATATCGTTGCATGACCGCACATATAGAAGCACCACGTCCGGTTTCTAAATACACAACAATGAACCTAGCCTCATCACACCACCAAACTGTTCACGTTTGCCACTCCATTTCACGAATAGCTTTGATTCTTTTAGTGTATTTCCCCACTTTAGCACGTTTATCCAGCTCTCTCCATCCTATTAGAATCATTTTTAGTTTATGTCTACTATTACTATTTTACACAACAAACGTTATAGCTACTATGCATATTGTGTATCATGGACGACTTGCTCACCCACTTGTAGCCGGTTCTTGGGTTTCACCACCAAGTTGCTTTGGCATTGCCGCTGAGTACATGTTTTCAAGTTATGTACTATATAGGTTCTTAATTTTCTTTTGTAACACAGCCTTGAAAAAGTCGCGGGAATAATTTTCCCTTGTAGCGACGAAACACGTGTCGGCTGGATGTTGTATATCGCACGGAAGACACCTAAAGAATAAAGAACCACCCATAAGAGGAGACTAATCTATTTTCTTCACCTACAAATTTGTACTGTCATTGTGGAAACACTAAATAACTTGTTTTTTTGATAGAAAAAGGATGTGTGCTAAGGACTGACTGCTAAACTGTGTAGAGCCTTGGCTCTTTTTTCTGGGGAGTTGGGCGGTACTTCCCACCTTTTAGCACCGTCATATCACTTCAGCTAATTAGATAATTTATGCTTAATTTCCCTGTGGCGCCGTTACCTAAACCTGAAACCCCAGCTACAGTATTTTCATGTCTTGGAAGGCCACATTGGCACCAAGCATTAGAATATGGTTGAAGAATGTATGTAGATGGACACAGGGCGAAGTTGCAATCTGAATAGGAATATATAAATAAAAGACCAGGGGCATGTTACACACAGTGATGGATTCCTTCATGATTACAATAGAAGAGCTGTGAGATAAATACACACTGTGTGGTACTTAGGGGCTGGAGGGATTTGGTGTGGCGGAGGGTATTAGCCCCATAACTGCTGTGCCTTTCCTTGACCTCCAGTGCTGAGCCCTTTTTTGGCTATTTGGAGTGGTTCACACTTAGGGCTACATTGCTTTTTTTCCACTCCAGATTTGCGTCCTTTTTTCCCCAACGTCCAAGGGGGTTTCTAAAGGTACCCAAGGTTTTTGAATTCCCCATGGAGGGGACTGAGAAAATGAGCTAAATAGAGCTACATTTTGATTTTTTTTTCGAAAAATAGGAAAAGAGAGCTCTGGATAAAAAAAGGGTGTGTTTTTTCTCCTAAAATTGGCATAAACGAACGGTTGGTTTGCTGCTAAAGTCACCATATTCCGTGTTTTCAGGGACATGAAGAGCTAAATTTTAAAAAAAAACTATTTTATTTACCACAGTTTTGGCTTTTCCAATTTTTGTGCTCTCAACCTACTTCCGGTTTGTGGCGTACACCAGTGAAAAACCCATGGGTGATCCAGGAAAGCTATAGATTTCTGAAAAGTAGACAAAAATCAGAATTCAACATGGGGTAACCTGTATATCCCTCAAGTATTTCCCCCCAAAACTAACTTTGAAATAAAGAAATATTGAGACTCACTAGGAAAAGAGGGTCATTTGTGATGTTTTCATCTGTAACTTTTTGTACCGATGGCCGATTTACAAAATCAGTGTACCATTGTGTCCACTAGACCCTTTTGGTTGTGGGGGATATAAAGGTTTTCCAAAAACCCAAGGTACCTTTAGCCAACAACTAAACTGAACCGTACAATGGTTTTCATTTGTGTACCTAAGTATAGACCAATGCATATGGTGAAATATGTTGAGCGAAAAACGTTTATCAAGGAAACCTATGGATTTCTGAAATGGGCACAAGATATGAAGTTTAGGAGCAGTGGGTTCGAGGCATATGAGCTGCAGATTACACACTGTGCATAGATCGCCATCTGGTGTTGGTCCCGGATGTTGCAGTTGTTTTTCTCTTGTAAAGTCTTTGGAAGTCACGAGGTATGTGACTCCTCCTTTGGATCATATTGCGCATGGGCTTCGGCTCCATTCTCAGATAGTTTTTTTCCACCACCGGGCTCGGACGTGTTCTTCGCGCTCCAGTTCGGAACCGTTCCAGTTTTCCTGTTCAGCGTGCAATCCTCCCCCTTTCGACGGTATTGTCTTGATCGCGTTCTCCACACTCGACGCAACTCTCAACAATAGAAGTCTTCGATTGCGGTCATTGACGAAGGCCTTCGGGCCTACCTGGGCTTCGGTCCTGGCTGATGGCAAGGACACCATTTAAAAAGTGTCCTCGATGTGGGTCGAAGTTTCCCCACACTGATCTCCATGAGGTGTGCAACCTCTGCCTCTCTCTAGAACACGAGGCAAGGGACTGTCCAGCTTGTGCCCCCTTCCGATCGAAGAAGACTATCCGAGACCAACGAGCAAGGAGAACAATGGCTCATGGTCGACTTCGATCCCCGACGACATCTTCGAAGAAGGCGTCGATGTTCCGGAACAACAGCACACCGAAGAGGGCCTCGTCAGCGCCTCCGAAGCTGACGACTCCGACATCACTCCGGCACAGAGGGGCGTGAGTACAGATGTCGACCCCGACCCTAAACCCCCCTCCACGCCATTGAAAAAGGCTTCGGTCACGCCTTCGGGCCTAGGTATGCACCAAAAGACTGCTTCCCATACCTTGCTTCCGGGCCCGGTTAAGAAGCCCATCAAGCCTTCAGGCAGCTCGGGCTCGAGCCAGCCTACCCTCGTGCTGGAAAAATGTCACCGGCACCGAAAAAGAAAACGCCCCTTTCCTTGTCCGCGCCGAGCTTGACACCGAAGCACTCGGCGCCAAAGACTGGCACTGGCTCCTCGGCACCGATAAAATCCTCGGAGCCGACCAAGAAGCCGAAAAGCTTCGACTCCCAAACCTCGAAGCCCAAACCCACCTCGGAACCGAGGAAGTCAAAAGACACTTCTAAACCCCACGGTTCCAAACGAAGAACCAGTGCCGAATCGACCCCTAAAAAACCCACGACTCCGACACCATCGGCACCGAAGGATCTGCCCCTTACAGAGGAACTGTTTCGACTCGATCCTTACAAAAAAACCCTCGTAAAGGATCCATAGACTGGGCATTTGACGCTTAGCACCAGAAAAAGATCACTGGACAAGCCTGCACCAGCTTCACCACCAAAAATGAGAGACTTTGCCACCTCCCCTTTGAGGATTCCTTCACCTCCTCCTCCACCTCCTCCTTCTCCTCCCCTACCCCATCATTCTCCCACACCATCTCCAGATGAGGATGATGATAATGACATTCTCTACGACACAGGGGACGGGGCGGACAACCAACCAACAAGGGACCCTACTCCTACAGGCTCCCCAGACCCATGGGATGGCTACAACATCCCAGACGTCCCACAGGACGATCTTTACCCTTCAAGACCCTCCCCCCCCAGAGGACACGATGGGCTTTAACCAGCTACTCCATAGGCCTGCCCACTACCACAGGGTTGATCTCCACACAGACCCCGTAGAGGAGGATTTCCTCTTAGATACATTTGACACTGCAGAGAGGTCCACCTCAATTCTGCCCATGCTTAAGGGGGTTATTAAGCACGCACCAGAGGTCTTTAAAGACCCGATTAGGGCCAGGGTCATTAACCCTCGCATTGAGAAAAAATATAAGGCCGCCCCAACAGATTCATCCTACATTAAAGGCCCCGCATCACTAGATTCCCTGGTAGTCTTCAATGCGAGGAATTGTGCCAATTCCCAGGCGTAAGATGAGGCTCCACCGCCAGATAAGGAGTCTAAACTCCTGGACGCCTCTGGCAAGCAGACAGCGTCCCAAGCGGCCAACATATGGCGTATTGCTAACACCCAAGCGCTCCTAGCCAGATATGACAGGGCACATTATGATGAGCTGGAGTTAATAATGCAACACCTCCCTGACAAATATAAACATAGGGCCAACGAACTAATTTAGGAGGGTAAAACTATCACCAATACCTCCATCCGTTGTGCCCCCGATGCAGCTGACACCGCCTCCAGGGCAATAAATACTAGCGTCCTTCTGCGTAGGCATGCCTGGCTACGCATTTCAGGGTTCAAACCTGAGGTTTAGAGTTTCATCCTCAACCACCCCTTTGATGAGAAACACCTGTTTGGCCCTAATGTCGATGTAGTCCTCGAAAAAAAGGACACAGACACAGCAAAATCTATGGGAGCCTTGCAGTCGCAAGCTCCCAGGCGCTCCTTTCGCCGTTCCTCCTTTAGAAGCACCACCAGAGGCTACTCCACTTCCTACAAGGCCCCTACCCAATCCACCTTCACTAGGGGTTACCAAAGAGGCGGTTACAGGGGTAACAACAACAAAGGCAGAGGCTAAACTAACACCTCCCGCTCTGCCTCCACCCCCACCCAGTGACTTCCCTCCACTCCCCCCAGACTATCCCACTCCAGTCGGAGACAGACTCCACAATTTCCTTCCTGTCTGGGCTACCATCACCTTAGACAGATGGGTGCAACAGATAATTCAATCAGGCTACTGTCAAGAACTAACATCTACCCCCCCCCCCAACCATTCCACCCAAACAGCGCCCAATGTCACAGGAACATTTGTCACTTTTAAAGCTGGAGGTGATCTCCCTCCTACAAAAAAATGCAATAGAACCAGTTCCTACCCACCAACAAAACAAGGGAGTTTACTCCCTATATATTCTCATACCAAAAAAGGACGGCTCTCTAAGACCCATTCTGGACCTCAGAACCCCAAAACCAATACATACACTCAGACCACTTTCACATGGTCACACTCCAGCAGGTGCTTCCTCTGCTCTCCCGGAACGACTTCCTGACCACCATAGACCTCAAAGACACCTATTTCGACATTCCCGTTCACAACGCTCACAGGAAGTTTCTCAGATTCGTAGTGGACGGTCACCAATACCAATTCAAAGTACTCACCACAGCGCCACGAGTGTTTACCAAGTGCCTAGCGGTAGTGACAGTGCACCTGAGAAGACAACACATCCACGTCCTACTATACCTAGACGACTGGCTCATAAAAGCCAGCTCATACAACCAGTGTGTACAACACATTCACGCCACTATCCAACTACTTCACAACCTGGGCTTCACAGTAAACTATGCCAAGTCCCATCTGCATCCGTCCCACGTACAACAATACCTCGGTGCCTCCATAGACACCTCAAGAGCGTCAGCCTACCCCAGCCCCGCCAGGATAGCAAACATACAAGCTCTTTGCGCCAAATTACAACCACAACACTCTCTTCCAGCCCAAGTGTTTATGCAACTTATAGAGATGATGGCCTCTTGCATATTCATAGTACCTCATGCAAGACTCCAGATGTGTCCTCTCCAAGCTTTTTAAACACACGTCTCAGGCAAAGCTGTCTTAGTCTGCACAGACAACATGACAGCAATGTACTACATCCAAAAACAGGGCAGCACACACTCTCTGCAGATCTCTTAGCTAGCACAGACCATATGGAGGTGGGCCATGCCTCAAAACATTTTTCTCCTAGGCCAACATGTCCCAGGAGTCCAAAACACCATTGCTGATCTGTTGAGCCGTCAAACACAACAAATCAACGAGTGAGAACTTCATCCACAAGTTCTTCAACCATTCTTTCAAACGCGGGGGCAGCCACAGATAGACCTCTTCGCCACCCACGAAAACGCCAAATGCCCAAGCTTCGCCGCCAGATATCCACACTCATTGTCCAAAGGCAATGCGACATGGATGAACTGGTCAGGCAGATTTGCGTACGCTTTTCCGCCTCTCCCACTCATTCCATTAGTGGTGCGCAAACTACAGCAACATTCCCTAACTCTCATCCTAGTTGCTCCGACTTGGGCCAGACAACCGTGGTACACCACATTGCTGGAACTCTCCGTAGTTCCGCACCAAAAGTTGCACCTCTCTCCATGCCTCTTAACCCAGAACCATGGAGACATCAGACACCCGGACCCAGCTCAGCTCAACCTTGCGATCTGGCTCCTGAAATCCTAGAATTTGGTTACCTTAATCTTCCTCCTGACTGTATGAACGTCATTAAAGAAGTTAGACGACCTACCACTAGAGCTTGCTACGCATCCAAGTGGAAAAGTTTCGTTATTTATTGTCACCACAATGTCAATCCTTTAGATGTCTATCCAACACATCATAGGCTACTTACTACACCTACAAAGATGCAACCTAGCCTACACGTCTGTTAGAGTACCTGCCATAAAAGCCTTCATGGAAGGCCTTAAGAGAATAATTCCCCCCAGGGTGCCACCCTCACCGGTGTGGAACCTAAACACCGTTCTCACAAGACTAATGGGGCCTCCATTTGAACCTCTACATAAATGTGAGCTTCAATTTTTAACATGGAAAACTGCTTTCCTTGTAGCCATTACTTCCCTCAGAAGGGTCAGTACGATACAAGCACTCACCATTCAAGAACCGTTTCTGCAAATGCATCATAATAAGGTTGTTCTCCGCACTAATCCAAAATTCCTTCCTAAAGTCATTTCTCCCTTTCACCTCAATCAATCTGTGGAACTGCCCGTATTCTTCTCGCAGCCACAAACCATTGTAGAAAGAGCTCTACACACCCTAGACGTCAAAAGAGCTTTACTCTACTACACCGAGAGAACACAACCTTTTCGCAAAACCAAACAACTATTCTTGTCTTTCTCACCACCACTCAAAGGCAACCCCATCTCCAAATCTGGGATAGCTAGGTGGATTGTTAAATGCATCCAGATTTGCTACCACAAAGCAAAACGAACGCTATCTGTTCCCCCTAAAGCCCACTCTACACGTAAGATAGGGGCTTCCATGGCATTTTTAGATTATATCAGCAAAGCAGCTACATGGTCTACAGCGCACACTTTCACTAAACACTATTGTGTAGATGTGCAAACTAAGCAACAGTCTAGTGTGGGCCAGGCTGTCCTCAAAACACTCTTTCAAACAACTGCAACAGATACTGGTGGTCGCCGCTAGGAGGGGGTACTGCTACACAATCAATGCGCAGTGTGTAATCTGCAGCTCATATGCCTCGAACGGAATATGCTACTTACCAGTATGCATCTGTTCTTGGCATGTAGAGCTGCAGATCTACACACGCCCACCCGCCTCCCCGGCTACCTTTATCTGTTCCAGTTTATCTTATTTAGATACAGCACACATAGGCATCTTTCCTTTTTCTTACAAAGCTCCATCATTTCCCCGCTGGCGAAAAACAATCTGAGGATGGAGCCGAAGCCCATGCGCAATATGATCCAAAGGAGGAGTCACATACCTCGTGACTTCCAAAAACTTTACAAGAGAAAAACAACTGCAACATCCGGGCAAAACACCAGATGGCGATCTATGCACAGTGTGTAGATCTGCAGCTCTACATGCCAAGAACAGATGCATACTGGTAAGTAGCATATTCCTTATTTGTACATTACTCAATTTGTGGACCTGTAGTAGCATATGATTTAGAGGGTTATTTTCATAATGTCTTTTTTCTTAAACACTGGCTTACATTTGGAATGCACAAATGCAGCGAAACCCAACTGGTAATAATGTTCTACAATTCTATGCTCTCACATTTCTTCCAATAAAAATGTTACCTCACTTGTGTGGGTAGGCCTTGTGGCCGCGACAGGAAACTGGCCAAAACACAACATGAAAGCATCATGTTTTCACACTGAAAACTGAACCTTTTTTCAAAATGTGGGTAGCTTTGGATTTTGGGCCCTAGTTCAGCTGGCACCTAGAGAAACCTAGCAAACTTGCACATTTGTCGAAACTTTGCACCTGGGGTAATCCAAGGTCAGGTTACTTTCGTGGCTCTCACCAGGTTTTTTTTTTTCTTACACAGAATCTTTTGCAATCCTTAAACTTTGGCAAAAATAACACATTTTCATCACATTTCTGTGATGGAAGTTTCTGGAATCTGCGGAGATCCACAAACTTCCTTCCATCAAGCATTCCCCTATATCTCCTGATAACAATTGTACCTCACTTGTGTGGGTAGGCCGATTGCTGCGACAGGAAATGGCCCAAAATGCAACACGGATGCATCACATTTTTCCACTTCAACTGACCTTTTTTTTCAAAATGGGTAGCTGTGGATTTTTGGCCCTAGCTCAGCCGCACCTAGGGAAACATAGCAAACCTACACATCTTGGAAAACTAGACAACCAGTGGAGTCCAGGAGTGTGTGACTTGCGTGCCTTTCACAAGGTAATTTTACCCAGAAGCCCTTGCTAAAGTCAAACTTTAGTCAACACACATTTTCCTCACGTTTCTGTGATGGAAATGCTGGAATCTGCAGGTAGCCACTCATTTCCTACCACCCTAAGTTCCCAAATGTCCCACGATAAAAACAGTACCCCACATGTGTGGGTGGGCCAAGAGACCATGACATAAAAGGCCCTATGTTGATAGATAAGCAATAGGGGTATATACTGTATTTAGGGCCATGCTGTGGCGCCACCTAGGCAAACCTACGAGCCACAGATATTTTTGAAAACTAGGGGATTGCATGGTGGTGTACCATGTGTAGATCCCATGAGGTTTTCTTACCCAAAATGTCCTGCAAACCTCAAACTTTGCCTGAAATAACTTATTTACTTACGTTTTTGTGCTGGAAACTTCAGGAAACAACCAAATTCCTACTATCCAGCGTTACCCCACTTGTACCGATAAAAACGCTTGTCCACTTGTGTGGCTGGCCCTAGTGCCTGCCACAAAACTGATCTAACCAAGGACAATGTAAGCCCTTGTGAGAGGACTACCATTGACCTAAAATTAGCGGTCTACCTATGGAAAACTTTAGGAAGCTGGGATTTTGTTGCAGTAACCCCCCCTTACCCCTCATCTCCCCCCCCCCCCCCCACACACACACACTTTTTGCCAGACTACTGATGTACCCTTCACTTGATGTGCCCTGAGCCCCTGCCAATCAGGTTCCCAGGGTCTGTGTTCTATCTCAAAAACTGTGCCATGTACCCCCAATTGGCACCTCTCTTCCCACATGTCAGTCCCTTGTAAAAGGTACCATGGGTACCAAGGACACTCTGGCCAGGGAAGGCCTCTAAGGGCTGCAGCACCTATTGTGCCACCCTTAGAGGCCCTGTACCTTTAAACACACACTGCTATTGCAGGCTCCATGTTGTGGTGCAGAACATAGTGAAGAGTCGACATAACACACATCCCTGTGTGCCATGCCTACAACACTGTACCCCTACAGGCTCAGAAGCCCCGAACGGTGGTGCTTAATTTGCAATTTGAAATTGTTACTGAAAATATTTTTTTTTAAGCACCAGCCTTCCTACAATTAAAAATAAACTGAGAAAATGTCTTCAGATAGGTTAACTTCTGACACTTTCACTAGCTCTATCTCCTCCTTATATCACCACTCCAACGTGTATCCCCACAAGAGCTTTTCGCTGCTCAATTTCTAGAGCTACCCAGCACTCTGGTCCTAGCCAGCTCAGTTCCCTCTCTAGAAATGCCAAAATATACAAATGTAGATAAGGGACATGTTGTGGTAAAGTATGTTTACAATGCTTCCATATGTTTGGCTAGGACACCAGGATTGCATGCATTCAGTAAACCACATTTAACAGGCTGGTCTCTGAAAGATTCAAACTTGATCGTTAAAGGAAACAGATTTTATGTTTTTTAGGGATAACAACACTCTCACGTTTTACTGCTCTTTTTGCTTACCTTTATATAAGTACTATTTTTGTTTGAAGTTCTAGTTCTTATTAGTGGCGGCTCCTCCGATAATGCAGAGGATCGTGCCTCACTGCTATTCGAGCAGTGCTAAAAATAAAATGATAATAACAAGCTATTATCAATTTATGCTTTTTGCGAGGAGTGGTTTTTGCACTTCCAAAGTGCGCATGACTTTATGGCCAGCCCTATTGGGCCGCCCAAACAGTCATGCACTGTTGGAAAACCACTCCCACACTAGAAGGGGTGGTGGTGGTCTTCCGGACACAATGTGGTAGCTTGGCTCGAGTGGTCAGGAATCAGGCTCCGTGCTAAGCATACAACATACCCAAACAATAACCATGCGTGCATCCGTTCCAAAAACGACTCTACACCGTAAAAATTATGAAAATATCTTTCTTTATCTGCTTTTTCTCTTAGTTGCTGATTGGAGAAAATAAATAACAATCACAATATACAAACGTTTTAGAAAGTGCAGGACAAATAAATACTGGCTTAATGATTCAATAAATAGGGGTGATCATAAATACTTAAGGCATAAATAAAAGTGCAATACAGACAGGCAATTAAATATTCCGAGGCAATAAATACTGTAACCAATAAATATTGTGCATCAATAAATACTGTGGACCAATAAATACAGTGGAACAATAAATAGGTTAAATACAATAAATACAATGCCCCTAATAAATACTTAAAAGCTGACAGTGACACTCATGGAATCAGATCCCTTTGAATTCCTAAGGGCTGATTTGGCCCAGGCACAGCTTGTGGGGATGTGGAAGGCTTGAGGGTGTCTACTCCCTGGCTTGGTCAAGGCTGAGGCCTAAACTGAGGTAGATAAAGGGGGGAAATACCAGAGACCTGGCTCTCTCTCTCCACACAACCTCTCTAGATTAGTCCCAGTTCACCCCTGGCACCTTAGAGCAGTCTCTCAGGTCTCCACAGGGCCTAAGGCGCCCTCTACTCCACTTACTGCCCTTTTTCTGATGCTCCGACGCCGCTGGAGTCGTGTCGATGCCGTGAGGCGGTTCCGGTTCGATGTCGGCGGCCTCGGCACAATGTCAGTTCTTTGACGACGCCGGCAGGCGGCTCCGGTCTCGATGTCGGCGGCCTCGGTTCGATCTCGACCTCCGATTCGATGGCGTCGGGCAGTCTTTACTCGATGTCGACTTCGGGCGGCTCCGGTCCGATGGCGACCTCGGATTCGATGACGTCGGCCGGCCTTGCCTCGATGTCGACTTCCGGCGGCTCCGGAGTGCGATCCTCACTCCCGACCTCCGGTGCTCCTCTCCTTAGGTTTCCGGCGACTCCGGAGTGCGACCTCCACTCCCGACCTCCGGCACGATTCTCACAGGTTCCGGCGACTCCGGAGTGCGATCCTCACTCCCGACCTCCGTTACACTTCACCTCGGTCTCCGACGACTCCGGAGGGCGGACTTCACTCCTCCGATGACGCCGCTCACTCGACCTCGGGTGACTTCCTCCTCGACCTCTGGTATTCCTCACGACCTCTGACGGCGCCCTCTCTCGACCTCTGGCGGCTCCGGGTACGACGTCTGCTTTTCCAGTCAGCGCCGCTTCTCCACCTCGGGCTCCAGGTCTTAGGCTACTCGACGTCGGACTTCAGGGAAACCAGCTTCCAGGTCAGGATCTTGCTGTTCTCTTGTTTCTAAGGCCTGTTCCTGCTGTCCAGGTCCTCAGGATGGTTTTTCTGACTTCTTCCCACACAGGGCTCTAGGCTGGGCTCCGTCAGTAGGGACTAGTATCAAGGGTGGGTTTATGGACCCCACTCCAGGCACAAGTTTCCACCCCTGCTGCTTCACTCCTTCCTCCTTCACGTTTGTGCTGCTCCCTCTTCACCAGTCAGGTGCCAACTGCCAGCTCCAACTGCCAACTCTCTGTCTTAGCTTCCCAACATTCTAAACCGCCTCCAACTGTCACAGGGTTCTGGAATGTTCTGGAAGGTGCTGGTAGGTTCCAGTGGATGCTGGTGATGTCACAGGTGGCCACCATTTTGTGCTCCAGGCCCTCAGACAGAAGTTTCAGGGGTAGCTAAAATGGCTCCCTGAATCTGCAGCAACACGAAAAAGTCTGGTGGTTCCCAAAAAGGAAAAATTCAAACAGGGTTTGAGGCAAAAGTGGGACAAAATAAATAATGATGAGGAGGGACCACCCAAAGGGCTGACAGGTCTAACACGCGTCCCCCCCAGCTGAAAGTGGGGAGAGCTACCCAACCCCTTGGGAGTTCTCATCACTAAGGCGGAAATACCTTGAGAGACCGTCTGCATTGGCGTGGTCCACTCCAGGCCGATGTTCCACCTGAAAGTCCATTCCCTGTAGGGAAATAGACCACCTCAACAACTTGGGATTCTCCCCCTTCATTTGCATCAGCCAACGAAGGGGTCTGTGGTCGGTCTGAACTAGGAAGTGCGAGCCAAACAGGTATGGCCGCAACTTCTTCAGAGCCCATACCACTGCAAAGGCTTCACGCTCTATTGCACTCCACTTCTGTTCCCTGGGAAGTAGTCTCCGGGATAGGAAGACCACGGGTTGATCCAGACCCTCTTCGTTGAGTTGCGATAACACTGCCCCAATGCCATGTTCTGATGCATCTGTCTGGACAATGAACTCCTTGGAAAAGTCTGGGGCCCTTAAGACCGGGGCCTCGCACATGGCTTTCTTCAATTTCTCAAAGGCTTGCTGACAAGCCTCCGTCCAGACTACCCATCGAGGTTGTTTCTTGGACGTGAGCTCCGTGAGGGGGGCTACGATGGTTCCGTACCCCTTCACGAAGCGGCGGTAGTATCCCGTGAGGCCCAAAAATGCTCGGACCTCAGTCTGTGTCTTGGGGGGTTCCCAGGCCATGATGGCCTCGATCTTCGCCTGGAGGGGTTGTACCGCTCCCCTACCCACCAAGTGTCCAAGGTACACTACCGACCCCTGCCCGATCTGGCACTTGCTGGCCTTGATCGTCAATCCAGCTTGTCTCAGGGCCTGGAGAACAGCTTGCAGGTGACGCAAGTGATCCGCCCAGCTGTTACTGAAGACGGCTATGTCATCCAGATAAGCAGCAGAGAAACTCTCCATTCCGGTGAGGATCTGGTTTACCAGGCGCTGAAACGTGGCAGGTGCGTTCTTGAGCCCAAAGGGCATCACACAGAACTGGTAGTGGCCATTGGGCGTGCAGAAGGCTGACCTTTCCCGTGCTCCATCAGTCAAAGAGATCTGCCAGTACCCAGAAGTAAGGTCAAAGGTACTTAGATATTGGGCAGCTCCCAGCCGGTCAATCAATTCATCCGCCCTAGGGATCGGATGAGCATCAGTTTTGGTCACTGAATTCAGTCCCCGATAGTCCACACAGAACCTCAGTTCTGGTTGGGCACCCGGTGGTGCAGCTTTTGGTACTAACACCACCGGACTGGACCAGGGGCTGCTAGAAGGTTCGATCACTCCTAGCTCCAGCATCTTAGTGACTTCACTATGAATGCTGGCCTTCACCTTGTCTGACATCCGGTAGATCTTGGACTTCACAGGTGGGCTGTCTCCTGTGTCCACGTCATGGACGCACAGGTGAGTCCTACCCGGGACAAGGGAGAACAACGAGGAGTACTGCCCCAGGACCTGGCGACAGTCCTCCTGCTGTTCAGGAGTTAGAGATGGGGAGAGAATCACTCCCTCCACCGACCCATCCTTCTCTTGAGACGCAAACAGATCAGGGAGAGGCTCGCTTTCTACGTCCTCTCCTCCGTCAGTCACCATCATCAAGATGACTTCGGGCCTCTCGTGGTGGGGTTTGAGGCGGTTGGCATGCAGCACCCGCAGGGGCTGACGAGGGGTCTTCAGGTCCAACAAGTAGGTAGCCTTACCCTTCTTCTCCAACACCTCAAAGGGTCCTGACCAGCGATCCTGGAGGGCACTAAGCTCTCCTGGTTCGATCACCCACACCTTCTGGCCAGGCTCCAACTCCACCGGGTGAGCATTGTGGTCATACCACGCCTTCATCACTGCTTGGCTGGCTTCCAAGTTGTCAGAAGCTTGCTTCCACAACTTAGCCATTTGGCTCCGGAAGGCCAGCATGTAGCTCACCACATCCTGGGGAAGCTTTCTGGGAGTTCTTTCCCATCCGTCTTTCACCAGGTTGAGAGGTCCACGTACAGGGTGCCCATACAGGAGCTCGAAGGGGCTGAAGCCCACTCCCTTCTGTGGCACTTCCCTGTAGGAAAAAAGTAAACAGGGTAGGAGGACGTCCCATTTCCTCCGCAGGCTTTCAGGCAGACTTCTGATCATGCCCTTCAAGGTTTTGTTAAACCTCTCCACCAGACCATTTGTCTGGGGGTGGTAAGGAGTGGTGAACCGGTATGTCACTCCACACTCCTTCCACATCGCCCGCATATACGCTGACATGAAGTTGGTCCCCCTGTCGGACACAACTTCCTTGGGAAAACCCACTCGGGTAAAGATTCCCATCAGGGCCCTAGCCACAACAGGTGCTGTTATGGTCCTCAGAGGTATTGCCTCTGGGTACCGTGTGGCATGATCCACCAGAACCAGGATAAACCTGTGACCAGCTGTAGTCGGCGGATCTAATGGACCCACAATGTCGATGCCCACCCTTTCAAAGGGGGTGCTAACGACAGGAAGTGGTTCCAGGGGAGCTTTCAGCTTCACCCCTGTTTTCCCACTGGCTTGGCAAGACACACATGTCCGGCAGTAGGTATCGGACGACACTTTCATCTGAGGCCAATAAAAGTGTGGGACAAGACGGGCGAAGGTCTTGTCTTGCCCCAAGTGTCCTGCCAATGGTATCTCGTGAGCCAACTCCAGAAGGAAGGCTCGATAACGTTGAGGAACTACCAAGGCTCGTGACGATCCGTGTAGGGGTGCCTTGGGTTCACTGTAGAGGAGGCCATCCTCCCAGTAAACACTGTAGTTCCCTTCAACGTTCCCTGCTGCCTGGGCTTCGGCCTGTCGCCTCAGCCCCTCAAGGGTAGGGCACTCCCTCTGGCCCTGGCAGAATTCCTCCCTGGACGGGCCTCCCTCCACGTGCCACTCGGCCGGGATGGGTAGGTCCTCCAGTTCGGTGACATCCCCCACCGCAGACTCCTGGTCCACCACCTCCGGTGGCCTATCCGTCCTACGGGGTGTGGACGCCGAGGCAGGCTCCTCCTGTCCTCGGTTCTTCCCTTGACTGGCAGCTGGCTGGGCCTTTGTTCCAGGCTCCAGCCGGAATGAACTCCCTCTTCGGGTAGTCGCGGACCTTGTACTAATACAGGCCCAGTCAGGTGTACCCAGCATCTCAGTGTGAGTCCGGTATTCCACCTCCTTCCAAGCGTTGTGCTCCATGTCATTCCCCAGCAGACAATCGACTGGCACGGCAGGGCTTACGGCAACTCGAAGTGAACCTGCAACCCCCCCCCATTCAAAGGGAACCTCGGCCACTGGATAGTGGCCTGTTCTGCCGTCAGCCATCGCGGCTGGGTGGAGTACATCGGGAATTACCTGCTCTGGAGACACCAGTTGGCTACGCACCATAGTCATACTGGCTCCTGTGTCTCTCAGAGCCTCCCCTCTTTGGCCGTTGATGGTGACCCACTGCCCATACTTTGCGGTATTTGCGGGCACCTGGATCTTAGGAACCATCTCCCGTTCTCCCAGGGACACTAAAGTGACACCCGCCCACTCCCTTCCCTTAGTTAAGGGCATCCCCTCCCCGAGCACTACACTAGCTACTCCGGGGGTCTTTCCTCCAGTGGGAGGGGGTGGTCGTTTCAAGCACTTCGGATCTCCTTTATAGTGTCCAACGCCACCGCACTCATAGCAATGGACAACCCTTGGCTGCTGACTCTGGCCAGGATTAGGGTTTCTGGGTGGGTTAGCCCTAGGGGTGAATCCTGTTCCCTTCCCTTGGAAGTTATTTTGGGGGCCTTTGGAGAACTCCTTTTTCTTTTCCCCTCCCTCTTTCTTCTGGGGGGCGCCCTGTCCGGCCTTTTGAGTTTCCCCTCCAGTCCCCCTTGTGGACACCCGGGTACTAGCCCAAATGTCCGCCTCCTCAGCAAGCTTCCGGGGACTGGTCAGCTTGCTATCCACCAGGTGTTGCCGCAGTTCAGGGAAACATTTCTCGAGCAGGTGTTCCTTCAGTACCAGGTCAAACAACCCCTCGTAGTTCCTCACTTCACTGCCCTGAATCCAACCTTCAAGTGCCTTCTTTGCATAGTCCAGGAAGTCCACCCAATTCTGCGTGCCCAGTTTGTGACTACCCCTGAACTTCTGTCTGTACTTTTCAGGTGTTAGTCCAAACTTTCTGATGAGCGCCAGTTTCATGGTGGGGTAGTGGGTCTGCTCATCCTCCTCGAGGGCCAATAATGCATCCCTACCAGCTGGAGGCATGTACTTGTACAATCCCCCTCCCCAGTACTTCTCTGGAACCCCATGGGCCCTCAACGAGACCTCATAGGCCGCTAGCCACTTGGCGATATCGTCGCCCACTCCATAGCTAGCTACTATGTCCTTTGGCAGGTATGGTTTAGGTTCCCTGGTGATCTCTTGGGTTTGGCTGCCACCATTAGGAACAGGTTGTGCCCCGATTCTCAAGATCTGAAGATCTATTTCTTTCAGTCGTAATTCATGGGCCATCCTCTGCTCCTCCTTCTCCTTTTCCAGCCTTGCTAAGTCCCATGTGAGCTGTCTTTTCTCCCTCCGGTCTGTTAGCTCCACTTCAGACAAGCCACCGCTAGAGGCACTGCTGCCCTTCCTAGAAATGGTTCTGGGCCCTGCTGACAGGTTCCCCACCTCAGGTTGGTACATCTCAGCCCCCTCGGGGTCAGGCTCTCCATCCCTGTCTTCCTCCTCAGCCTTGCTTTCTAGGCGTGCCTCCCCCCAAGCCCTTAAGCTGGTTTGGAGTGCACCCTTCTTTGCTCCTGGGGGACAGTACACCCCCTCCCGCTGGCAAAACTCCCTGAGTTGGGCCACAGTGTACGTTTCTAGATTTTCTAGTACAAACTCCATCTTGCCCACTCAGGTTAGAGGACAGGTTTTGTGCAGTAACTATGCAGGGGGGTACCTTTAATAATACCTCCTCCCACCACCAGAGTAAATTTGGAAAAACAAAAACCCACAATTAGGAAGGCCGCTCTTGAGAAAACTCCCGGTGTAGGCCTATGGACTACCCACAGTTATTGTTGAGTATGCGTAGGCACAGCTCTATCCCACCACTGAACACCAATTTATGTTGGAAAACCACTCCCACACTAGAAGGGGTGGTGGTGGTCTTCCGGACACACTGTGGTAGCTTGGCTCGAGTGGTCAGGAATCAGGCTCCGTGCTAAGCATACAACATACCCAAACAATAACCATGCGTGCATCCGTTCCAAAAACGACTCTACACCGTAAAAATTATGAAAATATCTTTCTTTATCTGCTTTTTCTCTTAGTTGCTGATTGGAGAAAATAAATAACAATCACAATATACAAACGTTTTAGAAAGTGCAGGACAAATAAATACTGGCTTAATGATTCAATAAATAGGGGTGATCATAAATACTGAAGGCATAAATAAAAGTGCAATACAGACAGGCAATTAAATATTCCGAGGCAATAAATACTGTAACCAATAAATATTGTGCATCAATAAATACTGTGGACCAATAAATACAGTGGAACAATAAATAGGTTAAATACAATAAATACAATGCCCCTAATAAATACTTAAAAGCTGACAGTGACACTCATGGAATCAGATCACTTTTGAATTCCTAAGGGCTGATTTGGCCCAGGCACAGCTTGTGGGGATGTGGAAGGCTTGAGGGTGTCTACTCCCTGGCTTGGTCAAGGCTGAGGCCTAAACTGAGGTAGATAAAGGGGGGAAATACCAGAGACCTGGCTCTCTCTCTCCACACAACCTCTCTAGATTAGTCCCAGTTCACCCCTGGCACCTTAGAGCAGTCTCTCAGGTCTCCACAGGGCCTAAGGTGCCCTCTACTCCACTTACTGCCCTTTTTCTGATGCTCCGACGCCGCTGGAGTCGTGTCGATGCCGTGAGGCGGTTCCGGTTCGATGTCGGCGGCCTCGGCACAATGTCAGTTCTTTGACGACGCCGGCAGGCGGCTCCGGTCTCGATGTCGGCGGCCTCGGTTCGATCTCGACCTCCGATTCGATGGCGTCGGGCAGTCTTTACTCGATGTCGACTTCGGGCGGCTCCGGTCCGATGGCGACCTCGGATTCGATGACGTCGGCCGGCCTTGCCTCGATGTCGACTTCCGGCGGCTCCGGAGTGCGATCCTCACTCCCGACCTCCGGTGCTCCTCTCCTTAGGTTTCCGGCGACTCCGGAGTGCGACCTCCACTCCCGACCTCCGGCACGATTCTCACAGGTTCCGGCGACTCCGGAGTGCGATCCTCACTCCCGACCTCCGTTACACTTCACCTCGGTCTCCGACGACTCCGGAGGGCGGACTTCACTCCTCCGATGACGCCGCTCACTCGACCTCGGGTGACTTCCTCCTCGACCTCTGGTATTCCTCACGACCTCTGACGGCGCCCTCTCTCGACCTCTGGCGGCTCCGGGTACGACGTCTGCTTTTCCAGTCAGCGCCGCTTCTCCACCTCGGGCTCCAGGTCTTAGGCTACTCGACGTCGGACTTCAGGGAAACCAGCTTCCAGGTCAGGATCTTGCTGTTCTCTTGTTTCTAAGGCCTGTTCCTGCTGTCCAGGTCCTCAGGATGGTTTTTCTGACTTCTTCCCACACAGGGCTCTAGGCTGGGCTCCGTCAGTAGGGACTAGTATCAAGGGTGGGTTTATGGACCCCACTCCAGGCACAAGTTTCCACCCCTGCTGCTTCACTCCTTCCTCCTTCACGTTTGTGCTGCTCCCTCTTCACCAGTCAGGTGCCAACTGCCAGCTCCAACTGCCAACTCTCTGTCTTAGCTTCCCAACATTCTAAACCGCCTCCAACTGTCACAGGGTTCTGGAATGTTCTGGAAGGTGCTGGTAGGTTCCAGTGGATGCTGGTGATGTCACAGGTGGCCACCATTTTGTGCTCCAGGCCCTCAGACAGAAGTTTCAGGGGTAGCTAAAATGGCTCCCTGAATCTGCAGCAACACGAAAAAGTCTGGTGGTTCCCAAAAAGGAAAAATTCAAACAGGGTTTGAGGCAAAAGTGGGACAAAATAAATAATGATGAGGAGGGACCACCCAAAGGGCTGACAGGTCTAACATGCACACAGCATGTTCTCCACCTGGCTGTGTTGCACAGCCCAGTGGAGAACATGCCCTGGCTCCCAGGCACTGCCTGAGCGGTCAAACAGGCCGCACAAGCTTCCAGTGCTGCAGAGTGAGGATGGAGGAGAGGCGTCCAGCAGTGAAGAAGGTATGTTTTTCTTGAAAAATGTTTTATCCAATCCCCCTGACCACCCTCATTCCAAAACAGCCACCACTGGTTTTTCCGGATAATTGAGTTTATCATTTCCTATTTAGACATGGTGATTTGAGTTCCTATTCCACCTAATACAGTAAGCTCGACTTCGCCACCCCAGGACAATAAAGCTTCAGAAGGGAGAAGCTAGATTATCAATTGGAGAGCAGCACTATTGGTGTTACAGGACCTTTGTAGTGAACAGTTATCACACATGATATTGCAAAGTAACCCTGACTGCCACTGGGCCACAACAAAAAGGCCCCACACCTGCTCCTTCAGAATACTTTTATATAGGTTTGCTAGCACCTCATTAGCTCCACAATTAATTAAACAGCATCCAACACCACTGAATTTCAAGCACCAAGTAAAGGCAATCACATGAATTGTTGAGAGTATGCACACTCTTAGAGGAATGTAAAACTTGCTCTTTGGAGAAAGTCATAACGTGGCCTGCGAGAGGCAGTGAGAGCACAAGAAACAGTTTTTGACATCTGATTATTTTTAATGCTGCAATGTGTGATAATATTTTTAGACAGTTTATTTTGAACTCTAACTTGCAGGGTGCGTTTGGTAGAACGAGGGTCCCCGCATAGCTTACCACTAATGGAGTCAGGAAAGGTAAGTTTGTGTGTCTGTATCTGCATTCTGAACTCTGCTCTTTGACATTGTATCCTACTTGTATCATACCCCACTATCATCGTCCTGTTAAGAATCATACCCTAGTTAATTCCTTCTGGCATCACTCATTGCACCCATTATGTTGTCATAACAATCCATTATCATTTCCTCCTGTCACCTCCATTGTTCTCTTAACTCAGCCTATCCTCTTGTTATTCTTTTCTAGCTTTATTGTACCGTGCATCACTAATTTCATCTCCAGCCACAATCCTGTATTGTAGTTATATCATCTCAGCTTGTGTATCAAAATACTGTATTACTTCTCTATCGTCCTTTATATTGCTGCCATATCATTTGCTTAGCTTGCACCTATACTCTTCTGATCTGAAAGAGACACGTTAGTGATAGATTCCTTAGCTTAGAATATCCCCAGGCGTCAGACTGGATCCGGAAAAAGGTTTTCTAGCAGTACCCCTACGTGTCAGTAGGTGGCATCGTGTGGCTCCGCGGCCGTTGCTGGCATTGTAAGTGCCGAGATGACGTCACAGAGACTACTTAGGCGCCACCCATGCGCACTCACGTCAGTTCTTTATTTTTCCACGCCAGCAAGCGCAGATCCGGTTAGAGCACGTACCTTAGTCACTTTTTGACTACCCTTTGTGAGACTTTTGTCTCCTTTTCACCTTTGTGTACGTAGGGATACCTGGATTTAAGTCTTGTGGGGCCTGCCATCGCGATATGTCGGTGGCAGACCCCCACGATGTTTGCCTCTACTGCCTGGAGACCGACCACGACTCCCTGTCTTGCTTGGACTGTCGGGCCATGGCCCCGAAGGCCTTGAGGGAGCGGCGCCGGAAGCTGCTGGAGGTCTGGCACTCGTCCCAGCGCCGTTCCAGGTCCAGGGACCATTCCCTGGAACGCTCACGGGGCCGCAGTCACCGCTCCTCGGGTTCCAAGTCTTCACCCTCGGATTCGGGTAAGAGATGACACAAAAAGAAGTCGAAGAAGCAAGTTCGCTCTCCGACGTCCCCCTGTCGGTCCTCTGATGCGGAAGAGGGGGACAGGGGTTCTGACCCTGCCGATCCTTTGGAGCCTGGGAGTCTCGCAGCCTACTCACCTTACCTGGGTCTGTCGGCGACTCCCGAACAGGTGCAAGAATTTCTTGCTACTGTGGACCGCCTCTTTAGGCCTCGGGCCCCGTGGTCCAGTGTCCGGATCCTGTTGGGCTGCCGGCGGATCCAGCTTCGGCGCCACAGGTTCCTGCACCTTTGGCTCCGACCCCGGCGCGACAAGGTCCAGCGCTGCCAGCTCCGCCTCTGGCGCCGCAGTGGGTGCCATTTGTCCCGCCCTTGCCCCGTTTCTAGGATCCGCATTGGGATGTGGCGCCGGCTCGGCCCCGGCCGGCGCCGTTTCCGATGCCGTATGTCCCTTCTCCGGCTCCATCTCTGCCGCTGCGGTCTGTTCCCCATGCGACAGAGGTGGAGGACGACTGGGAGGGTTCTGAGGACCCTCTTGCCCGTCAGTGTGACTCCGAGCAGGACTGGGTGGATGACTTGGAGGATGCCGGCGACCTCGATGTCTCTTCTGACCCGGGGTTTGCCTCTTCCCCCGCCTACCATGGAGGAGGGCGCCTCCTACACGATGGTGCTCCGTCGGGCAGCTGAGGTCCTCAACCTTGATCTCCCTACGGTGATCCTCAAAACCAATCTCCTCACTGAGGTGCTCCAGACGGCGTCCACTTTGTCGGAACACCTGCTTCCTTTTAACGACTCCCTCACTGACGTCTTGTTGGACACTTGGTCACGGCCAGCCACAGGGGCCCCTTTGTATAAGATTGTCGCCAGGCGTCACCACCTGGCGCCTGGTGACCCCGCTTTTCTGACCACTCATCCTACGCCTGAGAGCCTGGTCATCCAAGCCTCGACGTCACAGAGTGCCTTTCCCACGGCTCTGCCGGATAAGGACTCTAAGAAGCTGGAGCAGTTCGGTCAGGGAACACCGCCTGTTTATTGGGCCGCTATTCCCACGCGGTGTGGGATACAGTTGCACAGGTGTTGCCTCGGTGTCCTGAGGAGACCCACGCTGTGCAGTCCCAAGCTGTTGCTGAAGGTAAGGATGGGGCTAAGTTCGCCATTCGGTGTGATTTGGACACCGCGGGCTCACTGGGTAGGGCGATTTCTACGACTGGTTGCGATCTACCGGGTTCTCGCCCGATGTCCAAAGCTCGCTCAGGGACATGCCCTTTGATGGCACTCGCATGTTTGCCGATAAGGCTGACAGTGCATTGGAGCGTTTTAAGGAGTCGCGAGCCACGGCAAAGTCCTTGGGTCTTTCCGCAAAGAGCCCGACCACTCCTGGTTTTTGTTCCTTTCGTGGCCACGGCAGAGGCGCACAGGTGCGTTCCTTCAGCAAGCCTGTGCAGAACCAGCCTCGACGCGGCTTCCGCAGGGGCGGGTCTGGGAATCAGCGTGGGGGTCAGTCCACCTACGCCCCCGCTGCTTCTCCCTCCAAACCTTCCTAATCCGAGCTTTGTGGAGCACCCCACACCGGTGGGTGGCAGGATCCGCCACCACCTCCCCCACTGGCGCGTTATCACATCGGACAAGTGGGTGTTGCAGATCATCCGCAGGGGTTACTCCCTTCCCTTACAGTCCTCCCCTCCATCAATGCCACCTCGGTTCCACCGCATGTCAGGGGATCACTTGGATAAAGGGGGCCTGCGCCCCATCTTGTACCTCCGGAACGTCAATCGCTTCTTCCGGAAGGAGAAGTTCAAAATGCTGACTCTGGCTCAGGTCATGGCTGCCCTCGGCCCTGGAAACTGGATGGTAACTTTGAGCTTGCAGGACGCATATTTGCACATCCCCGTCCTGCCGGCGTTACCTGCGGTTCACGGTAGGCCAGGAGCATTTTCCGTTTGCCGTGCTCCCCTTCGGCCTTGCCAGCGCCCCTCGAGTGTTCACGAAGGTGATGGCGGTGGTCGCAGCTCACCTGCGCAGGTCGGGGTGTCAGTCTTCTCTTACCTCGTAAGTTACTGGTTATTGAAGGCAGGCTCGCCACAGGCAGTCGTCAACCACCTTCAGACTACGGCCAACCTCCTGCATTTGGTGGGGTTCTCCATCAACGTGCCGAAGTCGCACCTGAGTCCCCCTCAGAAGCTCCCCTTCATCGGAGTGGTTCTGGGTTCTACGCTGTTTCGGGTTTATCCTCCCGAGCAGCGAGTCCGGGATATTCAGGCTATGATTCCGATCTTTCAGCCTCTGTCCCGGGTTTCAGTCAGGATGACCCTCCGGCTTCTGGGCCTGATGGCCTCCTGCATCCTGCTGGTGACACATGCCAGATGGCATATGCGGGCTCTGCAGTGGGTCCTGAAGTTCCAGTGGGCACAGTATCAGGGCAACCTGTCCGATCATGTCCAGATCTCGGAGGGCACTGCACAGCAATTGCAGTGGTGGCTCACGAATCGCGAATGGGTCAATGGCAGATCCTTCTCCCTTCCCCAACCAGAGCACACAGTGGTGACGCATGCGTCCCTCTTGGGATGGGGAGGCCACTTGGGAGAGGCGGAGATCAGAGGCCTCTGGTCTCCGGCAGAGTCCCGGCTCCATATCAATCTGTTGGAGCTTCGGGCGATCCGACTTGCACTGAAGGCATTCCTTCCTTCTGTCCGGGGAAGTGTGGTGCAGGTGTTCACGGACAACACCACCGCCATGTGGTATTGCAGCAAACAGGGCGGCGTGGGGTCCTGGACCCTATGTCCGGAGGCTCTGCGCCTCTGGACATGGCTGGAACATCAAGGCATCACCTTGATGGTTCAACACCTGTCAGGTTCTCTGAACGCCAGGGTGGACAAACTCAGCCGCCGGTTCTTGATGGATCACGAATGGCATCTGAACTCGGACGTGGTGCAAGGTCTCTTTCAGCAGTGGGGAGAGCCTTCGTTAGATCTATTCGCCACCGAAGAGAACGCACAATGTCTTCAGTTCTGCGCGTTAGAATTTTCAAGGTGGCACTCGCTAGGCGACGCTTTTCGTCGCAGGTGGATTTGCGGTCTATTGAACACCTTTCCGCCTATACCACTTCTGCCCAGAGTGCTGAAGAAGATTTGGCGTGACCGGGCCCAAGTCATCCTTGTGGCTCCGGATTGGGCACAACGATACTGGTATCCCGAGCTACTCAGCATGGCGATCGATCCCCCGATTCGACTTCCTCTTTGGGAGGATCTTCTGTCGCAGCAGCAGGGGACGGTCCTCCACCCGAACCTGTCCAGCCTCCACCTCCATGCGTGGAGATTGAGCGGCGACAGTTGACAGCTTTCGATCTTCCTCCTGAAGTCTGTGATGTCATTCTGGCAGCCAGGCGTCCCTCCACTAAGATGGTATACGCCTGCCGGTGGAACTAGTTTGTGGCTTGGTGCACAGCAAAGTCTGTGGATCCCATTTCTTCTCCTCTATCTGAGGTCCTTCTGTTCCTCCTGTCCTTGGCCCAGCAGGGCTCTGCTCTGGGCACTATCAAAGGTTATCTTTTGGCCATCTCCACCTTTCTGAGGCTTCCAGATCAGCCTTCTCTTTTTAAGTCCCCGGTTGTTAACCGTTTCCTGAAAAGGCATTACGCACACGTTTCCTCCTGTGCCGTTCATTATGCCTCAATGGGACTTGAATCTTGTCTTGACCTATCTGATGTGCGCTCCTTTTGAGCCCCTTCATAACTGTCTTTTACGTCTTCTCACTCTATAGACGGTTTTCCTGGTAGCTATCACCTCTGCCAGAAGAGTGAGTGAGCTCCAGGCTCTTTCTTCCAAACCTCCTTTCGTTTCTGTTCATCCGGACAAGGAGGTTTTAAGGACCCGTCCTTTTTTGCCAAAGGTTGTCACGTCTTTCCACATCGGGCAGACCATCACTTTGCCCACCTTCTTTCCGCCTCCGCAGCCTTCAAAAGAGGAAGAGAGGCTCCACCGTCTGGACCCAAAACTTGCGCTCTCGTTCTACCTGAAGCGTACACAACAGTTCCGGGTTTATGACCAGCTCTTTGTTGGCTACGCGGACGCCAAAAAAGGTCGGTCTGTGCACAAACAGACCATCTCTCAGTGGGTTGTTCTCTGCATCAAGGCCTGTTACTCGTTGGCTAAGAAGGAGCCTCCTGTGGGGCTGCGTGCCCATTCTACCAGGGCAACAGCAGCCACTACTGCCTTGGGACGCGGCGTCCCCTTGCAGGACATTTGTCAGGCAGCTACGTGGGCCTTGCTGCACACGTTTACCAAGCATTACTACCTTGACAGTCCGGTCCGGAGAGACTGCTTCTTTGGCCGTTCTGTTCTCCGTGACTTTCTGGTGTATTCTGTTCGCAGACCCACCACCGGGGTTGGTATTGCTGGGGTTTCTATTCTAAGGTAAGGAATCTATCACTAACATGTCTCTTACAGATGCACAAGTTACTACTTGTGTAACGATATATCTGAAAGAGACATTAGTTAGTGATAGATTCCTTACCGCCCCACCCATCCTCCCCGTTCTGCGACATGATTTCTAGGGTTAAGATCATCCCTTTCAGGGCCCTAGTTTCTTGGCACCAGTGTTCAGTTTCTTGCATGGCTCTGCGTTCCTGGCGCGGAAAGTCGTGTACAGAACTGACAGCGCGCATGGGTGGCGCCTAAGTAGTCTCCGTGACGTCATCTCGGCGCTTAAGACGCCAGCGACAGACGCGGAGCCGCACGACACCACCTACTGATGCGCAGGGGTACTGCTAGCAAAACTTTTCCCGGATCCAGTCTGACACCTGGGGATATTCTAAGGTAAGGAATCTCACTAACTAATGTCTCTTACAGATATATCGTTACACAAGTAGTAACTTGTGCATTACATCAAGAATGGCTGCATTGTTTTCGTATTATATTAAATTAATATTATCCATATTACACATCAGGAACATCCTCCTATTGTACAGTCATATCATTCTCTTCGCTCAACCACACATGCTTTTTATATGGTATGCCGCTATTGTTCTGTTCTTCTATAACACCGGTATGGTCACATCTGTCTATGATTCGCTTATGACATCAGTTCCTGTTACTTTCATCTCACACTATTTATTTATATATTGTCTTATCATTGTTATGATGCTGCAAACACACTGGGGTAACTTTTTCATAGTTTTGATGTGTGTGTGTGTGGTAAACATTTAACCAAACCCTAGACATGATTTATCATAGCACACCCTTTATCTTTTCATTCTTATTTCATGCATTATTATTTGTATTCAAGGGGGGCGTGGCTAAGGCCGCAATGGTGGAAGACGGGCCCGGGTAGAGCTCCGCTGGTGGCTCCCCCGAACAGGCTCGTTTCTCCGTATATAGCCACAACTGTGACCCGCTATGATGTGCGGCCTCGGCGGGATGGTGCACCGGTGAGTCGTGGCGGATTGCGACCCGTCGAGACCCGGCTGAAGGTTCCCAACCAAGAGGTGCATCCACTCTGTGCTCCAGAGCGGGCGCTTTCTGCTACGCAAGCCCGGGGCTTAGCTCCGCCCACAGGGCCGCGGAAAATGGCGCTGATGTGTCGCATCGGGCAAAGCGGCATAGAATGGAGGTCGCCCCTGCATACCCGGTGGAGGATCCGAGACGGGTCGCGACCGGGGCCTCTGCTGTGGCGCCCGCCTGCTCCGTCCTACGAGATCCTGCATCAGCCGGGAACAATTGAGACAGAGGAGGTGAGCTGCAAGCGGGGACACTGCTGGGCCGCCCACTGGCCCGCAGTGAAGGCCGCGAGGCGGGGACTTCCTCACATGTGAGTTGGGGGCTGTGACTCCTTGCCCCGAGGAGCTGCGATCGCCAGCTACTGGAATAGAGAAAGACTGAGAACGAGTGTGGATCTGCCTGGGAACAGCTGCGATAAACCGCAGCTTGGCCCCGCGGTGCTAGGGGTCGAGGCCTGGGCACCTGAGACTGCTGCTACTTGAGCGGTGCTGTTGCGGGGGGGGAGCCCTGGATCGGCATGAGAGACACGGAGGTTTGGCCCCCCGCCATGCATGGGTGAAATTACAGTAAATAAACGTGATTAAGTCGGATCCCTTGCCGCCCTGCTGGTGAGTCACGCTAGGAGTATGTTGTGATGCTCTGAATTCTGGCGATATAGGTGAAGAGGCGAGGATTGCCTGCATCATTGGCCGGCGGACGCTGCCCCCCCTTGGCTCATGTAACGATTTAAGAGAGAAGCTGTCCCCGAAGGAATACCTATAGGGCACGGTGAGCTGGATTCTGGAGGCCTTCACTTTGTGCATGGGCGAGGTTGATGTAATGCCAGGTTTTCAGCGGCCCAATACTGGGGGAAAGGCACACAGATGCGATTCTAGGGGTCTCCCAGATAATATTCGAGTGGCGCCTGTGCCAGCCCCATTGGCTAACTAAGAACTGGGATGGTGACACTCCCTCAACTACACTGTTGTTTTACCACTGAGGCGCTCTAGGTTTTGGCCCTTCACGGTCGGCAGACGGGGAGGCATTGGACACTGACGATTACTAAAAACGACCGCCACGGACGCGCCTGCGAGTTGTCCAGGTGGTGGAGCAGAGGCCTACCGCTCATCTGATCTGATGGTGTGCTACACCATGACCCTTATGCGTGTGAAGTGGTTGTAAGGAGGGGCTGGTGAACACATCACGGTTGTGGTACTGGTGCACGACGTGACGGCTTCCATGCTGGGATTGTGAGCCGGGAGCTGAATGCTGTTTGCCGCGCGCTGGCGCAGAGGAAGAATATGCTCTGACACTCACACAGAGGTTGCTGTGCAGAGGGCTTCTTCGTTGTGGGGCGACGCGGAAATCCAGGCACTGCTGATGTCGGGTGGTACCCAGACACGGGCCGGAGCTGGGGGAGTGCAGAACGTACCACCGCTGTCCAAGTCAAAATCGGACAAGATGGCGAGGCAGGGTCAGTCAGACCAATCTACAAGCAAGTTGGATGCGGTCCTCGCTGCCGTAGAACGTCTGGAAGCAACAATTCATCAGACACGCACATCCCTTGAATCTAAAATCGATAAGGTAGCCATTGACCTTACACACCTCCATGCAGATCACCAGAAATTAACAGATCGAATTGCTACATTGGAAGCCACACTTAGCGAAGTTAAGCCTCAAGTGAATCAAGCAGATAAGCATGTACAGGACCTACTACATCGTGTGGGATTTCTGGAGGACAGAGCTGAGGATGCTGAGGGACGGGCGCGACGCAACAATATACGCGTGGTGGGTGTGCCGGAGCGATGGGAAGGTGGAGAACGCACCGTGCACATGGAAAACTGGCTGAAGAGACTTTGCCTGTGGGGTCCCTTTCACCGCACTTTGTCATAGAGCGTGCGCACAGAGTTCCGGCGAGACCCCCCCCTGCCGGATCAAACCCAAGGCCCTTGCTCCTCCAACTCCTCAACTATCGAGACCGCGATGCTGTTCTACAGGAAACCAGGAAGCTCCAAGACATTTACATAGACAATCACAGAATAATGTTCTTTCCAGACTACACTATCCAAGTGCAGCGCCAGAGGTTCTCGTTCATGGCGGTGAAGAGGCGTCTCCGCCAGAATAACCTGAAATATTCCCTGCTGTTCCCGGCGCGTCTGCGGGTGGTACCAGATGACAAAACACAATTCTTCAACACGCAGGAAGAGGCAGAGGATTGGCTGGATACCATAGCCGCTGCAAGACCTCGGGATACCGCCGCGAAGACTGCACTGCCGAAAGCGAGGGGCCCCTATCGCCGCCGTCGACTGGAACGTAGGGTGACGGGACCGCGAATACCACCTTCACCACCTGTGGGCCCACGCACAGAGTTGAATCTTAGTGGACAGCGAGACGCCCTACAAGCGGTGGCAGAAATGAGTGGCTCTGTGGTGACTGAAAGTACATCTAACACCAGTCAGAAGGGCCTCTCTAGCGATGATGAGCAAATATATGGCCTCCCAGACTCACAAGATTCTGTTGAACAGCCAGAGGTTACCCCGCAGACTGCAGACACCATAGTGTGAACATTGCCACATTCTCTTTCTATACCATCAAGAACTTAAGGTATCGGGATGTGTGGGCGGGGGAGACGAAGCCACTAGCGGCACGGCCCCTCATTGTCGCCTTTACTGAGACTTTGTTTGGTGTGGGCTGGAGTTGGGGTGGGTGGCCTGCCATGCGGGAGAAGGACGGACGTCACTAATATCCTTAGCCATCGGCATGTAGTCCCGACCTTATGTCACTTGCTAGGTACATACTCCTGAGCAATTGCGCGCAAATTGTCTCCTCTATATAGCCTAATGCCTGTTAACGGGGAGCCCCTAGGACACTAGGCGCACGATGTGCAGGCTCGCAAGGCGTAACACATAGCACACCCCCCTGGATTGTTTAGACTGTTATCCTCTTTGAGAGTTTGGGCGATTGCTAGTTGCATGCTCGCCCTTTTGTAATTATATTCGATTATGTTTTTATATAGGCTTACTTCTAAGATGTCATTCATTATCCGTAGCGGTATGAGGGGTGGCGCCCTACGGGTTGCATTGCTGTATGTATAATATGATGTCAGGTTCCTTGCAATGTATGTGGCTGCTAGGTTGATACGGAACCATAACTGTTTTGCGCAATGTAACACCCATGTCCTCCTTTAAGATTGGTATGTGGAATGTGAGAGGTATGCATACACCATCTCGTAGGTATCAAATATATTCCTATCTCATACGGCACAATGTACAAATAGCCCTCCTGCAGGAGACACACTTGGCCAAGACTGAAATTCCACGGTTGCAACGCTGCTGGCGTGGTCAGTTATATGCCACGGGATACTCAGCTTTTGCACGTGGAGCTTTGATTTGGGTGAAATCAGGGGTACCACTGACAATTGCGCAGTCGGCAATTGACTCGGAGGGCAGATATGTTGTGGTTAAGGGTACACTTGATGGACGCCCCATCGTGATCGCATCTCTCTATGCTCCAAATACTGAGCAGGCCGCCTTCTTTGACACCATGTCGCACACCCTGGCGCCATGGCACGACGTTCCCATGTTATTTGGGGGAGATTATAATAGTGTACTTGATGTGTCCCTGCATCGCTCCTTCCCGCCGCACCGAGGTACAGGCACACACCATGCTATGAAGGCATTGATTAGCTGGGCAGCACAGTGGCATCTACAAGATGCTTGGAGGCACCGTAATCCTAACGATAAGATATACTCTTACTATTCCGGAGCACATGATTTGCATGTGCGTCTAGACCGCAACCTAGTGTCGGATACCATACTTCCCAACATATCAGCATCCTATTACATGGGCAGGACGCACTCTGACCATAATCCACATATTCTGGAAATATTATGGGAGCGCCCCCGCCCGCCAATTCCAACTTGGCGTTTGCAGCCAGACCTGGTATTGGACGCATCCTTGCGCAATACGTTAGCTGCTAACATTGTCCAATACTTTGAAAATAACGCTGACACAGCCACAACACCACAGGTGGAGTGGGATGCGTTTAAAGTGGTGATTAGGGGTGACTGTTTGGGCGCACGGGCGGGCATACGGAGACAGCTGGACACAGATATATCACGTGTTGAAATTGAGCTGCTCCAGAGAGAGGGGGAAGCGATAGAGGGTCGCAGTGAACCTCTTGAGCGCGCTAGGCAAGAACACTCTAGGCTTATGGATCGGCTCCGTAATATCAATTATGCAGCGCATTCCGCGCGCACTCATCATACGGGGGACAAATCTGGTAGGTTACTGTCGTGGCTGATACGTCAAGAAGCCGCCACTGCGCCAGCGACGATGTTGTATAATCTACAGGGAGTACCAGTGCGCACCCAGAGCGAAATACACAATGCTTTTGTGGAATATTATTCCATGGTATATAGATCCCATCTGACAGCCACAGACACTGCCATAGTTGACGGAACATCAACGAGAGGAACTGGGTGCTCCGCTGTTGTCGGAGGAAATAAGGGACAGCATTTCTTCCCTCTCAAATGGTAAAGCGCCGGGTCCGGATGGACTCCCGGTTGAATTTTACAAGGCCTACTCAGATATTCCAATACCCGAACTGCTGCGGGTGTATGAAGCGGCGCTCGAACGCTTACACCTACGCAGAATGAGGCAACGCTGATCTCTCTTCTAAAACCGGGTAGAAAATCGGAACTTCTAGGCTCTTCTCGCCTGTTGGCTCTGTTGAACACAGACTATAAAATCCTTGCTTCCACTCTTGCCAAACGAATAGCCCCGTTAGTCCCGACTTTAATACATGCTGACCACAAAGGATTTGTTCCGACAAGGAGCACTTCTTTGAACATCCGTAGATTATTTAGACTTCAAAAATATGCAACAGTGGGGTGGGCCCGATCTGGCTGTCTAGTGTTAGATCTGGAAAAAGCCTTTGATTCACTGGAATGGCCCTATTTGGCAGCCGTCCTGCGCAAGTACGGGTTGGGTGATGGGTATTTACAACTAGTGCAGCTGCTATATCAATGCCCCACGGTGAGAGTGCGGACGGGCAAGATACTGTCTGACACAATCAGGGTTAGGCGTGGTACCAGGCAGGGTTGTCCTTTGTCCCCGCTCCTTTTCTCTCTGGCCATGGAGCCGTTAGCAGCTTGGCTCTGGGAAAGTGGCGTGGACTGGGGCATTCCCTTGAGTGATGGACTTCATGCGGTGTCCCTGTACGCGGATGATTTACTGTTGTACATGAGGGACTGGCACAAAATACCGCCGGCAATATCAACATTGTTTCGCAACTTTGAGGAAGTGTCGGGACTTAGGGAAAATTGGGATAAGTCAGGTGCCTACTCCTTCAATGAGGATGCGGCCACTATGGAAGTAGTTTTAAACAAAACACCGCTCACTTGGTATCAAACTACGTTTCGATATCTAGGCATATACGTTTACAGGTCTTCAGCAGACATATTGGAGGGCAATCTGGTACGTGCCATCTCCACACTCAGAGCGCAAATGCAATTCTGGAAGACTCTGCCACTGAATGTCATGAGCCGCATTACCTTAACTAAGATAAGATGATAGTCCTGCCAAGACTATTATATTACTTTGCAAATCTCCCAGTATTTGTCCCGACACGGCTGTTTAGAGAACTAGAGGGACTGACCAGAGGCTTGATCTGGAATAAAGGAAGACCCAGGATAGCATTACAGAAGCTGTATGCGCCACCAGAAAATGGTGGATTGGCGGTTCCGCACCTGGAGCTATACTACTTAGCTGCGCAGCTTCAGTGGGTCGCTAAATGGCTGAGCGGACGTAATCTGGCAGACACGGCGACCGAGTTATCATTATGGACGCAGACCCAAATATATGGGCTGTTTCATCCTCTGGCGAAAGCCCGCCGCCCGACACAATTAAATATTGAACTGGCCCATAGATGCTACAGGAGAAGCCTTCAACTCACGAAAGATATGATCCCCTATGCCCCAATACTGCCGATTGCCGGGACGCCCAGAGGTAGAGACTTTCTCGGTGATACGACACTGATGCCCTCGGTTGAGGCGGGAGTGGAGACGTTAGGGGACCTATATGCTGATGGCACACGTTACCTTTTGCAACATTAACGACAGAGAATAATCTATTGGCGGGACAGTTCCTCTTGCATGCCTCCATCACACAGACGCTGACACTAGCATGGGGAGACATAGGTACTGAGCTGCCGACGCACCAGCTGCTGCACTACCTGCACGTGATGGGGGAGGGGTCACATGTGATACACTGGTTGGTACAAGCTATGCACACTCATGTTTACGACCCTTGCAGAGACTGCGCATGCACTGGTCCACGGATAGGGGCTATCCCTGGGGCGATAAAGAGTGGGAACGCATTCAGGCTGGAGCCACACACATACCACGCAATGTTTTAAACTTATCCAGACATATATACTGCACAGGGCGTATCTCTCCCCGGACAAGATTAACAGATATTTTGGTATTACTACATCTGATTGCCAGCGATGCCGTCTCCCAGGTGCTGACTTCTTACACATGCTATGGTCTTGCCACTTGTTATTGCCCTATTGGCGCAAAGTATTAGACACACTCACGAAATGCACCAAGGTTGTAGTGCCTGCTACGTGGGAGGTCTGTATCCTGGGGCTTTACACACGAACCAAGGCGAACAAAGTGAGTTCCAGATTCCGGGACCTAGGCCTCATGACGGCCAAACGATTGATAACTAAAAGGTGGAAGCGCAGAGACCCGCCGGAAGCATCACACTGGGTGAGGTCCCTGGAGATCTGGGCACAGGCGAAGAGCACCTCCCTACATAGGTAAGAAACGGCAGGGTCACGGAAATATCCCATAGCCGGTACCTGGGATGACCTGCTCAAAACCCTTGTGCGTTCGGATGTTGCACTGCAGGTAGCACCCGCACAACACACAGGAGAAAATACCTGACATGCCGCCCAGGAATAGAAGATATGTCGCACCTCATAGATACCCCACTACTTGAGATTGATTAAGCCGCAAACCTCACATTCCTCACGGTTACTTATATAGGCATGAGTAGACACCATGTGCTACCCTAGTATCCCAACAGCAAACTGTACAGCAGAAACAGCAGCCCGCACTTGCTACGCGTACACGACCCCAGCTACAATTATAAGTTATGCCCCCCGCAGACTAGTTGTAGATACTTGCAAACGCTAGATGTCTCTTTCTGGTAAGCCTTGTTGATTTGGTTTGGATTTTCTTTTTTTTAAAATTGTATTAGATGTGATTAAAATGTTCAGTTTATAAAAGAATGGGGGAACAGATATCATATATGTAGCAGTGTAAAAAACAACTACAAAACCCAATGACGAGTCAGCACCATGCTTCAAATTACAATGCTATGTAGATATGTGAGTGGGGGTAGACATATATCGAGGCACTGGATAGTTGCAGCCCACTCACCGATTGGAGTTGATGGTATATGCAAGTTAAAGTTACTAATGAGACATGTGTGTACAAATACCCCCGCACCATGGACACGTAATGTGTTAGAAACAGTGTGTGTGTGTAATATGTTGATCCGAATACAAAATGATATACACGAAATATGTTGATATTGACACAATAGAACTTGTCACTCATACTGTATGTAATAATAAAAGGATAAAAGCTAATAAAGATATTTAAAAAAAAATACAAATTATTATTTGTATTCAAGGCAAGAATTTTTGACTATGCTTATGTTTCATTGACAGATCCTTCCTGGAGTCAAAGTGATCATTGCACACACAGAAACAAAGGGACCGCTAGGAGATGCTCATCTTGGAGAGGTAGGTACTGATCAGCAAGAACAAAATGCAGCCGGTGCTGGTGGGTAGGCTTGCCATACATAAATCTTTTCTAGCTGCATAACCAGTTTTCCATGTTAGTAATGTATTCTTCTCATTGCTTATCAAGCTGTAGTGGCACCTGTTTGCTCATCATTGCTCATGGTCCAAGCAGAGAATGCAGTCAATGAGTGGGCTACTCCAGGTTAGAAACTAGCCATAAATATAAGGATTACCACTGCGCTGTTGTCCAGTCATGTTGCCTTGCTTTTTTTGGGACATAGTAAGAGAGATACGTAGAAGGTAATTACAGTGCACTGATGATACACAAACTATACTATCTGGTACCTGAACCGAGGAGGATAAATCGGTGATTCCCTTGCCATTGGGAGATGCTCCTCTGAGGAGGTAAGCTCTGCATTGCCGACAAGTGAGTGGTTGAATACTCAACTAAGCTAGTGGTTAAATGCCATGAAGTCGATCTACTTTGTCTAGTTGTCAACAGAGCTTAAGTTCACTATATTGGATGGGTGGTTGGAAAGAACACACATTGTTTGACTTCTGATGACTTTATCTTGCCCTCACATCTTGCACAGTCAGATCCCAAAAGGATAAGGAAAGGGGCAAGAAGTGGATACTACAGAAAGTAAACAGTCCTCTTAAACTCAAGTTTAATTTATGTCCCTGACTTTGCCTCTGTGACCTCTAAGACCATGAATACCAAGGGTAAAACCATTGCTACCAAAGGAAAAGCCAGGGATTACAGCTGCTGATCATAATTGAAATTCATTTACCAATTGGTAGGTATTGTGAGAAAGTTGGTCTGCTGTGGCTGTCATCAGTGCAGTGCCCAGTGACCTTTCTCCTGCCTCACAATCTCCTTCATTCACTCCTGTATTGTTCTATTATATCTGAAAGAGACAATTAGTTATGGATCCCTCACCTTAAAATTACCCCCAGGCATCAGACTGGTTCCGGAGAATTTTTCTTGCGCATCGGTGGATGGCATCGGTCGACTCCGCATTCGCAATTGGCGGCATGGTTGCCAGAATGACGTTGGGGTATCTACTTAGACGCCGCCCCTGTGCGTGGACATCAGTTCTTTCTTTTTCCGCGCCAGCCAGCGCAGATCCGGAGAGAGCGGTACCTTGAGTCACTTTTTGACTCCCTTTTTATCGACTTTTTTCGAGTCGTTCAACTCCTGGTGCACGCATGGATGTCCCGTCCTCGAACTGGCTTCAAGGCTTGTGACTCCGGTCATAAACTGATGTCTGTTACGGACCCGCACCTTGTGTGCCTTTGGTGTTTGGAATATGACTATTACCCAAAGTCGTGCCCCGACTGCTGGGCCATGAACCCGAAGTCTTTGTGGGAGCGGTTCCGAAAGCTTCTCGAGGCCCGGCAGTCCACTCCGCTCGGGGTCCTGGTCGAGAGGGAGGTCGCGGGACTGGTCGCGGAGTCGTCTCCACCATTCTTTGTCCAAGTCTTTGAGTAAGTCGAAGCACGAGAAGGCGGCGAAGAAGCACCATCACTCTTCGCCTTCTCCCCGTCCATCGGCCGACGCGACGCAGGAAGCTGAAGGTAGTCGTCCGTCTCCGCTCGCGGAGCCTGTTGGGTCGACTCCGGCCTTTCCAGGAGCCGAAGCGACCCCTGCCCTGCTTTGTAGCTTTTACAAAGCCCTCCATTCCATCTATGGGCAGACTGACTCCGCCGGAGTGCCTTCGGGCCCCGTGGACTCGGCTGGGAGCTCTAGGCCTTCGAAACCGGCGGCTTCGGCACCGCAGGACCCCAGGGATCCAAACCTGGATCTGGATCGGCGCTGGTCGACCTCGTGACACTTCCTCCGGCGCCGAATCCAGTGGCGACACCTCTGCCCCCTCCGCCGGTTGTGTCCCCAGCCGACCTCAACCTCAGCCCCTCGATATGGACGCAGAGCCGGACCGGTGTCGAGACCGCGCCGGCCAGTATTGGTACCACTGTTCTCCCCTGGTGCTCCATGTCTCCCTAAGTGGCTACCAGAGGAGGGTGCTGAGGACTGGGAGGGGTCTGTGGACCCTTTGGCAGACCTGTTAGAGGAACTGGACTGGAGAGAGGAGTTGGGGGAGGCCAGTGGTCTGGACACTTCACCAGAGGGTGCATCTTACGCAGTGGTGTTACATAGGGCGGCCAAGGTCCTAAACCTTGAGCTTCGTACGGTGGCGGTCGGGACTAACCTCCTGACCAAGGTGCTTCACCCGGAAGCTGCATCTTCGGACCCCCTGCTGCTGTTCAAGGAGGTCCTTACGGACATCCTTTTGGGCACTTGGTCCAAGCCCAACACAGGGGCTCCTGTGGACGGGATGATTGCCCAATGCCACCGCCCACCCAGAGGGACCTCATTTTCCCCTCTCAGCATCCCACCCCTGAGAGTTTGTTGGTCCAAGCTTTGACTTCCAAGGGCGCATTCCCTGCCGCACCACCTGATAGGGAATCCAAGAAGCTGGACCACCTTGGGAAGATGTTTTCTTCCTACAGCTTAGGACTGCGGTCGGTGAACACTGCATGTCTCTTGGCCGTTACTCCCACTCGTTGTGGGACACGATCGTGCAGGTGCTGCCACAGTGCCCGGAGGAGGCCCAGGCCGTGTTCTCCCGGGCAGTTGCCGAAGGGAGAGAACCAGCGAAGTTTGCCATCAGATGTGACGCTACTTGTGGTTGAGGTCCACTGGCTGTTTGGGTGATGTCCAAGCAAAACTTTTGGACATGCCCTTGTAGTGAGGGTTGCAATTTAGATACATACATTGCTATGTTGGCATAAGAGCGTTCGATGTTAGAAAGCCATCTTGCCACTTTTGCTGCCTTTGCACACGACACTGCAGATACATGTTATTATTTGAAATCTGCTTGCTCGCCTTTTTCTTCACATGAGAACTGTCTGTTGTTTACATACCTAGACGTGCGCTGCGACCTTGGTCTGAACATTGTATAAAGAAACAATCTGGGTCGACAGACAATGCATGTTTTTGAGTTCAGGTTGATCGGCCCACTATTTAGCCATAACACGCACGCAGCCGCAAATACCTGAAAGTCGAGTGCTTTTAATATTGCAGACTGCATGCTTTACACACATTCGGAAGAAGAGCTTTCCCAGGAGCAGAGTACACCTGATCCTGTGATGTGATTCCACTAAGCTGATCTTTAAGGTATGGGGTTCCCCATTCAAGCCTAGAGACCTTCTACTAGTCTAATAATATTAGTTTACTAGCGAAAGGAAGGTGGCTGTGTTCCACTGTCATTATAGTATGATTACTCCTTTCATTTTCTATGGTATTGTAACTATGCTGATGGTTTTGATTTTAATCATTTGTCTGCTTATGTTAGCCAAAGTACTGCATCTTAGGACACGTAGTTTATAAAATAAACCTTTTAAACTTTACCGTGTCACTGATTACTCTTGTTGTGGACTGATATGTGAATAATTACGAACAGGTATTTCTGATTCCCACCATTCCTGGGAGTACTCTAAGTCGCTTGTTCTGGGTTGTCTATACATTGGGACCTCCGTGATGATACGGATAACGAATGGGACACTGATGCTGGTCGGATAGGGGTTCTGGGTTCTGAGGTGAGTTTTTGGTACACCACAATTCTCTGAGGTCCTGGTTTCCTGTGCATAGTTCTGTGCATGAGCAGAATCCCTGCAACACCCTTTGATGGCCATTGCGACAAGGCAGACAACGCGCTTGAGGGCTTTAAGGATTCTAGGGCTACGGCCAGATCCTTGGGCCTTGCTTCCACCTCCTGCCCAGCGCAGTCTGCTTTTCGCCCCTTTCGTGGCTATGGAAGGGGTGCCCCGCAATGTTCCGGCCAGAGCCACAGGCCTGCGCAAGCTGTCCAGCCTCTGCGTGGCCAGGGATTTGGATCCCACCGCCGTGGGATGGGAGGGGCCCCCTCTGCAGAAGCCCTCTCTGCAGCAGCCTCCAAACCCTCCTAGTCCGACCTTTCAGGGCCACCAATCACCAGTGGGCGGAAGGACTCGCCATCACCTCCCCCACTGGCTCAACATCACGTCGGACAGGTGGGTTTTGCAGATAGTCTGAAGGGGCTACTCCCTCCCCTTCGAGACTACCACCCCTCATCCATGCCAGCTCAATGCCATCGCATGTCAGAGGATCACCAGGCCATTCTCCAAAAGGAAGTCACGGCCCTCTTGGCCAAAGGGGCCATCGAGTGCGTTCTTGGGCCAGAAGTAGGGAGTGGTTGTTATTCCCACTACTTTCTGGTGCCCAAGAAGGACAAGGGCCTGCATCCTATCTTGGATCTCAGGAACGTCAACCGCTTCCTCCGGAAGGAGAAGTTCAAGATGTTGACACTGGCTCAGGTCCTGTGTGCCTTCAACCCTGGAGATTGGATGGTAGCGTTAGACTTGCAGGACTCTTATTTTCACATTCCTGTCCTGCCAGCCCATCGGCGTTACCTACGGTTCACGGTAGGCCAAGAGAACTTTCAGTTTCCTGTGCTCCCTTTTGGTCTTACCAGCGCCACTCGGGTGTTCACGAAAGTGATGGTGGTGGTTGCCGCTCATCTGCACAGATAAGGGGTTCCGGTCTTTCCCTATCTCGACGACTGACTGTTGAAGGCGGGTTCACCCCAGGCTTTAGTCACCCACCTCCAGACTACGACCGACCTGCATTCACTGGGGTTCATCATCAGTGTGTCGAAGTCTCATCTGATTCCCTCTCAGAAGTTCCTCTTCATCAGAGCGATTCTGGACACAGCTCAGTTTCGGGCTTATCCTCCCGAGCAGCGAGTCCTGGATGTTCGGGCTATGATTCCGATCTTTTAGCCTTTATCCCGGGTTTCGGTCAGAATGACCCTGCGGCTACTGGGCCCCATGGCCTCCTGCATCCTGCTGCTGGACTACTCTAGTTGGCCTATGCGGGCTCTTTCCGATTGCGTCCAGATCTCGGATGGCACTGCACACCAATTGACGTGGTGGCTAACGAACCAGGATTGGGTCAATGGCAGATCCCTCTCCCTTCCCCAACCAGAGTTCACAGTGGTGACAGATGCCTCACTTCTGGGGTGGGGTGGGGCGGCCACATGGGAGAGGCGAAGATCAAAGGCCTCTGGTCTCCGGCGGAGTCCAGGCTCCACATCAACCTTCTCGAGCTTCGGGCGATCCATCTTGCACTGAAGGCATTCCTTCCTTCTGTCAAAGGGAGAGTAGTGCAGGTGTTCACGGACATCAACACCGCCATGTGGTTACTGGAACAAACAGGGCGGGGTGGGGTCGTGGTCCGAGAGCCAGGAGGCACTTCGTCTCTGGAAGTAGCTGGAACATCAGGGCATGTCCCTGGTGGTTAAACACCTGGCAGGTTCTCTAAACACCAGGGTGGACGAACTCAGTCGCCGGTGCATGATGGATCACGAATGGTGTCTTCACTCGGGGCGGTGCAAGGTCTCTTTCAGCGGTGGGGGGAGCCTTAGTTAGATCTATTCGCCACTGAAGAGAACGCTCAATTTCAGCAATTCTGCACGTTGGAATTACCAAGGCGGCACCCGCTAGGCGACGCTTTTCGTCGCAAGTGGAGTTGCGGTCTTCTATACACCTTTCCAACTATACCACTTCTGTCCAGAGTACTGAAGACGATCAAGCGTGACCAGGCCCAATTCATTCTTGTGGCTCTGGACTGGGCACAAAGAGTCTGGTATCCCAAGCTTCTGCACATGGCCATTGATTCTTGGATCAGACTGCCCCTTCGGGAGGATCTTCTGTCGCAGCAGCAGTGGACGGTCCGCCACCCGAACCTGTCCAGCCTCCACCTCCTTGCGTGGACCTTGAGCGGCGACAGTTGACAGCTTTTGACTTTCCTCCCAAAGTCTCCAACGTTATCTTGGCAGCCAGGCATCCCTCCACCAAAACGGTATACGCCTGTAGATGGAACAAATTTGTGGCATGGTGTGCAGCAAAGGCTGTGGATACCCTTTCTGCACCTCTTTCGGAGGTTCTCCTCTTCCTTCTTTCTTTGTCCCAGAAGGGCTCTGCTCTGGGCACCTTGAAAGGCTATCTTTCGGCTATCTCAGCCTTTCTTCAGCTTCCTGATAAGCCATCTCTTTTCAAGTCCCCTATTGTAAATCGCTTCCTTAAGGGCATTACTCACTTGTTTCCTCCAATTCCTTTTGTAATGCCTCAGTGGAACTTGAACTTGGTTCTGACCTACCTGATGTGCGCTCCTTTCGAGCCGCTGCATAACTGTCCTCCATCACCTCTTCCCGCAGGATGAGTGAGCTTCAGGCCCTTTCTTCAAAACCTCCTTTCCTGCCTGTTCATCCGGACAAAGTTGTCCTTCGCACTAGGCCTTCTTTCCTTCCCAATGTGGTTACCTCTTTCCACATAGGACAGACCATCACTTTGCCAACATTCTTTCCACCTCCGCATCCTTCTAAAGAGGAGGAGAGGCTCCACCGCCAGGATCCAAAACGTGCGCTTTCATTCTATCTGGATCGCACAAAACAATTCCGGGTGGATGATCAGCTCTTGGTTGGCTACGTGGGCACCAAGAAAGGTCAGGTCGTGCAAAAACGAACCATCTCGCTATGGGTCATTCTTTGCATAAAAATCTGCAACTCCTTAGCGGAAAAAGGAACCTCCAGTGGGGTTGCGCGCCCATTCCACCAGGGTGACGGCAGCCACTACTGCTTTGGGACGTGGAGTCCCCCTCAATGACATCTGCCAGGCAGCTATGTGGGCTTCAATGCACCTGTTTACCAAACACTACTGGATAGCCAAGTCCGGCGAGACCGCTTCTATGACTGTTCAGTTATCCAGGACTTTCTGGTGTGAGCTTGGTTCGCAGACCTACCTCCACGGTTGGTATTGCTGGGGTATCTATTCTAAGGTGAGGAATCCATAACTAATTGTCTCTTTCAGGTGAACAAGTTACTTACCTTTGGTAACGATATATCTGTAAGAGACCTAGATTAGTTATGGATTCCTCACCGCCCCACCCATCCTCCCCATTCTGCGGACTGACTTATAGGGTAAGGGACTTCCTTTCAGGGCCCTAGTTTTGTGCACCAGTGGTCAGTGTCTTGCATGGCTCGTGCTTCTGGCGTGGAATGTCGTGTAAAGAGCTGTCAGCCAGCAGGGTCGGCGTCTAAGTAGATACTGCAATGTCATTCTGGCGACCACGACGCCAACGACTAACGCATAGTCAACCGACGCCACCCACCGACACGCAGGGGTACTGCTGAAGAAAAATTCTCCGGATCCTGTCTGACGCCTGGGGGTAATTCTAAGGTGAAGAATCCATAACTAATCTAGGTCTCTTACAGATATATTGTTAACGAAGGTAAGTAACTTGTTCTTCATTACTGTATAGCTTGCTTAACTGTGTTTACTGGCTTAGTTGCAGAAATTACAAAATGGTGACCGAAGCTCTGCACTTAACCAAAATCATTGTCATTCAGTTGCAATCTCTTTGACTATACCCCACGCTTTGAATATTTGTAACCCAAAACACTGTACTGCCCTAATTGCACTTTCCCACCCTATCACTAACTCACCTAGGTTTTCTTTTATAACAGGGTTTTAATATAATTCCACACTTCATGCTATACTGTATGGCACTTCTTGCTTGAGATTTTCGTGGCGCAGTGAATATTAGTGTTTGTTTAGAGCTCTGCTACTCATTGGGAATTGCTCAGTGGGTGTGCCAGTGAGCCGGGAATAAAGATGGGGTGCTCTGCAACCGCTGTCGGACGAGCAAGCACCCATACACAGGAGGCCCTGTGGCCCGGTTGTTGCCCTGCGCACAATACTTGAGAGTACAATACGCTCCCTTCCTAGCAGCAAGGCACCAGGCGGCAATGGCCTGCCCGTGGTGTTTTATAAAGAGCATTCTTTATGGGGCACTGGCATATTGTGCCACCTTTGAGGTCCTGTACCTTAACACACACACACTGCCATTGCAGGCTGCCTGTTTTGATGCAGAGAAAAGTGAAGAGTCGACTTGGCACGTATTCCTGTGTGCCATGCCTGCAACCCTCTGCCTACGGTATAGGTAAGACACCCCTCTTGCTGGGTGAACTATACCACTGGTGAGGGTACAGTTGCATGAGCACATACTCCTACAGTGCCTAAGTCTATTCATAGACATTGTAAGTGCAGTAAAGCCGTAAAGAGTATATGGTCTGGGAGTTTGTCATTACAATTTTGATTATTGACTTGCCTGTAAATCAATCCACTGCATTTGAACCTGTATTCAACTATATTTCACTGCATAAATCTTGCAAAGTGTTATGTCACTTACCTACACCAGGCTTGGCTTTGTTCTAGAAATAAAATAACCAAGTAATATTTTACTGCTCACCCACACTACCACAAATAGAGAGTAAGGTATTATATAATTTTACATCTGCCTACCTATGGGGTTCCACTGGACTCTGCACACTATACCTTACTTTGGTATAGTATATACAGAGTCAGCTTCCTACAAGATGGTACTGATGTTATATTCCTGTCGACTCAAATAGAGTTCTTCCTTTTTCAGATTTGGGTGAGTAGCCCTCACAATGCTACAGGATACCATACCGTGTATGGAGAAGAGGCGCTACATGCAGACCACTTCAATGCCAGGCTGAGCTTTGGGGACACACAGACAGTCTGGGCCCGCACAGGGTACCTGGGCTTTCTCCGCAGGACAGAACTGACTGATGCCAGTGGAGGTAAGAAGATTTTGAAGTCAATTAAACTGGAAATCAGCATTGTATGGAACTTAAATGGGTTCATGTCACAAGCGGTGGTAGCAATCACTGTATGGAACACCACAGCAATAAGATCAATCAGTGTCACAACTTGTTTGGCACAGAAGCTTGGACCAGCCACCATAATGAACACAACAGAGCTTTGGCATCAGCTGGTGTACAGACAAGAATAGGGATGAATGCAAAATCAGTATACAAAGCAAACTAGAGCCATGTTATGAATCGTTGTGCAGACTACTAGAGATGTGGGACCAATCACAGCACAAAACACACACCCGATCCATGGCATTAATTGCTATAACCTTGATCCACCAGAAGCATAGGATTAATCACCATGCAGAAAACCCACTAGAGTTATGTGATCAATTAATGTGCTGATCACAAACCCAGAGAGTATATCTGTGTACAGATGAGGGATCAACCACTGTAAAGAACAAACACACCAGATCTCAGGAGTTGATCATTCTGAACAGTCACTGTATAGAACGTGCACAGCCATGCGATAAATCACATGACGGTGCACACTAAATCTGTGGCATTAATCACTACAGAACACTCCAGATCTCCGGCATAAATCTCTGACTGGAACACCAGAGAAGAGGAATCAGCAATATATAGAAAACACATCAGAGCTATGGTGTACAAAAGACAAACTGCAGCTACTGAACTATTCACTGTACAGGAGACAAGCAGAGGCTGTTGGTTCAATCACTACAGAATATGTACCCAGGACGAAATACACCAGTTATAGAATCACTTACTGTCCACAGTACATCCCAGAGACTTGGGATCAGTCACTGAATAGAAAAGTACCAAGAAATCGGTCATTGCACAGAAAACACAGGCCTGTTGAATCACTCTGTTTAAAGTATACAAGAGGTAATTGATCAACCACTGTACAGAAAACCCATCAGAGCTATGGGCTTGATTACTGATAAAATTGAAACCCCATTCATAATTGCTACAGCAATGCAGCCAGTCAGTGGAAAGAAAACGGAATAGACCCACGAGAAACACTTACTGTACAGAATAAAACAGAGATCAGAAATCCATCAGTGTACAGAACGCACACTAGAGTTATTGAAACAACTGTACTAAAAAGTACATTCACACTATGCGATCAGTCTCTCCACAGAACACTGGCGACGAGATCAATGGCTGTATAGAATATACCAAAGATGGTCTTTCAGTCTCTGTACCGTGTTCTCACCGGATGGTTGGGACCAGTAACTGCAGAGAACATACACCAGATCCCTGAGTTCCATCAGTGTGCAGAGAAGATGCTGGAGCTTTGTGATCAGTTACAACACCTACCAGACTGTAAACACATCCACCATCACTATAGAATGAAGCACTGTCACTACAGTGGTAGAAATACATCACCTGCTGACTTTTATTGCTGTGTACCATTAATACATTTATCTCCGTGTACCATTAGTATCTTTGAGGAGACTGGCAATGTGTATGCTTCTTTCCAGAGAGACATGATGCCTTGTATGTGGTGGGATCATTGGATGAAACACTGGAGCTGAGAGGCATGAGATATCACCCCATCGACATTGAGACATCAGTCATCCGTTCACACAAGAGCATTGCAGAATGGTGAGTGCTTCGCAGTTAACCAAGGTTCACTCAAAAACAGCTTCCCACTGTTCATCTCAAACTTTCCTATGGATTTGAATCCAGCTCAGCACAGTATTCTTATTCTGTAAGCTGTAGGCTTACTCTCACTGCTCTTTTTGTTGTGTCTGACTGGATTCTGGAACAGAGCATCCCTCTTTTCTAGAATCTGGTTTCTCATTTACTGAAAGACAAACGTTTTCCATATTATTTATTTTACAGATGCACTGGTTTGCCCGAACCTTTATATAGCAGCTCACCTTAGTAGCCCATGCACGCTTGGGTCTATTACACTACAGCATCACTAAATGAGCACAGTAAGCTCCAGTCATTGTAGCTATTTCAGATATTTTGCACATCAGCTTTAGATGCTCTTTCCAGCATCATATTTTCTCTGACCATTTTCACTTTTCTTCACAACTACTGTACAGAGTTTTTGCCTCACTGAAACAATATTGCTTTTTCATTTGTGCGTGCTGTCAGACATTGCTGACACCCATGGTCTCCCTGGCTTACTGCAACTGGAATAATTTTGAGACCTGATGCTTATCTGCTTAATGTCCTCACTAAATGAAAAAGCTGCAGAGAAATAACTGCACATTTCTGAAACGCTGCAGTCTCTTGGACTGCTACATGGAAACAGTTACTTGCCTGTAGCAATATTCTTTTTTTTTTTTCTGATTGAAGCACGTCCATAATGTCTTTTTATTTGTTTTCGTACCAGTTCAGTGGCTGTAGGTCCAGATTTGGAACTACCCCGCATTGTTTAGACGCTGTATCCTTTCCGGAGTGTTGTGAATTTTGGACTTGCATGCATATACATTCCCAATTAACTCATTTAAAGTTTGAAGGGAACTGAACTTGCTCACGTTTCTAGGGAAAACTCTAAATATGGATTAGAATCCACCACCAACCATATAGATAGTATTGTAGATTAAATTTAGCAAATGGATTTTACTCTGTATTTAGAGTTTGTTACAGAATTTGGAGGATTTTCTGTTCCCTCCCAAATCTAAATGAGGCTCAGAATCATATTTTTTCAAGGTTTTACTTAAGATAGTAGTTTATTCTAAACCTTTCTTCAGCTTACGGCAGCAATGTTTTTGATACTAAAAAGTTTCAGCATATTGGTTGGTGCTAAGGACGTAACGATGTTTTAATATTCAGAATAAGGTGTACATCTTTATAGTCAACTCAAAAGATTCAGTATGGGTCTGTCCCCGTCACTCTTGATTTCTTACCACTGTGGCACCTGTTATGCTGAGATATCCAACATTCTTTCACTTATAGCTTCTGTGCAAGGTCCAGGAATTCTTTTTTCTTTTTAACAACAAATCTTTATTCATTTTCCAAGGTACAAAATGGGCAAAGCCCAGCAGAGATAGTACATATATTGTATTCGGCATACAGTACCTAGTTACATTATACAAAACCATATGACCTGCAGAACAGCAGACCAAATGTATAACATACAACATGGTCCAGTCATTCTACTATCTAATTAATTACACTTCGCATTTATTTGGTCACGGGTGATGAATTCCCCGTTTTGTTTGCAGATTTTACTTTTGCTGTCTCTTCTTAGTTATAGGGATATGTTAATGTCCGTCACTCTCTAAAGAAGCTTTCTTGGTTTGTTTCCTTACTTTGAGCGACATTATGTGGATTTAGAACCAGCATTTGTATAATACTTTTACCGTTGAAAATGAAAGGCACATGTTAACTATTATCATAGTAAATAATAATATAGAAATGGAAAATAAAAACTGATTAAAAACAGTATAATAGAAATAAATGAGTCAAAAGATAATTTAATCTAAAAGCGTGTTCTGTACTAGCCGTTTTTCTGAACCGTGCAGTTACCTTTCTTACTCTAACGCTGTGTCGTAGACCAAGTTCTTGTTTTAGGTCAGCCAGCAGAAGATTTTGGCCAGGAGAACCTGCATCTCCTGTGCTGTTTTCTATCTTAGATTTAAAAAACATAGGATCGCTCCTTTCTCCTACCAATTTGTTTTTACCACTGTTCGCTCTCACCACACTCTTACTGTTCCACCACTAGCCACCTCCCACTCTCGCACTACTCCCATTCATTTTCATGACCGTGACAGGAACACCAAATCTGGTTCCCCCTTTGGAGACATGAATAGGTTTACACACATGAACCATATCACCAACCTTGAAATTTGCTGTCTTGACTCTGTTTCTATCATCAAAATATATATATATATATATATATATATATATATATATATATATATATATATATATATATATATATATATATATTTTTTTTTATTATTATTTTTTTTTTAATTATTATTATTTTTTTTTTGCATTCGGAAAACTCTTTCCCCGACACTGTCATCTGACATTTTTTCTTGTCCAGACCTCTCCCATGTATTCATCCATGCTGGGCAAAACCATGTGGTAAACCTTCTCCCACGCAACAATTCCAACGGGGAGACCCCTGTTGCAACATGATGGGTGGTACGGTAAAATCAAAGCATATTCCTCCCCGCATTAGCAACTATAAACTTATTAGCAATTGCCCATTGCATGCAGTCCCCTAACACATTGTTCATTCTCTCAACGAGAACATTCATTTGGGGATGGTATAAGGAAATCCTAAGATGCTTTATGCCACTCTCATCTAGTAACCTTTTCAAATCTCCTGAAAATACCTGGACCCCATTGTCTGAAACCGGTGTAGCTGGAAATCCCTCCTTCAGAAGACTTCTTTCGAAAATTCCACAACCACTTTAGATGTTACCTCACCTACGACCTTTATTTCAGGCTATTTAATACAGTGATCTATTATGACTGGTACAAATCTAAAAGTACTGGCTAATGAGTGGAATGGTCCTACAATGTTGATGCCAATTGTTTTCCAAGGTCCAGTGAGTAATTCGATATGACATAAGGGATGTGCTCTTAATTTCATTGACTTGTCACAGCTGGAACAGCTCACATATTCTTTGACCACGTGATCAATTTCACGATCCATTGCAGACCACCAGAAAGACAACCTCACACGCCGTTTAGTCCTAGTCGCCCCTAAGTGACCTTCATGGCACCCACAATAATAGTATTTCTCAAAGCAATGGGTGGAATAAACTTGTCAGCCCTCAATAGTAGACCATCCTCCACAGATAGCTCCTCTGCTACCTTGACAAATGTCTTAAGGTCAAAATCAAGATGTCTCTCCTTTGGCCAACCTGTCCCAATATATTTCATGACCAGGCCTACAGTGGAATCTTTTTTCAGCACCTTCTGCCAATCCTGCTCCGTAATAGCTCAAACTAAGGGTAAATCAACATCTGCCATAATGTAATTCTCTTTGTCGTCCCACAAACTCAATTCCTTTTCATCCTCTACCCAATCTGATAAGAAATCAGCCCAAACATTTTTCACACCTGGAATGTATTCTGGTGCAGTCATCTTAGTCGAGAGTCGTGCAGTGCATGGTGTAAAACCTTTAAAATTCTTCCCACTCAGGATGTAGATCAAGGGTTTATGATCAATCTGAATCACAAGGTGTTTGCCCCACACATCGTTCCTAAATTTCATGATAGTCCACCAACAGGCTAACATCTTTTTCTTGATCCCAGAGTATTGTTTTTCTGTGTCAGACAAAACTCTAGATGCATACAGAATAGTCTGAATTTGGTAATCTTTTAACTGGCTGAGCACTGCACCCAACCCCACATTGCTTGCATCAACAGTAAGGACACACTGGAGCTCTGGATCCTAATGCTTTAAGACTGGGTGATGTCAATTGCTCTTTTACCCACTAAAACACTTCTTGACACTCCTTGCTCCACTCGAACGCAACATACTAAACAATGGCCTCAATTGCGTTTCATAATTCTGTATAAACCTAGAATAAAATTTGCATAAGCCAAGAAATGACTTTAGGCTTGTCAACTGGTGGTTTAGCCTAATTAATACTCTGCAGTAAGCTGGGTTTAGGGTTAATTCCCTGACTGGTAATTAAGTGTCTCAAGTATTCCACTTTGTCTGTGAGGAAAGCACATTTTTCTCTCCTGAGTACAACTCCTTGTGTTTTAAATCTGTTCAGCACTTCGTTCAAGTTCTTGTCTTGAGATTGTCTGTCTGAGGAATAGATCAAGACATCATCCTGGAATATAGATTTTCTGTGTATACCCTTAATCATGTTAATCATAACTCTCTGAAATACCGAGGCTGCTGAAGCCAACCCAAGCAGCATGCAGCTGTACTGGTATGTTCCAAAAGGGGACACATGCTATGAGGTGCTTAGACTCATCATCCAGTTCTATCTGGTGATAGGCTGATGCTAAGTTCAGCCTGGAAACTACTTTGGCCTCCTTCAATCCTGCCAACAGTTCTGAGATGTTGGGCAACGGATGTGTGTCTACCCATATTTAAACAGCAAAGGTCCACACACACACACCCCTCAACTCCCCACTGTGGTTGCGAGCCACAACCAAGGGTGACAACCACAGTGAAGACTCAACTGGTTCGATTATACCCTTTTTGCACAGCATGTCTAGCTCCTTCTTTAGATCTTTGGAAATACTAAAAGGCACACTTCCGAGCTTATGCTTGACTGGCCTGGCTCCCTCCTTCCCAATGATTTTGAACCCCAATATCCTACCCAACTCGCCAGAGAAAACATACGGGTATCTGTTCATGATAGGTTCTAGGTCTGGATCATCTCTAAAAACTAATACCTGCTCTTGAGTTCCCGGTTTTAAAATCCTGCCAAAGAGCCCCATATGAGCCATCGACCCCCCCCCCCCCCCTCCCCCCTCCCGTGTCCTTGTCAAATGTGTTAGTTTGTTCTTTTGTTTGCCAAGCAAGGCCTTGTTCTGGGCACTGTTGAAGGTTATGTTTCAGCTTTTCTGAATCCGCCGGACCAACCCTCTTTGTTCAAATCACCTGTTGTTTCTAAAGGGTTTACAGCATTTCTTTCCTCACACTCCATTTGTTATGGTACAATGCCATCTCAATCTAGTCTTGACATTGTTGAAGAGTGCTTGCACATTTACCATTTGTGGCTGACTCTGGAAACAGTCTTTCACGTAGCAATTACATTGACCAGGAAGGTCAAAAAGCTTCAAGCTCTGTCCGTTAACCCTCCATACACTAACATCTACCCAGACAAACTGGTCCTCCGGAAACATGCCTCTTTTCTGCCAAAGGTGGTCACTCCTATTCATGAATACCAGAACATCATTCTGCTCACTTTTTTGGCTCCACTTCACCCTTCTAAGTAGGAGGAGAAATGCCATAATTTGGACCCAAAAAGGACCCTCTCTTTTTATATTGATCGCACCAAAGATCACCCGGTAAACCAACAACTCCTTATTGGCTTCTGAAGTCCAGTTTCTGTACCTGCCCCCAAGGATTCTGACTCAGGATAACAGATGTCTCCAGTAGACCAATAACAAAGACAACACCATGATTTCTTGGGCTTGGCTCTAGGGGCTAGGAAAACACCCTTGGCTTCGAAATGACACACCCCACTCACACACAGAGGATCTTCGCCCTGGAGATCGACCTTGAAAGGAGCTACACATCCGTGCTGAGGAATGGCCCCCAGAGCGACCCTCCTTGCCTAACATGCTGGAGCTGTAAAAAAACTCAGCACTTAGCACTACCAACAGGAGTTAGACATTCAATGCCAAAATACAGTTTCAAAAATCTGATAGCCCTCGAGGATGAAACAATTGCAATGAGTCATTTGTGCCCTAGATGTCTAAGCCTGCTTTGAAACGGAAAACTGCTTTGACCGTGAGCACATATTCAGCTCAAGAGGCCACCGATCCACATACCTTACCGCAGGCAGATGGAAAGCAGAGGGCAATTTACCTTGACATAGTTACAGCTCATAGTGTTGCATGAGCTCCACAGTCTTCACAGCCAGGCCAGAGAAAGTGCAGACTGACTTACTTTTGAAGGCTCCATATGAGAAGAAATCAGTGCTCTTCTAAATAAGAGAAGACCGATGCAGTCCCATCTAGCCGTCCTTCACTAACCTTCCCATCACACTCAATACATTCTGTACATTTTGACTTGGACGCAGAATCCACAATAGTACCAATGCCACTATACAAGTACACAGGATCTACTGAGCAGCAACAGGATGCAAGGGACAATTATAGTGTGTGTGTGCAAAATGACCTCTTCACTTGAGCCATATCCAGTCAACGTTTTGTCACATGTTGATACATCTGCCGATCATGCAGTAATAACTTCACAACACCTCATCATGACATTCAACTGCACGTAGAGAAAGAGTTTGACTTCCTAATAGACATAATGTAAGAGAGTATTAGACAATTTTTGCCAATGATGAAGTGTTCAGTGGAAAACTTCGAAGACCCTGTTAAAGTCAAGGTAGTAACTTCAAGAATGGGGAGACATTATTAGTGGTTATTGTAGGAAGGTGAATATCTGACTATGGTTACCCCCAACTTTTTGCCTAGTGTCTAGCTGGTTTTTCGACTTAGTTGGCCTGAGATCCTGCCATTCAGGGTCTCAGGCTGTCTGCTCTCTCTTTAAAATGGACTCCATGTACCCTAGGTACATACCCAATTGGTAAGGATCACCTTATTGGACCCTGTACAGTGTACCCTAGGTACCCAGGGCATAGGTGTACCCTAGGCCTCCCAGGGGCTGCAGCATGTATTATGCCACCCCTGGCCTGGCCTTCCAATCAGACACAACTGGCTGATCACTCAGCTGGGGCAAGGTCGTGTAATCACCCCTTGCTTAGATATAGTATACCTATATCTACCCTTAAAATAGACACGTGTACCTATCAGCCAGTCCTATGGCAGGCCTTAACAATCCTGGAGGCAGAGTGCTTGGTAACATGTGAGATGGTGCTCTAGCATGAGCTGAGCCTGTCTGCAGCTTTCGGAACCATGTCCTTATAGCTGTTCTATGATATAGCCTACCATATACTCTTAAAGTGCCTTATAATCTTAAACGGTTATGGTAACTATGGTTTGGCTTTATCAAAACATGTTGTGTAAGGTGTCTAACACTTTGGAATAATACCCCCATACCATTTCTGCTGATGAGGATATTATTCCCCCCTTCTAGAGGGAGAGACATGTTAAAATCCTACTTTGCTGTTTAACTCTGACCAAAGCCTCAGCATCACAAAATGGATGCTGCTGCCACAGACACGAGTCTGACCTCCTGCAGCTGGGAGCCCTCCCAGCCAGGGAGGCCTGGACAATAGGTTTCCTGCTTGGGGAGGTGCTAGCACCACCCCAGACAGACTTTAGTGTATTGGGGCAGGGAGGGCTGAAAGGAATGAGACATGCCTGGGGCACACAAGGTGCTCCATGCATAGTCCAGTTCAAACCGGTGCTGGGGCACTCCAGCCCCAGCTCTGGCGCGAAACTGGACAAAGGAAAGGGGGTGTAGCCACTCCCCTTCCTGGTCACACCCATAGGAGGGACCTTGCAGGTAGCCCAGCCCACTAGCCCAGTATATTAGTAGCTAGTTGGGCCCTGCTAAATTAGATTATCCTGAACCTGCAACTTGAACAGAAACTCTAGACCTTTGACATTCGACGAAAGAAGAAGACTGAAGAATCTCCCTTGTGGCCAAGGAGTGGCCACCCTGTGCGAACAGGCACCATCAAGAGACTACCCTTTGCTTTGCTGAAGTTCTACGAGGACCCGACTGCAGAGCCTGACCAGAGCCTTGACTTCCAGACTTCTCCGACCCTGATCCACAGCCGAGCTGAGATCCGTGGAGGCGACTAGAGACGTGGGACCGGCTACCTGGGAAAAGTGGCGAGTAGCTTCCAGCGCAGCTTCCGAGGCACCCTCGAGGTTGTGCACCGGGGATTGAGAAGCCCCAACCCCAAGCACCATCTGCACCGAAGATCAGCCCCCCACACTTCACGAGTCCTGCGTGGGGCCCTTCTGCATTTTCCTGCTTGCCGCGTCTGTCCGGTTACTTGCCCGTTGGCTAGTAACCTCTGTGACGACACACCTTCAATTTTCCCCTGCTGGTTTGGCTCCTCCAGACTGGCTCCTGCTCCTCTGTGAAAGAGAAACACCCCAGACCTTCCTGGTCTGCACCAGAAGCAAGTCCTCCATTCTTCGTGGGTTCCGCTTGCCAAGGCTTGGTGAGTCCTAGTCCAACTTCGACGCCGCCGACAGCAAGAGCCTTCGTGGGACAGCTCGCCTCCTGGTCCTGGTCGTCCTCGACGTCTCCTGGCACCCGTGGCTGCTGCGACAAGCTTCCCCTCTTCACCTGCAATCTCCCGACATCGCCTGGTTCCTTCCTGGTCCCACGTGGTCACTGGCTAGTGACCCAGATTCTGTCCCTTCTGCTTGCAGGTATCCTTCCTTCTTGATCCCAGCCTTGGGATCCACCGGACACTCTTCACTGACTGCCTGTCAGCATCTTTCCTTCAGGCATCCATAAGAGTCGACGACGAAACCCGACGCAAGTTCACACCTATGCACCCGCAGCCCGTGGGCTAGGTAACTTGGGTACTCCGGTGCTCAACAGGGTATTGACTATCCTAGTGTCTAGTTTTCCAGTCGCGACTTCCTAGCTACTCCAGAAGTGTCCTAAATCTTATTTTTTCTAAACTGTACTGTTTTCCTCGATTATACGCGTTACGCGTGAGTGTTTCCACTCTGCACCTGAATCCCGTGGGCCTCCCACTTCCTAACCTTGGGTAGTATAGTGTAGCCCCAGCGATTCCCTAGGCCTATCCTATTTCTGTGACAGTGGTCCTCATACCACTTACTTAGTATATGGTTTGTGTGGCCCCTAGGGCCTAACTGTATTACTTACCTGTATGACTTAATGTATGCTTGAATAAGACTGTGTTGTACTTACCTCGAATCTCATAAACAGTGCTGAGGGTTTGACTAGAATAAATACACTTTATTTTATATATAGATCTGTTGTGGTGTCCTTTCATTTGGTATTCAAGGGATTATATATGGTATCACAGCTGGCTTCACATGCCATTCAGAGTTTAGCCTAAGACTGCTCTTGTCCATGCTACCACTAGGATAGCTGGTCTATAAGGTTGACTTTACAACCAATCACCATAAGGGTTGTTTGGACTGATATAAGGTGTACACTAGAACTAGTGACATCATACATCAGGCCAACTTCTCACATTGGTGAGCAGCGGTTGGGATCTGAGCTTGCTGTTGTAATACCATTGTAATCTTGAGATACTAAATTGAAAGATCACACAGATATTGTTTAGGTACATATAACCTAGATTATAAATACTTAAGTCCTACTGGACTTAGTTGTTGTAGGTTGAAGGGCCTAGCACACCCTGACTACAACTACTAGAGAGGTTTAGTAGATACAACTAGTGTAGGTAGGTGCACACACCACACCCTCACTAGATCATGTCCCTGAATGGAGATCACACTGATACTCCTTCAGGAGAGGAGAATCCTAGACAGATTCCCTCTAGATATGTTGCATCCACTTTCCAGGAGATGAGACATCTGTGTACCTCCAGGAAATTAAAACAGGGTTCCAACCCTACCCTTAGACAGCTAGTGGAGCTTCTGGTGGCCTATGATTCTGAAAGAGCTGCCAAGTATGGTGCCATAGCTGTAGATAAGGGCCTCCCCTCCACAGAAGAGACCCCTAACTTATCTGATACAGATGAGCCAGAGGAGACCTCCGAGGAAGAGGGAGGTAGCACGACCCCAGTCAGAAGACTTTGTCAGGCTAACTTAAGCTTGCATGGGAGCTTCCCTTACAGGCCCCCAAGAAATCTTAAAAAGAGAGATAGAAGGGGTAGATCTCCCTCAGGGGACTCTCTCCACTCCTATCACTCAAGAAGCTCCAATGCTTCATCCCACAGGGGGATGACTTCCCCCCCAGAGGAGAGAGCATCAGGCCAGAATGAGGGAAGCCAATCTGAGGATTGAAAGGGAAGAACTTGCCCTTGCCAAAGAGAAGCTTGCTCTGGCCAAAGAGAAGAAATTGTGTGGGTCAGAACCCACTGGTGGCAGCAACATTCCTAGAGATAGGGATAGGTCTTATGACCATAGAAACCTAAGCTAGATAGTCCCCCCCCCCCCATACAAGAATGGGGATGACATCCACAAGTGGATGACTGCTTTGGAGAGGGCCTGCAAAGTACAGCAGGTACCCCAGAGTCAGTGGGCAGCTATCTTGTGGCTCTCCTTTTCTGACAAAGGTAGAGACAAGCTCCTCACAGTTAGTGATGAGGATGCTGACAATTACAAAGTCCTGAAGAGTGCTCTGATAGATGGGTTTGGCTTAACCACTGAGCAATATAGGTTGTTGTTCAGAGACACCCAGAAGACACAGACACAGGACTGGTCTGATTTTGTGGATTGTGCCACTAAGGCTTTGGAAGGTTGGTTAACTGGCAGCAAGGTGCAGGATTATACAGGATTGTACAACTTGATTATGAGGGAGCAGGTCCTTAATAATTGTCAAAACCAGCTTCTCCATCACCTGGTAGACTCAGATTTGACCTCTCCCCAAGAATTGGGAAAGAGGGCAGATAAACGGGTCAGGACCAGGATTAGGCCTAAAAATCAGGGTGGTGACCAAAAGAAAGATACCACCAAGCCTCAAGAGAAGGGTGGGGATAAAACAAAAGAGAAATCTTCCTCAGGGCCCCAAAACTCCACTCAGGGTGTTGGGTCCCAAGCTCCCTCCTCTACCACAGTTAAAAAGCCTTACTGCCATGAGTGTAAAACTCCTGGGCATTGGAAAACTGACAGCAGTTGCCCAAAGGCTAAAAACAAAACTGTTCCTCCAATTACTCCTGTAACACCACCTATTACTGTCAGCAGTAATTCCCCAGGTGGTGGGAGTGCCCCCCAAAATTTGGTTGGGTTTTCTTGGGGAACACAGGGGGACCCTGGCTTAGCCAATTCCCCTACAGCAGCTACTCTTGTCTGTGATGGTGGCATGGGGTTTGCCAACTTCACTGCCTGTCCCAACACTTTGGGTAGGTACAGACAGGAGCCCTACATCAATGGTAGAAAAGCGGAGGCCTACAGAGACACTGGAGCTAGCATCACTATGGTGGCCCATAGGCTAGTTCCCTCTGAGCAGCTTTTGCCTGGTTTCTCATACCAGGTAACTAACATTGATGGCAGACAGAACAGTCATCCCATGGCAGAGGTATGTCTCAGCTGGGGAGGTGTCACTGGCCCTAAGAGGGTGGCAGTGTCCCCAACCTTGCCTGTAGACTGCTTATTGGGGAATGACTTGGAACTCTCAGCTTGGGCTGGAGTTGAACAAGACACCCATTCTAAAATGGTAGGCCTTTCACAAAAGGGTAGTGGGGTTGTGCCATTCACAACCCCTGTCCAAATAGATTTCCTCCCTGAAAAGGTTGGAAGGGCAGTGGTAGCCACAGCCCAGGCACAGACAGACTTCCCTGTAGAGATTGGCAGAGCTGTGACAGCTCAAACCCAAACTGAGTGCCTCCCTGGAAAGGTTGGCAAGGCTGCAATGGTCTCAGCCTATACTCAGACTGACATAGGTGTAGTGAGGCCTGAAACTATGGATCACTCCACACAAACAGAGAGTAGTGGGGAGGAAGAAAAGTCTCCCTCCCCCCAGACATTAGGAAACGGTCAGCCTCCTCAGGGATCTGACCTCACCCCTTGTGAAGGAACTGCCCCAGAGGTAGCCAGGCCTGGCCTGGCAGAGCCTCTGATGTCAGTGGCCCCTTCCAAGGTGGGACCCAGTCTGGTGCAGGTAGCCTGCCTCTCTCTACCCTGCCTCAGTCAGCCCAGAGCTGTAGAGGTCAGGGAGGCCAGTGGACCCCAAGAGGGCCCCTGTCCACAAGTACCCCCCCCCCCCCATCAAAAGAATGAGGATTGCCTGGCTAGTAGCCCTAGCCAGGTGATGGTTAAAAACAGTCCTGAGGGATCCCCTTTACAGGTAGTTAGGGACCTCCCCCAGAGGGATTCTGCTGGGCACAGGCAAACATGGGACCTCAGGGCCCCAAACCTGACCTGTCCCTCCAGTAAGCCCACAAAAGGGACCCAGCCTCCAGCTTTAGGTAGCCAGAGGTTCACCCTGAGAGCACAGTGCAACTCAGTTAAAGAAAGAAAGGCATTCATGGTGGAGGATGATTGAAGGAAGCTGAGGCCTTACTTTGAGGGGTTTCACTTCAGTACTCCATCTCAACACCAGCCTTTTACTTTGCAAAGACACACCCAAGGTAGAGATTCCCTATGATACCTTTAGGATGAGGGATTGCTTAGTGGACCATAAGACAGGGGGTAACCATGCCAGTGCTGGTTCTCCCTTACATGGCCACTCAGGAAATATAGGCTTACCTGGTCAAGGACAGCCTTATCTCCTTTCGTTTGGGGGGGGAGGAGGGGGGGGGGTTGTGTAGGAAGGTGGATATCTGACTATGGTTACCCCCCAACTTTTTGCCTAGTGTCTAGCTGGTTTTTCGACTTAGTTGGCCTGAGATCCTGCCATTCAGGGTCTCAGGCTGTCTTCTCTCTCTTTAAAATGGACTCCATGTACCCTAGGTACATTCCCAATTGGTAAGGATCACCTTATTGGACCCTGTACAGTGTACCCTAGGTACCCAGGGCATAGGTGTACCCTAGGCCTCCCAGGGGCTGCAGCATGTATTATGCCACCCCTGGTCTGGCCTTCCAATCAGACACAACTGGCTGATCACTCAGCTGGGGCAAGGTCGTGTAATCACCCCTTGCTTAGATATAGTATACCTATATCTACCCTTAAAATAGACACATGTGTACCTATCAGCCACTCCTATGGCAGGCCTTAACAATCCTGGAGGCAGAGTGCTTGGTAACATGTGAGATAGTGCTCTAGCATGAGCTGAGCCTGTCTGCAGCTTTCGGAACCATGTCCTTATAGCTGTTCTATGATATAGCCTACCGTATACTCTTAAAGTGCCTTATAATCTTAAACGGTTATGGTAACTATGGTTTGGCTTTATCAAAACATGTCGTATAAGGTGTCTAACACTTTGGAATAATACCCCCATACCATTTCTGGTGATGAGGATATTATTCCCCCCTTCTAGAGGGAGAGACATGTTAAAATCCTACTTTGCTGTTTAACTCTGACCAAAGCCTCAGCATCACAAAATGGATGCTGCTGCCACAGACACGAGTCTGACCTCCTGCAGCTGGGAGCCCTCCCAGCCAGGGAGGCCTGGACAATAGGTTTCCTGCTTGGGGAGGTGCTAGCACCTCCCCAGACAGACTTTAGTGTATTGGGGCAGGGAGGGCTGAAAGGAATGAGACATGCCTGGGGCACACAAGGTGCTCCATGCATATTGCAGTTCAAACCGGTGCTGGGGCACTCCAGCCCCAGCTCTGGCGCGAAACTGGACAAAGGAAAGGGGGTGTAGCCACTCCCCTTCCTGGTCCCACCCATAGGAGGGACCTTGCAGGTAGCCCAGCCCACTAGCCCAGTATATTAGTAGCTAGTTGGGCCCTGCTAAATTAGATTATCCTGAACCTGCAACTTGAACAGAAACTCTGGACCTTCGACATTCGACGAAAGAAGAAGACTGAAGAATCTCCCTTGTGGTTAAGGAGTGGCCACCCTGTGCGAACAGGCACCATCAAGAGACTTACCCTTTGCTTTGCTGAAGTTCTACGAGGGACCGACTGCAGAGCCTGACCAGAGCCTTGACTTCCAGACTTCTCCGACCCTGAGCCACATCCACAGCCGAGCTGAGATCCGTGGAGGCGACGAGAGACGTGGGACCGGCTACCTGGGAAAAGTGGCGAGTATCTTCCAGTGCAGCTTCCGAGGCACCCTCGAGGTTGTGCACCGGGGATTGAGAAGCCCCAACCCCAAGCACCATCGCACCGAAGATCAGCCCCCCACACTCCACGAGTCCTGCGTGGGGACCTTCTGCATTTTCCTGCTTGCCGCGTCTGTCCGGTTACTTGCCCGTTGGCTAGTAACCTCTGTGACGACACACCTTCAATTTTCCACTGCTGGTTTGGCTCCTCCAGACTGGCTCCTGCTCCTCTGTGAAAGAGAAGCACCCAGGACCTTCCTGGTCTGCACCAGAAGCAAGTCCTCCATTCTTCGTGGGTTCCGCTAGCCAAGGCTTGGTGAGTCCTAGTCCAACTTCGACGCTGCCGACAGCAAGAGCCTTTGTGGGACAGCTCGCCTCCTGGTCCTGGTCGTCCTCGACGTCTCCTGGCACCCGTGGCTGCTGCGACAAGCTTCCCCTCTTCACCTGCAATCTCCCGACATCGCCTGGTTCTGTAGTAGGGGATCTCTGTGTATAGTCATAATCTATGAATAGTCCCGCCCATGTGCGGGGACCCCGGAGCAATCAAAATATCTCTTAAGCTGTCCTGCATTTGCAAACCTGCAAAGACACTTAAGAGACAGACAAAATAATACAGCATAATGACAATATGGCTGCACTGGCCAGCACTTCATCTGAAGTGAACACAAAAGCCAAAATAAAGTTTAAATGTCCGCCTTTAAACAATGACCACCGTTTCATTTCCCCACCCACAAAACATTTATTGAGAGAAATTGAGGTTATTCCTTCCTCAGTGGGAGGAGATAACCTAAGAACAGTTTTATCCACTATCGCCCGTTGGTACTGATTGGAGTTTCACACCACCCACCCAAGTCGACCCCAGCCTCACAAAATACAAAAGATTAATCTAATCTTTTCAATGGAAGAGGGGGCAGGGCCCTCTTACAAAATAGGACTATTGAAATTGTGCCAAAACATCAAAAGAAACCAGGAGAGCACTCTTTCTCTTTCCTAATCCATTTTCCATCAATTGCAGTCACATCAAAATTGTCACCCTCCAAATGTCATCCCGCTACTGACTACGAGAAACTACAGGACAACCCTCAACTTGAAAGATGCATACTTTCACCTCGCCATTCATCAAGCACATTTACAGTACTGGAGGTTTGTGGTAAGTTGAGTTAATTATCAGTTCATAGTCCTGACTTTTGCAGTAGTGGCAGCTCAGTGTAGGAAGCTGGCTCTTCATATAGTGGACAAAGAAAGGTACAATGTGCAGAGAGTCCAGACAAACCTCAATCAGTTTACAGAGGCACAAATGACACCCCAAATGCTCTCTTTAGTGGTAGTGTGGGCGAGCAGTTCGGCGTTTCAGAGTGTAGTGCTAAGCATATATTTCACACACAAAGGCAGTAAAAATAACACATACTTTAATATGAATTTAGATACCAAGATCATCTGAACCAGGTAAGTACTTTTCGAGTTATGAATTTCTACAGTTTTCAAATGTTGACAGCGCAAATTTTGGAAGTGCTAATGTTATCCTATGGGGGCAAAATATGTATTGCATTCGGGCACTTAACAGCGACTCACTGGACTGTTCTTCTGAACTTAATGTGAGTATGGGGCAAGGTCCAATGCCACACCAACAGGTCACCTTGGGTGGCTCTGGGGTTTCCGGGTGCAGAGGTGTTATGGCATCGCCTGTCCCATTCACTTCAATGGGGAATGGTCCAGTCCGAAAGAGGCTGCAAGCTGGGACTGGGGGACCAGTCCGGGGGAACCCATAAGGAGGCTCGACCCGTGAGATCCTTGGGCACATAGGGACACCATTTGTCCACTTCTCCTCTGGCTGTGGGGGTCTGGTGTATTGGTGTCTTTTGGTGTCGGATTTAGTGTTTCCAAAACTCCTGTTTGTAGTAGCTGCGCACGTGCAGCACATTTACATGCATGTGTTTCCATACTTGGGACGATTGGCTGATAAAGGGGACATGATAGAAGCACTGTTTTTCCACAGTCAACAATATGCTCAACTTAAACACAAACTAGACTTCACAATAAATAAAAAGAAAATCACACTTGAGACCACAGCAGACAGAAGCTTTTCTAGGTGCCACACTCAATGCATTTAAAGGGAATGCTTATCCAACCAACTAGAGGGTGATGGCATTTCAAAGGCTGCCTTCGGTTTACCAGCTATTGGGCTTGTTCGCATCCCCCAAAAATGCAAACCTTCTCATCCCATCTCTGTGACAACTGGATAAGTTGGTAAAGGATATTTGCTTATGTTTTTCCCCCCACTACCACTGATTTCTTATTATGCAGTATGGAAAATGGACACAGTAATACCACAACTATTCATTTTTCCGACGCGCCACATCAAAGATGTCCTTTCATGCACATTTGATCAACATGATGGGAAGCTACTACATTCCAACCTCAAGGCTCTCAACCATGTGATCTGGCACCTGAGATCTTAGAATTTGGTCCCTTACATCTTTCTGAGTAGTGTATGAATATTCTAACGGAGGCACAGAAATTAACCAGAAACCTACATGTTATGCTGCAAAATAGAAACACTTTTTCATTTACATTCATGTTGATCCATTAACTGATGCACTATAGCACACTGTGGCACTTGCAAAAAGCTGACTTGGTCTATACCTCAGTACAGGCTCCCTTATAGGTAGTTGCCACAAATCTTGAAAATCTGTTTTTTTTTTTTAATTCTAGTCTTCATAGCACGTAAGGCCTTAAGAGTCCTTCCTCCTAGACTCCACCATTCCTTCTAGGGACTTAAAGTTTGTTAACACTAGACCTAAGGATGCTCCCTTTGAGCCACTACATTCCTCTTCATTACAGTTTCTGTATTTAAAGTTAGCATTTTGTATGGCTAGTACCTCATTCCAAGGCATTGTCAGTTGACAAGCCTTTCATACAGATGCACAAGGACAGGGTATGCTGTGCATTCACCCTCGTTTATACCAAAGATTGTGTTGCCATTTCATCTGAAGAGGTCCATTGTTTTGTCTTTGTTTCTTCAAGATCCACAATCGATAGTGGAAAAACTTTGCACAAATTAAATATCCAGAAGGCTATCTTGGACTATGAGAACCATACTTGGTCCATTAGAAAAACCAAAAAAGCAGTTTGTGGCTTTTGTACAGGCACATCTTGGCAACCTGATCTCAAAAGCAGGGTTAATGAGATGAGTTATTAAATGCTTTCAGCTTTAATATCAGAAGGAAAAGGCACATTACAGACCATACTGTGCGCACATCCCACTCATAAAAAATGCGCTACAATGGCGCTTTTTGATAATGTACCTCTACCAAATATTTGTAAGACTTCTGCATGGAGTTCCATCTAAATACTTACTAAGCACTACTGTGTGGACATTCATATCGTCCTGAATCACCAGTTGACCAAATAATGCTTAAAACATTGTTTAACGTCTACCACCGCTGCTGGCAAGTCACTATTTTAGGGGTTAGGGTACTGCATTTTTGCCTATACACAGCATATGATCTACAGCCACACATGCTGCAAATGGGAAAAACATTACCTACCTGTAAACATTTAATTTGCAGCCTCTCATGCTGTAGATTAGCCTGCACCCTTCCCGAAACCCCCCCCCCATATGCAAGCTTTCATAAAACATTTGAATGATAACATATTGTCCATACCTCTATATACTCCCAGTTTACGAACATCTTACTTCTTTGCACCACCACACTTACATTTGACCATATGGGAAAACATAATCTGCGATTAAGTTTGTGTCCTGGTGCAGTGTGAGTTTCAGGCAGAGGTATTGCTGGTCACCTCTAAACTGAAATTTTTCTTAAGCAAATAAGAACATAGTATAAAGTTTCAAGCCCAACAGTAGATTGCAGGAGTGTGCAAAGCATGTTAATCTACAGCACTACAGACTGCAAACTGTTACCGGTAAGTAAGGAATTTTGTTTTCCTCATGTGCTATTGCTATGTTATGTGTCCATGGTTATCATGACATTTCTCTAGCCTTGGTCTTGTCATTGTTTTGCCCATATTTAATACGGTTTCTTTGCCGACCCACTGTTAGACCCTTTCACTCCTTTATCCAGATAACTTGTCCTTTAACATTTGGTTCTCTGTTGTCTTAACCTTTCTCCTCATACCATCCGGTTATTCTGCCATTTCTGCTCTTCACCTTGGTTCGAGGCATGTGGGCTGCTGAATTCATATCTGTGCATAGATCGCCGCCTAGTGTTGGGTCCGGATGTTTGCACGTTGTTGTCCTGGAAGAGTCTTCGAAGTATCCTGAGATAGGTGACTCCTCCCCTGGACCACAGTGCGCATGGGCATCCTCTCCATCCTCAGATTGTTTTTTTCCGCCATTAGGTTCGGATGTGCTTATCTTGACTCAAGTTAGGAAAAACTTTTTTCAGCCCAAAAGGCCTGTAGTTTGCGTCGGTACTGTTCCCGATCGGTATCGACAGTTACTTGTTAGTTTACTAACTTCAAAAAAACTTTTTCGCATCGACATCGACACCATCGACGATGGAATCGAGGACACCATTCAAGCGGTGTCCTGTTCGCAATGCAAAATATCCCCATGTCGACGTCCACCCGGTGTGCAACAAATGCCTTTCACCGGATCACGACGAATCCACATGTATGGCCTGTGCCCGATTCCGATCCAAAAAGACTCTCCGGAATCGACGAGCAGCGAGACTTGAAGCGCAGCAAGCGGCACCGGCCCCGACCAACATCTTCAGCGCCGAGGACGAAGATGTGGAAGGCATGGAGAACCTACCCTCCAGCCCCGCTTCCGAACACAATTCCGGATCGGAAGACATCGAAGAGCAACTCTTTCACAGGGATGAAGACGACACCGAGGTAGGAGACTACGATGAGGCCTTAGGGGCCGAAGAAAGTAGCTCCGGTGACGAGCAAGGCCTACCCGTACAGACGGAGGATATCCCAGTGCGTCAATCTATGGCTCCGGTCGAGGGATCGCCTTCGGGCCTACCCAAGACCTATCCTGCAGTTCTTCGGCCCGCCCTCGGGCCCGGACTCGGACATTCAGCGACAGCCATTAGTACCCAAAACGACTGGTTTCCCTTCATCGAAACCGAAACCAAAAGTCGTGTCGGTTCCACAGAAACCGAAACTGAAAGAGACACTGGTCGGATCGCAGCCCACTACACCTTCGACGACAGCAAAACCCGTCGGCGCCGACCGCACCAAACGGGACTTCGGTGCCGAACTCGCAGCAGCCGACGTCGGCGCCGACACACGGAAAAAGGCCATCGGTACCGCCGAAACAATCTGCTCCGGCCACGAAGGTCAAAATGGCCGCTGCGTCGCACACCACTTCGAAAGCAGCACCTAAGGCCCAATCATCGACGCCGTCGACGGCTACTACCTCTCCTCGACTCGATGACCCCGTGGCCCCGAAGAAGCCCACGCCTGCCTCTACAGAACCGCTCGGCGCCAAAGAACCGTCGGCGCTTCAGGTGCGACAAGTTGCAGCGTCCTTGCAACGCATCAAAGAAAAGGCAGCCCTCCAGGACTCGTCGGGCCCCGAGCCGAAAACAGCTCAAAAAGCTTCTCCAGCACCACCCCATATCACTTTTGGCCTGCCGCCATCCACGGCGCCCAAAATGTTTGAAATAAGAACACGTGTCACCCACACTAGGATCACACCTGCCGAACGCTCTCTTCCGGAGACGTCACCGTCCCACATCATCGATGCCGACACCGGCAGAATTATGCTCCACAAGCGGAGAATATCTTCCGAACACGCTTTGGACTCCTACCGGATCCCGCTAAAGAAAAAGCTGCCAGCGGATTCGGAACCAGTTCTTTACGAATGTCTCCATACCTCCTACCCAGATCCACAGTCCTTCTCTCCGACACACTCCGAAACCGACGTTTTGGAGGACTATATGGGTGACGACGTCCCCTACCCCAGAGAGATGGACCCTGAAGGCCAACAGGACCCTGACCAGGCTTGGGATGACCCTGTAGACACAGGTGCACCTATTGATACACAGGACACGCAGCTATATGGCGCAAAAACGTCTCCCACAGAGGACACTGCCGCATTCAACGCCCTAATTGAACGTGCTGCGGCAAATCATGGTGTGCAACTCCACTCTGACACAATCGAGGACGATTTTCTAATGGATACTTTCGCATCCTCAGAGAGACATATCAAAACTCTACCCATGTTGAAGGGTGTCCTCAAACCAGCAAAGGACATTTTCAAAGAACCCACCAGGGCAAGAGTAATAAACCCCAGGATCGACAAGAAATATAGGTCGGCTCCTGGGGACCCTACGTACATTAGAGGCCAGTTGCCTCTGGATTCCATCGTAGTCGCAAATGCTCGCAAACGGGCGCACTCGCAGACAACTGGGGATGCTCCTCCCCCGGACAAAGAGTCCAAGGTGCTCGAGACCTCCGGCAAACGGGTTGCAGCCCAGGCAGCTAACATATGGCGTATTGCCAATACCCAGGCGCTCCTAGCTCGCTACGATCGCGCACACTATGACACATTAGAAACCCTACTCTAGCATCTCCCTGACCTATACAAAGAGGGAGCAGAGATCCTCATCAGGGAGGGACAACTCCTCACAAACGCATCCATTAAGTGTGCACTGGATGCCGCAGATACAGCTGCCAGAGCAATAAACACCAGCGTCATGCTACGACGACACGCCTGGTTACGAATCTCCGGATTCAAACCTGAGGTTCAAAATAACATCCTCAATCAGCCGGTCAACCCCGACTACTTATTCGGGCCAGACGTTGACACCACCCTAGAAAAAATAAAAAAGGACACAGATACTGCAAAGTCCATGGGGGCTCTCCAAACGCAGACCTTTCGGAGTGGCTCCTTTTGTCGCCCCGGAAATAGAGGAGCAGGTAGAGGAAAGGGGTCACAGCAAACCTACAACAAGGGCAACACACAAAGTACCTACGATAAAAACACCCGGGGTGGTTATCGTGGCTCCAGCACAAAGGGCAGAGGACGCGGATACGGCAATACCAGGTCCTCCCCCAAGAACAAACAGTGACGCCCTCTCACTTCCTCCCGACCACATAAAACCTGTCGGGGGAAGGCTACAAAGGTTCCTGTCCACGTGGAACACCATCACCACGGACAGGTGGGTCAAAGATATTATCAAACACGGTTACTGCCTAGAATTAACCTCCACTCCACCCACAATACCACCAAAACACCGTCCTATGTCCTCAGAGCACTTAGCGCTATTACAGCAGGAAGTGCTCAGTATGCTGGAAAAAGGCGCAATAGAGGTCGTACCCGTCCACGAGCAAGGCACGGGGGTGTACTCCCTGTACTTCTTAATACCAAAAAAGGACGGGTCACTCAGACCTATACTAGACCTGAGACCCCTCAACCTCTACATTCTCTCAGAGCATTTCCACATGCTCACCCTCCAACAAGTCCTCCCGCTGCTCAAACAGGGAGACTTCCTGGCCACGCTAGACCTCAAAGATGCGTATTTCCACATACCCATTCACCCCTCACACAAAAAATATCTCAGGTTCACTGTTCAAGGGCAGCACTACCAATTTAAGGTTCTTCCCTTCGGCGTGACAACAGCACCCAGAGTCTTCACAAAGTGCCTCGCTACTGTGGCTGCACATCTACGGAGGCAACACATTCACGTCTACCCTTACCTGGACGACTGGCTTGTTCAAGCAAAGTCAGCCCAGCAATGTGCCAGCCACATGTCCCGCACCATTCACCTTCTTCACAGTCTGGGGTTCTCACTAAATTACCCAAAATCACATCTCCAACCCGCACACGTACAACAGTACCTAGGTGCGACCATAGACACTCTGGCAGCCACAGCTCAGCCAAATTTAGTGAGGATCAACAGCATGCAAATGCTGATTTCCAGGTTCAAACCCCAACACTCCCTTCCTGCGCGAGTGTTCATGCAGTTGATAGGCATGATGGCCTCCTGCATCTTCATAGTCCCACACGCGAGACTACATATGCGCCCGCTTCAGGAGTGCTTAGCACGTCAATGGAATCAGGCTCACGGGCAACTAAAAGACCTAGTGTTGGTGAGCGGTCGGGCATACATCTCTCTGCATTGTTGGAATCCACAAAACCTTTGCAAGGGCCGACCATTCCAAGAGCCTGTTCCACAAATAATACTGACAGCGGACGCGTCTCTCCAGGGATGGGGAGCTCATGTACTCAATTACACAGTGCAGGGACTATGGACAATACAACAAAAGAAGATGCACATCAACCTTCTAGAACTGATGGCAATCTTCCTAGCAATGAAAGCATTCAAAGTACACTTGTGCAGCAAAGTCGTGTTGATCCGGACGGACAACATGACCGCCATGTACTACATACAAAAGCAGGGAGGAACACACTCTCCACAGTTGTCTCATCTGGCTCAGAGCATGTGGAAGTGGGCCATTCAGAGGAACATGTTCCTCATGGCGGAACACCTCCCCGGCAAGGACAACCAGATGGCGGATCTGCTCAGCAGACACAGCCACCAGATGCACGAGTGGGAGTTACACCCATCAGTACTCCAACCGTACTTCCAGCAGTGGGGTCATCCAGAGATAGACCTATTCGCCACAAGCGAAAACGCAAAATGCCAAAGCTTTGCCGCCAGGTTCCCACATCCGCAGTCGCAGGACAATGCGATATGGATGAACTGGTCCGGCAGATTTGCGTACGCTTTTCCCCCAGCACCATTGATATCGCTGGTGGCACGCAAACTCAGACAACACTCACTAACACTCGTCCTGGTTGCTCCAACATGGGCACGCCAACCATGGTACACCACCTTTCTCGAACTTTCCATGGTGCTGCATCAAAGGCTGCGGATCAAACCCGCGCATTTGACGCAGAACCATGGCGAGATTCAGCACCCAGATCCGCAACAGCTGAACCTGGCAATCTGGCTCCTGAAGTCCTAGAGTTTGGCTACCTGAACCTGCCACCTGACTGTATGGACATCATTAAGGAGGCTAGAAGACCCACTACCAGAGCTTGCTATGCAGCCAAATGGAAAAGGTTCGTAATTTATTGCACTACCAGTAACATTAACCCGCTAGACGCATCCATCCAAAACATAATTTGTTACCTCTTAGACCTATACCGATGCAATCTGGCATACACCTCAATACGTGTCCATTTGACCGCAATATCAGCCTATCTCCAGAACAGGCAGCACCTCTCTCTATTCAGAGTGCCTGCCATCAAAGCATTCTTGGAAGGACTCAAACGAGTAATTCCTCCAAGCCACCCACCAGCTCCAATGTGGAACCTCAACTTGGTCCTCACCAGACTGATGGGTCCACCCTTCGAACCTCTGCACTCATGCGAGATTCAATTCCTCACCTGGAAAGTAGCTTTCCTAGTAGCGATCACCTCTTTGAGGAGAGTTAGTGAACTCCAGGCACTAACCGTTCAAGAGCCATTCATACAGGTTCACGCCAACAGGGTCGTACTACGTACCAACCCCAAATTCATGCCAAAGGTGATATCGCAGTTCCACATGAATCAAACTATTGAACTGCCTGTTTTCTTTCAAAACCCACAAACTGTCGCAGAAAGAGCACTCCATACACTGGATGTAAAGAGAGCCCTCATGTACTATATAGACAGGACTAAAGTCTTCAGGAAAACAAAACAACTTTTCGTTGCCTTTGCCCCACACCACAAAGGTAACGCCATCTCCAAAGCAGGTATAGCCAGATGGATCGTTAAATGTATTCAAATTTGCTATCAAAAAGCTAAACGCACATTAACGATTCCCCCCACGAGCCCACTCAACACGTAAGTTAGGGGCCTCCATGGCTTTCCTGGGAAACATCCCCTTGCATGATATATGTAGAGCAGCCACCTGGTCCACTACACATACATTTACCAAACACTATTGTGTAGATGTGCAATCAAAACAGCAGGCAGCTGTAGGACAGGCTGTTCTCAAAACTCTTTTTCAGACCGCTGCAGCTGGCACTGGTGGCCGCCGCTAATAGAGGGTACTGCTATATATTCTATGCACAGATATGAATTCAGCAGCCCACATGCCTCGAACTGAATATGCTACTTACCAGTATGCATCTGTTCTTGGCATGTAGGGCTGCTGACATTCATATCGCCCACCCTCCTCCCCGGCGCCTGTAGCAGCTGCAGCTCTCAGAATTACTGTAAGCATGGTCATCACTTTCTGTATCTACTCCATCACTGCCACAATGGCGAAAAACAATCTGAGGATGGAGAGGATGCCCATGCGCACTGTGGTCCAGGGGAGGAGTCACCTATCTCAGGATACTTCGAAGACTCTTCCAGGACAACAACGTGCAAACATCCGGACCCAACACTAGGCGGCGATCTATGCACAGATATGAATGTCAGCAGCCCTACATGCCAAGAACAGATGCATACTGGTAAGTAGCATATTCATTCTTTGCTATCCTGCGTTTCTCCTGCGATCCAAAGTTATCTTCACCACTATGATCTTTCATTTTCTTATCCTGTTTTTTGTCTAGAGCTCTTCTCCATCTTTCTTCTCCTGTCGGTTGTTATCCAGACATTTCTTATCCTGTCCACTGTTAAAACTGATTTTTCTCCTTCTATTTACGAATACCCTGCTTATTTTTAGCCTTCCCATCTTCCTTCTGTCAACTGTGACCCTGCATTTTCTCCACCTGTCCAAAATTATCCTGCATTTTTTTTTTTACTATCTGTTGTCTGATAACTTGATCTTCCTCCTCTTGTCCCCCGGCAGCCTCTTTTTTCACCTCTTGCCTCGATTGTGCTGCCATTTTTCATTGTCTTCTCCTGCATTTTATTATCATTCAATGTCGTCTCTTGTATAATCCGTCTTCACCTTTCTTGTTCCTTCTTGTCCTCACTTCTTACCCTACATTTAATTCTCTCACCCTCTTATACTAACTTACTCATACCCCTTTTTGATATGCTTTTCTTATTCTTGTAGTGCATTGCCTCACTACTTCTGCTTTCTCCACACAGTGCTGTGTTTACCTGGACCAATCTCCTTGTGGTCGTGGTGGAGCTGGATGGGTCGGAACAGGAAGCTTTAGACTTGGTTCCACTCGTGACGAATGTAGTTTTAGAAGAACATTACTTGATTGTTGGCGTAGTGGTAATCGTGGATCCTGGTGTCATCCCCATCAACTCCCGAGGCGAGAAGCAGCGCATGCACTTACGGGACGGATTCCTAGCAGACCAGCTTGATCCTATTTACGTTGCATACAACATGTGAAGCTGAAAGCCGATATATATAAATGGCCAAGACCAAAACAAACTAAAATAAGCAAATTGCAAATGGCGTCAAATCCAGTTTTGCCGCGTTCACAACCACTAGCAAATAACGAAATCCAGTTTAATGTGATGGAATCTCTGAGCATCTCTATGTTCAAGTGCGGAGACCTTGTTTCGAACGTTCCCAACGAGACTCTGCAGAAACATTTTTTTTAATGAATTTTGGTATTTTAATGAACTGAAAGGAAACATAAAAACAGATCCACAAGATACAGAAAATAGGAGAAGATGGCTAGAACCACACAGGTGCCGGTGACTCAGAGTTGCTCTCCACAACCTGTTGCGCCCGACTGTTCCATATATCTACTTGTTCACTGTATCCCACTGTTTCCTGTACATAGCTCACCCCACAACCAACTGCTACCGTAGCAGCATAGTTGCAGGATCCTTAATAGCACCCTATTGCAACTAGTGTTTACTCCAAGAACTCGACTGTTCTGTGCTGCACTTAAACAGCTGCCTGCTACTTTTGGCAGGATGCTCTCCGCAACCTGCTCTCACACTTGCCTGCTTTTTGTATCCACCTAGGGTTTTCCACGCAGATTAGCATTACTCACAGCAGATAATCAGGCTACGCCTCACTCAAGCCATATAATCACACCTCCCACTCAATGGGTTCCTCACTAAAGCTGTTACTCACACCTCTAGCCAGTCTTTCTTTTCTTCTCCTTGTTCACAGCTTCCTCGCTCTCAACTATTGCTGCTTTTCACATAGGGTTTCGCCGCACTCTGTATGGGGCACGAGGTTAAAGGTGCTGTGTGTGTTTATGAAAAGGGAGCATTTAATGCAAGTTCCCCTCTAACTGCTTCACCTCCACGACACCTTCCCCTCCATCAACTCCTACCCTTAACATATAAACTACATTGTCATCCTGCGTGATGTTCTCTGCAGAGGCACCCGAAACTCTGAAATCTGAAATGTCATTCAATTCTAAAGCTTTTGTCTTTAAGGATCAAGCACTGAGCCAAATCCTACACAAAGGGGAATGGCAAAGAGACTGTTACAACACGCAGATGCCGTGGAGCTTTATTTTCTTAATAATTCGAAACAGCTGCAGAGGGTGTCTCAAAATGTATACAAATTCTCTTATTCTGAAGGTAGCTATCTTATTTTGTCTCTAACCAAAAACTGTTCAGTCTGGACTATATTCTACTTACAAAATATCAGTAAGTACATTATAAGTTGGTGGATAAATAGGTCACTCTCCAGTTTTTGGAAAAAATCTGAAAAGAACTCGTATGTGTGTTCCAAAATATGGCATTGTATGTGTAAAGTTTCATTTTAAGGAGACATCTGAAACAGTCATCATTGTACACTCCTGTAGCCTTAAGCTGAGCGGTGTTATGGTAAAATGTCTACTGCACTGCTTTGTCATTGAGCCATGCCCAGAGGACTCATATTGACTCATATTGCCTCATTGTGGTCTCTTATTGCTGTGCTGACCAGTATGAGATGCAGAATACCTAATACAGACTACCTCTTGTTTTTCTCCTTGCTCCCTTTAGCAAGGACTTGGAGGCTTGCACCTTGAGCAGCTTATAAACGATGCATGACCATGTGTTCCTTTTTAGTGTTCTCTGAAGCTTTGTACCCCCCTCCCACCATTGTATTTGTAGACTTTAATGCAGAGGAATCCCCTTTCAACTGTGCAACTTCAAATTGCATGTTTCCTCCAGCCCTTTTAGGAGGCGGTTTGGGCTCTGCAAGTCCCTCCAGTGCCAGCCTCCACATAAATGAAGGTAGGGTAATATTCTAATAGTCTTCCTCACCCTCGAGGGCTTTTGGGCCCCACTAGCCATATCAGATTCTGTTAATTACTCTGTGAACACCCAGTTCTGCTAGACTGGTCATGTTTGGGATGGAGTGTGACCAGTAGCCCTTTACGTTCTTACAACCTAAGAAACTGACCCTTGCCACAGATTTGGACTTAGTGGCTCTGTCACGGGGGGGGGGGGGGGGGGGGGGCACTCGATGAAAAGTATTGTCGATTGTGCATGTAAAGCCTCTCATGTTGAAGGCATCAGAATCTGCACAAAGAACTAGTTCCTGGTAGTTAAACTTTTTGGCCATCCTCTGTCTTGAAAGGAAAGATACAATAGAGTCCCAATCAGCTTCCTACTTACATTTATTTTTAGCAAAAATTCTGCATGGTACTCATATATTAAATCTGAGGCTGTCTCCGACTAAGGGGTTCATTTGCAACTCTCCATCCAGACAGCACACCCCAATGTTTCTTCTTGAATCTTAACTATGACGTACCTCCTAGGTGTTCATTGTCCTGAAGGAATCTGAGCCTAGGTGGTTAAATTGTTCATTAGCAGCCTTAATGTTTAATCTGATCCTGGATGTAGTTGTCTCTCACCTTCAGCCTGTGAATGCATGGTTACTGCTTCAATAATAAGGAATTCCCCTGACATCTAGTTCTATGATCACCTTCATATACCTCAATAATTGCCTCTATGAAGATCCCCTGTTCCTACACAGACCCCCACTTTTACGGCAAAGTCATGTCATTGGTTCATTTTGCCTTTGGCCATTTAGTTTGAAAGTGTTACATTATTGCTGGGATAACAGTCTACCAGTCTTGAGTTATGAGCACTGTGTAGTTCTAAAGGATAGCCGAATGTTTGAGATCTTTACACACTGGCTTCCAATTGCGGTCCCTACGTTCATCATGCCTTAGCAAGGTTATGAGTTGTAATGGACATTCTCATTTTCTTTCTTATAGGATACATTGTTTTGAGTTCTCCACCCTTAAATGACCATTGAAACTTGTCATTTTCCATGGTCGTAATGATCTCTAATAAGAATACGGTTTAGTAACCACAAGGACAACTTCATGTTCTGTTGGTTAAGAGATAAGTTTATATGAAACTCAAATCCAAAAGGAAGTATATGAGAATTTGAGAATCCTATTTCTTACTGCCTTGGAAAGAACTGGGGTTTTAGATTTGCTATTTCATTTGACATTTTACCATTTCCAGCATTTCCCTTTCTGATATAAAATGTTCCTATTGAGTGATCCTAGATATTTGCAGATATTGACCTGATCATGTGTGGTGGTGATTGATCATGTGGTAGCATTTACAGAGGGTTAGAGATTCACAACTGACTCCCATTGTGAGTCTGGGGCAGTTTCATTCTCACTTTCGTGGGTTAGACCACATGTCTGCTTCTGCTCTACTGTGAAGTCACAAAAATCCCACTGGAAGGAGAAAAGGAAATGCCGAGTAAGGATATTACCAGAATAGTTTGGAGCGTAGGATGGTTCAGATCCATGGTTGGTTCTTTCTCGGTGATTTGAAAAGATTTATTTTATATTTTACCTCTTACTAGTCAACTTCTCCTAATGTCCAATGTGATGTTACTTTGTTCATTGTGGTCTAGGAATCGTGGCACATGCCACTAGAGAATTGGTCACCCTCATACCCTTTCCATCAGAAGGCCTTGTGAAATTGAGACATGAGCTGTAATATAGGCCTGCAAAAAACACTGTCTGTAGAGCCCATGTGTGGATTAGTGCTCCATAGTGGTGTACCTGTTGTTCACAGAAATCTGTATTTTCCCCTTCTTGCCTGTAGCTTGCTAGCAAAAGTTTACAGAGGATCTGCTTCTTTCCTTTATTTAAAAGTGAATAGAAGAAGCAGTCTTTTGCACTAGTTGAAAATGTGGAAAGAATCAGATACTCCTTTGTTTTACCAATTATATTCTTTACAAGCAGTGCTGTCTTCCAGCCAACTATCTTTTGAAGGCATTTATCAGTATAATTAACAAGAATTAGGTCCAGACTGTTCAACATCCTGACCACTGCACTGAACAGTGTTATCAGTGGAAGCGCCTAGATGTGCATGGTATCCCTTCCAATGGGGACTGGTAGGAAAACAATTTGTCAGACTGACCCCCACAAAACTGCTCCTCTGACCTGTACTGCATGTTTAGTGGGACACTGCATCCTTAACCAGTCCCTGAACAATAACCGCGTTGACGCTCATTGTATGCAAGTTATGGTCCTGGTTTTCAATTTCTATGCACAAATCCAACTCCTACCCAAAGCTCTTGGTGCACGCACTGCCCTGTTGTGGGGAAATGAGTGGATTGTGTGAGATTTCCATTTCTCTTCATTTGAAACGTGATAACTCCTAGACACGCAGCACAAGATTGCACACAGTCCAGTTTTGTGGATATGTGGTGTCAGCTGTTACATATTTGAGACATGCACTAGGTGCTGTGGCACCGAACAGGAATGCACCATTGACTGTCACACAGTTACGACATGCACGGCCCAATATCTCACTTTTGTAGCTTGCACAGTGACATGTTGTACAGGTCTACATGTACCCTGGGATGCCTCACAGGTGCAGAATGCACAGCAAGATGCCATTCTATTGGGATATACACAGTGAGTTGGCTCATAGTGGGGACATCCACTGTTCGATGTCATACAAGCAGGTATTGCGTCATTTTACAGTGTGATATGTGCTCTGTGAGATGATGCACACTCGGTGCATACTTAGTTAATGTTTGGAACATACACTTTTAAACTCATCTTGTCAGGGTGTTGCACACTATTTACAAGGCTCTCTGAGATTTTGCAGTCAGGAAATGTACAATAAGATGTTACAGTGTCTAGATACATCATGAGATGTCGAACAGTTATGATGTTCACTGTGACTGTAATTTGGGCTGAAACCTTGAGCTGTCCTCGGTGGAAACGTACACTACAAGTTATCGCACTGCTTGGGCAAAGGTTGCACAGGCCCTATATGTAGCTTTCAATATTACATTATCAGTTGGAAATCTGATCGACTTATTGAAATTCCAAATGCATTCCACTCCTCCAAAGCAGAAGTTCTGACTCAGTTGAATGTTATAGTGATCTGAAAGCAGTGTGAAACCACTCCCAAAGGACAATAAAGCACGAGTGTAGGAAATAGATTATTTTTATAAAGTTAAGGAAAAGAAAATGTGTTTTTACCTCATTTATCACTGCATGTATTTGCAAGAAGAAAATCAGGGATTCTTCTAGATGGATCCACTAAGATGGTGCCAGAGAAATCTAGGGATTGAAACAACAGTTAACAGGACCCATGGGGCCCTCAGCAATACTAAACTTGATTCCCCGTCTTAAGCAATGGAAATATTTTGCCGAGCTGCCCAGGTCAGCAGCTTAGTAGTCTAGTTCCAGCATAGCTTTAGAAAGTGAGACCTTTAGCTATGTAATGACCTTGTTGTAATTATGTACAGATTTTATGTAACTTATTGTTGGACTGACGCATAAGGATCTCCTTGGTGGACTAATGGCATTCCTTCTCTTCGGATAGTCGGCACAAGCAAACTATTTCCGTCTGTTTTAAACTTTTAGTTTTATAGCAAAAGAAGGACAGAGAGTATTGTATGATTTTTGTATTGAGATCGGTGACAGTTGGACAAGTTGCCTTGTAAAGTAACAAAATGAAAAAAAGCACATTAAATATTTTAAAAGGAAATGAGTAGCAGTGTTGTTAATCCAGTAATGTAATGTTCTTGCCACCAGTTGTCCTCGAGTTACGGTGGTCCCATATTTTAAACAAAACACATGCTTTGTAGTAAAACTCAGTCGCAAGAACACTCTGAAATCCAGAACTCTCGGGGTTTCAAGTGATGACCTTCTGTGTGTCCCTCCACATCATGCATTGTGTGAAATTGCCACATATTCAGGTCCAGATATACAAACAGGTCACGCAACCCAACGCAGCAGGTCACCTTGCTGAGTTAAGTGACAGAGAGAGGGCAGGAATTCGACATATTTAGTAAGATATGGCACATTCCTGCCTTCTCCCTGCGCTGGCGCACTGAGTGCAGGCTAGAACCAATGCAGGCACCCAAGGGAGACCGCGTTACAGGCATGATTGTTTTTGTGCCTGAAGGAACACTTTCCTGCACAAAAACAATGTTTTTAGTCTTTTTCCTCTTGGAACTAAAGAGGAGAAATAAACATGTTCAAGGCATATGAGCTGCAGATCACACACTGAGCATAGATCGCCATCCGGTGTTGGGCCCAGATGTTTGCACTTGTTTTTGTATTGGAAAAGTCTTTGGAAGTCACGAGATAGGTGACTCCTCCTTTGGATCACAGTGCACATGGGCATCGGCTCCATCGTCCGATGTTTTTTTTTCCGCCATCGTGCTCGGATGTGTTTATCGCGCTCCAGTTCGGTGCCGTTACCAATTTTACTATTGTTTCGATCGCGATCCCTAGTCGTCTAGCATCTCCAAGTCGAAGTCCTCGATTCCGGTCGTTGACGAAGGCCTTCGGGCCTACCTAGGCCATTACATCTGGCTCATGGAAAGGACTCCTTTTAAGAAGTGTCCTTAATGTGGATCGAAGTTTCCACACACAGATCTTCATGAGGTGTGTAACCTCTTCCTTTCACCGGAGCACAAGGCCAGAGACTTTGGGCCCGGCAAAGAAGTCGACAAATAAACTTCAGGCCACTCGGGATCGAGTCAGCCTGCGGTCGGTGCCGAAACCCAAACCCCGGCACCCAAAAAGAAACCGTCCTCCTCTTCCGTGCCGACCACTAGTTCCACATCAGCGCACTCGGCACTGAAACCTACTGGTTACCAACCCCTCGATTCCAAAAAAGTCATGGGAACGGACTAAAAAAACACACCCAAAGAGTACGGATGCTCAACCTTCAGAGCCGAAAAACCCTTGGAACCGAAAAAACAACCGGTTCTGCAGACTTCTTCAGAGACTAAAAAATCTCTGGCTTCCAAGCCAAAAGTGCATAAATCCACTCCAGATTCGGTGCCACGCAAGCCTTTGGAACTGAAAAAAATCAGCGCCGAAAGACCAACCTCAACCAGAAGAGCTTTTTACACCGGATCCAACCCAAAAAACTCTTCTAAAAGACCCAAGAACAGGTCAAATGACACTCCGCTCCAAAAAGAGACCAATGGAGATGCCTCTACCTGCTCCATCTCCACCAAAGAAGAGAGACATTGAAACATCTCCTCTCAGACTCCCTTCTCCACCTCCTCCTCTAACTCCCCCACCTCCTCCTCTAACTCCCCCTCCACACCACTCCCCTACACCATCTCCTCCACCAGTGACGATGATGACACCTCTGATGACGGGGGTGGGTGCAGACGATGAACCACTAGGGGATCCTAGTCCGCTTCACACACCAGACCTATGGGACGATTATAATACACCAGATGTCTCTAATGTACCATAAGATGACATCTATCCCTCTAGACCTTCCCCTCCAGAGGACACCATAGGTTTCACCCAGCTTGTTCATAGAGATGCATAATACCACGGGGTACATTTACACACAGACCCTGTGGAGGAGGATTTCTTATTGGACACATTTGATACATCCCAAAAGTCCACTTCTGTTCTCCCTATGTTAAAAGGGGTGGTCAACACGCACCTGAGGTGTTCAAAGATCCTGTTAGGGCTCTCCCTATGTTAAAAGGGGTGGTCAAACAGGCACCTGAGGTGTTCAAAGATCCTGTTAGGGCTAGGGTTATTAACCCCAGGATAGAAAAAAATACAAATCTGCCCCAGCAGACCCTGTTTACATCAAGGGACAAATACCATTGGATTCCTTAGTGGTCTCTGCCAGAAAGAGGGCTAACTCACAAACGTCAGGGGATGCTCCGCCTCCCGACAAGGAATCAAAACTCTTGGACGCTTCTGGTAAACGTACAGCGTCACTAGCAGCCAACATTTGGCGAATTGCCAACACACAGGCGTTGTTGGCTAGATACGATAGGGCACACTATGATGAACTAGAGACCCTATTGCAACACCTTCCTGACAAATAAAAAACCAAGGCAAAAGACCTCATACAGGAGCGTAAACTCATAACAAACACCTCTATTCGTTGCGCTCTAGACGTGGCAGACACCGCCTTCTGAGCCATTAACACAAGTGTCCTTCTACGTAGACCTGCATGGCTACGCATTTCTGGTTTTAAACCAGAAGTACAAACTACAATACTTAAACAGCCATTTGATCAGGAACACCTATTTGGCCCTGCCGTGGATTCATCTCTAGAAAAGATGAAAAAAGGCACCGACACGGCGAAATCAATGGGAGTCTTGCAATTTCAAGCTCCCAGACAAACTTTTCGCCGCTCCTCTCACAAGGGCACCTCCAGAGGCTATTCCTCTGACAACCCCTCCACGTCCTATAAAAGCCCCACCCAGACCTCATTCACCAGAGGTTATCAAAGAGGGGGCTACAGAGGCAATAATAACAAAGGTAGAGGCAAAACCAACAATACTGGATCCGCCTCCACCCCTACCCAATGATTTCCCTCCACTCCCCCGGACCATTCTACTCCGGTCGGGGGAAGATTGCGACAATTCCTACCTGTCTGGAACAACATCACTACAGACAGGTGGGTGAGACAAAGCGTTCAATCAGGTTATTGTCTCAAACTCACCTCTACAACCAACCATACCACCCAGACAGCGCCCGATGTCACCAGAACATTCATCACTGCTCAAGTAAGAGGTACTTTCCCTCCTACAAAAACATGCAATAGATCCAGTTGCCCTGCATCAGCAAAACACAGGGGTTTACTCCCTGTACTTACTCATTCCGAAAAAGGATGGCTCTCTGAGACCCTTCTTAGACCTCAGACCACTAAACCTGAACATACAATCAGACCATTTTCATATGGTCACACTTCAACAGTACTTCCTCTTCTCACACAAGGCGATTCCCTTGCCACTCTAGATCTCAAGGACGCCTACTTCCATATTCCCATTCACACCTCTCACAGAAAATATCTCCGGTTTGTAGTGGTTAGTCAGCATTACCAATTCAAGTTACTCCCATTCGAAGTCACCACAGCGCCCAGAGTCTTCACCAAATGTCTAGCGGTGGTTGCGGCTCACCTAAGAAGACAGCAAATTCACGTCTTTCCATACCTAGACGACTGGCTCATAAAAGCCAACTCATACTACCAGTGTGTACATCACACTTACGCCACAATCCAACTACTCCACGACTTGGGGTTTACCATAAACCACGCAAAGTCTCACCTACAACCGTCCCACATGCAACAGTACCTCAGTCCTATAATAAACACCTCAAAAGCATTTGCATATCACAATCCACCCAGGATAGCAAGCATACAAAGCCTCATAACAAAATTTCAGCCGCAACACTCTTCCAGCTCGAGTGTTCATGCAGTTGATAGGGATGATGGCCTCTTGCATCTTTATAGTACCTCACGCAAGACTCCAAATGCGTCCCCTACAGGAATGTTTAGCACGTCAGTGGAACCAGGCTCAAGGTCAGCTGACAGATCTGGTGTTGGTGGACGGCCGCACGCTTTGCTCTCTGCAGTGATGAAACACACAAAACCTTTCCAAGGGGCGACCGTTCATTGAGCCGGTTCCACAGATTGTGCTAACTGTGGACGCATCGCTCTCCGGCTGGGGAGCTCATCTATTACATCACACCATGCAGGGCAGATGGACGCCTCAACAAAAGTTACTCCACATCAATCACCTGGAGTTACTAGCCATATTTCTGGTGTTAAAGTCATTCCAGAAACAAATATCAGGCAAAGCTATCCTAGTCCGTACCGACAACATGACAGCAATGTACTACATACAGGAACAAGGCGTGACACACTCCCTACAGCTCTCTCAACTAGCTCAAAAGCATATGGAGATGGGCTATTCCCAAGAACATTTTTCTCCTAGCCCAACACGTTCTGGGAGTCCAGAACAACATAGCAGATCTCTTAAGTCGTCAGACGAAACAGATTCACGAGTGGGAACTTCATCCGCAAGTTCTTCAACCATTTTTCCACATGTGAGGACAACCAGAGATAGATCTCTTCACCATACACGAAAATGCCAAATGTCCAAGCTTCGCCGCCATATATCCACACCCATTGTCCAAAGGCAATGCGATATGGATGAATTGGTCAGGCAGATTTGCGTCGCTTTTCCGCCTCTCCCGCCTCTCCCACTCATTCCACTGGTGGTGCGCAAACTGCAGCAACACTCACTGACTCTCATCCTAGTTGCTCCAACATGGGCCAGACAACCATGGTACACCACATTACTGGAACTATCTGTAGTTCCGCACCAAAAACTACACCTCTCCTTACGCCTCTTAACCCAGAACCGTGGAGAGATCAGACACCCGGACCCAACGCAGCTCAACCTAGCGATCTGGCTCCTGAGGTCTTAGAGTTTGGTTACCTTAACCTTCCCCCTGACTGTATGAATGTTATCAGAGAAGCTAGACGCCCCACCACTAAAGCCTGCTATGCAGCCAAGTGGATGAGATTTGTGATATATTGTCACAACAACACCATCAATCCTTTAGATGTGTCTATACAACACATCATAGGTTATCTACTACATCTCCAAAGGTGTAATCTAGCATACACATCTATTAGGTTACACCTTGCTGCCATAGCAGCCTACTTACAAAATAGACAACACTTGTCGCTATTCAGGGTACCTGCCATCAAAGCATTTATGGAAGGCCTCAAAAGAATAATTCCTCCCAGGGTACCATCCTCACCTGTGTGGAATTTAAACATTGTTCTCACAAGACTAATGGGCCCTCCATTCGAACCGCTGCACAAATACAAGTTACAATTTCTAACATGGAAAGTCGCTTTCCTGGTGACCATTACTTCCCTTATAAGAGTCAGTGAGCTACAGGCACTCACTATTCAAGAACTATTTTTACAACTCCATCATAACAAAGTGGTTCTGAGAACCAATCCCAAATTCCTCCCTAAGGTTATTTCCCCCTTTCACCTCAACCAGTCTGTGGAGTTGCCAGTATTCTTCTCGCAACCACAAACAGTAGCAGAAAGAGCTCTTCATACTCTAGATGTAAAAAGAGTACTCCTTTATTACATTGAAAGAACAAAGGTTTTTCGCAAGACAAAACAACTTTTTGTGTGTTTCTCACCATCACATAAAGGCAACCCCATATCACAATCTGGAATTGCAAGGTGGATTGTCAATTGCATACAAATTTGCTATCACAAAGCAAAACGTACACTATCTATTCCCCCTAAAGCCCACTCTACCCGGAAGATAGGGGCTTCAATGGCATTTTTAGGGAACATTCCCTTAGATGACATCTGCAAAGCAGCTACATGGGCTACACCGCACACATTCACAAAGCACTATTGTGTAGATGTGCAAACAAAACAACAAGCTAGTGTGGGCCAATCTGTACTCAAAACACTATTTCAAACTACTGCAACAGATACTGGTGGTCGCCGCTAAGGAGGAGTACTGCTATACAATCCATGCTCAGTATGTGATCAGCAGCTCATATGCCTCGAACGGAAAATGCTACTTACCAGCATGCATCTGTTCTTGGCATATAGAGCTGCAGATCCACACACGCCCACCCACCTACCTCCCCGGCTACCTTTATCTGTTCCAGTATTATCTTATTTAGATACAGCAAACATGGGCATCTTTTCTGTTTCTCACAAAACTCCATCATTTCCCTGCTGGCGAAAAAACAATCTGACGATGGAGCCGATGCCCATGCGCACTATGATCCAAAGGAGGAGTCGCCTATCTCGTGACTTCCAAAGACTTTTCCAATACAAAAACAAGTGCAAACATCCGGGCCCAACACCAGATGGCGATCTATGCTCAGTGTGTGGATCTGCAGCTCTACATGCCAAGAACAGATGCATACTGGTAAGTAGCATTTTCCTTCCCTTCATTACGCCTTACCTGGGAAGGCATAGACGTTTGATGCATTTGCAGGTTAACTTGTGTACGTAGATCTAGGAATGCGCCAAAAACCATGGGTGGATGCGTAAAACACCCATGCTTCACCCATGGATTGCCTTTCCAGGGCAGAGTACTGCAAGGCAGTGACTTGGCCTGCCTTGCTTTACTCCATATTTACTATGCCACGCAAGATGATTCTTTGTGGCACAGTAAATCTCACTTCTGGGCTTGCATCACCATGCGTGGCCTTGCGCAATACTCTCACAAGCCTTTCATAAATCTGGACTTCAGTTTGTAGTTGGTTTTTGAGGGAGCCTAAAATTAACTATGACAAATCAGAATCTAGTAATTGGCTCCGCTTATCACTTGGTAACATATACCAATGAAAGCAATCTAGACGTCAGCTGCGAAAAAATCATTTGTACAGTATAAATTCAAAGAATAACACGATTCTGATTCTGAACATGTTTTCAGTATCTAAAGATGCATACATTCTAGATCAATTTTACTTCAAGCTGAAACACACAATGAAGCATAAGCCAAAATGGCAGGTGCAGTATATGTGTATGTACACAATAAATGCGGTAGCAGGGAAAATCCAGATAATACTTGCATATTCAAACATCAGAAGATAAAGGGGATACTAATGAGGTATAGTTAACATGAATTCCTCATCAGTTTCCTACAAAGATTTCCCTGGGTAAGTTAGTACATTACTATTATTGGTTGAAATATCATGGGAATCCCCATGCTTACAAATTTTATAATGTTTTTTTTTAAACTATGTAGACATAGCAGCCATATACAGTACTTCATAATTGGGTCATTTAGTTTTCAAGGATTTCAGTATCCTGTTTAATCTTCATGCATGCAGCAAGTATCTAGACTGTCCAAAAATTAGGTATTCTGTAAAATCACTTTTTAAAATTCTAATGATTTCAGTTAGTCGAATAGCAGCCAAAATCCAACAAATCTGAATTAACCAGGTTCTTCTGATCTGTTTGTACCTAGAGCAGAGGAATAGAAAGTCAACTTCTGTTCAGGTACAGCCTTGCATGCCGGACAAGATGTTAGCATTGTTCCAGTTACTGCAAAAACTGTTGACTGGAGGGATACCATACCAACATTTTAGGTATCAGGATTTTGCAAGCGGTGGTTCTATACGATTAAAAAATTCTTCCTGGACATTTTGTCTTTAAAACTCAGGAATCTACTTGTCAACTTCCCTGCAGTTCTCTCACTTAACCAAATATCTTTCACATAACTCCTGTATCTTTTTTTGAGCAGGTTTAAGGACCTTTTTTGATTGCTGTCAGGGTTAAGCCAAAGATCGCTCGTGCCCAGTTTGACCAACCCTTGATGTAGTTGAACCACTGGATACACCATCTGGTAATCAATAATAATACGTTTAAGAGTGATTCTGAGTGATTCTTTCATGGGTAATGGCGAGTCATTTGACCAGATGCGGATCCAAAAAGTACGTGAATCGATAGTTGTGGCCAGACCTTTTTATCTGTGTCACTGGAGTGGAGGCCTATTGGCCCACTCATGTAAAGTTCCACTTCTATGTTGTAACCCAGATCCTAATGCTACAATCCCAAGCGTATATTGTCCGTGTATGTGGCCTGTGTGCTAAATGTACTGTGTGTGAGTAAACTAGAGCAATGGGGGCCTGTGTGTTCCATTTTGGAAGCCCCTGGCCTTTCTGTACATAAGATAGAGATGAGATTGTTTTCTTAGACAGTGGAAGTGTATTGCAGACATCACTGAAGATAGAGAGAGGGAATCTAGCTACTGAAGTGTGAACAGATGATACAAGGCTACTTTGGAAATTCAGTTAGGACTTTTGCTGAGAAGAGGTGCTGATGGGTCTTCCTGTAGCCATGGTAAATGGTGGAGTATAGTGAGACAGTAATCTGTTATCTGAAAGAGACACGTTAGTGACGGATTCCTTACCTTAGAATATCCCCAGGCTTCGGACTGGATCCAGAAAGTTTTCGCCAGCAGTACCCCAGCGGGTCGGTAGGCGGCGTCGTACGGCTCTGCGTACGTCGTTGGCGTCGTCGTTGCCGAGATGACGACGCTGGCGCTACTTAGACGCACCCTGACGTCCGTTTTTTCTTTTTCCGCGCCAGCAAGTGCAGATTCGGAAAGAGCGGTACCCCCAGTCATTTTTTGACTGAGTTTTTGGGGACTTTTGTCTCTGTTTTTTGACTACTTACACTCCAGTTGCATATGGATGCCCGGTTTCAAGTCTGGTGCGGCCTGTCCCTGCATTATGTCGGTGACAGATACTCACCGTGAGTGTCTCTACTGCCTGGCGCGTGACCACGACTCCAAGTCGTGCTCCCACTCCCGGGCCATGGCTCCGAAAACTTTGCGGGAGCGGTCCCGAAAGTGGCTAGAGACCCGGGAGTCTGCTCCGCGCCATTCCAGGTACCGGTCCCGTGGGAGGTTGGGGGACCGGACGCGGAGCCATCACCACCATTCGAAGTCTTCGCACTCTGAGTCAGGTAAGGCGGAGCACAAAAAGTCGAAGATGCGCCGTCGCTTTTCGCCTTCCCCTAGCCGGTCGCGCAACGCGGCTAAGGGTGTAGGTGGCACCGCCCCTGCGGCGGAGCCTCCGCAGTTGCCGATGGCCTACCCGCCCTTTCTGGGTCCATCGGCGACTCCGGCCCAGCTGCAGGAGTTCCTGTCAGCCATGGCCCGTGTCTTTGGACCGTTCGGCCCCGCCGGTGCGCCTTTGGGCCCCGCGGACCCGACTAAGGGGGGGTCCTCGTTCTTCGAGGTCTCCGGCACCGAAGACGACTTCGGTCTCGACACGGAGAGACCCCCATAGATCCATGCATGGATCCCTCTCCATGTTGGTTGGCCTCTTCCCCGGCGTGGAGACGGCGCCGAAGGGGTGTCAACCGACGCTGATTCTGACGCCGTTTGAAATTTCTTTCCCTTTCTTCACCCACCTCCTTCTGTCCCACCTGTTCGGCAGGCTGTGGAGGAAGGGGAGGACTGGGAGGGGTCTGAGGACCCTCTGCAGTACAGTGCGAGTTAGTCCCGGACTGGGATGAGGATCTGGGGGATGCAGGTGACTAGTACTATGCTCCTGAACCTGGCACACTGTCTCCTTCTACCGTGGCTACGGAGGAGGGTGGTTCCTACTCTATGTAGTTGCGTAGGGCAGCCGAGGCTCTCCACCTCGAGCTTCCTACCGTGGCCGTCAGGACTAACCTCCTGACAGAGGTGTTTCGGCCGGCGTCGTCTTCTACTGAGCCGCTGCCGCCCTTTAATGATGCACTCTCGGACTTTCTTTTGGGCTCAACACAGGGGCTCCTGTGGATAAGAACGTGGCCCGATGCTATTGCCCAGCCCCGGGCGACCCCGTTTTCCTCTCCCAACACACTACCCCTGAGAGCTTGGTTGTCCAAGCCTCTGTGTCCCCGAGCGCTTTCCCTTCTGCACCACCGGACAGGGAATCCAAGAAACTGGAACAGTTTGGGAAGAAAAAATGTTCTTCCGCCAGTTCAGGTCTGCGGTCTGTGAACACCGCATGTCTCTTAGCCCGTTATTCCCATTCTGTGTGGGATACGGTTGCGCAAGTGCTGCTTCAGTGTCCGGTGGAGGCTCGGACAGTACTCTCCCAAGCTATTGCTGAGGGGAGAGACTAAGCCAAGTTCACGATTCGTTGTGGTCTTGACACTGCTGATTCGCTGGCAGGGCGATTTCCACGACAGTGGCGCTACGCCGCCACACCTGGCTGAGAACAACTGGCTTTTCTGGGGATGTCCAGAACACATTGATGGACATGCCCTTTGATGGCACTCGCCTGTTTGGCGATAAGGCGGATTGCGCGTTGGAGCGTTTTAAGGACTTGCGGGCTACAGCCAAGTCCATAGGCCTTTTGGCTACACGCACTCCTTCCGCTTCTGCTTTTCGCTCCTTTCGTGGTCAAGGAAGGGGCGCCCAAGCACGTTAGTTTCAGAGCCACAGGCCTGCGCAGCAACAGTCTCAGGGACCCACAGAGGCAGGTCGCGGGGCCAGCGTGCGGGTCAGTCCACCACCCCCCCTGCTGCCACTGCCTCCAAACCTTCCTAGCCCGGTGTTTCAGGCCCACCAGACGCCAGTGGGTTGCAGGATTCGCCATCACCTCCACCACTGGCGCACCATCACATTGGACAGGTGGGTTCTGCAGATTGTCCGAAGGGGTTACTCCCTCCCCTTCGAGACAACTCCCCAGCCATGCCACCACAGTATCACCGCATGTTGGGGAATCACTTGGCACTTCTCTAGCAGGAAGTTACGGTCTTCATGGCCAAGGGGGCCATCAAGCACCTTCCGATGCCAGAAGTAGGTCGTGGTTGTTACTCCCACTACATCTTGGTTCCAAAGAAGGACAAAGGCCTGCGTCCCATCTTGGACCTCCGGAACGTCAATCACTTTCTCCGGAAGGAGAAGTTCAAGATGCTCACACTTGCTCAGGTCTTGTCTGCTCTCGACCCGCAAGACTGGATGGTAGCGTTGGACCTGCAGGATGTGTATTTACATATCCCCGTCTTAACGGCCCACCGACGTTATCTGCGATTCACGGTAGGGCAGGAGCATTTTCAGTTCACCGTGCTCCCCTTTGGCCTTATCAGCGCCCCTCGGGTGTTCACCAAAGTGATGGCAGTGGTCGCTGCTCATCTGCGCAGATTAGGAGTTTCAGTCTTCCTCTATCTCAACGACTGGTTGTTGAAGGCGGGCTTGACCCAGGCAGTCGTCTCCCACCTCCAGACTACGGCCGACCTCCTGTATTTGCTGGGGTTCTCCATCAACGTGCCGAAGTCGCACCTGATTCCCTCTCAGAAGCTCCTCTTTATCGGAGTGGTTCTGGACACTGCGCAGTTTCGGGTTTATCCTCACGAACAGCGAGTCCGGGATTCAGCAATGATTCCGATATTTAAGTCGTTGTCCTGGGTTTCGGTCAGGACGACTTCGAGGCTGCTGGGCCTCATGGCCTCCTGCATCCTGCCAACCAACCATCCCAGATGGCATATGCATGCTCTGCAGTGGGACCTGAAGTTCCAGTGGGCACAGCATCAGGTGAACCTGTGCGACTACGTCCAGATCTCGGAGGGCACTGCACAACAATTGTAGTGGTGGCTCACGAATCAGCATTGGGTCAGCAGCAGATCCCTCTCCCTTCCCCAACCGGAGCGCACAGTGGTGGCGGATGCGTCCCTCCTGGGATGGGGTGGCTGTAAGAAAGTGGCTCTGTATATACTGCACCAAAGTAATGTTCAGTGTGCACAGAGTCCACAGTCCCCAGAGGTTTGCCAGAGGCTAAAGTTAGATATAACCTTACTCTCTAAAGTGGTAGCTTGGTTGAGCATTAAGGCAGTATCAGAGGACAATGCAAAGCATTTGTTGTACACACTCAGTCAGCAAATGGTCTCACACACTCAAGAACTGAACTCTAGGATAATTGTTTTGTATATAAAAATATATAGTTGTTTTAGAACCACAAGTAGGTATCAAAATACTTTCTCAGAATGAGGTGCTTTCGTTAAATACTTTCAATAAGCAATAGACTTTTAAATGCAATAGTTAGTTGTTGCAATAGGCAACACAAGTTAAACACAATTATAACATTGAGCTCAATGGGAATTTGAAAATAAACACAATGTTAATTTACTTTGCATAGATTTTTCTTACTCCGGGCGGGATCCTGGATTCAGCCCTGGTGCATCTCCTGTAAACAGTTGAAAGAAATCGTTTTTGTTACACAGGCGATTTTTAAGGAATATTTGTATGTTTAAAAAATCGACACTTAGAAGAATTTCTGGCAAAAACCAGGCAATGTTATCCTATGGAGAAAAGTTTGGTTATCGTAAAATCACAGTTGTAATTGCTTTGTAGGGTCAGTGCTGGGCACAAAGATGCAGCACTGGGATCTCTTCTGATAACAGGTGAGTAATTTCGTTTTCGTTGATCGGGTGATTTTTAGTGAATATTTCAAAGTTTCAAAACTCGACACTTAGAAGAAATTCCAAGTGAAAACCAGTCAATGTTACCCTGTGGAGAAAAAGTGAGGTATCATCTTTTAGGTAAGTACTCTACTGGCTGAGTTAAAGTTCTGGGGTAAGACTCAGGGGTCTCGCAGGGTCAGACAGGTACAGTTGTTACACCCTCAGCGGCACTGGGGCTGCCGGGTGCAGAGAGAGTAGGCCCAATGTTTGCCTATGGCGGGCAGGGGGCCTTTGGTTGGTGGCTGCTAGCAGGCGGGCCACGCGGCTGTGGGAGCTGAGCTCCTGGTCACTTACACAGGGCAAGTGGGGAATTAGAATTGGACATGCTGCACTTCCAGGGGTACTCGGGCGGCTGGGTGCAGGGTGCTTTTGAGCTGCCAGGCGCTCAATGTATTTCAATGGGAAAGCTGGGTGACGAACAAAGACTGCAAGCTCTGGGACGGAGATTCTTCAGGTGCGACCACCACTTCGAGAGGTAAGTTGGGAAGCTGTAGGTTAGGTCGGCACCCAGGAGCTGGGCACGGGGGGCCGCAGGGCGCCGGGTGCAAGGGAGTCTTTTGGCATCTGGAAATCTTACCCTCTGCTAGTCGCGGTTGGTGGGGGGGTCCCCGGAGTTGAGGCTGCAGGCGTCGTCAGGAGCGTCGAGGAGGTTCCTTGGGTGCTGGATTCTTGGTCCCAGTCGCCGGGGGGGCTTCCTCGCGGTCTTTGTTCACTCAGGCCAGGCTGGGCTCGGCGGGTGCAGAGTGTGCTGGATTCGCGGTTCCTGGCTAGCCACCAGGGGTTGTTGCTTGTTTGAGCAGAACCACTGCTCGTGGGAGTCCTAGTCTTTTAGAGGAGCAAGGCAGTCAGGTCCTCCGGTGTTTTTGAGGTTGCTGACCACTGGAGACGCCGGGGTTTAGCAGGAGCAGGTTTGAGGGTCGGCAGGCTTGTAGGGCTGGGGCCAAGACAGTTGGTGTCGTCCTCTTGTTAGCAGCTGCACGGCAGGTCTTATTTCTTCTTGTTCTTCTTCTTGTTCCGGAATCAGGATCTGAGGAAGGAAGGTTCAGGGTGCCCCTAAATACTACATTTAGGGGCGTTACAGGTAGGTAAAGGTCAGGGACCAATGGGTCCCCTCCCTGGGGTGGGTGGCGAGAGCCCGGAGTTGTGCTTCACCTCGCCTCCCCCACCTGAGGGGTGGGGTTGGCAAAGGCTGGCACACCCCTTTTCCTCACTTGGGTTTTCCCGCCGATCTTCCTGCCAGAGTGGGGATCAGAACCGGTGGGGGCCAGTTGCTGAGTACAGCAAGTGGCCTGGAGAAGCTCACAAAGGCGGCATGCCTTTGAAGCTTCCCCTGCCCATACTCGGGGAGGAGACCTAGCACCTCGCCCAGAATGTGCATTGTTGCAGGCCCACGAGAGCGGATGGCTCTCTACCCAGGGGTCCAGCAACATGTCTGCTGGGTGGCAGCCTAGGCAGCCTCTCAGTCGGGACGCTGGTTGTTGGTTAGTTTCAGGGGGCATCTCTAAGATACCCTCTGTCGTGCATTTTACATTAAATCCCACACTGGCATCAGTGTGGGTTTAATGTGCTGAGAAGTTTGGTACCAAACTTCTCAGTCTTCAGTGCAGCCATCATGGTTCTGTGGAGTTTGTAATGTCGACCTCCCAGCACCATATACTCTTAATGGCAACACTGCACTTACAGGGCCCAGGAATGGACCTGGGCACTGTTGGGGTACAGGGCTCATGCACCTGTACCCTCACCACTGGCATAGGGCACCCAGCTAGAGGGGTGTATGCCAGGGCAGTGGCTTGTGTGGGCATGGCACACAGGGATGTGTGCCATGTCGACTCTTTTGTTCTGCACCAAGACACTCAGCCTGCAAGTGCAGTGTGTGTGTGTGTCAGGGCACAGGGCCTCTAAGGGTGGCACAATAAGTGGTGTAGCCGTTAGGGGCCTTCTCTGGTCACAGGGCCCTGGGTACCTAGGGTACCATTTACCAGAGGCTGACATGTGGCCAGAGATGCCAATTGGCACACTCAGTCAAAGTACATCAGCAATTCAGCAAAAAGTGGGGGCATACCATGCAAGAAAGATGGCACTTTCTCACAGTAGCCACATGGGAGAGGCCGAGATCCGAGGCCTCTGGTCTCCGGCAGAGTCCCGGCTCCATATCAATCTTCTGGAGCTTCGTGCGATCCTTCTTGCACTGAAAGCATTCCTTCCCTCTGTCAAGGGGAGGGTGGTGCAGGTGTTCGCAGACAACACCACCGCCATGTGGTATTGTAACAAGGCGGGGTGGGGTCATGTACCCTATGTAAGGAGGCTCTGCGCCTCTAGACATGGCTGAGACGCCAAGGCATTTTATTGACGGTTCAACACCTGGCAGGTTCTTTGAACGCCAGGGCGGACGAACACAGCCGCCGGTGCCTGATGGATCACGAATGGCGTCTTCACTCGGAGGTGGCGCAAGGTCTCTTACAACAGTGGGGAGAGCATTGGTTAGATCTATTTGCCACCGAAGAGAACGCGCAATGTCATCACTTCTGCGCGTTGACGTTTCCACGGCGGTACTCGCTCGGCGACGCTTTTCGTCACAAGTGGCGCTGCGGTCTATTGTACGCCTTTTCGCCTATACCACTTCTACCCAGAGTGCTAAAGAAGATCAGGCGCGACCGGGCCCAATTCATTCTTGTGGCCCCGGACTGGGCTCAAAGAGTTTGGTATCCCGAGCTACTCAGTATGAGCATAGATTCCCTGATCCGACTGCCTCTTCGGGAGGATCTTCTGTCGCAGCAACAGGGGACGGTCCTCCACCCGAACCTGTCCAGCCTCCACCTGCATGCATGGAGATTGAGCGGCAACAGTTGATTCCGTTTGACTTGCCTCTTGAAGTCTGTGATGTCATTTTGGCAGCCAGGCGTCCCTCCACTAAATCTGTATACGCCTGCAGGTGGAACTAATTTGTGGCATGGTGCACGGCAAAGGCTGTGGATCCCCTGTCTGTCCTCTTTCGGAGGTCCTTTTGTTCCTTCTTTCTCTGGCCCGGCAGGGCTCTGCTCTGGGCACTATTAAGGGCTACCTTTCTGCAATCTCGGCCTTTCTCAGGCTCCCTGATCAGCCCTCTCTTTTCAAGTCCCCTGTTGTGAACAGATTTCTCAAAGGCATTACTCACCTTTTCCCTCCTATTCCTTTTGTGATGCCGCAGTGGGACTTGAATCTGGTTCTTACCTATTTAATGTGAGCTCCCTTTGAGTCGCTGCACAATTGTCCTCTTCGTTTATTGACTTTGAAGACCCCTTTCCTGGTTGCCATCACCTCCGCTAGGCGCATAAGTGAGCTCCAGGCTCCTTCCTGTAAACCTCCTTTTCTGTCTGTTCATCCGGACAAGTTTGTGCTTCGCACTCGTCCTTCCTTCTTGCTGAAGGGTGTTACTGCTTTCCACATTGGGCAAACTATCACCTTGCCCACTTTCTTTCCGCCTCCGCAACCTTCCAGAGAGGAAGAGAGGCTCCACCATCGGGACCCAAAACGTGCGCTTTCATTTTATTTGAATCGCACACAACAGTTTCAGGTGGATGACCAGCTCTTTGTTGGCTACGTGGGCGCCAAGAAAGGCCAGGCTGTACACAAGAGGACTATCTCCCACTAGGTCCTCTTGTGTATCAAAGCCTGTTATTCTCTGGCTAAAAAGGAAACCCCGGTGGGGTTGCTCGCCCATTCTACCAGGGCGACGACAGCTACTACTGCATTGGGACGTGGTGTCTCCCTGCAAGACATCTGTCAGGCAGCCACGTGGGCCTCGCTCCTCACTTTTACTAAGCATTATTGCCTTGACAGTCAAGTCCGGAGAGACAGCTTCTTTGGCCGTTCTGTTCTCCGTGACTTTCTGGTGTGATCTTGGTTCGCAGACCCACCACCGGGTTTGGTATTGCTGGGGTATCTATTCTAAGGTAAGGAATCTATCACTAACGTGTCTCTTTCAGATGCACAAGTTACTTGTTTAACGATTTGTCTGTTAGAGACATTAGTTGGTGATAGATTCCTTACCGCCCCACCCATCCTCTCCGTTCTGAGAACTGATTTCTAGGGTTAAGGTGATCCCTTTCAGGGCCCTAGTTTCAATGCACCAGTGGTCAGTATCTTGCATGGCTCTGCGTTCCTGGTGCGGAAAGTCGTGTACAGAACTGACGTCAGCGTGCGTGTAAGTAGCTCCAGTGACGTCATCTCGGTGACTTTCAACGCCAATGACGTACGCGGAGCCGTACGATGACACCTACTGATGCGCAGGGGTACTGCTGACGAAAACTTTCCGGATCCAGTCTGATGCTTGGGGATATACTAAAGTAAGGAATCTATCACTAACTAATGTCTCTTACAGATATATTGTTACACAAGTAAGTAACTTGTGCGTTAAGGAGAAAGTGACTCCAGTCTACAGGAAGTCAACCTTTTGTCTCTTCCTTAATCATTGCTCGGTATGTCTATTGATAGCCATGCCTCTTTGTGCCTCTAGATTGAGTTCTCCATGTTGGAGGCTACCCTGTTGTGAGGTGTTTCACTCTACATAAAGGCTTTCTGGAAAGGCACCTGTAAAGTAGACTTGAAAGGAGAACCACCTCAAACAGTTCTGAAAGTGCAGGCAATTGATCAACATTTCCTGTCTGCGTTGGCTGTATAAAAGGGGGCGCTGCTGACTGACTAGTTCAAGGTTCTCTTTGACCAAGGAAGGGAGTGCTCTGCAGAGTACTGCTCTGTAACCAGAACTGGTGTCTGTCTGACAGTCCTCTTCTCAGTGCTGGAGGGACACCACCTGACGTCTTGCCTGGAATAAAGAGGCTGTTCCTCTGACCTAAAGCACCTAGAAGCCAACCTGCATGCAAACAGGGAGAAGGACTTTAACAACCCTGTACGAGATGTGACTGTCTAGGGACCACCAGCAGCAGGCCTGATGGTGTGTGGGTCTGCCTGAACAGGGAGAATGAGGAGAGCGATCTGTGTGCACTAAGAAGTTTGGGCGCAGTCTTTCTATATGAATGGCACCAGGCAGGAACCACACTGAATAATCTGTTACTGTGCTGCTGCATTGAAGAATGTTGCCTTAGTGGACTGTGCCACTTCATCAAAGAACTGTCTTATTAGACTGTGCTGCTGCATCGAAGAACTGTCTCGGTGCACTGTGCTCGATGAACTGAGCCTGAGCGGACTACCACTGCACCAAAAACCCGTCTCAAGGCAGATCGTGCCACATCAGAGTCTGCGTCCATGGAGGACCATGCTACTGTGACCTCTTACCCCTGCTGCCCAATTTCACCTGCTCAGAAGCACATTCGTTGGCAGATAGGACTACATCTTCACTGGAACCCTGCACACCTGCAAGGATTCCAGGCTGTTGCCTCCACTACTATATGATACAGCTTGTGCCAAAACATGGGGCGAGCCTCCAGCTTATGTGTCTCCTCCAGGAAGAACAAGCAAGAAGTATGTGTACTGTGAGTCCACACTGACTGTCCGAGGAAGACTGAAACAACCCCGTTTTGGTGAGATAACTCAGCGCACAAACTATTCAAAGGGGTAATATTTGTGCCGGAACCTTGATACTTTTCCACAGATTGCTCAAACCCTGAAGCGGTGGGGAGCTGCCTAATTACTCTAAAAAGGGACACCCGAGAGGGTGACCAGGACCCATGGATTGTAGCCCAAGCACCAGTAAAGTAACTGTACCTGTAGCCTGTTCTATGACGTATTAAGGTTTACATGTGTATTAAAGTACATTTCTTTATCAAAGTAAACACTGGTTTGAACAATAGGTTTTTACAGCACTGGGTGATTTAGTTCTGAGCTTACGCCCCCACACTACCTCCTTGAGAAGCCTATGACTGCCGCCATTATTACCACTGAGAGTCAAGTGCTGAAGGGGTTTCAATTGGGCCAATTTCCATAGCCATAGTAGACATGCCCCAGGACATAAGCCCCCCCAATCCTTCATAAAAATTCTAGGAATGTGGCTGGACCAGAACCTAACGATGGAGATCCAAGCAAAAAAACTGGCGAACACCTTTTTTGGGATGCTCTGAATGATTAGAAAAATACTGAGCCTGCTCCCAGAAAAATCAAAGACAGTGGTTCAAGCCTTGGTGGTATCAAGGCTTGACTACAGGAACTCATTATATATGGGTTCCCCCAAATATGTCACAGACTGCAAATGGTACAGAATGCGGCAGCCCGACTGCTCCTGAAGATACCCAAATACCAATCAGTAAGGGCCTCCCTCAGGGAGCTCCACTGGCTTCCGGTCAGTGCCAGAATCAAATTCAAGTCCCTATGTCTGGCCTACAGAGCTCTGCATGGGATAGGTCCCGCGCTGGTACGAGACTTGATCTCCCAGTACTCACCACATCGCCATCTCAGATCATGATCTAAGTTCCTGATGAATACCCCAAGAATTAAGAGATCCAGATGGGGTGGAAGGTCATTCAAACACCTGGTCCCCAAGCCATGGAACAGTATGGACTCAGAACTGCGAATGATCGAGAACAAAACTACCTCCTAAAAGAGACTAAAAACATGGCTGTTCCCCTAAAATATCTGCTGATACTCCTCCTATCTTGCCTCATACCAGCGCTGGGATGCCGAAGGGTAGCCATGCGCTTTACAAATCCCTAAACCTAAATGACTCCAGGCCCCATAACCGAGGCCCAGTAACTCTTGCTCGCCCAGTTTTATGACACTGAACCATATTTAGGCACCACTCCAGTTCTTTTCTTTCTCTGCCCTATGATATGGATCCAGAGCTCCGCTATTAAAGTTTGTTGGTGTTTGACTTGGTCCAACGTCTGCCTGTGCTGTCTATGCACCAATTGAAGTCCTGTTGCAAATACTCCTGATGCATTCGAAAGCCATCGGGGAGTGGGAGGCAAAATTGTACATATATTAACACAATGTGTAGGTTGCGCTCAAAACAGAAAAGCTGTTTTTATTCTGTATCCCACTAAACTTTCAAGTCACCATCCTCCGGTAAGAAGAATGTTCTAAGCATGTGTTGCTGTAGATGCACATGCTCCTGCCATCTAGTTGGGAAGGTGGCCACAACAGAGGATGCAGCAACAAGCCACCGACTATGCCCGCTACACCTTCAGGGAACATCCCTTTCCTGACATAGGAGGGTGAATATGCTGGTCCTTGGGGCATTCTGCACATCATCTGTTGCCTAGCCCAGAGACGACTTACTCTTTTGACTCTGTCCCAGCGGAAGAAGACCAAGAGGCATCTCTCTACCTCCAGTCCCTGGGCAAAGCCCTCATCAAGGACCATGAGTACGATAGGCACTAAAGCACTTACCAGGCTGCTGAAAAGGTCAGAAGTTGAGGCATCAAACTGCGCCAAGGTGGTCTGGCATCGAGTCCACCGTCTAAAACGGAGCTTTTAAAGCCTTCACTGCCATCAGGCTCTGGGTGGCCGCGGCCAAAGGCCTCAGGGCCTGTAATGCTCCCACACACAGGCACTGATCCCTCACAGCTGTTGAGCCCCAAAATACTCAAAAGGACTTCTAGGCAAAAACCCTTTAAATGCTGGCACCAAGGCCAGACATGGCTCCGAAGCTGCCATCTGTTTTGAAAACCGCTTCAGGTCTGAAGGCTCCAGCGCTGTCAAGGACACCATTGGTGTGGAAGCCCCCTTCAACGGTGGACTCTGACGACTCGCAGCAACTCATCCTTCAGGAGTTGTCTGAGTGGCAGAAATGACTGTTCACCACCCCCAGATGGGGAAGACCTCCATGAAACTGCCTCCCAAACGGAAACTGATCTTTGCAGAAGAGCTTGATTTGGAGCCTCCACAGCTCCCAACTTTAAAAGATACAGATAGTTATCAGTCCCCTCTCACATGTGCTTCCTCCTTCTGCCTCCTCTTCTGCCACTACCTTCTTCCCCATATTCTTCCCACAGGGAAAGCAGCCCTTCAACCCCCATACACCCCTATCATTACCATTCAATTTAGTGCCCACTTGCAACCCGTGGGACCAATACAATGTCAGTACCCTAGAAGATCCTGACCTGGATAACTATCCAATAAGAGCATCACCACCAGACGACACCATAGCATATCTTAAGGCAATACAAAGGATTTCCACTTTCCACAAGGTGAATATGCATGTCCTCTATGAGGAAGATGACTTCTTCCTTATGCTATAGGGTATGTTGAAGTCAGTCACAGAGACCATCAAGGAACCGCTCATGGCAAGCGTAACACGCAGGGTTTTGACAAAATATAAATACCCTCCAACGACCCAGCTTACATTTGGGGTCATGTCCTCCTCCCCGATTCCCTTGTGGTACTTATTGCGCATAGGAATGCTAATGCTCAGGCCATAGGCAGTGATCCCCTGCCCGATAAAGACAGCAAATTGCTGGATACTGTTGGAAAGAGGGTACTGGGAGGACCTGCCACCCATTGGAGAATAGCTAACTAAGTCTAACTCCTCTCCCTAATGATGTGGCACAATGGGATGCAGGAATTTGTGAAGCGACTCCTGAGGAGTTCAGGGAGGGGGGGGGGGGGGGGGGGGTAAGTAGAAGAGGGAAAGATCATCTCAAATGCCACTGTCTGCTGTGCCCTAGATGATGGTGACACTGCCTCTCAAGGGGTCGACACCATCCTACTCATCAGGCACCATGTGTGGTTCTGCATCTCGGCCATTTAACCCAAAGTGCAACAGTTTCCATTGAACCTACTCTTCAATGGCGAACATAGATGTAGGAAAGATTAAGGAGGACACTGACACCAAAGCACTTGGGGGGGATATTCTCAAGAACGTGTGATAACTACAGCAAAAGTTGCTTAACGCAACCCTTCACAACGCAGTCTATTGCGGGAAAATAACTCCGTGTTAACGTGGTATTCACAAGCCAGCGGTACTATGCGATAGGCTCACGAGAACGCGTCCAATGTCTGCGATAAATTCAACGTGACGCCGCAAAAATGCGAAAGAGGAACGCAAAAAAAGCTGCAATGACACCAATCACGATACAAAAATCAGCGAAAACCAGCGACAGGCCTGCAATTCCCATGCGTCATGCGGGAAAATGCACTATAAAAGCAACAACAAAAAACACACCAAAACCAAAAGAAACTGCGTAGCACCATGGATGCCCCCGGACCGAGTGCAGAGGGCAACGCGAACCCCACAAGCCCCACAGACCACCAGCAAGGAACAACGGGGTCAGGGAAGGTCAAGGAGAAGAGGGAGAGGAAGATTGGGTGCAGTCCGCAGGAAAACCAGATCAGTGCCACGGAGGTGACCGAACACTTCCATCAACTGAACGTCAATATGAGAAACGTGAATGCAGTCGGAGTGTCAAGGAGGTCTATGGAGGAGGACAAGAGGTGCTGGCATGATGTGAACAGCCAAACCAAGCACAAACCTGCTGCCAACAGGAAGGCAGCAACGGCAACTGGAGGTGGGAGTCGTGCGCCAATGGAGGAGCAGGAGCAAATGGAGGCCGGATACAGCTCGATAGGACCTGACACAACATCAACAAGGTGAGTAATTGCCAGGGACTGGTGGGACGGGGGGTGACGGGCACAATGACACACATGCACAACGACGTGTAGCACACCGCACACCCACAATGACCCTGGATCATGTCCCTCATCCCCGTGGCACACTGCAGCACACACACAGCAATCACAGCACATCCCACGACAATGTGGTACAAAGTGCAACACTGACACTACAGAACAGAGGACACAACTGGGACCACCCATGTGCAGAAACAGGCCAATCACATCACACAAAGCAGGAAACTGTGAGATTGACTTGTACATGTACAAACTCACATCCATCATTTAGTCCACATGTCCACTGTCCCGCCTCAAATTGCAGCACCTCCCAAACAGTCACAATGTACATTGTCATACAGTCTGCATGTAAAAAAGAACAATGCGCCATCATGCATGTCAACACAATGTCAACATGCATCTCCCCTTCACATTGCAGAGGGACAAACAACACCTCCGGCAGAGCAGACAACTCATCAGTGATGCTGGAGAGGACCACCACACCGACGCCCTACAACAGCTCATAGACATCTTAGGCAACCCACCCCCAGGAGCAGGGCAGTCAAGCTACATAGAGGGGACACCAGCCCCTGCACAGACCACACAGCAGGAAGCACCCGCCACCACGGCTGGCTCCCAACACTCCACCGAGGCACACATCGCATTCCAATGCCAGATGTCAGAATGCCAAAAGTAGGTGGCCGAACAGGTGTGGGTGGGGTCAGAGCTCATGGAAGCCGAACTAGATCACATACGTGGCTGTCTAAGTCCCATCAGGGGCCAGCTACACCCCACAAAGGAGACCCACACTGCGACAGAGACACATGCATTTGCACATGTCCTGTAATGAACCATGCCCAGAGCCCCGGAATTATCATTCACACACCCACGCCGGACCTCTGTATGACGGCCCAGTCCACTCCCCTTACGTGTAGAGTGGGTGATGACAAAGCTACACGTCCAAGGTCCTACCCGCTGCCAGCGGGGACATGGTTGCGTCCACTGTAGACAGCACAATGTAATGTTGTAGGGACCGGGGCCCTCATGCATAGATTATGACCACACAGACACACGCAGATAGTTTGTGGGACTGGCTACGGGCACGTGCGCCCGGCCCCTTTATTGGCATGGTCACATGTACAGTGAGGCCTGTGCTGGATGTGTGTGGGGTGAGTGTAAGCCAGCTCGCAAGGAGTGATTGGTGCTGGCAACAACTACAACAGTGAACACCATTAAAACAGAAAACACCAGCCTTACAGAGACAACTGTAAAGCATCATGGTGGTAGCCGGAGCAAGTTCAGAGGTCACCCAATGAGCCGTGGTGCACTGAGTCAGTGGCACCTGTAGTGCTGAGCAGGGTATCCGGCAGATGATGGGATCCTCGACAGGTGTGAGCAACTCTGATAGTCTGGCAGTGAGACACTTTCGACTCTGGCAGTTGGCGTTTGGAGGTGGTCCTGGCAGGGGTGGCGTGTGCCTTCTGCGGTGATTCGACGTGCGGGCCGGTCAGGACTCGATTTGACGTGTGAGCCCTGGTGGACCGCAGTTGAGGCCGGAGGCAGCGGACAGCTCAGGGACGCACACACATGGCATCGATGACCCAAGGCCATCGTCTCAGAGGCCATCCAATATCTCAGCAGACAGGGTCCCTGACTTGAGCTGCACAGAGTTAGTGGCCCCGGATGCACTGCGGCCGGCACAGGCACACCGCCACGGGACGGTGACGTGAGATAGGGCCCCGCGTGCTGAGCGGGTCCTCATCTATGTCCAAGGTGAATGTGGCGGATTATTGCGGGGGACAGTGGAAGGTGTCCTCCAGGGCATGATGCAGAGGGTAGAAGCCGTCCGGAAGCGGCAAATTGAGGAGTGGAATACTACTGCCTAGATATTGCCACCAAGTCAGTATTAGGACAAGATGATAATGACACCCCCAAGTCCATAGACTCAGTCGCCACCAAAGTTCAACCAGAAAGTGTCCATGGATGTCGGGGAACAGACTTAGTAGCCCTGGAGCTCACGGCGACGGCGATGGCCTTGTGGCGGGGTGAGGGGCTCCGCCCTGGCAGTCCAGCATTTGGGCATTCCGGAAGAGAATCACGCCCAGAGCTACCTGCTTTTTATTCAAACCCCTATGCTGGCCTAGCGTACGCCGGGCCAGCCCACTCCACTCACGCTTACAGGGGGGGTTCATAACAAGCTACATTTCCGGGATCTTCCCCACTGGCTGGGGTGACATGGTTGCGTCCACTACACTTCAAACACCAGTGGTGATGTCGATATGGATATGTGTGTGGTCTGCATACTGCAGTCTTGCCATCACATCCACACCACACTTGGCATTGTGTACATTTTCATTCATCGGTCACTTGCCTCCTTCGCACATGCCTGGTCCCCACCTCTTCCCACAATCTGGTATTGTGTGGCTGAGGTGCCATGCTGTTGATGGCTTATGTGCATGGCTGGCCCAGGTTGCCACAGTAAGTTGTGCTGTCGTGTCTGGTAGGTGGGCATGTTTGGCATGTTGTATGTGAGTTTATGACGTGTGCATTCCCAGTATTGTGAGTTGCATGATTGTGGAGTTGAGGTGTGTGGTGTGTTTATTTGGTACTTGCCAACGAGCAGTGCATTTCCGTAGGTGCCAGCCTGGAAGCACTGGTTTATGATGGCCTGTCGGAAGATGTAGGAATCATGCACACTGTCTGGGTTGTTGGCGTCGACGTTGGTGGAGATTTCCCGGTGGTCCACTGTTGCCTCCACATTGATGGAATATGTGTGCTTTCGGTTGCGGTTATTGTGTGCAGTGTTGCCAGGGGGCACAAGTAGGACATGCGTGCAGTCAATTGCCCCATAACACGTGCTGGAAGCCAGCTGTGGCGTAGACGCCTTGCTTGGTCTCCAGCTGTTCCTGTGCAGTGTGGGGGAAGTATAGGTAGTGTGGTACCAAGCTGATGATGGCATCCAAGACAGTTGTGGGGAACTTGGATTGGGCTGGCTGCGAGACTTCTTCGACTCTGGCAGTTGTTGGTTGGAAGGTACCAGAGGTCAACACGTGCAGCACAGCCAGCAGCTTTGTCTGAGGAGGGATGTTGGTTGTCCGCTGTGTTGGTGCCGTCTGCCTGTGGGCAATGGTGGTCAGGATGCGTGGGATGGTTGTCCTTTTGAGCCTGTAGTGGGCACTGACATTCTCTGGTGTTGGGTGCGTCAACACGGCAGGGCCGCGCTACGCAGGACCGCGGCTTCGGCCTATCCCTCCGGATCTCCGTGCTTACGCCGCATACGGCCCATTTGATGCTGCAATCCACCCGGAGCATAGCGGCTGCACCCGAGACACTCCTAGTGGCCCTAGGAGTGACGTGAGCCTATTGACTGTGGCAAATGACTCCCGAGGTGCTATCGTCGGCACGCTGAGGGTGGCTCGTGCACTTGGGCCGGAGAAGGCCCTGAGGCCTGCACTTGTTCTCCTGGGATCTGAATGAAATAGATAGCCTGTATTGACCCAGGACTGCATTGGACCTGTGACCCGGCACCGCCTTACCGGCACTCAGTGCTGTCCATGGGGTGGGTGGTTGAGACCCGGAGTGCGCACCATCGTGCTGCTGCTCCTCGTGGAGGTATCGCGGCCTGGTGACTGAGGCTGCGTCCGCCCCCGTTTGATGCGTGGGGTCGGGCCCGGGGAGGCCCTAAGAACGGCCCTGACCACGAAGTGCCGCCTCCGAGACACATCCTGCTTGCTGCCTGCGACATCAGAGGGATGGCCTGGGGGCCTTGGGCCGAACTACCGCCCCCTGGGACGAACGCCCGACCCAGGAGCGGCCCGGAGTGGGCGCCAACGGATTGCTGTATACCGCTGGAACACATTGCCCTGCGGAGAGACTCTGGGGACCCCGGTGGCCTTGAAGCATGCCATTTCAGGTGGGACGTTCTGTTGCCTGGGGGATGCGGAGATAGTCACTACGCTTAGGCATTGCTGCCACCGTCCCACTGTCTGGAAGTACTGCTGCCCAGGGACTGTGTGAGACCCCCGTGGTTGGATTGGAGACACGGGGCGGGCGAGTGGAGTGGTGGCCTTGATCGCTAAGGCCGGCTCCCGCGTTGGTCGTCCACCACCAAGGGACTTGTGTGTGGAGTCTCCCTTGCTGAACTTAAGGTCAAGCGAGCCCCGTCATCTACCCCTCGGTGAGGGGTGCTCTCTGCGAAAGCCGACAGGCCGGGTGAACCTCTTCACTGCAGGCAGCGGCAAGTAGCGGTCGCACCGTGACTCCGAGTGGTGCTGTGGTGATACAGAAACATGGCCACCGGGCGTACAAACCGGACTGCGGCCCAATCCAAGCTGGAGAAATTCGCCTGGCAGAAACAACAGACCGAAGATCGAACAGAGACGGTGACCCCAGGTGACGCTGCGGAACCCTCGAATAAAGATCTCCTCGTGGCCATCACGGCGATACGGACCTCCCTCAAGGTGAGAATCGACAGTCGCCACTGATGTGGCCCTGATCCGGGAAGACATGAAGAAGGTAGTGGAGAGGGTGGCCACAGTAAAGAACACCACAAAGGAACTGTCCAATGACACTGCACTGCTCAAGAGTCAAGTCACCGAATTGCGAGCCTCCCACGAGGCAAGGGTCTTGCAGTTGGACGACTACAAAGGGAGAATGCGGCACAACAACATCCGCATTATTGGGGTGCCGGAACGCGCAGAGGGACAGGCGGCGGACCTTTTTGTTGAGAACCTGGTCCTTAAACATCTCCAACCTAGCGGCCTCTCCAAATGTTTTATGATTGAAAGAGCTCACCGGGTGCCGGGGGGCTGTCCAAAGCCGGGTGCGCCCCCCTGTCCTCTCCTTGCTCAAGTATTTCATTTCCGCTTACCCTTGAGAATAGCAAGATCATGTTCTTTCCGGACTACACTCTGCGTGTACAGAAACAGCGCCGTAGCTTCTTGGACGTGAAACGGGCCCTCCGAGAACAAGAAGTCAAATACGCCATGTTGTTTGCTGCCAAAATAAGAGTGGAAGCCAATGGGAAATCGTGGTTCTTCACTCGTCCGGAAGATGCCTGGGACAGGCTAGAGGGCTGGCGCATAGTCGAGAGGAAGACGAAGGGGCTCTTGGCGGCTGACGACGTACCAGATTGGCACCAACAGAGGCGCTCTCCTCCACACTGACACCGACTCCCAGGGACATACAGGCGGACGCTAAGCTGTGGTAAGGTTGCATGGGGTTGGTCCTGGCCCCTTGGGGTGCTCTGGAACTCTTCCACGAGTGGTCTCGAAGACAAGGCCGCCGGATGTGGGGATTGCTGAGGCTCTGCTTCGGGCGGGGGACGAGGGGTAACTCCTGGTCTATAGGTGCTGTACCTGACCCTGGTCCAGGGGACTGCCCCTGGCGATCGATGGGCCTCCCTGTGACTTTGATGGATGGTCTCGCCTGCTATGTTTCAGCCATATGTTGACTGTTTTCTTCTTCCTGGGGTATGCGGTCGCGGTGTTCCAGACCATGGGCACCGCAAAATAACTGTTCTGGGTCGACGCTCTAGGGGTTGTGGCTGTATGGAGATGGTCGCACCCTCAACACACACACTATACACACCAGTCGGGAGTACATGGCAGCCAATCCTGGCTTGATTATTTGTTCACGCATGCCCAAGACATACGAGATTTCACGGAGCCTGTGACTCTGACACGTGGTATATCAGACCACTCCCCCGTGGTGGCATTCTTCGGAGTATGGCAAATCCGGCGTCCTGGTTCAATTAGAATACAACCGTGGGCATTGAAGATACCCCACATGAGGGAAGGCCTTCGGCAGGACACTGACTTTTATTTTGAAGAAAACGTTGGGTCGGTCGGGTCGGCGGTCACACTCTGGGGGGCATATGGCGCGGTAATTAAAGGGAGGGCATTGTCACTGATGGCGGGTCCCAAAACGAACGTAACAAAAGAGTGGTTGAATTGGAAACCGACATTCTGCACTTGGAGAGGGCCCTCGCCCATGACCCGAATCCTGATACACAACACTGTATAGGCGTAATGAGACATGACTATAAACAACTCTTGCTGGAGGAAGCTACTCTGGGTTCCCTAGCCACGCGACACCATATCTATGAACAGGGCGAACGCACGGGTAAGCTCCTGGCATGGCTGGAACGCAAGGAGCAGGCAGCGAGATGAGTAAAAGCGATAACGGGCCCGAATGGCACGTTGATCACAAACCCCCAGGAGATCGCCGATGCGTTTGCTGCGCATTTTGAAGACGTCTATCGGATTCCACAGTACTCTGTCCTCATGGGCGACGGACCTTCTAGCCACTATCAAAGTGGCGAGCATCTCACCGCAAGATAGGGATGACCTCGACGCGGATTTCTCGGTGGAAGAAGTCCAAAAAGCAATCTCGGACGTCTGATCTGGCAAAGCGATGGGCCCCAATGGTATGCCCATCGAACTTCTTAAACCCATGGCGGTGAGGGTGGCGCCCCACCTATTGAATTTATATAACGAATGTTACGAATCGGGCCGGCTACCGACCGACATTCGTAATGCAGCCGTAGTGGTGATTCATAAACCCGGCAAGCCGGCGGAAGAGTGCAAATCTTACCGTCCTATCTCGCTGTTGTCGGTCGAAGCGAAAATCCTCGCCAAACTAGTGGCCAATCGATTGCTCCCATACCTACCCGATTTGATCCACTCGGATCAGTCAGGCTTTATGCCTGGTAGGAATACGGCCAGGAAAATCCATCGTGTCCATGGGGTGTTGGGAAGAATCGGCACGATTGAGGAGGACGCAGTCTTGCTGTCGCTCGACGCTACTATGGCGTTTGATACGGTAGACTGGGGCTACCTTTTCGCTGTACTGGCTCGTATGGGTTTGGGCCCCAAACTGTTCGGGTGGATCAGGTTGTTATACGGGCAACCCTTGGTGCATGTTCGGGTCAATAACCACTGCTCGGCCCCCTTTCCCCTCCGATGAGTCACAAGGTAAGGTTGCCCACTATCGCCACTCCTCTTCGCCATGGTGTTGGAACCCATGGCAGTCTGGGTGAGGGGTGATCCCGAAATCAGAGGCCTCAAATTGACTCATGACCACGAGGATAGAATATCGCTCTATGAGGACGATATTTTACTGTATATCGCCTCCCCGACACGATCCCTGCCTCGGGCTCTTCACATTTTCCACATATTTGGGGCACACTCAGGATATCAGATCATTTGGTCCAAATCTCAAGTGTATGCCCCGAGGGGTGACCCCCCATCTAGCCCTAGAGGGTATGACATTCCAGTTGTTGATCAAGGCTTTAATTACCTGGGCATTTTTCTCACTCCCGACACTAATCTTTTTTTATGAACGAAATCTTAAGAAGCCCCTGCAACGTTTGAGGTCGGACGTCATGCATTGGAGGTCATTGCCCCTGACTCTGCTGGGGTGCACCTCCTTGTTTAAAATGCTCGTTCTCCCACGCTTTCTCTATGCCCTGGAAAACGCTCCTCACCCGATCCCGGACTCTTACTTCTCGCAAATTGAAGGAGTGGTGCTGGAGCTGCTCTGGGACAGCTGGCCCCCAAGGATCGCCGTATCTAAACTTACTATGGGGTGGTATGATGGGGGTATAGGTCTGCCGGATCTACGCCTTTATTATCGGGTGTCGCACGGTGGAGGTATGGCACAAAGTACAACGTGAGCTGGGGTGGCATAACCTCCTCACTAAGGCTACCCCGTTGTGGGAACCAGATATCTTAGGTCACCTTAGTACATGCCCGGGGTTCGACAAGTGGGACTTGATTGGGATTTCTACGGTCGGGGACCTTTGGGTCAAGGGAAAAAAGGCCACGTTTACAGACCTACAAACGAAATATCACCTCGCCCCCTCGGAGACCTTTAGATATCTACAAATCAGCCACGCAATTGACTCAGCCCTCCCCAGGGATGCTCCCCTTCCAGATTCCTCCCCCTTGGAGGATCTCCTGTTGTTAGATCTCATGGACCATAAAGCTATATCCCTTACGTACAAGAAATTAGTGATCAATCTGACGCACCCAATGCTGAAACTGAGGGGGAGCTGGGAACGCAACCTGGGGGAGATGGCGGGGAGATGGCAGACGATGACTGGCGGGAGGCGCTCGCTTCCCCTAGGGAGGTGGCGATTCCACTAAGACTCCGACTAGTTCAGCTTAAGGTGCTCCACCGGGTCTACTTTGATGCAACACTATTGTTTCGATTGGGTAGAAGATCGGACTCACTTTGTTTACGACGCTGCAACCTGGTACCTTCACGCACATACTCTGGGACTGCCCCCTCATCCAAACGTATTGGACAGATATCACTCAGCAACTCACCAGGGCCTGCGGTAAGCCCATTCATCCTTCCCCCCCCAAGGTTTGCCTCCTTAATATTTGGGATGCCACAGACCTTACCCAGACGGAACAATCATGGGCGACTATGGGGTGGAACATAGTCAAACGTAATATTGCCCGGAAGTGGGGATCTGATGTGCTGCCATGGGTGACTGGGCGATTGACATGGACTATGCCATGGTGGCCAAAAAGACTGTGTTTAAAGGGCGAGGATGCCCCAAAAAGTGGGACAGTAAATGGGGAAAGTGGAATAAATATTTGGATGACATATGTATTTCTCCCACGGTGGAACTGAGAAGGGAGAAGCGGATACTGATGGATATACGGGATGGGGTAGAGGGGTCCTAGTCACTGAGTGGCCAATTTTAGAACTCCAGTGTGTAAATATCATGCATCTGTTCTCCATTGCTTCCTACCTCTGTAAAGATGTAACCATTGTTATGACTGCCATGATTTCGGACTGGACTATGTGTGAAGTATTCTCTTACTGAACATCATTGGTAATGTGTCCTATCGTATTGTCTGCCTTGCCACTAACTCTGTAATGTCTGACATATCTGCCTTTCATTATTAATAAAATTGTTTAAAAAAAAAAACCCTACTTTCATGTCCCCATTATCCATCCTACCGGCACTACCTGCACTTTGCTGTAAGTGGCTGTTATTGTCAGTTCTAAGTACTTACATTTGGCATCACTATTGCTCTATGAATCTTCACAACGTAAATTGCAGTAGTCACCGTACACTTGAGGGAAGGTATCCATGTCTTCTCCTACCTAGATGATTTGATAATTAAGAGCACAGGCAAGCTCCAGTTCCTCGCACACACCTAGACTACCATCTCACTCATTTGCAGTCTCTGGTTGACCATAAACACCACTAAGTCTCACCTACAACCCCACAGATTCAGCCCTTCCTGAGGGCAGTACTGAACTTGGTCACAAACAAAGCCTACCCCTGCCACCAAAGAGTCTTCTAAGCAGCTTATGCCTCCTTTTCTGTTCAATCAAACAGTCACCTCGCAGTCAGAACCTTTATCCTGTCTATTTCGTGCATAGTCTTGTGCTTTGCCATAGTACCCCAGGCCTAGATTCACCCACTACAACAGTGCCTTTAAGCCCAATGGTCACAAGCAAGGGGTGGGGTCTGATGTAGGATCTAGTGTTGGTAAAGGCGTGCACACATTGCCCCCTGATGGATATTTCTAAGCACAGATTCCTCATCTCCAGAATATACACAAGGCTCCATTCTGAATCCGGACGTTTGTAAAACGGTGCTCACGTGCACCACATAGTGGCGTCATGTGGCTCCATCTTGACTTTGTTCTGCTCCAGAAGTGACAAGAGCGAGGCAGCACATAAGCACCATCCCTGCATGCTAACGTCAGTTCCTGTTTTTTCCCTGCGCCTTCAACCACTGATCTGGCGCTCTACTGTCTTTATTGCCATTTGTCAAGTTTTTGAGACTGAATTCCAGTGTGCAAGGAAACTATGTCCCTGCCTAAACCTCAGGGTTCAAACCATGTTGTGACTGTCATAAACAGATACCAGTGACAGCCCTGCATAAAGTGTGTCACTGGGCTTGGGTCACAACTCTGTCATGTAAGGAATGCGCCCTTATACACCCAAAGGCAATTTGAGACTATGAAGCCAAGTTGTATGTGTCAGAACATCAAAAGAAGCCACTCAAATTCCTGCTCTAACTCAAGGGCACTCACCCTTTACTGCTCTCAAGGTCGATCCCTTAACAGCTCCTTGTCACGGTCAAGGTAATCCGAAGTCTAAATCAAAGCGAAAATGCAAGAAGGCGAAGCAGGACTCCACACCATCCTGCCACTATCTAGAAAAATAGATATTGTTCTTGCTCTCCAGTTGAGGAGCCAATCCCACAGTTAATCCTTATGTGCCCGGAGTTCCCCAGGCTATCTGCAATGCCCCAGCAGGTTGAGGGCTTTAGAAAGGCCATGCCGCATATTTTTGCACCCGGTTTCCGTTCCGTGCTCGCTCTACCACGAAGCTGCCCGATGGGGATCATTCCCTGCCACATTATGATGATGACTGTCTGTATATGGATCTAAAAAAGGCCAGTGAGCTTGATACTTCCCCTGATGCAGGTCTGATTTCCTTCCTTGGGCTGCCAATGGAAGAGAGTGCTTCCTGTGCCATAGTTATCAGACATGCTGCTGAGGTCCTGAATTTGTAACTTCTTATGGTGAGGTTAAAACAAATGTGATTATTGAAGGTCTTACGCCGGGACCATATTCTGAACCTTTACTACTGTTCAATGAAGTCCTCACCAACACCCTTTTGGGTACTTGGGTCTAATCCCTGTTCTTGTCCACCAGCGGAAAGGTTGCCAGACGCTGCAGACAGGTGCCTGGCAACCCTGATTTCCTTATGGAGCACCCTATGTCTGAGAGTTTGGGGGTCCAAGCTTCCACCAAGGTGAATACTAATTCATTTCTCATGAAGCCCCCTCTCCCACTTCCTCTGGACAGGGAGTCGGAAATTATTGAATTATTTGGGAAACAGATGTTCTCTTCAGGCACCCTAGCCCTGAAGTCGATCAATTCAGTTTGTCTACTAGGCCATTTCACACAAGTGCTCTGGAATACAGCCAACATGCCCTCAGAATTTGTCAATCCGCAGGAAGGCATTCAAAGTGCTAACACTGGTTCTTGATCTGAGCGATGGGATGGTAGCTTTGGAACTGCAGCAGGTGTACTTTCTGTGCCTGTCCTGCATTTCCACAAACTTTACTTGCATCCAAGCTCAGCCAGAAGCATTTTCAGTTTGCTGTATTCCCCTTCGGCCTTACCAGTGCCCCTCGAATGTTCACAAAAGTGATGGCGGTGGTCATGGAACTTCTTCGGCAGTCTGGGGATATCAGTAATCCCCTACCTCGATGACTGGCTGTTAAAGGCTGGCTCGCCACAGTCAGTCGCAGACCAAAGCCAGATGACCGCAAACCACCTGAGGGTGTTTGAGTTATCAATCAACAAGCCAGAGTGACACCTGACTGCAGAGGCTTCCTTTTATAGGAGCTGTTCTGGACACGGTGCAGTTCAGGGTCTTTCTTCTGGTGCAAAAAGTCCTGGACATTCAGGCTATGATCCTGATTTTCAGCCTCAGTACTGGATCTCGGTGAGAGCATTTTTGAGGCTTCTTGGCCTGTGGGCTCATGCATCCTGCTTGTCTACTTCATCAGGTAGCATATGCAGGCTCTGCAGTGAGATCTGAAGTGAGCCCAGCATCAAAGGAACCAGGAGTCCATCATCCAGGTTTCAGAGGAGACTGCAACAGATCTGCAGTGGTGGTTGCTCAACTGCAACCTGACCAGTAGTAATGGATACATCATTGCTGAGCTGAGGAGGCCATCTGAGAGAGGTGGAGATCAGAGGGCTGTGGCGTCCAAGAGAAACCTGGCTCCATATAAATCTGTTGGAGCTGCAGGACATGCGCCTGGCTTGAAGGCCTTTCTACCATCCATTAAAGGGAGACTGGTGCAGGTTGTCACAGACAATACCACTACAATGTAGTGCTGCAATAATCAGGGCTGGATAGGGGTGTGTGATGTCCTGAGTCTTGTGCCAGGAGGTAATTCGACTCTGGAATTGGATGGAGCGACATGACATTTTCCCCGGTTGTGTACCACCTGGTAGGATTGTTGAATGCTAGTGTGAACGAGTTCAACCAACAGCATCAGATGGTTCACAAATGGTGGTTACACTCTGCGGTGACACAGGCCATCTTCCAGCATCTGGAAAACCATGGGTAGATTTTTTCGCCACCGCAGAGATCGCACAAGACAAAACCTTTGCATGCTGGAGTTTCCAAGAACTATTCGAAAGAAAGGGGTTCGCCCTCACACTCCACCCGCATCTGGGCACAGAAACACTGGAAGATAGAAGAAATGATGCGGCGGAATAAATCTGGAAATCTTTAATGTTGGAAGGACACTTAGATTAATCCTTCTCCTGGAATATATCCAGAATATTTCTTTATATATTCAAAAACCATTCACCAGTATATGGTCCAAAGTTGTGTTTATATTCATATCCATTAATTTGTTTAAAGAAAAGTCCATATACAACATATATACACCAAATTCAATGTACATAAACAATCACATCTGTACACAAATATATACAATTCCTATTTACCCTAACTGCTATTGTGGATGCAAAACATGATTTTCTGAAACACAATAATTATCTTTTGCAATCCATATTAATGAAGATAGCCCATCTGTATAAACAGAACATGAGAGAAAGTTCATAAACCCTCTTCAATCATTAGGTTGTGCTAAGCAATTCCTTTTTGCGTTCTTCTTTTGACCTTTGTTTCCTGGTTATGGGCGAATGGTGGGTGTACACAACGAGAGGCAGCCAACACCGACCAACTAACCGGTGTTTATACCGATGGGCTAGCTTCATTAATATAGATTGCAAAAGATAATTACTGTGTTTCAGAAAATCGTGTTTTGTATCCACAATTGCAGTTAGGTTAAATAGGAATTGTATATATGTGTGTGTACAGATGTGTTTGTGAATGTTTATGTACATTGAATTTGGTGTATATATGTTGTATATTTACTTTTCTCCCAAAAAAATGTATGGATATAAATATAAACACAACTTTGGACAATATGCTGGTGAATGGTTTTTGAATATATATATAAATCTACTGGATATATTCCAGGTGAAGGATTAATTTAAGTGTCCTTCCAACATAAAAGATTTCCAGATCTATTCCGCCGCATCATTTCTTCTATTTTCCGGAGTTTCCAAGAAGGCTCTCTTTCAGAGATGCATTCTTGAATAAGAGGACCTCTGGACTCTTGAGCGCTTTTTTGTTGCTACCTCTCCTGCCCTGAATTCGGAAAAAGATCATGAACAACCGGGCTCAAGTCATTCTTGTGGCTCCAGACAGGTCAAGGCGAGTGTGGTATCTAACTTCTCGGCATGAGCATCTGTCTGCCGATCAAGCTACTTCTATAGGAGGGCCTCCTGTCGCAGCAGCCATGCAGGGTTCTGCACCCAAACCTGCACAATCTGCACCTCCATGTGTGAAGATGGAAAAGTGGCAGTTGATGGCATTAGATCTTCAATCTGAAGTTGTGGATGTCATCCTGGCTCCCAGGCATCTTTCTAATAAGCCTGTCTATGCCAGATGCTGCGATAAGTTTGTAGCCTGGTGTGGCTCAAGCAATACTAATTTATTGCAGGCCAAACTGTTGGATGTCCTATTTTCGTTTTATCTCTTATACAGCAACACCTGTGTGAAGCCACATTTATTTAGTTTGCACTTTCCTCATGTGCATGCCATTTGAATTCATGCACAACTCATTTACATCACCTGACTCTGAAGACTGTTTCTGGTCGCAGTGACATTGGCTCATAGCCTAATCAAACTCAAAGCTTTCTCGGTGCAGGCAGCTTATACCGCCTTTATCCAGACAAAGTGATACTGCACCCAAAGGCAGCCTGTTTGCCTAAAGTAGTTACAGCTTTTCATTTTGGACAATCCATTGCTCTTTCAACATTCATTGCCCGCCTCAGCCCTTGAAAGAGCAGATACTCTACCAGCTGGAGTCTAAAAGAGCTTTGAATTTCTACTTCACACACACCATGGACAATCTGCTCTTGGTAGGGTTCTCTGGGGCAAAGAAAGGCAAGGCAGTGCAGAAAAGGACTGTTCATGGTGGGTAGTTTTCTGCATCACCATCTGAAAAGCACTGGTCAAGAAGCAGCCTAAAATCTATGGGGCATATTCTCAAGGACTTATCCCCAAGTTGTCGGCACTTTATCTCAGCCAAAGTGGTGTTAAATTTATCGCCCCATTCACAAGCTGGTGCAAACAGCCGGCATCACCAGTATTCACGCGATAGCAGGCGCAAAAAACATCGCCACAGATGACACCGGCAACTAACGCTAATGATATGCAGACTAGGTGTTCCCGTGAAAAAAGCTGCGACATCACTTCACAACATTCTTAACGACCAGCCAGATCGGCGATAAGATCACAAAGCATGCGATAAGGCGCGTTCGCAGCAGGGAATCTGAAAGAGACACATTAGTTATGGATTCCTTACCTTAGAATATCCCCAGGCGTCAGACTGGATCCGGAAAGTTTTCGTCAGCAGTACCCCTGCGCGTCAGTAGGCGTCGTCGTACGGCTCCGCGTACGTCGCTGACGTCGCTGCCGAGATGACATCCTCAGAGCTACTTAGACGCTCCCACGCGCGCTGACGTCAGTTCTTTCTTTTTACTCGCAGCAGCGCAGGTCCGAGAGAGAACGGTACCCCTAGTTAAAAAAAAGTTTTAACTTGGTTTCTGACAACTTGTTTTGTCGAGTATTTGACTCCTGGTGCAATAGGGATGCCCGGGTTTAAGTCCAGTCCTGTAGGGCCTGCAGCCGAAACATGTTGGTAGCAGACCCGCATGACGTGTGTCTCTTTTGCTTGGGGCAAGCCCATGACCCCGAGGCGTGCCCCGATTGTCGGGCCATAGCGCCGAAAGCTTTGCGGGAGCGTACCCGCAAGTTGTTGGAGGTCCGGCAATCGGTTCCGTGACGATAGAGGTCCCGATCCTGTGGGAGGTCGAGGGACCGGTCGAGGGGCCATCAGCGTCGCTCGTCGGAATCGGAGACATGTAAGTCTAGGCGCCATAAAAAGTCGAAGAAGCGACATCGCTCTTCCTCTACCCCTCACCGGTTGCGGGACGCGGTGGAGGGGGCGGGCGGTCACTCCTTCGTTGTTGCCTGCGGCCTACCCACCCTTTCGTGCGCAACTTCGGACGAGGTGCAGGCCTTTGTGTCGGCCTTGCACCATTTGTTTGGCCCTTCGGGTCCCTCTGGAGCGCCTTTGGTCCCCGCGGATCCGTCAGGAGGGTCTGCCTCCGTGCTGCCGCCTTTGGCCTCGGCCATGCCGGCACCATACCCTGCGGCGCCGCCCGCTCCGGGCACGGCGTCAAACCGGGACTGGTATCTTACCCCCCATTCCATTGCTTGGAGGGGAGTTTATCCCATTTCCCAGGGCATCTCGTCCTTACCGGCCTCTTCAACGACCGCTGGACGAAGGGGAGTACTGGGAGGGGTCTGAGGACCCTCTTGCAGCTCAATGAGAGGATGAGCCTGAATGGGAAGGCAATGTGGAGGGTCCAGTAGATCTGGATTTCTCTACACACCCTGGTATTCTGTCCCCTTCTTCCGTGCTACGGAGGAGGTTGGGACTTTTTCAGTGGTGTTGCTGAGGCTCTTAACCTCGAGCTCCCTTCTGTGCCTATCAGGACCAATCTCCTGACTGAGGTGCTGCAGCTGCAGTCCTCCTCTGCGGAGCCGTTGCTGCCCTTCAATGAAGCGCTTACCGATATCTTGTTGAGCACTTGAAACAAATCTAAAACAGGAGTTCCTGGGTACAAGGGTGTGGCACGCCGCCATTGCCCAGCACCGGGCGATCCCAGCTTTCTCACACAACACCCGATGCCTGAGAGTCTGGTTGTCCAGGCTTCTGCCTCGCCGAGTGCGTTCCCTTCTGCTCCTCCGGACAAGGAATCTAGGAAACTGGAGCAATTTGGGAAAAAGATTTTCACTTCTCCCAGTTCCGGGTTGCGTGCGGTGAATACTGCGTGCCTGCTAGCCCGCTATTCCCATTCTGTGTGGGACACGTGGCACAGATGCTGCCTCAGTGCCCTGTGGAAGCACGGGCGTTTCTCGCCAAAGCCATTACCGAAGGGAGAGATGCTGCAAAATGTACTATCCTTTGTGGGCTTGACACGGCCGATTCTCTTGGTAGGGCACTTTCCACAACAGTGGCGTTCCGTCGTTATGCTTGGCTCCGAACTACTGGCTTCTCTGGGGATGTCCAGAACACCTTGTTGGACATGCCCTTTGATGGCACACGCCTCTTTGGTGATAAGGCGGATAGCACCCTGGAACGCTTTAAGGACTCTTGGGCTACGGCCCCGTCCTTGGGTCTCGCCACCACACGTACTCCCTCGGGGGGCGCTTTTCGTTCGTTTCGAGGTCAGGGTCGGGGCGCCCAGGCGCGTTCCTTTCAGACCCGCAAGCCTGCGCAGCCACAGTCTCAACGTATCCGCGGACGTGGGACCTGCCGTGGTGGGTCCCGAGGACAGCGGGTGGGTCAATCCACCACCTCCCCTGCCACCGCCGCCTATAAACTTTCCTAGTCCGGTGTTTCAGGCCCACCAGACGCCAGTGGGTGGCAGGATCCCCCATCACCTTCCCCACTGGCAGGCCATTACCCCGGACAGGTGGGTTCTGCCAATAGTCCGAAGGGGCTACTCCCTCCTCTTCTGAGGCGACCCCTCCAGCCATGCCACCTCAGTACCACCGCATGTCGGGGGGATCACTTGTCACTTCTCCAGCAGGAAGTTACGCCCTCTTGGCCAAGGGGGCCATCGAGCACGTTCCGACGCCAGAAGTAGATAGTGGTTGTTATTCCCGCTACTTCGTGGTTCCAAAGAAGGACAAGGGCCTGTGGCCTATCTTAGACCTCCGGAAAGTCAATCGCTTCCTCCGGAGGGAGAAGTTCAAGATGCTTACGCTTGCTCAGGTCTTGTCTGCCCTAGACCCGCAAGACTGGCTGGTAGCGTTGGACTTGCAGGATACTTATTTTCATATTCCCATCCTGCCGGCCCAACGGCGTTACCTACGGTTCATGGTGAGCCACGAGCACTTTCAGTTCACCGTGCTCTGTTTTGGCCTTACCAGTGCCCCTCGGGTGTTTACGAAGGTGATGGCGGTGGTCGCAGCTCATCTGCACAGATCAGGGGTTTCAGTCTTCCCCCCTATCTCGACGACTGGCTATTGAAGGCGGGCTCGCCCCAGGCAGTCGTCTCCCACCTTCAAACTACGGCCGACCTCCTGCATTTGCTGGGGTTTTCCATCAACGTGCCGAAGTCGCACCTGATTCCCTCTCAGAAGCTCCTCTTCATCGGAGCGGTTCTGGATACAGTGCAGTTTCGGGTTTATCCCCCCGAACAGTGAGTCCCGGATATTCGGGCAATGATTCCGATCTTTCGGCCCTGGTCCTGGGTTTCGGTCAGGAAGACCCTGAGGCTGCTGGGCCTCAAGGCCTCCTGCATCCTGCTAGTCGATCATGCCAGATGGCATATGCGGGCTCTGCAGTGGGACCTGATGTTCAAGTGGACGCAGCATCGGGGGGAACCTGTCTGACTACGTCCAGATCTCGGAGGGCACTGCACAAGATTTGCAGTGGTGGCTCATGAACCAGCGTTGGGTCAGTAGCAAATCCCTCTCCCTTCCCCAACCAGAGCACACAATGGTGATGGATGCGTCCCTCCGGGGATGGGAGAGGCGGAGATCAGAGGCCTCTGGTATCCGGTGGAGTCCAAGCTCCATATCCATGTTTTGGAGCTCAGGGCATCCTACTTGCACTGAAAGCATTCCTTCCCTCTGTCAAAGCGAGAGTAGTGCAGGTGTTCACAGACGGCACCACCGCCATGTGGTACTGCAACAAACAAGGCTGGGTGGGGTCGTGGACCCTATGTCAGGAGGTTCTACCTCTCTGGACGTGTCTGGAACGTCGAGGCATTTCCTTGGTGGTTCAACACCTGGTAGGTACCCTGAACGCCAGGGCGTACGAACTCAGCCGCAGGTGCATGTTTGATCATGAATGGTGTCTTCACTCGGAGGTGGTGCAAGGTCACTTTCAGCAGTGGGGAGAACCTTGGTTAGATCTATTCGCCACCAAAGAGAATGCGCAATATCTGCAGTTCTGTGCGTTGGAGTTTCAAAGGCGGGCCTCTCTAGGCAACGCTTTTCGCCGCGAGTGGAGTTGCGGTCTGTTGTATGCCTTTCCACCTATACCACTTCTGCCCAGAGTGCTGAAGAAGATCAGGCGCAAGCTGGCCCAAGTCATTCTTTTGGCACCGGACTGGGCTCAAAGAGTTTGGTATCCCGAGCTACTCAGTATGAGCGTGGATCCCCCGATCCGAGTGCCTCTTCGGGAGGATCTCCTGTCGCTGCAACAGGGTACGGTCCTCCACCTGAACCTGTCCATCCTCCACCTCCTTGCATGGAGATTGAGCGGCGACAGCTAATTCCATTTGACTTGCCTCCCGAAGTCTGTAATGTGATTCTGGCAGCCAGGCATCCCTCCACTAAAACGGTATCCTTCTGTCGGTGGAAAAAATGTGTGGCATGGTGCACGGAGAAATCAGTAGATCCTCTTGCTGCCCCTCTTTCTGAGGTCCCATTGTTCCTTCTTTGTTTTGCCAGCAGGGCTCTGCTCTGGGCACTATCAAGTGCTACCTTTCTGCTCTTTCACCCCTTCTTAGGCTGCCTGATCAGCCCTCTCTTTTCAAGTCCCCAGTTGTCAATAGGTTACTCTCCTTTTCCCTCCTATTCCTTTTGTGATGCCTCAATGGGACTTGATCCTGGTTCTCACATATTTGATGTGCGCTCCCTTTGAGCCTCTTCATAACTGTCCTTTGTGGTTATTAACTTTGAAAACTGTCTTCCTGGTGGCCATCACCTCCGCTCGGTGGGTGAGTGAGCTCCAGGCTCTTTCCTGCAAATCTCCTTTCCTGGCGATTCATCCGGGCAAGGTTGTGCCTCGACCACGTCCCTCCTTTCTACCAAAAGTAGTCTCTGCCTTTCATCTTGGGCAAAATGTCACTATGCCCACTTTCTTTCCGCCTCCGCACCCTTCAAGAGAAGAGGAGAGGCTCCACCATATGGACCCAAAACGTGCGCTTTCGTTCTATCTCAATCGCACACAACAGTTCTGGGTGGATGACCAGCTCTTTGTTGGCTACGTGGGTGCCAAGAAAGGCCAGGCTGGGCACAAGCGAACTATCTCCCAATGGGTTGTCTTGTGCATTAAAGCCTATTACTCTCTGGTGAAAAAGATACCTCCGGTTGGGCTGCGCACCCATTCTACCAGGGCGACAGCAGCTACTACAGCATTGGGACGCGGTGTCCCCCTGCAAGACATCTGTCAGGCGGCCACTTGGGCCTCGTTGCATACTTTCACTAAGCACTATTGCCTTGACAGTCCGGTCCGGAGAGACTGCTTCTTTGGCCGTTCGGTTCTCCGTGTCTTTCTGGTGTAATCTCACTTCGCAGACCCACCACTGGGGTTGGTATTGCTTGGGTATGTATTCTAAGGTAAGGAATCTATCACTAACGTGTCTCTTTCAGATGCACAAATTTCTTACTTGTGTAACGATATTTCTGTAAGAGACATTAGTTAGTGATAGATTCCTTACCGCCCGCCCATCCTCCCCGTTCTGCAAACTGTTCTCTAGGGTTCAGGTCATCTCTTTCAGGGCCGTAGTTCAATTGCACCAGTAGTCGGTCTCTGGCATGGCTCTGCACTCCTGCCGCGGAACAGTTGTGTACAGAACTGACGTCAGCGCATGTCTAAGTAGCTCCGACGACAACATCTCGGCGGATACGACGGCGCGCAGGGGTACTGCTGACGAAAACTTTGCGGATCCAGTCTGACGCCTGGGGATATTCTAAGGTAAGGAATCTATCAGTAACTAATGTCTCTTACAGATATATCGTTACACAAGTAAGTAACTTGTGCTTTAATACCTGCTCTTACCTGGTGTCAAGTCGGACGACAACCAGCACCATAAAAGGGAGCCCAGCCCAGAGCCACACCTGAAGAACAATAGATGCCATGGAGCTACTGATCATGCAGCCCGGACACCGAAGAGGGCCACAACACCCACCTCCACCACCCCCCTCCCTGGACAAAGATATTTCACATCAACTTTATGAAATCATGAACAAAACAATTCGCCGATGTCGCACAATTATAACAATTAACATTCATGTGTGGTCAGAAAAAGGACAATCATTCATTTACCATTGAAATTCCAAATAAAACATCACATTCAAATTCAACTCAAAGCAACTATTTGGAAGAGTCATGGCGGGTCTTTCCTGGACAATCTGTAAGTCACAGCCTGCAAGACAAAATTCAAGATCAGGTGTGTCATGCGCTCATCAAAGGAGAAAGGGAGAGAGAGAAAGAGAGCGAGAGAGAGATTGTACAAGGAGCGCAAGGCCGCTCTGGCTCTTGGCTCATACATGCCAGCTATTGTGTGTGTATCGCTATTGGTGCACCATAAACCTAAGGCCTGGCATCAATTGCAGCGCAAAAGCCACATCACATTTCCAAACTGCAAGCAGTAGTCAGACTAACATTAGGGATGAAAGCTCCTTTGTCTCAATACATAAGGCGGAAGGACAGCTGCACCTCCGATCTTGGTCCTGAATGCGGCTGGCACCCCCTGAGAGAGATACCATAGCAGATGATGACTACTCCCACACCACGAACTGCGGTAATGAAAGACCAATATATCCACACCCCACACACACAAGTCCCTGCTTGAGGTACCCATGCACGGGATGCCCTTGACACGTACGTACACAACCCATACGTCCAAACGTTGCACACACATACAACTCATTGCTCCAAGCTGTGGCATATCAGCCACAAAAGTGCTGCAGGTCAGATGAGTGCCGGTTCTACAAGACACACCAACACAATGGCAGGACATCCCGGGCACATGCACAACCCCCGTCACGTGGGACTGTACCGTGCATGTATGCGGCATTTGTTGATAGCACTGGCAGTGTTGCGCATCAGTTACTGTCTGAGCTTCCGTCTTGCATACGTCACCTGCGTCCAGCCCTGGTTCCACTGTTGATCATGTACATTCGAGTGACCCATGGATGTCTGCCTATCTAACACAATGGTAGCTGAACTGGATTAGGACGTGTGTGTGCCCCCTGTTGGCCCACGACCAGGAGTGATACCCGTGCGTGGGATACCTTGATAAGTGGCGTATGTGCTGGCAGTTGTGCATGGGAGATTGCACAAGTCCTCATGTGCAGTGACCACATTGAGGCGCTCTCCTATTGGGCTGTGTTGCGAATTGGTGAAACGGCGTGGACGGAGCACATCTGTCCGGACCAGTTATTGGATTGGCTCTCCCTCGTGTTCGCTGAACTCGACAATGACGTACTCTTGGAACTGATTGCCCATGAAACTGCGCTCGCTTTCATGGACGAGTAACTACGTTCTTGAAGCCACAATTGATTGTAACCCAAAGCACAGGTCCCAACACCCTGTTGCATCTTGGAGGAATGGTCACATATCCCACAACAACAGTGGACATGTCTGCATTCGCCTGGACTCAGAATGCATGTGCGTGCACCTACTCGTGCTGACACACACCTGTGCAAGGGGAGGCAGTCCCATGGGAGGAGCTGCACAGCGTCGTTTGGCAACGTTCCAAATTCTGACATACTGCTGGAGGCAATGTAGTACTACATGTGACCTTGTTGGACCCTATCACCTGCTCACTGTCAGCACAGTTGGCGCAGTCCGGTGGTACAGCACTATGCAGATCCCATGGACTGTGAGTCATGTGCCCTGACAGGGGGCAATGAGCAGACGCCTAAATCACATGACTCGTCCAGCAAGGCAAGGTGGGCTGAGACTTGCCATCCGTAATGATTATTCATTTTTGCCTCCCCATTTCTTGCACCTCTACATGTTCCTGTGCTGCAAGTTGTGGCCCTTGTCTTGCCCGTACTGACACGCACATGCTAATAAAGTCTACACAACTTCACTAGTGTTCAACTGTGATGAGTGTTGATTAGAATCACAAATCGTGTGCCTCAATGAGCATTGTCCGTTCACAGGGAGGGACTGACTGACGCATTGCACTTGGGGGCGAGTCCCTTTTGACAGCTCCACCTCTGTGAGCCAGACATTGTGGTTGGGTTGTTGCTGGTAGACATGTGCTCTCATGTGTCTTCAGCAATGTGAGTATGGTGTCCAACTTCTTGTCATGTGGATCAATGTGAAAACAGGCTGTGTCCACACAGTTGTGTGAATAGGTATGCAAAGAGATGTTCTGTTGTCACATGTGATGGGGGACACTACTTCAGGGCTGCTACCGAATTTGACATTTTTACACACAGCCCTATTCAATACATGGACGTGGGGCTACATTGGGGGGTTGCAAGATTGTTGTCCATGAGCAATGAGGCCATAGCTAGTTCACACATTCACAGTCATCTAATTGGCCATGTTGGTCAGGGTCAAACATGCGCATTGATGTCATTTCCCAGGGTGTACCTATTTGTGCAATCAATGTCCCTACAATCATCCATACTGTTATACTCGATTGAACATAGACATGACACATCTGTGTGATTTGGAATGTTTTATTCACTTTCTGTGGAGTGTCGGAGCTGGAGCAGTACATGGCCATGCAAAGCCCACATTACATGGTTGCCCAGTGGAGGGCCAACCGGAGTCCTTTGGGGAATGACAAGTTACTTGGAAGAGGAAGAGTTCAGTCCGCAGCCTGATTGCTGTGTCCTTGGTAACCAGAGCAGATATGGCAGTCTATGTTGGGGTCTAGGTGAATGTCGCAGAGTGTTTCGGGGGACAGTGGAAGGTGTTGTTCCAGGGCATGATGCAGAGGGCTGAACCAGGCAGGAACAGACCATATGGCGGGGATGAATGCTACACCCTCCTTTCTCACACAGTCATTACCATCCACATCTTACTCCTCTGATATGTCTTCTGTGTCAGGTGTGTGTGGTGGTGGTAAGACTGCATCACTGTGTGCCACTGACACATCAGGGTGCGGAGGTGTAATGGCTGCATCACTGTGTGCCAATGACACATCAGGGGGCGGAGATGGCAAGATGAGGATCTGTAGGGCATGGAAGATACCAGCTACATCTCACTGGTGTTGAGCCGTGGCAGCCATCCTTCCAGTCTGTATCCGCTCAATGTTCTCCATTGTCCTCTGTAGTTGTGCCAACTCTGTGCTATCCTCGCTGGAACCTGTCTGACTAGACAGTTCTTGTATCCCAGTAATGGCTCCAGCGAGGTCAGCCAAGAATTGTTGTAGGGCATGGAACGGACTGTGGGTGTCAGCCAACTCATTCCGGCAGTCTAACACATGGAGTTGGAATGCCATGTGTCTTTCCGTGAGGTGGTGGGAGCCACTCGTGGTGGTGGGTGCTTCCTGCTGTGAGGTCTGAGCAGGGGGTGGGCTCACCTTGATGCAGCTGGGCTGCCCTGCTCCTGGAGGTGGGATGTGGAGGCCTTCACGAGCCGTTGGAGGGTGTCAAAGCAGATGGCCAGGGGGTCCTCTTCATCATCAGTGAAGAGATGTCTTGTCTGCTCGGCAGGAGGTGTTGATTGTCCCTCTGTAATGTAAAGGGGTGATGCAGGTTAACAGTGTGATCAATGTATGTTGATGCATTGTATATGTTTCCAGACAGACAGCATGACAATGTACATTGTGACTGTTTTGGAGGAGCTGGCTATTTGATGGGACATTTTGAGTACATGACGGATGTGAGGTTGTATTCGTACATTATCACCTCACAGTTTCCTCCTATGCCAGATGTGATTGGCCAGTCTCTACGCACAAGCGGCACTAGTTGTGTCCTCTCTCCTGTAGTGAAAGTGTTGCACTTTGTACCACATAGTCATCAATGTTGATGTGCTGTGATTGCTATGCGTGTGTGCTGCATTGTGGGAGAGTTGCCCCTGCAGCTATGATTTAGCGGTCCCTTATCCCTTCGAGGCAGTGTGCCGTTGACTTGTGTGCATTTACAGTGCTGAGATGTTGGCGACTTGGGTCATTTGTGCTCTTGGACGGTTTTTGTGCTCTTGTGCATTGTTTGTAAGCAGGTGTGTTGTTGGCGTCAGGGGTTGTATGTGCACGTGGATGTGTCAGAGTATGACCTGCTCCTTTGAGGATGTGATCCACACTGGGCCACCTCAGTGTCGTGTCGTGCACCATGTCATGTATTTTGACTGCAGCCATGCTATCGGTCATGCAGTGTCACTTGCATTGTCAGTGTGGCTCACAGAGCCGCTGCTTTCCTGGATTCAGCACATGTGCCTGGGTATGTTGTGGGATTGGTGAGGGAGAGGGGCACCTTTGTGCACATAGTGGACGGGGGCCTACTTGGTGTTTCTATGTGTGCTGCAGTGTACCAAGGGTATCAGGGACATGTTCCACAATCATTGTGGATGTGCAGTGTGCTACACATAATTGTGCCATTGTGCCCATCTCCCCCATCTCCCCCCATCCCCCCCCATCCCCCCTGTCCCTGGTCGTTACTCACCCTGTTGGGTCAGGTCATATCGAGCTGTGTCTGGACTCCCAACTCCTTGCACCGTCTTCACACTGATGACTGTGACCACCATTTCCTCCAGCTCATCCAGCTCCTCCTGTGGCGCAGGACTCCCACCTCCAGTTGCCGTTGCTGACTTCCGGTTGGCAGCAAGTTTCTGCTTGGTTTGGCTTTTCACATTATGCCAGTGCCTCTTGACCTCCTCCATTGACCTCCTCAACACTCCAACTGAATTCACGTTGTTCACGATGGACTGCCATATTGCCGTTTGTGTTGCCAATGACACAGTGGAGGTGACGGACAGTTGTTGGTAGTGTTCTATCACCTCCGTGACGATGATCCGGTTTTCCTGCGGACTGAACCCCATCTTCCTCTTCCCCGAACACGGGGTTCCTGGCTGGTCCTCTGTGGGGTTCGAGTCATCCTCTGCACTCGGTCCGGGTGCGTCCATGGTGCTATGCAGTTTATTTTGGTTTAGGTGTGTTTTTTTTTGCTGCATTTATAGTGCATTTTCCCGCATGGCTAGTTGGAATTGCAGGTCTGTCACTGGTTGTCGCTGATTTTTGTATCACGATTTGGGGCATCGCAACTATTTTTGCATTTTTTCGGCGACACGTTAATTTTTGCGTGGTCATTTGGCGTGTTATCGTGCGACTATCGCATGGTGCCGCCGAGTTGGGCATACAACGTTAACACGTGTTATTTTGTCGCAATAGACTGCGATGTGCAGAGTTGCGTACAGCTAATTTTGCGATAATTATCACACGTTCTTGAGAATATCCCCCTATGTTACTTAGTGTGGATGTCACCCAATGTCAGACCAGCAAAAATAGATCTCTATGTGCTAAGCTTCTCAAAAGTGCATCCAATTTTATATTTGTAAAGACAAAAATGAGGTCTAGAGACACATAAATGTGGAGTTAAAATGGTGCTACTTTGTTAAATTGCTTTTGTTGAACAAGAGTCATCTCAAGTTTGGATCCTTTAATCCAGCAAATAAAGGATTCTACGGAGAACACAATAAACCTTTTTGGAGAGCACGACAAGCCAACACGTTTTGCTACCTAACAATCAGTTGTGTTGCTTCATCAAGGCAATGAATTGATGAGGGGTATAGTCTAGAGTCAATCAGGTAAGTGTATGAAAAATAAACCCCTAAATTATCCATAATACTATAAAACAGTTAAAAAAAAGGTAAGAATGGATTGTGTTAAAAATCAAGGATCATGTCTCATATTTGTTTCTGTAAATTTCATATATACTAACCAAATAATACAATAATATATATATATATATATATATATATATATATATATATATATATATATATATTATCTACTGGCGGTCGCCAGTAGATAATTATAGTTAGGACCGTGTTTCCATAGGAAATCCACAACATTCTATTTGGAATAACTTTAATAGGTGGGGCGCTCCGCTCCGACCCTGAAAGTCTCGGGGGGATTTGTCAAGCGGGGGCTGAGAAAAAAGGGGGGTCCCAAAACGCGTTTTCCCCATGCAATTTTTCATAGGGACCTTTAGTCCAAGGTACAGCCCGAACGGCTGAACAGAATTACTTGAAATTTGGCAGAGAGGTAGTCCTCCGCACAGGGAAGTGCCTTTTGCAGGTCTGGTGTCAATCTGTTCAGTAGTTCCTGAGAAAATCAAAAGTAAAATCATATATATATGTGGGCGGAGCCTAACCACACATCTCATCCTGAGATCTGATTTGCTGTCAGCTCTTCATCCAAGAAGTGTTGGCAGCCATCTTGGGACCAATATACGTGATAGCACCTCATTAAAAAGCATTGCAGTTAATAGAAGGTTTTAAGACTTTAGTTACATTATAAATCATTTGTTGATGGTACCATACTCATTTTAGGAATTGTGGTATGTTCTAAGGTGATTTCAACATGTGAAAAGCCTTCTGCTGGGATATCATGATTGAGAGAAAAATATTTTCTCATGCTTTTCCCACAGAGGTTTGGAAGGTGATCTATAAACTAAACTGAGAGCTTATTTTCTGTAAATTCACATTATCTTTCTCAGTCATGTGAGAATGAAGTCTGACATTCTCAGTAAAACATGTACATCCAACAAGGGCAGAGACTGTCAGTTGATTCCTTTGTGTTCTACTGCAGCTTCCCAGAGTGTTCCAAAGAACAACTAGAGCGCTAACAGTCCTACTTATGATAAACGTATGGCACACCTGAAGCCATCTTGCTTGGATTAAAGTGGTAACTCTTAAAACATTTAATTTAAAAAGGAACAAAATGAGGGGGTTCATTTTTCCATAACAAGTATGATTAGTGCTGCAGAAAGAAAAACTAGGGCACATTTTGACTTCTGAAATCCTCTTTTATTTCATTAAAAAATTCTGACATGCAGACTGAAACATGCACTTTCAATACCAGCAGCAGTTTTCCCTGGTGAGCAGTAGCTTTACTATAGTGATCTAATGAGCAAAAAGAGTGCTAACATTCTGAATTTATGGCAAATGTGTGACACATCTGAATGCCTTCTTGATGGAATCAAAGTAAAAAAACTGAAAGTATTTCCTACTGAGGAGACTGCAGTAAATGAGGAAATTAGGAAACTTCATAACAAATAAATCTCCTAAGATGGCCACCGGAGACAAAAGAGCCCAAATGTAGCCCAAAATCACCCAGATGTAGCCCAAATATAGCCCAATGACAGAAGTGTGCAAAACACTTATTATTTTGTGTTTTTGCAGTGTTATATAGTGCAGACTTGTCAGGTATTGGAGTGCTTTACATGAGCATTGGTTACATCACACAAGAACAAATTCATTTTGGTTGTAGACATGGGGAGACTAAGTGATTTGACCAGAATCACAGAATGTCGAGCTGAAGCAGAAACTCCAACCTGGTTCCCCAGTTGCAAAGTCTGCAGTTCTGGAAGTAACACCACATCCTCTCCCCTAAGTGCAACATTTAATCAAGTGGTCAACTGGATAAAAAAACATAAAGATAACAAATAATTTAAAAGTGCTTTGTCGCTATTTGAAAACTCAGAAAATATGTCCTTATTTTAGTCTTTTAGAGCACTAACCATAATTTTGATGCCAATAAGACTCTCTCATATATGTAATTTCTAAAGGAAATGCTCTAGGTATTACAGTTTTGATTACATCAAGATGACGTCAGGCGTTCCACACTTTTGTAATAAATATAGAATGTTAGCAATCTAGTTGTTCATTAGGATACTGTTGAGAGGCAGAGGCCAGGGGCACGGACTCTGAAAATTGAAGGAAGGTAGGAGGGTGCAAAGGCATCAATTTAACCACACTGAGCAGGCAGGAAGGGCCGTGGCAGCACAACAGACTATGGAGGGCAGTGGAAAGGGGGGCAGGGGCAACAAACCAACAATACAGGACTTGCAAGAGAGGCTGTGGCAATGTAATAGACCATTGTGGGCAGAAGGAAGAATCAATGGTAGTACAACCATACATGCCAACAGACCCGATTCAGCCAGGAAATGTCCAATGTTTTTAAGCTCAAATGGGCTTTATTTGATCTGCCTCCTGTCTACAATCTCCCCTTTTGAATGTAACTCAAAGGGGAAAATCAATACCCCAGTTTTTTTTCAAAATCTCCCTCTTACCAAGTTCAAAATGTTCGCAAGTATGGTACATTGGATCATGGAAGGAAATGGGGTAGGGACATGGACTTGGATAACAGAGGACAGGAGGGACATGGAGAGGTGCACCAAACTGACCATGCAGGGCAGGCATCAGGGTTTGCAGCAGCACAATACACCACACAGGGCATGCGGGACGGGAGTGCAGCACAACAATCCATAGAAAGCAATAGGGAGGGGACAGGACCATGCACATGGACAACAGAGAACAGAGGGGCAAGAGGCAATGGTAGCTAGCTGACCATAATGGTCAGACAGGAGAGAAAGCTGCAGCATAACAGACCATAAAGGGCAGGAGGGACGGATCAGGGGCATTACAATGGAACAGACAAGCCAGGAGGGAGGGAGTAGGGGTCTGCACATGTAAACAGAGGGCTGGGGGCAAGGGGGCAGGGCAGGAGCAGCAAGATAGCCATGGAGGTCAGGCAGGATGGGCACTAGAAGCAAGACACACCATGAAGAGCAACAGTGAGACTGTGATGGCATACACACAGACCATGGAGGGAAGGTGGGAGGGGGTCAGGGGCAGCTAACTGACCACACAGGGAAGGTGGGAGGGGCCATGGCAGCACAGAAGACCATGCATGGCAAGTGGGAGGGTTAGTGGCAGCACAATGGCTATGATGGGCAAGAAGGAGGGTGCAGGGGCATGCACAAAGGACGATGGAGGATAGAAGGGAGGGTCAGGACCTGTGCACAGACAAGAAAGTTCAGGGGAAGGGGCCTCACAACAGACCGCACGGGGCAGGCAGGAGGAGCAGTTGCAGCACAACAGACCAGGGAGGGCAGAAGGGTGTGGCAGTACAATGGACCATGTAGGACAGGAGGAAGAGGATAGGGGCATGGCATTTGGACCGGCAGGGTAGAGGTGGCAGGGACAGGTTACAGTCATCTGACAATGCTAGGCAGGTGGGAGGGGAGTGGCAGCTCAACAGAACACTCAGAGTAGATAGGAGTGGCAGGTCCATGGAACATGGTGGGCAAAAAGGATGGAGCAGGGGCATGCACAAAGACATCGGAGGGCAGGGGGAAGGAGAATAGGGGCAGGAAGCTAAGCACAGAGTTTAAGCAGTAGGTCAATGATGGGGCATAGAATTGGGCAATGGAGGGCAGGAGGAGGGGACTGGTACATCATACTAAATTGAGGGCAGTGGCAGCACATCAGACCAAGCATGGCAGGAGGGAGGAGGCTAGTCCATGGATTCACACAACAGAGGATAGGGAGGAGAGGGATGGGGCAGCAAGCTAACTGTTCAGAGAAGGCGGGTATTAGGAACTTTATTGTTTTTAAAACGTGTGTCTGTGCGAACTACTTAAAATATGAACAAGTATGCAGCATAATCTCACTTTTATTCAGGAAGAAGAGGACGTTTGTGACTGTGACTCCGGGCTCACTTGGCAGAAACACCCACTGACCCTCCACCCCCTATCGCAAAATGTATTGCCCGTGAAAAGGGTAGGTGAACACAGTGTTATATAGAACATAGTCCTGAGAGCACGATTGATAATGAAAACTAGATATAGTGTATGGTATAAACTATGCACCAAAAAGTGTGATATAAGATGAACCGGGCGTGAAATATAATATGCAATACATTGTGCGCAATGACAGATTCATTGGAGAGCGCGAGATAGCACAGGCACTAGCGGGTGCTATGCGATGTTCGCCTTGGAGTGTAATATGCACAGGGCAGTGTTGTGGAACCTAACTAGTCTCTAAAGTTGTAATATAAAATATGTGCTGGGGAGTGTAACGTTGCATATGCACTGTGACAAAGATATGGATCCCAGATTGTAATATGTATGGCATAGCACTGTGCGTTATAACATAGGCATCGAGGAAGGCACGTTAGATGGGGCAATATAACCCGTGCGAAGGCAAGTGTGGCATGACATATTCACGGGGTGGTGTTACAGTGCACATGGGCTAGAGAGTGTCATAGCATATGCACTAGCTGGTGGAATACAACACAGAGGTGTGTGGCACTTGGCAGGCAATGGTGGGTGTAACACAGCATTGGGCTCTGCCAGGAGCGCGCTGTGACTCTCAAGTGATGTTCGTCCCCTTTCCAGAGAGTAAAATAAAAAGTATTACACATCCGGCAGTGGATGTGTGTTTTATTAACCGTGAGGGGGGTTTCTTACATAGTTTTGGTCTAATTTTTGTCGAATCCCCTTTGAATGGCTTGGTGTGCATGTGTATTAAATGTGCCCGTCAATAGCTACCCATGTTTGTATAAATAAACGACAAGGGTGTCTACCGGGATTAGGCACGGTAGGGCATCAGACATGTCAGAGCTTTACTAGTGGTGTAAATCCATTCCACGTGGATTCATTGTATGCATAGTCGCCTTTTAATGAATATCACTCAAATCGTCATGGTGATAGGTACGTACGGTTTGTCCAGCATGTCCTAGGTGTGTCTATAAATATATATTTTTTAAAAATAATAAAAAACAGTGGCCGGCCCTGGGGATTGGGGTCAAAAAAATATAATTAGGAGACAGGCCCTGGGGGATGGGGTCATCAGGGCCAATAAAGTAGAATAAGAAGGGGAACCACACAGCCCCCCTTCTTAAAAAATTAAAATAAATAAAAGACTGGCATCGTGTCGGAGGCCACGCCCCCTCCTTGCAGCACTCTGCAAACGCGCCCCCTGGCGAGTTGTAAGTTGGGGAATTAATTCCTCTTCAATACTGAGGGTCCCTGAGGGCCAACTAGCCCAACAGGCATCTCCAGTATGCGCCAGGGAGCTGCGCTGCAGACAGGTGTTCTGAGGCCAAGCCCCTTTTTACACCTCTCTGCAACGCAGCTCTGTGGCGCTTACTGGAGGTACCTAGTGGTCTAGTTTGACCCTAGGGATCCTTAGGATTCAAGGGGACTTAATCTCTCAACTTAGAACAGCCACGGGGGGCGCTAGAGGGCGCACAGCGGAATGGCTGCCTCTTGAGACAGCTCCGCCGGACGGGGAACACACATGGCGACATAAGCATGACCGAAGGCGCGCCGCAGCCTGAAAACGCCGCTGCGACGATCGGAAACTGGCCTCCACAGATGGGGAGTGCGAGAACTGCTCAAGTGCCCTGCTAACCATAAAACCACCAACTTCTATAACTCGCGGTGAGGACGGCCAACGGCTCCCAATATGGCGGCGCCCGGGAGTACACAGACGAGATACTGCTAGCGACCGCTCTGCCCACAAAGACTGATGCCAGCGGGAGACGAGATCGCGGCGCCGCCTTCGGGTCCCCGCTGCTGAACCATCGCGGAGGACCTGGAGGCACGGGCGAAGATCGTGAGGCATTACAGCGGCCACGTCCAGCTACGACAGCGCTGCGGACGGAGTGCGGCTGGCGCTGCGCCGGGGGGAGCTACAAGATGTCCGCCTACCTGCCCGACCGCTACGGGGGTGAGTGCTGACCATTTGGCCGCGGTGCAACTGCGTGGCTGGAGGCGCGTAGCGCTGTGCTGCGGTGGCGCACGCGAGACCAAGGAGGCGCTGCGGATGCTGGAGGCGCCGATACAGGCTAGATGAACGGACCAACTGCCACTGCGAGCGGCCGAGTGTGGCGTCCTGGATGTGAGGTGCTGGCTGCCCCCATTGGCGCATAGGGACCTGACACTGGCCGGACTCGTGTGCCGCTGACACAGCGCTGGGACAGCGGACGTGGCGCGGCGCGCTCTGTGGGTGGTGCTGGCCGCACAAGCCTGCCGACGGGGCGGTGAGATCTGGAAAACATAGCGATCCTACTGGCGTTGAATGACAGCAGTGGAGTCCATGCGGGGCGAATGGCAGGGGTGAAGAGGTGAACGCCTGGGGAGCTACGGAGAGTTGTGCGCATACTGCCCTGCTGCACCACCCCAAGTCCCATCTGAAGGGAGGTCGGTGCTGCCCGGTGACTCTGCGAGCGGGACCCCCGGAGCCCAGTGGCGTACTCAGACACGATGGGGAAGCCGGAAAAGACGCAAACCAAACTTCCATTTGAAACCAAGCGCCAGACCAAGGGCGCTGCAGCGCCACCGGACGAAGTAACGTGTGCTGAAGACTCACCGCCCCGGGGCATGGCGGAGGCGCTGAGGGCCATCCAGCAGAGCCTACAGGACATCCATGGTAAACTTGATACCATCACGCTGCGTGTTGACAACATGGCGGCGAAACTGGATGTGCACGGTGAGCGGCTGACGGAGGCGGAGACCCGAATTGGGGCGCTGGAAGACGTCTCGCAAATCACGACTCAAAAATATGCGGAGGCCGAGAGACTGTTGGAGGCGCTGAAAAACAAGACAGAGAATTTGGAGGCGCGGTCGAGGCGCAATAACGTGAGAATCACGGGGGTTCCGGAGTCCACCAACACTGGCCGGATGGAAACTTACGTTGAGGAACTGCTTAAGGACGTTGTGGGCGCGGAGCACCTGTCCCCAATGTTCCTGATCGAACGAGCCCATAGGTCGCTGGCCCCAAGACCGAAGCCTGGGGCGCCCCCGCGGCCTATAGTCGCCAGAGTCCTCAATTACAGGGACCGCGATGTTATCCTCCGCATAGCGCGTGAAAAACAACAGATCACGCACCAAGGCAACGCTCTGGCATTCTACCCGGACTTCACCCTCACAGTCCAACAAGCGCGGAAGGAGTTCAACCCGGTCAAAAAGAAACTACGTGATATGGGGGTTGATTACGCTATGCTCTATCCCGCCCGGCTTCGCATAACGCACGACGGACATGCGACGCTGTGTCATTCACCCCGTGAGGCGCATGAACTCGTCAAAAAAATCGGAGCTAAGCGCAAGGAGAGGCGGAGGGTTGATCAAACTGCGGACACTGACTAGTGGATTGTAAAAAGAGGTAACAAAAGGACGGCGAGGGCGCTACACACCGGGTGCCGTTCCTGCGACCCTAACCAGGAGGACTGTGGAGGTCGGCATGGACAACAATGCGACTTCAGACATGGCGAAGACGGCGAGGGCACTTGCCGCGAACGAATCTGCCCGGACCTCTGAAGGGCTGATGACTGATAACCCTACTGCTATTTCAGTCCTGGTGGTACAGCAATGGCTCCTGACTATGGGCTTATGGGGGTAAGATGCCATAAAAAGACAGAGCCCGCCTAATGATGGAAACAGCCGTTCTATGCTGGGATGGCGTATAATTTCTGGGACTGAGGGAGGTCTAACTAGATGAATAGCAGGAACAACGAACCCTGACCATTAGGGCTGGATCATGGATATACAGGGCAGGTACGGGAGGAATGATGAGCGAATGAATGGTCGCTGCCCGTCGGATAGCAGGGAAATAATGCTGTAATTTGGACGGAATGGACACTGCTGCGGCTGCGTTGGGCCCTGGGGAGGGTCGTTAAGATGCTTGCACTGATATGGGACCTATTGGGTTCTGAATAGTAATCTGTCCCCGTCCACATCCATTGAGTTGGATGGAGTGGTGTGTTCTAGGCGGTCCCCCAAAGAGGGAGATCCCCGAATTCAGTTACTCTAATGTTTGACCTTAGTTATGGGGTATGTCTTTGGCATAGTTGGGGTGCTGAAGTGGGTGGGGGGAAGTGGGGTACGGTTGGGAAGTTGAAATGTTGGTCACTGTGCATGAGACGCATTGCTGAACTCCAAGTACGAATGCAGAGAAATAAGGGGGCCCTTACCCGCTGCGACAGCTATGGGGGCGCGCTCACTGGATGTGGGGGTGGCTGGTGCATACCTGCTGTTACTGGGAGATGGCTGAGAACAGGTTAGGGGCGGGATATCTCCGATTGCTAACGTGGAATGTCCGGGGGCTTGGTAACCCCAAGAAAATTAGGCAAACACTGGCGTATCTAGACAGGCAGCGCATAGACATTGCACTCATACAGGAGACTCACTGTGCGCCGACACGCCGAATAAGTGTGGGACGGAGATGGGCCGAATCGATACACTACTCCTCCTACTCCTCATATGCACGGGGGGTGCTGGTGCTGATAAAAAAGGGCTGAAATATACAATAGAGGAGGTTGAGAAGGATGACATGGGGCGGTTTGTTATTCTAACTGGTCTCCTGCGAGGACAGAGGCTAGCTGTGGTGAATGTCTATGGGCCCAATGTTGATGACCCGCAGTTCTACCACTCACTGTGGAGTAAATTGCGTGAAATACAGGCCCCTCACGTGATATGGGGTGGAGACTTTAACCTTGCGCTCTGCGATGAAGTTGATCGATCTGGAGCGACAACGGAGCCACACAGGCGCGCACTCCATGTCCTACAGGACATAATGGTGGACAGGGCACTCACGGATATTTGGAGGAGTAGGCACCCGGCTGAGCTGGAAGCCACCCATGTGACTACGTCACGCGGCAGCTGGTCCCGTATTGACTACTGGTTGGTGTCTGGGGACGTTGCATTATGGACGAGGGAGGTTAGACACTTACCCAGAACCCTATCCGATCACAGCCCGGTGCTCCTCTCCCTGGAGCTCCCGAACTACACGCCACCTCCATTCAGTTGGAGATTCAATGCTAAAGCACTCATAGACCCCATTTACGCTGATACTATTGGGCAGGCGATACGGGAATATTTTGACAATAATGCATCTTCTGCGACCGACCCGGGAGTGCTCTGGGAGGCCTGCAAGGCCACCATACGTGGCGTCTGCATAAGCACTAACGCCGGTATCCTTAAAGACATCCAACAGCAGCTCAGAGCCAGGGAAGACAAGCTCCGAATTTTAGAACGTGAATATGAGAGCACACAAAATGCTCGGCTACTAGGGGACATTCGGACAACACTGTCCGAGTTTCAGAGCCTCGCGGATGATGAAGTTAAATACACCATGAAAAGACAGGTGGCGAGGGCCTATGGGGAGGGCGGCAGACCGGGTAGACGCTTGGCGGCCAATATATGCGAGGGACGTGCCCCGCAGAACATACAGGTGATTCGAGGACACCAAGGGGAGCGGAAGTATGGTGAACAAGAAATACTGGGGGAATTTATGACTGCGTACGGAGAGCTGTACGCCTCCAGGCCGACGGCCACTGAGGCTGAAATCGTAGAGTACCTCGAGGACGTGGCGATAGCGTGGCTATCGGACGCACACCGCGAATACCTATCCCAACCCATCACAGTAGAGGAGGTCACAGAAGTAATTAAGTCGCTGCCGAATGGTAAGGCACCGGGCCCCGATGGCTTTACGTGTGAATTTTATAAGACATTTATTGACCAGCTGGCCCCATATCTGGTGGAAATGTATGGTAACGCTCACGAGCAGCAACACCTGCCGCCAACCCTACGGGAAGCAATACTACTAGCGCTTCACAAACCGCAGAAAGATCCGGAGCTCTGCGACTCCTATAGACCATTGTCCCTCATAAACGTGGACAACAAGATATTGGCCAAACTACTTGCTGCCCGACTGAACCCGCTGATGCCCAGATTGATCTTGCCTGACCAATCTGGATTCATACCAGAGCGATCCACCGCGCACAATACGCGAACGTTGTTTGCGCTTTCACACTATCTAACGCCTGAGACGAAGGCGGCGGCGGTCTTTTTGGACGCAGCCAAGGCCTTTGATTCTCTGGAATGGACCTATATGACTACGGTGCTGCGGAGGATGGGCTTCCCACCCATGTTCCTCCAATGGATCCAATTATTATATGATGCGCCTGTGGCACGGATTCGGGTGAATAACTATATCTCAGACACCATTGAAATTCGGAGGGGGACGAGGCAGGGATGCCCGCTGTCCCCCCTCTTGTTTGCAATAGCACTGGAACCCCTTGCGTGCAAAATAAGACAGGGGCATCACTATTCGGCCCTGCAGTTCCCGCAGCGGCTGTTGCACATCTCGCTGTATGCCGATGATATGCTGCTTTATGTGAGGGACCCACAGGCCAATTTGAATCCACTGTTGAGGGAATACATAAAGTTTGCGCGTCAATCCGGTGTCACTATAAATTGGGCCAAGTCCCTGATTATTCCCTTGACTGACAACACGCACCCACACTCCATGGATTATCCTTTGGAGTGGAAAACGGACCCGATAAAATATCTGGGTGTGTGGTATCACAGGGACCCAGAAATTGTGATCAGGACTAACTATGGGACGATGATTGACGCACTAGAGGAGAAGGTGGGGAGATGGATCCAGCTGCCTTTATCGCTGGCTGATCGTATTGCTATCGTTAAAATGGTGATCTTGCCGAAGCTACTCTATCTGTTCACTAACATCCCTATCCACCCCCCACTGGAGGTGTTCCGCAGGATTGCCTCGATGGTCCTCCGGCTTATCTGGGCGGGAAAGACGGCCAGGGTGGAGATGCGGACACTCACATTACCGTACAGTCGAGGAGGTTTCGGGGTCCCAGACCTCTATCTATACTATCTTTGTGCGCAGGCACAATACGCACATTTTTGGTACCACAAAGTCCCATATCTCACCCACACCGCGATCGAGGAGGGGGATGCTATGCCAATTCCACTTGAGGCGATTATCACACATTGTAGGCCCCCCTTGCACATGCAAGACATTAACACCATAGATGCTACGAACAAAGCATGGCATACCATGGGCAGAATGGCCAATAAACTGCCGCTGTATGCCCCGGCGCTCCGGCTCCAATGGCATCCAGATATATCGGTAACGCAAGAAAAAGTGGGGCTGGACTTGCTGCGCCAAGTGGGCATCGACACCATGGGGGACCTGTACAAAGATGGGACTTTTAAAACGCTAGAGCAACTAACATTCATTAGTAACATGTCTGCATTATTTCGCTTCAATTATCATAGGTTGCAAAGAGCTATGAAGCGACTGTACCCAACGTACCCGTTGGAGCCGCCGGGATTGACCGCGTTGCAATGGCTGATCACCACACCTGCGAGCAGACACCTGGTATCTACACTATATACGAAAATGCAGGGGGACATAGCGGCAAACACACACGCTTCCATGGAGAAGTGGAACAGCTGTCTGGACACTCCATTAACAGAGGAGGAATGGGCTACTGCCTGTACCTTGACGGGCATGCTGACACCTAATGGTAACCACCGCATTTTACACTTCAAATACCTACACCAGACGTACTACACGCCGGCCAGGCTGCACCGTTATGGGCTGCGTGGGGATTCTAGATGCGAGCGTTGTGGGGCTGACGGTGCAGATTTCATTCATCTGGCATGGTCGTGCGAGGCAGTTGGGGAATACTGGGTGCAGGTGACGCAAATACTAGGGGCTATGGTGGGTGGTGAGGTGCGCTGCGAGGCCAAAACCTGTTTGCTGGGGCTGCTGCCTGAGTTTCGGGCCCTAAAGCGCAGATTCTGTGTGATTGTGTTACTAATGGCCAAAAGGAGGGTTTCGCTATGCTGGAATGGAAGGCGGATCCCAAAGCCGAAGGACTGGCTCACGGACTTAACGTACTGTAGAGATACCCTGAGGACTTACGAAGAAGAACTCCCTGCTGGGTCAAGACCCAGAGACTACTGGGCGTACCTAACCCAATATTTGCAAAATGCTTCAGCGGAATCACTAAGCGATTAGCATATAAATGGAAGGGTGGTGGGTATAGGAGACCTCTGATTAGGAAATGAACAGACAAACTTGGATGAAGGATGCTGTTGTGCTGTGACCGCAATGTTATGGTTGTTGTTTGTTTGTACACAATTACAAATGCCAATAAAAAAATAAATAAATAAAAACTTAGAACAGCCACAGGGCGCGTTTACACAGTGGTGAAGGGAGGGGACGGGGCCTGAGGTGACATGTGCAAACACGCACTATGGCACGTTTTAAATTGGGGATATAATTTCCCTTCAATACTGAGGGCCCCTGGGGGCTAACTAGCCCACCAAGTGCTTCCAGTAAGCGCCACTGAGCTGCATTGCAGAGCGGTGGTCCAGGCCGTGCCACTTTTTACACCTCTCTGCAACGCAGCTCTGTGGCACTTACTGGAGGTACCTAGTGGGCTAGTTGGACCCTAGGGACCCTCAGGATTCAAATGAACTTAATCTCCCAACTAAAAACGGACACAGGGCGTGTTTACACAGTGGTTAAGGGAGGGGACGGGGCCTGAGTTAACGTGTGCAAAAACGCCCTGTGGCCTGTTTTAAGAGGTAGTTTTAATCCCCCTGCCCTATTATATACTAGGGGCTTACAGAGGAGGTCATGCTAATCACAGGGGGACCCCAACGCATAATGTTCCCTAGTGTATGTAGGTGTTTTCACTGTATTCTAAGTGTCTTTTAACATAGCACTGGCTCTAGGACTGGTTAGTCAGACTCAGTTACCACCAGTATCCGTCTGAAAAAGTTGAGGGTACAGGATGATTTTGCAACAAGGATTCTTTCTGCTCTTCTTTTTGTTCTTCCTGCACTTTTCTTCATCTTTGAGGACTTCTGTTGCTTCTTTCTGCACTTCTTTTTTTTCTTTCTGTGCATTTTTTCTTCTTTCTTCACATGTCCTATCTCTGTAGGCATAGTTAGAAATTAGCATTTAAAAAACCTTTGAAATTCACAGAAAAAACCATAGGTTTCAGGCACGTTATAGTTAGGAATTAGCATTTCAAAAACCTCAGAAATTCACTGAAAAAACCATAGGTTTCAGGGGTGTTATAGTTAGCTGGACTTTTCACTTGTACAAAACCATTGAAATTCCCCCGTTATAGTTAGTTCAGCTAACTATAACTCGCGCGCCCGCAATGCACTGCTGATGACGTCACATATTACATCACTCATGACATGGTCAGTGACATCACTCATGACATCACTGATGACATCTCAAATGACATCACTGATGACATCATCCTTGTGATAGAGTGGCAGACCTCCTCTCACCTTAATATAACCTTTGATACACACATTCAAAAATAGAGACTAAAATTTTCAAAACAATGGACATACCAATACCAGTTACAACAACCTCTTCAGTAATTCTAAGATCCACATACACATCCACTCATTCACCAACAGTCCTATACAGTCACTCATACATGTACTCACTCATCATATGTACTCATACACCTATACATCCTGTTACACAATGCCACTCATCCATAGAGTTACTCACACACACAGTCACTCATGCTAATAAAGAATCAAACATACATTTACTTGCATATACAGTTATACACACACCACCACACTTACTTCTACGGAAACTTACACATACTTAGTCTTTTAAACTCACTTATAGAAATACATACTTATTCATACAGGAACTCTTTCAATCTCTCACTCTCACATATACTCACTTATATACACCAATAGTCACATATACTAGTTGAAAACATATGTAGTTACTCATAAAGACACTATTGAGACAGTCATTCACTCACTAACACACCCATACACACACTCATCCACCCATACAGTCCTGCACACATGCTGTCTTCAACATATACAAACAGTGAGTCACTCATTCATGCACCTATGCACTACGTAATACCCCCCACCGAACCATGCAGACACTCAGACTGATACTCAAAAAACCAACTAATAACCTATATAGACACCCATGTAGCTACTCACCAACCCATGCAGCCACGTCTACACAAAGTGAGAGACTGATACAGATATTTACATATTTAAACATTACTCACTAAGCCATGTATTCACTATGATACACTTAATCAGTCAGTTACACAATCAATTTTTCAAAAACAAATCATCCATTAAGACACTTATATACCCATTTATTCTTCGATCGACCTTGAGATATACATATATAAAACATATTTAATTTTCAGAAAAACAGACATTCACTGGATGATGTCATCAGTGATGTCATTTGAGATGTCATCAGTGATGTCATGAGTGATGTCACTGACCATGTCATGAGTGATGTAATATGTGACATCATCAGCAGTGCATTGCGGGCGTGCGAGTTATAGTTAGCTGAACTAACTATAACGGGGGAATTTCAATGGTTTTGTACAAGTGAAAAGTCCAGCTTACTATAACACCCCTGAAACCTATGGTTTTTTCAGTGAATTTCTGAGGTTTTTTAAATGCTAATTCCTAACTATAACGTGCCTGAAACCTATGGTTTTTTCTGTGAATATATATATATATTCACTGAAAAAACCATAGGTTTCAGGGGCGTTATAGTTAGCTGGACTTTTCACTCGTACAAAACCATTGAAATTCCCCCGTTATAGTTAGTTCAGCTAACTATAACTGCACTGCTGATGACGTCACATATTACATCACTCATGACATGGTCAGTGACATCACTGATGACATCTCAAATGACATCACTGATGACATCACTTATGACATCATCCAGTGAATGTGTGTTTTTCTGAAAATTACATATGTTTTATATATGTATATCTCAAGGTCGAAGGAAGAATAAATGGGTATATAAGTGTCTAAATGGATGATTGATTTGTTTTTGAAAAATTGATTGTATAACTGACTGATTAAGTATCTTAGTGAATACATGGATTAGTGAGTAATGTTTAAATATGTAAAATCTGTATCAGTCTCTCACTTTGTGTATAAGTGGCTGCATGGGTTGGTGAGTAGCTACATGAGTGTCTATATAGGTTATTAGTTGTTTTTTGAGTATCAGTATGAGTGTCTGTATGGTTCGGTGGAGGGTATTACATAGTGCATAGGTACATGAATGAGTGACTCACTATTTGTATGTGTTGAAGACAGCATGTGTGAAGGACTGTATGGGTGGATGAGTGTGTGCATGGGTGTGTTAGTGAGTGAATGACTGTCTCAATAGTGTCTTTATGAGTAACTACATATGTTTTAAACTAGTATATGTGACTATTGGTGTATATAAGTGAGTATATGTGAGAGTGAGAGATTGGAAGAGTTCCTGTATGAATAAGTATGTGTTTCTATAAGTGATTGTTTAAAAGACTAAGTATGTGTAAGTTTCTGTTGAAGTAAGTGTGGTGGTGTGTGTATAACTGTATATGCAAGTAAATGGATGTTTGATTCTTTATTAGCATGAGTGTCTATATGTGTGAGTAACTCTATGGATGAGTGGCGTTGTATAATAGGATGTATAGGTGTATGAGTACATATGATGAGTGAGTACATGTATGAGTGACTGTATAGGACTGTTGGTGAATGAGTGGATGTGTATGTGGATCTTAGAATTACTGAATAGGTTGTTGTAACTGGTATTAGTATGTCCATTGTTTTGAAAATTTGTGTTTCTATTTTTGAATGTGTGTATCAAAGGTTATATTAGGGGGAGAGGAGGTCTGCCACTCTATCACAAGGATGATGTCATCAGTGATGTCATGAGTGATGTCATGAGTGATGTAATATGTGACGTCATCAGCAGTGCATTGCGGGCGCGCGATTTATAGTTAGCTGAACTAACTATAACAGGGGAATTTCAATGGTTTTGTATGAGTGAAAAGTCCAGCTAACTATAACGCCCCTGAAACCTATGTTTTTTTTCAGTGAATTTCTAAGGTTTTTTAAATGCTAATTCCTAACTATAACGTGCCTGAAACCTATGTTTTTTTCAGTGAATTTCAAAGGTTTTTTAAATGCTAATTTCTAACTATGCCTACTGAGATAGGACATGAGAAGAAAGAAGAAAAACGCACAGAAAGAAAAAAAATGCAGAAAAAAGCAACAGAAGTCCTCAAAGACGAAGAAAAGTGCAGGAAGAAGGATAACGTGCAGAAAGAACAAACAGAAGAGCAGAAAGAAGCCTTGTTGCAAAATCATCCTGTACCCTCAACTTTTTCAGACAGATACTGGTGGTAACTGAGTCTGACTAACCAGTCCTAGAGCCAGTGCTATGTTAAAAGACACTCAGAATACAGTGAAAACACCAACATACACTAGGGAACACTATGCGTTGGGGTCCCCCTGTGATTAACATGACCTCCTCTATAAGCCCCTTGTATATAATAGGGCAGGGGATTAAAACTACCTCTTAAAACGCGCCACAGGGCGTGTTTGCACACATCACCTCAGGCCCCGTCCCCTCCCTTCCCCACTGTGTAAACCCGCCCTGTGGCTGTTTTAAGTTGGGAGATTAAGTCCCCTTGAATCCTGAGGGTCCCTAGTGTCTAACTAGCCCACTAGGTACCTCCAGTAAGCGCAACAGAGCTGCGTTGCAGAGAGGTGTAAAAAGTGGCACGGCCTGGACTACCTCTCTGCAATGCAGGTCAGTGGCGCTTACTGGAAGCACCTGGTGGGCTAGCTAGCCCCCAGGGGCCCTCAGGATTGAAGGGGAATTATTTCCCCAACTTAAAACGCGCCATAGGGCGTGTTTGCACACGTCACCTCAGGCCCCGTCCCCTCCCTTCACCACTGTGTAAACGCGCACTGTGGCTGTTGTACGTTGAGAGATTGAGTCCCCTTGAATCCTAAGGGTCCCTAGGGTCAAACTAGCCCACTAGGTACCTCCAGTAAGCGCCACAGAGCTGCGTTTCATAGAGGTGTAAAAAGGGGCGTGGCCTCAGAACACCTGTCTGCAACGCAGCTCCCTGGCGCATACTGGAGATACCTGTTGGGCTAGTTGGCCCTCAGGGACCCTCAGTATTGAAGGGGAATTAATTCCCCAACTTACAACTGGCCAGGGGGCGCGTTTGCAGAGTGCTGCAAGGAGGGGGCATGGCCTCCGCCGCGATGCCTGTCTTTTATTTTTATAAGAAGGAGGGCTGTGTGCCCCCCCTTCTTTTTCTAATTTATTGGCCCTGGGGACCCCATCCCCCAGGGCCTGCACCCAATTTTTTTTGTTGAAAAAAATACATTTGGAAGGGGGCCGTGTGGCCCCCCTCCCAAGGCCTTAATCGGCCCCGGGGACCCCAACCCCCGGGTCATGGCCTTTTTTTAAAAAAAAAATCTTTAGGAGGGGGGCTGCGTTGCCCCCCCTCCTCAGGCCACTTATGGCTCGGGGACCCCATCCCCCGGGGCCCAAAAAAATATATATTTATAGAAACACCTAGGACATGCTGGACAAACCGTATGTACCTATCACCATGACGATTTGCATGATATTCATTAAAAGGCGACTATGCATACAATGAATCCACGTGAAATGTATTTACACCGCTAGTGAAGCTCGAACGTGTCTGACGCCCTACCATGCCTAATCCCGGCGCCCCCGCCGGTGGGTACTCTCCAAGAAGACACCCTTGTCGTTTATTTATACAAACATGGGTAGCTATTGACGGGCACATTTAATACACACGCACACCAAGCCATTCAAAGGGGATTCGACAAAAATTCGATCAAACAATGCAAGAAACCCCCCTCACGGTTAATAAAACACACATCCACCGCCAGATGTGTAATACTTTTTATTTTACTCTCTGGAAAGGAGATGAACCTCACTTGAGAGTCACAGCATGCTCCTGGCTGAGCCCAATGCTGTGTTACACCCACCAGTGCCCGCCGAGTGCCACACACCTCTGTATTGTATTCCACCAGCTAGTGCGTATGCTATGACACTCTCTAGCCCATGTGCACTGTAACACCACCCCGTGAATATGTCATGCCACATACCATATACTATATCTAGTTTTCATTTTCAATCGTGCTCTCAGGACTGTTCTATATAACACTGCGTCCACCTACCCTTTTTACAGGCATTACATTTTGCGATGGAGGTGGAGGGTCAGGGGGTGTTTCTGCCAAGTGAGCCCGGAGTCACAGTCACAAACGTCCTCTTCTTCCTGAATAAAAGTGAGATTATGCTGCATACTTGTTCATATTTTAAGTAGTTCACACAGACACACATTTTAAAAATAAAGTTCCTAATACCCACCTTCTCTGAACAGTTAGCTTGCTACCCCATCCACCTCCTCCCTATCCTCTGTTGTCTGAATCCATGGACTAGCCTCCTCCCTCCTGCCGTGCATGGTCTGATGTGCTGCCACTGCCCTCCATTTAGCATGATGTACCAGTCCACTCCTCCTGCCCTCCATTGCCCAATTCTATGGCCCATTATTGACCTCCTGCTTAGCCTCTGTGCTTAGCTTGCTGCCCCTATTCTCCTTCCCCCTGCCCTCCGATGTCTTTGTGCATGCCCCTGCTCCATCCTTTTTGCCCACCATGTTCCATGGACCTGCCACTCCTATCTACTCTGAGTGTTCTGTTGAGCTGCCACTCCCCTCCCACCTGCCTAGCATTGTCAGATGACTGTAACCTGTCCCTGCCAGATCCACCCTGCCTGTCCACATGCCATGCCCCTATCCCCTTCCTCCTGTCCTCCATGGTCCATTTTACTGCCACACCCTTCTGCCATCCCTGGTCTGTTGTGCTGCAACTGCTCCTCCAGCCTGCCCCTCGCGGTCTGTTGTGAGGCCCCTTCCCCTGAACTCTGTCTGTGCCCAGGTCCTGACCCTCCCTTCTATCCTCCATGGTCCTTTGTGCATGCCCCTGCACCCTCCTTCTTGCCCATCATAGCCATTGTGCTGCCACTAACCCTCCCGCTTGCCATGCATGGTCTTCTGTGCTGCCATGGCCCCTCCCACCTTCCCTGTGTGGTCAGCTAGCTGCCCCTGACCCCCTCCCACCTTCCCTCCATGGTCTGTGTGTATGCCATCAGTCTCACTGTTGCTCTCCATGGTGTGTCTTGTTTCTAGTACCCATCCTGCCTGACCTCCATGGTTATCGTGCTGCTCCTGCCCTGCCCCCTTGCCCCCAGCCCTCTGTTTCCATGTGCAGACCCCTATTCCCTCCCTCCTGGCTTGTCTGTTCCATTGTAATGCCCCTGATCCGTCCCTCCTGCCCTTTATGGTCTGTTATGCTGCAACTTTCTCTCCTGTCTGTCCATTAGGGTCACCTAGCTACCATTGCCTCTTTCCCCTCTGTTCTCTGTTGTCCATGTGCATGGTCCTGTCCCCTCCCTATTGCTTTCTATGGATTGTTGTGCTGCACTCCCGTCCCGCATGTCCTGTGTGGTGTATTGTGCTGCTGCAAACCCTGATGCCTGCCCTGTAGGGTCAGTTTGGTGCACCTCTCCATGTCCCTTCTGTCCTCTGTTATCCGAGTCCATGTCCCTACCCCAATTCCTCCTGCCTACCATGATCCAATGTACCATACTTGCGAACATTTTGAACTTGATAAGAGGGAGATTTTGGAAAAAAAACTGGGGTATTGATTTTCCCCTTTGAGTTACATTGAAAAAGAGGAGATTGTAGACAGGAGACAGATCAAATAAAGCCCATTTGAGCTTAAAAACTTTGGACGTTTCCTGGCTGAAACGGGTCTGTTGGCATGTATGGTTGTACTACCACTGCCTCTTCCTTCTGCCCACAATGGTCTATTATATTGCCACAGCCTCTCTTGCCAGTCCTGTATTGTTGGTTTGTTGCCCCTGCCCCCCTTTCCACTGCCCTCCATAGTCTGTTGTGCTGCCACTGCCCTTCCTGCCTGCCTAGTGTGGTCAAATTGTTGCCTCTGCACTCTCCTACCTGCCTTCAATTTTCAGAGTCCGTGCCCCTGGCCTCTGCCTCTCAACAGTATCCCAATGAACAACTAGATTGCTAACATTCTATATTTATTACAAAAGTGTGGAACGCCTGACGTCATCTTGATGTAATCAAAACTGTAATACCTAGAGCATTTCCTTTAGAAATTACATATATGAGAGGGTCTTATTTGCATCAAAATTATGGTTAGTGCTCTAAAAAATTAAAAGGAGGACATATGTTCTGAGTTTTCAAATAGCGACAAAGAGCTTTTAAATAATTTGTAATCTTTGTTTTTTTATCCAGTTGACCACTTGATTAAATGTTGATGTGGTGTTACTTCCAGAGCTGCAGACTTTGCAACTGGGGAACCAGGTTGGAGTTTCTGCTTCAGCTCAACATTCTGTGATTCTGGTCAAATCACTTAATCTCCCCATGTCTACAACCAAAATGAATTTGATCTTGTGTGATGTAACCAATGCTCAAGTAAAGCACTCCAATACCTGACAAGTCTGCTCTATATAAAACTGCAAATACACAAAAAATAAGTGTTTTACACACTTCTGTCATTGGGCTACATGTGGGCTACATCTGGGTGATTTTTGTGCTGCATTTGGGCTCTTTTGTCTCTGGTGGCCATCTTGGGAGATTTATTTGTTATGAAGTTTCCTAATTTCCTCATTTACCGCAGTCTCCTCAGTAGGAAATGCTTTCAGTTTTTTACTTTGATTCCATCAAGAAGGTATTCAGATATGTCACACATTTGCCATAAATTCAGAATGTCAGCACTCTAGTTGCTCATTAGATCACTGTAGTAAAGCTACTGCTCACCAGGGAAGTCTGCTGCTGGTATTCAAAGTTCATGTTTCAGTCTGCATGTCAGAATTTTTTTATGAAATAGAAGAGGATTTGAGAAGTCAAAATGTGCCCTATTTTTTCTTTCTGCAGCACTAATCATAATTTCTACTGCAAAATGAACCCCCTCATTTTGTTCCTTTGTAAATTAAATGTTTTAAGAGTTACCACTTTATTCCAATCAAGATGGCTTCAGGTGTGCAATAGGTTTGTCATAAGTAGGCCTGTTAGCGCTCTAGTTGTTCTTTAGAATACTCTGGGAAGCTGCAGTAGAACACAAAGGAATCAACTGACAGTCTCTGCCCTTGTTGGATGTACATGCTTTACTGAGAATGTCAGACTTCATTCTCACATGACTGAGAAAGATAATGTGAATTTACAGAAAATATGCTCTCAGTTTAGCTTATAGATCACCTTCCAAACCCCTGTGGGAAAAGCATGAGAAAATAGTTTTCTCTCAAACATGATTCATGATATCCCAGCAGAAGGCTTTTTCACATGGTACAATCACCTTAGAACACACCATAATTCCTAAAATGAGTATGGTACCATCAACAAATGATTTATAATGTAACTAAAGTCTTAAAACCTTCTATTAACTGCAATGCTTTTTAATGAGGTGCTATCATGTATATTGGTCCCAAGATGGCTGCCAACACTTCTTGGATGAAGTACTGACAGCCAATCAGATCTCACGATGAGATGTGTGGTTAGGCTCCGCCCAGATATATCTATCTTTTTAACTCTAATTTTCTCAGGAACTACTGAACGGATTTACACCAATTAAGCAAAAGGCACGAGTCTGAACTGAGGACTAACTCTTTGCCAAATTTGGTGTAATTCCGTTCAGCAGTTCGGGCTGTAGCTGCGTCAACAGGTCCTATGGGAAAATGCATGGGGAAAACCCGTTTTGGGACCCCCCTTTTTTCTCGGCTCCCGCTTGACGAATCACCGTGAAATTTTCTGGATAGGAGCGGACCGGAGCTGGCCAAAAGTTTGGAAAATTTCGCTAAGATTCGTCAATCGGCACCAACGTTATTCCAAATAGAATGTTGCGGATTTCCTATGGAAAATAGGTCCTAACTATAACTACCTACTGGCGACTGCCAGTGGGTAATATATATATGTGTGTATATATATATATATATATATATATATATCAAACGCAATTTTCTCCAAGAAGAAAGAATAGGGTCGCACTCCAGCGTAACTAACTTGAAGTTCACATATGAAATAAGCAAGGAAAAGGTTACTTTCCTGGACGCTGAAATATATGTGAAAAATAATTGCCTGGAGTCCACCCTATATCGAAAAAGCACAGCAACGAATGCCACCCTCGAAGCAACAAGTTTCCACCAGCCCTCTCTGATATCAAGCATACCTTATGGGGAATTTCTCCGTCTTCGAAAAATATGCAGTGAGGATGAGGAATGGAGAAAACAGAGCGCAGGAACAATAAAAAGGTTCATAAAAAGGAAGTATAACAAGCATACGGTAAAACATTGTTGGAACAAAGCCAACCAAAAATCTCGGGAGGAATGTTTATCATCAGTAACAACAAAAAAACAAGAACCCTTTGAAGAACCAATAAGATTGATATTGGATTATACCCAGGAATCAAAGGAAATTGTGGGTATTATCGAAAAGAATTGGAAAATATTACAATTAGATGGTACCATGGGAAAAGTAATGGGATCTAAACCAATAATAACGTACAGGAGAGCTAAAAACTTAAAAGATCGACTGGTGCACAGTCACTTCAAATCAAGTAAAGTGAAAGAGACCTGGCTAAGAAAAAAAAGGGTTCATCAAATGCCAAAACTGCAAGGTGTGTCAAATCGCAAAACCAACGAGTGAAATAACAATGGCAAACAATAAAGTTTGGAAAATCAAACAATTGATATCATGTAAAAGTCAAAACGCAATTTACATAATAGAATGCCCCTGTAAATTAAAATACGTGGGAAGTACCATATGTGATCTGAAGAAAAGAATCTTGGAACACACACGGGCCACTAAGAATAAGGACAAAAATAACGCAGTGGCAAAACATATGGAAACCCACCATAACAGCAATTGGAAGTCTCTGAGTTTTTATGGAATAGAAACTATCCCTATCAATGCACAAGGAGGAAATCAGGAGAAACTACTGCGACAGAAGGAATCACAGTATATCATAAACTTTAGGAGCATGACACCGTTTGGTCTGAACCAGTTGGAAGAACTGTACATACATCTCTAATGAGGAAAGATGATCATAATCATGTGGAACAACAAAGATGGACTCTATGTAATATATTTTTGGTTTAAATTTTTGACCTTTTGTTTAAAGGATCGAACTCATGTGGTGTGTCTCTTGTCCATGAACAAAAGGAAAAAACTCATGGATGTAATTGACACAGATCAAGTGTGAAAGGCCAATTGGGGCCTCTAAATAATTTGAAATAAGTGGGTCTGCTCACTAGAGGGCATGATTTGAATGAAGTATGTTTAATATGAGACATCATGATGAGCGCAATAATATTGAACCTTGTTCATAAAACGATGCACATAGATTTCAATGTGGTCAAGGTTTAAAATCGTCATCATTAGATGTGGTTATTTGTTTATTTAATTGCAAGCCTACTCATGAATAAAGTTTCCATGCATCAAAGGGGACTACATCTCCCAGAAGTCTGGGATTGCAAACCCCGGAACTCACAGGAAATGAAGTCATGACATTTCCTGTTATCATACCTGTTTAAATGTAATCTTATTTTCGAATGGTAACAACCTCGACCAAGTTAACAGAAGTTAACGAAACGCGTTGGTTAGTTTGCGTTTGATTTGTGGTAATTGGTAATAAATGGAGCATTGAATTACAAAAATACCGCTGGAGTGCGACCCTATTCTTTCTTCTTGGAGAAAATTGCGTTTGATATTTAGCGGTTTGGTTCAACCGCAAGGGTGACGCACCTTTAATGAGCGCCAGGATAACCGGGACCTTGAACCGTTTTCGGATGCATATATATATATATATATATCTCAATATCAAAAAAACACCCTTTCAGGCTTAGAGTGCTGCATAAATATGCAAACAATAAACCGGGAACTCTGGGTAGTTATCATATTAAGTTGGAGAGCAGCTCTTGTATAGAGCAACCTACAACACCGACACTCTGAATCTGCTAGCAAAGTTATCTGAAAGAAAGAGTTAGTTATAGATTCCTTACATTAGAATTACCCCCAGGCATCAGACTGGATCCGGAAAGTTTTTCGTCAGTAGTACCCCTGCGCGTCGAAAGGTGGCGTCGGTTGGCTCCGTATTAGTTGTTGGCGTCATGGTTCCCAGGATGACGTCACAGTAGCTACTTAGAAATCACCCTCGCAGACTGACATCAGTTCTGTCTTTTTCCGCGCCAGCCAGCGCAGATCCGGAGAGAGCAGTATCTTCAGTCACTTTTTGACTGACTTTTTTGCCGACTTTTGTCTACACCGTTTTTGAGTCTTCGACTCTTGGTGCACGTCAGGGATGCCCAGCTTCAAGGCTTGCGGTTCCTGTAATTGACTGATGTCGGTGACGGATCCGCACCGCGTGTGCCTGTTCTGCCTGGAGCGCGACCATGACCCCAAGTCATGCTCCGACTGCCGGACCATGAATCCAAATCTTTGTGGGAGCGGTCCCGAAAGCTTCTCGAGGCCCGGCAGTCGGCTCCGCTCTGTTCGAGGTCCCAGTCGAGTGGGAGCTCGAGGGACCGGTCGTGGAGCCACCACCACCTTTCATCTTCCAAGCCTTCGCACTCTGGGTCAGGTAAGTTGAAGCACAAGAAATTGAAGACGCATCGTCGCTCTTCGACTTCTCCCCGTCCGTCGGCCGACGCAATGAGGGATGTGGTGGTGTCCCATCCGCGGCTCCGCGTGTGGAGCTTGAAGGGTCGACTCCAGCCTTCCTGGGTACCGGGAGCGACCCCTGCCCAGCTTCGTCAATTTTACGAAGCGATACATGCCATCTTTGGGCAGCACGACTTTGAAGGTGCGCCTTCGGGCCCCGCACACTTGGGGCCTTGGGCCTTCGATGCCGGTGGCTTCGGCCCCGGCGCCCCATGGCCCCCTTGGATCCAGGCCTGGATCCGGATCAGCACCGGTTGACCTTGTAACACCTCCTCCGGCGCCGATTCCACCGGCACCACGTCCGCAACCGGCGTCAGCTGAGTCTGACGCCGACCCTGGGCTCCACCTCGATGTAGACACAGAGCCAGACCGCCATCGACCGATGCCGGATCCGGCGCTGATGGGTACTTTTGTGCCCTTGTTCTATCCTGGCTATTTTAGACCAGATTGGCAGCCAGAAGAGGGAAAGGAGGACTGGGAGGGGTCTGGTGACCCTCTAACTGACCAGTTAGGCTATGAACTGGCCTAGAGAGAGGAACTTGGGAAAGCCAGAGGTCTGGATACCTCACCAGACTGTGGCATGTTGTCTCCTCCTACCGTGACTATGGAGGAGGGAACGTCTTACGCCGTGGTGTTGTGTAGGGCAGCCGAGTCTCTCCACCTTGAGCTACCTACGGTGGCAGTCCAGACTAACCTCCTGATAGAGGTGCGTCAACCGGCAGCAAGCTCTATGGAGCCTCTGCTTCTGTTTAATGAAGCATTCACCGACATCCTTGTGGGCATCTGGTACAGGCCCAACATAGGGGCTCCAGTGGATAGGATGATTGCCCAACACCACCGCCCGGCTCCGGGCGACCCATCTTTCCTCTCCCAACATACCACTCCTGAGAGCTTGGTGGTCCAAGCTTCTACCTCCAAAGGTGCATTCCCTAACGCACCACCTGATAGGGAATCCAAAAGCTGGACCATCTTGGGAAGAAGATGTTTTCTTCCTCCAGCTTGGGACTGCAGTTGGTAAACACTGCATGTCTGTTGGGCCATTATACCCACTCCGTGTGAGATACCATGGCGCAAGTGCTGCCTCAGTGCCCGGAGGAGGCCTGGGCCGTACTCTCCTATGCAGTTGCCGAAGGGAGAGACGCAGCAAAGTTCACCATCCGCTGTGGGCTGGATACCGCCGACACACTAGGCAGGATGATTTCCACATCGGTAGCCCTTCGACGCTACGCCTGGTTAAGGTAGGCTGTCTTTTTAGGGGATGTCCAATCCACTCTCATGGACATGCCCTTTGATGGCCGTCGCCTATTCTGCAACCAGGCAGACAACGTGCTGGAGCGTTTTAAGGACTCTTGGGCTACGGCAAGGTCCTTGGGCCTCTCCACCACCCGCCATGCGCAGTCTGCTTTTCGCCCCTTTTGTGGGCTACGGAAGGGGTGCCCCGCCACATCCTGCCCAGGGCCACAGGCCAGTGCAAGCTGTTCAGACCCTGTGCGGCCGGGGTGTGGGAACCACCGCCGTGGTTCTGGGGGCCAGCGGGCGGTTCAGTCTACCACAGACCCCTCGGCCGCAACCTCCAAACCATCCTAGTCCGCCCTTCCAGGGCCACCAATCGCCAGTGGACAGCAGGATTCGCCATAACCTCCCCCACTGGCACACCATCACGTTGGACAGGTGGGTTTTGCAAATAGTCCAAAGGGGCTACTCCCTAGCCTTCGAGACTACCCCTCCATCCATGCCACCTCAGTACCATGGCATGTCTGAGGACCATCTGCCCCTTCTCCAACAGGAAGTTTCGGCACTCTTGGCCAAGGGTGCCATCGAGCGAATTCCTGTCCCAGAAGTAGGTCGTGGTAGTCATTCCCACCACTTTCTGGTGCCCAAGAAGGACAAAGGCCTGCAACCTATCTTGGATCTCCGGAACATCAACCGCTTCCTCTGGAAGGAGAAGTTCATAATGTTGACCTGTCCTGTCCGCCCTCGACCCTGGAGACTGGATGGTAGCATTGGACTTGCAGTTCGCTTACTTTCACATCCCCGTCCTGCCGGCCCACCGGTGTTACCTATGGTTCATGGTAGGCCATGAGCACTTTCAGTTTCCCGTGCTCCCCTTTGGCCTTACCAGCGCCCCTCGGGTGTTCACGAAAGTGATGGGTGATGGCGGTGGTCGCAGCTCATCTGTGCATATCAGGGGTTCCAGTCTTCCCCCTATCTCGACGACTGGCTGTTGAAGGCGGGCTCGCCCCAGGCTGTCGTCTCCCACCTGCAGACTATGGCCGACCTCCTGCATTCGCTGGGGTTCTCTATCAACATGCCGAAGTCACACCTGACTCCCTCTCAGAAGCTCCTCTTCATAGGAGCGGTTCTGGACACGACGCAGTTTCGGGTCTATCCTCCCGAACAGCGAGTCCGGGATATTCGGGCTATGATTCCGATCTTTCAGCCTCTATCCTGGGTTTCGGTCAGGATGACCCTCCGGCTACTAGGCCTAATGGCCTCCTGCATCCTGCTGGTGGACCATGCCAGATTTTAAACCAACAAGAGGACACTGTTCCTAAAGCAGGATGCAAAAAGTCACCCATACTTAAGGGTGCAAAAAGTCACCTGTGCATTTAACAAGAAAGAATAATTTGAACAAAGAAAGAGAAACCTTAGGTAAGGGGTACCCACAAGTGAGGGGAAAAAACACTTTTCGTCCTCTGATGCCCTCACACACCCCAAGGGGTGTCATGCTTCATCATCGGGCAGTTGCTCTTCGTAGGGCCGGCGCTGCAATTCCCTACGGGTCCCCCGAAGGGTCACTTTATCGGAGATCTTTTATAGGACTGCCGGATGGTGCATGAGGGTGTGTGGGGAGTGGGTTCAATGAGGGTAAAAAAAGGGAATGTGCGTGCAAGATAGTTAATGAGTAAAAAAAGGGGTCAACATGCAGCGACAATGTAACGGTTGTACCCTTCGCAGTCCAAAAACCTCTCAATAAAACATTGCCCCAAAGGCTCACTATGCCTGGGTGTCATAGGTCACAGGTCGACATGTTTCGCGCTTATCTCGCCCAACCAGGGTCATTTGCGCTTCTTCAGGACCATAATAATTCAAATAAGTGAAGTGCACGTGAACAGTGTCAATGAGATAAAATACCCTCTATCTCAATCAGGGCGGAACAGCAACTTGTATACCCTCGGTATGGCAACAGCTGTATGATGGATACCGCTCATGATTAATACCTAGGAAAGGGAAACAAAATAAACCAAACATATGGACTTCAGTAAAACTTGATGCCTCATAATGTGCCACAGCTGTGTGCACCTTGGTTCTAGTCAAAAAGAAGAAGAAATAAAGAATTAACAGTCACACGAGACACCCATCATTGAAATAGAGTCCCATCCCTATGTGGCGTCCAAAGCAATCACATATTGCCTGATAAAGGTCCCACCAGGAATACTAGGCTGGTAACACACAAAATTCATAGTGCCCATAGTTTGCTTACCTAGCCCTGCTGAGACAGTCCCTCTATAGGCAAGTGCAATGGACGCCCGCACATGGCCGGGCTGAAAAAACAATAATAAAATACACAGAAATGAGGGATGCAGATCCCGAGCACAAGTGGTGCTGAGCTAAATGGCTCAGAGAAGCTAATCACATAGTACATCTTTGAGTTGAAACGCGGGCTACCTCCTCCACACCTACTCCTTCATTGCGTTCGCCTGTAATGAGGTGCCGGGACTAGTATTAATATAATAGAGGGGTCTGGGTGGTTTCCTTTTCCGGCTTGGCCTCCGGGATTCTGACACACAGCGCATGCGCTGTAGCAGAAGCAGGTAATGAGGTGCCGGGATTGGTATTAATATAATGGAGGGGTCTGGGTGGTTTCCTTTTCCGGCTTGGCCTCCGGAATTCTGACACACAGCGCATGCGCTGTAGCAGAAACAGGGTGCGCATGTGCATAACACGGGAGAACTGCTCCCCAGTCCATGCGCGCAAACAATCTAATTAGCATATAGCTGCTGTAGGCAATGTTCCTCTGGCAACCTCCTCAACACCTCCCCCTTCATAGCGTATGCCGATAGTGGAATCATAATGGCACCGCGTGGTACTGGTAAAGGGAAAGTGGCTTGGTGAAAGGGAGGTGTGTGCTCATTAAACCCACTCCCCACACACCCTCATGCACCATCCGGCAGTCCTATAAAAGATCTCCGATAAAGTGACCCTTTGGGGGACCTGTAGGGAATTGCAGCGCCGGCCCTACGAGGAGCAACTGCCCGATGATGAAGCATGACACCCCTTGGGGTATGTGAGGGCATCAGAGGACGAAAAGTGTTTTTTCCCCTCACTTGTGGGTACCCCTTACCTAAGGTTTCTCTTTCTTTGTTCACATTTTTCTTTCTTGTTAAATGCACGGGTGACTTTTTGCACCCTTAAGTATGGGTGACTTTTTGCATCCTGCTTTAGGAACAGTGTCCTCTTGTTGGTTTAAAATGTATGCATCAGGAGCATGGACACTGGACCTTTAATAGCTCCTAGGTCCCCCCCCTCTATTGTTTAACACACCATGCCAGATGCCATATGCGGGCTCTGCAGTGAGACCTCAAGTTCCAGTGGGCACAACATCACGGGAACCTATCCGATTGCGTCCAGATCTCGAAGGGCACTGCACACCAATTGCAGTGGTGGCTAAATAGACGGCAGATCCCGCTCCCTGCCCCAACCAGAGTTCACAGTGGTGACTGATGCGTCACTTCTGGGATGGGGCGGCCACATGGGGGAGGCGCAGATCAGAGGCCTATGGTCTCCGGCGGAGTCTTCTGGAGGTCTGGGCGATTTGTCTTGCACTCAAAGCATTCCTTCACTCTGTCTCGGGAAGAGTAGTGCAGGTGTTCATGGACAACATCACCGCCAGGTGGTACTGCAACAAACAAGGCGGGGTGGGGTCGTGGACCCTATGTCAAGAGGCCCTCTGCCTCTGGACATGGCTGGAACAATGGCTGGAACATCAGGGCATATCCCTGGTGGTTCAACACCTGGCAGGTTCACTGAATGCCAGGGTGGACAAACCCAGTCGCAGGTGCATGATGGATCACAAATGGCGTCTTCAATCGGAGGTGGTGCAAGTTCTCTTTCAACTGTGGGGAGAGCCTTGGTTAGATCTATTCGCCACTGATTCTGCGCGTTGGAATATCCAAGGCGGCACTCGCTAGGCGCCACTTTTCGTTGCAAGTGGAGTTGTGGTCTTCTATACGCCTTTCCGCCATACCACTTCTGCCCAGAGTTCTGAAGAAGATCAGGCGCGATGTGCCCAAGTCATTCTGGTGGCTCCGGATTGGGCACGAAGAGTTTGGTATCTGAGATGCTACACAAGGCCATCGAACCTCCGATCAAACAGCCACTCCGGGAGGATCTCCGGTCGCAGCAGCAGGGGCCATTCCTCCACCCGAACCTGTCCAGCCTCCACCTCCTTGCGTGGAGATTGAGCGGCGGCAGTTGATGTCGTTTGACCTGCCTCCTGAAGTCTGTGATGTTATCTTGGCAGCCAGGCGTCCCTCCACTAAGACGGTATACGTCTGTAGATGTAACAAATTTGTGGCATGGTGAGCAGAAGAGGCTGTGAATTGCTTTTCTGCCCCTCTTTCTGAGGTTCTCTTGTTCCTCCTTTCTTTAGCCCAGCAGGGCTCTGCTCTGGGCACTATTAAGGGCTACCTCTCGGCCATTGCAGCCTTTCTTAGGCTTCCTGATCAGCCTTCTCTTTTCAAGTCCCCGGTTGTAAATCGCTTCCATAAGGGCATTACTCATCTTTTTCCTCCTGTTCCCTTCGTAATGCCCCAGTGGGACTTGAACTTGGTTCTTGCGTTTCTTATGTGCACTCCCTTTGAGCAGCTACATAACTATCCTCTTAGGCTTCTGACTTTAAAAAATGCCTTCCTGGTGGCCATCACCTCTGCCCGCAGGGTGAGTGAGCTCCAAGCTCTTTCTTCAAAACCTCCTTTTCTGACTGATCATCCGGACAAGGTTGTCCTTAGAACCTGTCCATCTTTCCTTCCCAAAGTGGTTACTCCTTTCCATATTGGACAGACCATCACTTTGCCCACCTTCTTTCCGCCTCCGCATCCTTCCAAAGAGGAAGAGAGGCTCCACCAGCTGGATTCAAAACGTGCGCATTTTCATTTTATTTGGATTGCACAAAGCAATTCCAGGTGGATGACCAGCACTTTGTTGGCTACGTGGGCGCCAAAAAGGTCGGGCTGTGCACAAACGGACCATCTCTAGGTGGGTCATTTTGTGCATTAAAGCGTGCTATTCTTTGGCAAAGAAGGAGCCTCCAGTGGGGCTGCGCGCCCATTCCACCAGGGCGACGACAGCTACTACTGCTTTGGGACGAGGAGTCTCCCCTCAAAGACATTGGTCAGGCAGCTACGTGGGCATCGCTGCACATGTTCACAAAGAACTACTGCCTGGACAGCCAAGTCCGGAGAGACGGCTTCTTTGGCTGTTCTGTTCTCCAGGACTTTCTGGTGTGCCCTTGGTTCGCAGACCCACCTCTGGGGTTGATATTGCTGGGGTATCTATTCTAAAGTAAGGAATCTATAACTAACTGTTTCTTTCAGATGAACAAGTTACTAACCTTCGGTAACAATATATCTGTAAGAAACATAGGTTAGTTATAGATTCCTTACCGCCCCACCCATCCTCCCCGTTCTGTGAACTGACTTCTAAGGTATTCCTTTCAGGGCCCTAGTTTTGTGCACCCGTGGTCAGTGGCTTGCATGCCTCTGCGCTTCTGGCGTGGAAAGTTGTGAACAGAACGGACGTCAGCGCGTGAGAGTAGTGTCTAAATAGCTACCGTGACGTCATCCCGGTGACCACGACGCCAACGACGAACGCAGGGGTACCGCTGACTAAAAACTTTTCCGGATCCAGTCTGACACCTGGGGGAGATTCTGAGTTAATGAATCTATAACTAACCTATGTTTCTTACAGATATATTGTTACCGAAGGTAAGAAACTTGTTCTTTAAGCATAGGACTAGCACATTCTGCCATTTTGAAGCTTGGCGTGGGTGGTGCTGTGATAATCCTATTCTTAAAAACTTTGCTAGAAAAACAGACATTTAAGGTGAGTAGATTCAGAGTGTCGCTAGTGTTGTAGGGTGGTCTATACAGGAGCTGCTCTCCACCTAAACTTAGGCACTGTCGGGGGGGGAAAAGTGAGTGATTATGTATGTATGTGTGTGTGTGTGTGTGCGCGCGCATATCTATCTCACAATGTATGTTCTGAGTTCATGCAAGTAAGATTCCAAAAGAATATTACACACACTAGCTGTTACCACATTAGCAGACTCGTCCTAAATGTATTCCCTTCAAGTATCTATTTCATTTTAGGAACCAAAATTTAAATCGAGATTTCTCTTAATAAACTTGTTATGTCCCGTGATTGAGATTTTGAACTAATAGTGATTTAAAAAAAAGGATTTGTTTTGTATATTACTTCAGATTTAATTGGGGTCAGGTAAACATTTGGTAAGGCTTTTTCATGGTAGTTTACTACAATTAGTGGTTCATATAATTCCAATGACTACGTAACTCCTCTTCAAAATCACCACTCATTAGGAAAAATAAATCTTCGAAGAGCTAACTTAATTAAATATCTTAACTCAAGTATTCATTATGCTGTAGGTTGTTTGTATTGTTATCAAGAATTTGTATACAGTACGCAAAATAATGATAAGGTTTTAAACTAATTCAATGCTACAACATAATATTTTTTTCTTCTAAGTATTATGGAGTGGAACTTGCCAAGGGCATGATAGCCCACAGGCTAGGATCTGGTATGATGCAGCATGTGTGAAATTTGCCACCAATATTTTGTTACAATTGCGGGAATGCAAAAGGACATTCTGGCTTGACAAGTGTGTCTGTGGTACAAGAAAATGCCTACATGCAAGGCATTCAATAGGCCATTCTAGCCCAATATTGAACTCCGCAGATTTGGGTGTACAATATGATATGGCTGTGGGGCCTTATTTTGAAGTACACTCGCAAATACTGTCCTGGGTCCAGTTAGGCTTGTTTGTAAACCTTATGCTTAACCCGGAGTTGCTGTGGCTTTGAGCAGCTAGGTAAACAAGGAACAATGTGTAAAGCATTTAACAGTTCCAAACAACAGAATAACAAAGTCAGACAACAAGAAAGAGACAACAACAATTTATAGAAATAAAGCATATTTTTATGAGTCCTTGTTCATCAAAATACACCTGAGGGTTCCAGAAAAACAGATATGAGAAGAAATAAATAATTTTCATATACAACCACTTTAGTCAGCTAATTGGCCACCAGATCATTTTTAAGGAAAGTTCCAAATTTTACAGGATGAATGCCATAGACATCAATGACGTGGTCCTGATGCGGAGGATACAGGCAAAAAGATGCTTCTGGTGATGTGTGGCCGACGAGGGGTGAAGTGCGGTTGATCTTTCAGTCCACAGGTGGGTTGAGGTGACTTTGACCACAGTACTTGGGGTCCCACGACGTCCTCTCTGCGACAGGAAAAAGGCCAGCTGCAGCCGGGCTTGCGATCTCGCGACACACTGGTCCCATCGAATATCCTTGGGCTAGTGTCCCTCTGGGGTGAAGAATCCCGTCTCTGATAGCACTCCCGGGTCAGGCAACCACGGGTGCAACTTTTGGCTACCTCAAATTTGTCTCTTGATGTGCCAGAGGCGGCCCCTCAGGAGTGGCTACTGTTTTGTCAGTTTGGGCTTCCACAGCTTTGATGTCGCTTGTACTGTTCCAGAGAGCCAGCTGACTGACCTTTGGAGTCACTGCTTCTATCTGGAACTGGAAATCTACTTTTCCCTGAGCCAGGAGCCATAGGCGAAGTCCAATCTCACTAGCCCAAAGGGCAGCTGGTGTAGCCTCTCCTCATGCAGCTTCAAATGCAGCAGGACACTCCTCTTTTGGTCCTCTCTACAAATCGAAGTTATTCTGAAGTTCAGGGTGCCCATTATATCCTGGGAAAGTTCCTCGAGGGGACAACGTGGTTACTAGCCAATGCTCTTGTACGTCCCCTCTTCTTTGGTGACAAAGTTCCAGTGATTTGTGGCATTTGGCAATACCAGAGTGCAATATTCTTGCCACTCTCAAGATGACTGAACTTTTCCTCGACTGTGAGCAACTTGGTAGCCCATTCCCAGAGGTGTGGCTACCTACGGGCTACACGCCCACGGGAAAACCGTTATGGAGATGGGTTCCCCTCTCTGGCCCGGTCTCCAACTTGTCTACAGGAACAAAAGGCAGCATGCTCAGGTGTGTTGTCATAGGCGGCTCTTCAAAGGCAGCCTCACCTTTGAAGCTCACCTTTTGAGCTAACACCCCTTGTAGCCTTCCTGGGAGAGGAGGTCACACCTCACTCTGCGGCAACTGCCTTTGTTGCTGAGCCTGAGAGTCGTTCACACATCTCTCCAGGTGGGCAGAAAGCTGTCTCTGTGTCAGAACCTTTGTGAGGCCACTGGACTGGCTGGGGTACAGAATGGCAACTTTCTAAAAGTTGCTTAACTTTATAAGTGACATAAATCTCGACCTGGGCATCAAAGTCAGATTTCATGCCACGATTAATTTGATACCTTACAGTACACAGTTAAGTCGTCCCATTCAGAAGTTAGCCAGGCTGGAGTGCCAGCCTGCAACCCTGCGTTAGCCAATGGGGCTACTAACTTTCCTCAGCAAAACAACAACTTTTAAGGGTTTTGCTGCTAAAACATATATAAACCTATACGTCTATCTTAACTCCCCTAAGGAAGGCCTATGGAGCCCTACAGCAGGGAGACTTTTGTATACTGTTAAGGGAAGGGTAACTTAACCATTGGTTTTAAAAGCAAAGTTAAACTAGCAGTGAACACGTTGCTCTTCCAGTCTGCAGTGGCAGGCTGGCAGCCATTTTGTCATTTGTCACACACAGAGTGGCACAAACAGTGCTGTAGCCCTGGGTGGACACACTGCTTTACACGCTTTTTGTACCCTTTGTACTATATACTAGGGTCTTATAAGTAAGTCTGTACTTGCCAATTGGGTAAAGCCAATTCAAGATAAATTTGGTAATGGGTCAGAACACTGGCATCGAGGTCTGGTTAGTAGGCCTCAGTGCACTCTCAGAGTTGAAAAACCAGCAGCTAATAGTCCAAATCGGGGCAAAAAGTGTGGGGGTGGGGGAACCTGCAGAAATGTCTGTTTCCTTAAAGTAAGGTTTGAAACTAATTCAATGCTACAACGTAATGATTTTTTTTTTTTACAAAAGTATTATAGAGAGGAACTTGCCAAGAGCATGATAGCTCACAGCCTATGATCTAGTTTGATGCGGCATGTACAAAATTTGCCACCAACATTTCATTACAATTTATACTGGAGAACAATTTTTAAAAATGCGGGCACTCAAAAGGACATTCTGGGTTGACAAGTGCAAGAAGACGCCTACATGCAAAGCATTCAATAGGACAGCCATTCTAGCCTATTATAGAACTTTGTGGTGGGAAACAGGCATTATAGTATCAAAGTAAAGCCATAGGAATAAAGACTTTGAGATCCATGTTGGATTTTATGAGCATAAAATCTGCAGCAAGATTATTTTTTTATAGTTAACAAAATGTGATTGTGTTTTGTTTTTTTTTGTTCAAATGGAGGGGTTACTTTTGTAAGTTCTTAACTTAAAAATATTTAGAGAAAAGTTTTTTAGTTTTAAATAAGGTGAGCTTTGAACCAGTAGCATCTCAAGTTGTAAGATCGAGAATATATGTCTCGAGCCACCAAGGCACTGTAAATCTCAACCACATATTGGTTGTAAATGCACACTCAATCTGTCAATATTGTGCTTGCAAGTGTTGATTTAAATGATTATCATGTGTTTAAATGGGATTTTTTTCTGTTTGAGAACGAATCATACAAATAAATAGGAGGTACAGCGATAGGCACCTGTACGCCCACAGCTACATGAATCTTAAATGCGCTGCTGGGAGAGTTAGGTGCTCACCAAAGACAAATATCAACTATACCTGGAGAAAGTTACATTATGGCTAAGATACATAGATGACTTGTTGGTGAATCTGCAGCCAAGCATCTGATTATGAAGAGTAAGGATGATCTTTCATGGAGACTTACAGCAAGGTCCTACACAGACAGGATCATGCAAACTGGTGTAAAAAGAAGGTCAATTCACATTCTAGGGAATACTTGCATTTAAAACACACAAAGACCAAGGGTACAATTATCGGACAGGTTACAAACCAATACAGTACGAATCATAACTACAATTTCAACACAGTTGAATACAATCAAACGCAACAAATTTCAAGAATGCTGGGACTTTTTACTGAATTAAAATATATTAAAAAACATCTCGAGAGTAATCCCAGTACAACAGTTAGGAAAGCAATGGCATCTAAAGATATCATGCTTAAAAGCTATTTGTCTCTGATAATGTCCAACAAATACGAGAAACGCCTAGGTGTAAGGCGTGTCCTCAGCAAAAATATCACATGCAAGACCGACTATGAAGTTTATACAATTTCATGCCCTTGTCTAAAAAGATACAATGGAAGCACTAGGTTTCCTGTAAAAATATATGTGTGTGTGTATATATATATATACATATCATGTACAAATTTCCTTGTTACAGGGACAATAATCCAGCCCTCCAAGAAGGTTCTCTTCACTCGAACTTTATTGTTAAGGTGATGGAATCTACGCTTTTCGGCTACTACATGCAGCCTTGTTCACGATGCAGTTCACCATTAAATTAAACATTAAATACTTTTCAGTGTGACTTGAACATTGACAAAGGAAAAAACCATTGCACATCAAAGCCTATGACTATGTTAATTTGGGCGCCATTTTGGAACATGTTAAATAGCATTGTTGATACTACATTTCAGATGCAAGTGCACACTATATTTCATTGGTTCTGTTGAGTAGTATAATTCATCACTTTCTCAAACATTAAAAAGCAAATGAATACATAAAGACTTTCCTTATTTCAATACATTGAACTGTAGTGCAAAATATTCCTAGGCGACCCGTATTATACTTAGACGTTTCCTAAGTTTATAGTCTATATAGCTTCGTTAAAGTGCTTTTCTATCTTTATATACAGTACATTTGCTGTGTTCAATTCTATTCAATAACTTTGTTTTAGGAGGAGCCTAGCGCGCAACCAAGATGGCCGCGTAGGTGCGAGGCTCCCGAGGACCTCCGCGACCTCCTGAATTAATCCTGGCGATATCCTGTCCTTGTTGAGGGGACTGTGTTGGGGAACCGGAGCTGAGGCGCCACCCGTTTTTTGGGCTCGAATCGGACCCCGAACGCCGGTGGGAGCATCGATCGAAGGTTGCGGCCTTCTCCTCGCCGGCCCCCCGGATTGGAGTAGTGGGGCGATCCGGGGACAAAGTGAATAACAGCGGCGAGCGGGGCTGGGCGACTGGCGTACCCCGCACTTTCACTTTCGCTTTTGCGCCCTCCTAGCTCTCAAGCCGGGTCGGGCTGCGGAGCGGGGTGCGGTGGCCTTGTCCGGGAGCCCGGCTGACCCGCCGGCGGTGGGTTGACCCGCGGTTCGGTGGTCGCCCCTGCCCCCCCCCCTGGCACCCGTGACTTGGTATAGCGGCCCGTTTGGGGAGCTTGGCACGACGGTGGAAGAGCCAGCATGTCCACCAAACAAGATGGCGACCGGGCGAAGGTGAAGACGACCCGCCGTGGCACGGCGCACCAGGCCAACAGTATGGACCGCTACACGCTTCAGAAGGGTTCTCCGGAGACATCGCGTGCATCCCCGGTGGGCCCGACGGAGGCATCTGCTCATCCGGTGGATCTGACCCTCCGGGACGTCATGGGCGCCATCGCAGAGATGAAGGCCTCGGTGGACCAGCGTTTCGACACCTTAGCGCAAAAAATAGACTCGGTCCTTGTGGATGTGAGCCTTGTGAGGGCAGACTTGTCCAAAACAAACGACCGAGTCGACTCCCTGGCCCACACCACAACGAGCCTCACGACAGACGTGGTGGCCCTCCAGAAGGAGGTGCGCCGGCTTGGCCAGGCGAGCGCCCTGATGGACCGGCGATTGGAGGACTCCGAGGGTCGGGCCCGGAGGAATAATGTCCGTATTGTGGGGGTCCCGGAGGGACGAGAGGCGGAGGCGGCGGATCTTTTCGTGGAAGATTTGATCCTGACCCATCTCCAGCCCCGGGGGCTGAGTAAGCTTTTTGCGGTGGAGCGTGCTCACCGGGTCCCCGGGGGCAGACCTAAGACTGGTGCCCCGCCGCGGCCGCTCATCGCCCGGATTTTTAATTTTCGGGACAGAGATGCTATCCTCCAGACCTCCAGGCAACAGGGACCGGTCAAGCTTGACAACATGGAGATACATTTCTACCCAGACTTTACTCCGGCGGTCCAGAAGCAGCGACAGAGCTTTCTTGGGGTTAAACGTCGCCTAAGGGACCTGAACCTCAAGTACTCAATGCTCTTTCCAGCTAAGCTGAGGGTAGAGGTGGATGGTCGCACGCACTTCTTCGACCGGCCCGAGGCGGCTGGGGACTGGCTGGACACTCTGCCTGGAGATCGGGGCCGGGGGGGCGGGGGGGGCGCGGCTGGCGAGGAGGGCCCGCCGGATCAGAATTGAGGGGTGACTGAATAGGCCTTGCTCTGGACGTTGTTCCTTCACCATTTATTGTTTGCGTATGTTCCCCTCCTATGGAGGTTTCGTGGGGTCTGTTGGGGGCTTCCCTCCTCCTCTGGGGGACTAGTTAGTATTTTAGCTATGGGGCGACAGGCACACTGCACTTTGGGGGGGCTGTCTGGGCTCATGCAGGGGTGCAGGGAGGGGGGAGTTCTGTTGGGACCGGGGGGTGGGGGGGGTGTGTTGTTTGTTAGCACCGCAGGGCAAACCCGCTACTATGTTGTTGTTATTAGGATGCTCGATGGGGGACGACCGATTGATTCGACGTATGATGGGGGGTAGGGACTTGACTGTGTTGTCATGGAATGTTAACGGCCTGGGGGATAGGATTAAGCGTGGTGTGGTCCTGCAGTACTTAAAACGTATTTCACCAGATGTTGTCTTCCTGCAGGAGACGCACCTTATAGGTAACTCCTTTCATGCAATGAATCGGCGGGGATATCGTTTGGTGGCACATTCCGGCTTCACCTCGGGCTCGCGGGGGGTGGGTATTATGATCAAGAACTCGCTCCCGTTGGAGATTGATGAGGTGCGCCATGATGAGAGGGGACGCTACACGGTTCTGGTGGGAAGAATGGAGGGTAGAGTGTTTATCTTTATATCAGTGTACGTCCCGCCTGGGTTACAAGCCACCACATTCGCGGACCTGGGGCGCCTCCTTCTGGACCTTCCGAGTGGCCTGCTGGTGGTTGGAGGGGACTTTAATGCGGTAGCCTCTGGGTCTATGGATCGCCATCCCCCTAGGGACCTCCCCCGGGCACAGGCGTGGCTGCCCGGCCTTCTGGACACGCTGGGCCTGGTGGATTGCTGGCGATTAAAGCATCCCGCATTGCGACAGTACACCTTCCACTCGGGTGCCCATGGTAGCCTCTCGCGGCTTGATTACATCCTTGTCCCGGCGGCCCATGCAGGGAGGGTGGGGGAGGTGCGCCATCTAGCGCGGGGTATCTCAGACCACTCCCCATTGTTGTTGCATTTCGATGTCTTCCCGAGGGGGGATGGCAGGGTGGCCCCAATCAACGCATGGTATTTGCGCAACCCCACCATTCGTGCCGACTTGATCAAATCCTTACAGCGATATTTCGACGAGAATGTGGGGTCGGTCTCCTCCGCCATCTCCCTGTGGGAGGCTTTCAAGGTAGTCCTTAGAGGGGAGGCCCTCTCCTTTATCTCCCATGCCCGGCGGCTCGAGCGGGAGGAGGTGACCCGGGTAGAGGCCGAGATTGCAGAACTGGAGGGTGACCTGGGGAGCGGGGTAACAGACGCCAAGTTGCATGTTCTACACCTAAAGCAGGCGGCCTATCGGGCCCTCGTCACGGAGGCGGCCAGGGGCCTCAGTAGAGAGCAGCAGGGGCGATTGTATGATGTGGGTGATAAGGCTGGCAAATTGATTGCGTGGTTGGATAAGAGGGAGAGAGCGAGCCGCGTGGTGCCTTTGATTGAGAGTGTTGATGGTGCGTGTGTCACCGAGCCGGAAGCCATTGTCTCCTGCTTCGCGGATTATTTCCGCGAAGTCTACTCCCCGGTTTCCCCCTGCTCGGAGGAAGATTCCCATGCCCTGCTTCGGGACATCGCACTGCCCTCCCTAACGGTGGAGGACAGGGATTCGCTGGACGCCCCTCCCACCTCGGACGAAATTGCCTTGGCTATTCGCTCGGTTGCATCCGGCAAGGCCATGGGCCCCAATGGTATTCCCATCGAGCTCTACAAGCTACGCCCGGATGTGTTGGCGCCCCACCTGCGCGCGATGTTCCTGGCGGCCCACTCGCAGGGTTCCCTCCCGCCGGACCAGCGCCTGGCCACAATTGTGGTGATCCACAAGGAGGGGAAGCCCCGTGAACGGGTCACATCCTATAGGCCGATTTCGCTTTTGAACGCGGAGCCCAAAATCCTGGCCAAGGTGTTGGCCAACCGGTTGGTTGGCGTGGTGGGCGACCTGGTCCACCAAGACCAATCTGGCTTTATACCGCACCGCAACACGGCGCTCAATCTGCGGCGCTTGCACGGGGTGCTCGCGCGTGTCCCGTTTGTGCGGGAGCCGGCCATCTTGGCGTCCTTGGACGCCACCATGGCGTTTGATACGCTTGAATGGCCATACATCTGGGCGATGCTGGCGAAATTCGGGTTCGGCCCGGGTTTCATTAGCTGGGTCAAATTGCTATATTCGGGCCCATTGGCGCAGGTGGTAGTGAATGGGCGAGTCTCGGCCCCATTCGCGCTGGGGAGGGGTACGCGACAGGGTTGCCCCCTGTCGCCTCTCCTGTTTGCCCTGGCCCTGGAGCCCCTGGCGGAGTGGCTGCGGTGGCACACTTCTATCCGTGGTCTCCGCTGGACCCCCGAGCATGAGGACCGTGTGTCCCTCTACGCTGACGACATCCTTCTGTATCTCGCCTCCCCGCGTAACTCACTGATCGTCCTGGTTGATGTTTTGCGCTCATTCGGTCGCAACTCAGGCCTGGTCATCAACTGGGCGAAATCCTGTGTCTGTGTGCTTTCCGGGGAGGCTCCGGCCCTACCACGGGACTGTCCGATCCAGATTGCCTCCCAAGGTTTTCGGTACCTGGGTATCTATATCACACTTGACCCGGAGGCCCGCTATGAGCGGAATTTGCTGCCCCCCCTCCAGCGCTTGAGGGAGGACGTGGTGCGCTGGCGGCGTCTGCCGCTCTCGCCGCTCGGCCGAGCGGCTTTGTTCAAAATGATGTCCCTGCCGCGATTCCTCTACGCCCTCCAGAATACTATGGACTTGGTCCCGGCACGCTATTTCCGTGAGGTGGAGGGCCTCCAGCGGCGCCTGTTCTGGGACGGGAGGCCGCGCATTGCTCTGGCTAAATTGACGCTCCCGTGGTACGATGGGGGGGTCGCCCTCCCGGACATTAAACGGTATTACTGGGCCTCCCAACTAGCTGCAATTAATCATGGCCTTTATGGGCCCGCCTTGAACCCGGCATTTGAGATGGATAAAATGCTCCTACCCGGTGGCGATTACAATCGCGCGCTCTACTCTGGCGCGCCCGACTCCCGTTTGACGGGACCGACGCGTGTTATGGTGCGTGTCTGGCACGCGGCTAATGCAGCTATGGGGTGGAAGGACCGTTTGACCCGGGCGTCACCGCTGTATGCGTCTGAGAGGTTGGGCTCCCTATGGACGTCGAAGGGCTTCGAGAAGTGGGACACGATCGGAATCAGCACGGTGGGAGATCTCTGGACGAGGGGGGGATTCAAAACTTTTGAGACGCTGCAGGCGGAGTTTCAGCTGCAGGGCAGTGAGTACTTTCGGTACCTACAAGTCCGCCATGCGCTGGGCTCCGTCTTCCCGGACGTCGCATCCATTCCGGAGTCTTCCCCCCTGGAGGACAGAGTGCTGGACGGCCATGTACCGGACAGCACGATCTCCCTCATATACAAAAAACTGATCAACGATAGATCGTGCCTGCTGACTAGTCTCCGCGAGGCCTGGGTTGCCGACGGGCTGGAGCTGGACGACGAGGATTGGATCTCCGCGGTGGCCTCTCCGAAAGAGGTGGCCATCCCGGCTCGCCTTCGTTTCGTCCAGCTCAAGATCCTTCACCGGGTTTACGTGACGGGGCCAAGGCTTCTGCGTATGGGTTTTGCTGGTGACGGACTGTGTAAGCGTGGCTGTGGTGCGCTGGCGACTTTCATGCATATACTGTGGGAGTGCCCGAAGGTGGAGCGATTCTGGCGTGGTGTGCATGAGGTCCTGCGTGTGGTTACGCGTGTCGCGCTGCTGCCTGAAGCGAGGAGATGTTTGCTGAATGTATGGGAACCGCATGACTATTCGGTCCCGCAGACGCGGTGGGTGACTCTGGGATACATGATAGCTAAGCGTGACATTGCTCAATTGTGGGGATCCCAGAGGCCCCCTGCGGTGTCGGCCTGGAAAGAGCATATGGATTGGTGTATGTTTCGTGAAAAGGTGGTGTATGTGGCGAGGGGTAAGCCTGGGGCGTGGGTGAAACTCTGGGGCCCCTGGAACGCCTACCGCGGGGGTATTTGTGAGCCACCACTGCTACCGGCTGCCTCGCCTGCTCCGTCTCCCTAGACGGCCCCCCTCCCTCGGCCGCGGGCGCGTGGTCCCCCAGTCCCTGGCCTACTCCCATTCCCCTCCTCAGAGTTCTGCTGCTGGTTTGGATCCCCCACTTATGGAGCACGTGCTGTTACTTTGGATCGCGGGTTGCCTTGCGGGTGTGGTTTTTTGGTGTTGTCTTGTTTCAAGAAAAGGGAACCGTACTGTGGGCTTGGAGCTGTGTGGCCTGCACCATTGATTACTCCTGTTTCACTGCTCTGCACTGCCGAGAGACTTTTGCTGTATGTATGCAATATGCTTTTGTCATTCTAGCGGCCGGCCGGGTGGTTGTAGGCCCATACCTGTAACTTTTACAACCTGCAATAAACGGTTTCAAAAAAAAAAAAAATAAAAAAAAAAATAACTTTGTTTTATTTTTTTAATATTCTGCAGCTCTTATATTAAACTTCATATACTTTTCTTACAGAGAATTAAAATTTAAAGTGCTAGTGCTTAATTCTTCCAATGAATAGTTTAAAGTGCTAAATATTAAAGTGCTAGTGTCCTTTGTCCTTCTCCTCATTTATAAATCATAAAGTTTAAAAAACAGTTCCTTTGAATGGGCAGCTGACTTAGTAGACTTTGCTGTAGAAATGACAAAAGACACTTTGTCCCTTTCTATCTCGGCATGGATGGCACTGTGCTAATCCTATGCTTAAAGATTTTGATAGAAAAGCAGACATTAGAGGTGAGCAGATCTAGAGTGTTGAGAGTACTCTATACTGGAGCTTCTTTCCACCTAAACTTGAGAACTACCCAGAGTTCTCTTCTTGGTTTTTTGCATAATTTATCCGTTACTCTATGCCTGAAAGCGTATCGTTTTAACTTATACTGGGTGCGCCCTTGTGTCTGGACAAAACTATACCTCTCTGAAGAGCTCTAAGTAGAGCGAAATACTGTGTCAGTGGTTGCTTTTACTCAATTCAGGTTGGCTTAGATGGTATTTTACCAATTGAAAGCTGTAATACTGTGCCTGGAGTGGTAATTGGCTTTTATCATTTTACAGCTCGGCATGGACAGCACTGTGCTAGTCCTATGCGTGAGAAGATGGCTTGGTATATGCTGTCCACTAATTAAAGTGGGCACCCTGTACCAATCCACACGACCCTTATGATATATGAGGTCAAAGATAACCTTATTGAAAGCTATCCTAGTGGTAGCTATGGAGAGCAACCTTCAGGCTTAATCTTGAAGAAATGTAAAGCAGCTTGTTTTACCAGAGTATCACCTCCTGAATGACTAAATGAAGGATAACCACAAAGTAGTTATATAAAAATATGTATTTATCAATATAACACTCTCTACTATCCTCTACACGAGGATAGAACACAAAGTACACAATGCTGGATCAGTAGAACAGCTGTAAGTAGCACAATACACAGCGGGCACCAGGGGGAGACCAAACCATATACTAAAATAGTGGTATAACAATCAAGACTTGACTAGACACAGTGCCAAGTGCACGTAGAATCGCTGGGACCCCAAGGAACCATCCAAGGTGATGACACAGGAGACCCTCGGAGACCGGGTGCAGTGAGGAAACCGCATACTCCATGCAATCTATGGGAAAGTCGCAGTTGCAAAGTTAAAGTTTAAGGACCCTTCTAGGAGGACTTGGAGCAAACTCTTCGAAACTTAAGTTTAAAGAGCCACCCCACCCGTGGATACCGTAGTATCCGAGTTACCTATCCCAGGGAAGCCGGGTGCATAGGTCTGAAGTGGCGTTGGAAACTCTTTTTGTTCTCTATGGAAGGAAGTGAAGAAGCACTGCTGCCGTGAAGGTGAAAAGGGTCCGGTGGAATCCAAGCCTGGATTCTGGATAAAAGGAACCTGAAAGCAGAGGGGGGACAGAGTCTGGGTCACTTCAGTGACCAGGGGCTCGGTATACGAATGCCCACTGATGTTGAGTGCTTCAGGTGCGAAGAGGGGTTGCTTGACTCTGCAGACACGAGGTCCCGGAGGCGTCGAGGACAACCAAGAGAGCTGTCCCACGAAGGTGGTCGAGTGCTGAGGGGTCAGCGTCCAGTGGGAGCACCAACCAGCCTTGGCAACAGCAACCCACGCAGGAAGGACAAACCGGTTACGGTGTGGACCAGCAAGGTCCAGGGAACTCACCAAGCAATGGGGAGTCAGGGCACGTCTGGAGCGACCAGGAAAGCCCAAGAACAATTAAGATGACCCTCAGGGGGACCCACAGGCCGAAGGACCAGGAGTCGCGAGGGGACCTCGAGCAAGATTGCAAAGCACCAGACCACGGACAGACGGTGCGAGGAGGCCGGAGTTCTTTGGTGCAAATACTGATCAGGGTCAGGACCACACGGAGTCCAATGCACAAGCTCAGGATTCGCCAACAAGCATATGCACTTGCAAATGGACATGGTGCACAGGGGTACGGGTTACGCAGCCCCCATGAGGGATACTGGCCTCAAACTCGGTGAGAGGGCAGATCGACCTCAGGAACCTTCAGAAACACTCCTCCTGTGTTGTTGAAATCTTCGGAGTCCGCAGGAGTTCAGGAGCAGCTACCAGTCAGTTGCGCTTTAGGTGCCTGCGAAGCAGGGGAGTAACTCCTTTACTCCAAGGGAGATTCTCTGATGTCTTAAGTGCTGCATGGAGTCTGTATGGAATCACGGCACCAAAGGGGGACGAAGTCAGCCCAGTCGAGGTCTAGTGAAGTTCAAGGTGTCCAGACGGTCGAAGGTCAGTGGAATCTTGTCCACGTAAAATCTAATGCCCTGTAGCCAGGTAACCCATTTTATACCCACGGAAGAGGGTTGGACAGATTCAGGGGACCCTCCTAAGGGAGGGGCTGGACAGAGGGGTGGCTACACCCATGTCCTTTGTCCAGTTTCGTGCCAGAGCAGGAGCCAATGGCTCCCAGAACTAGTTTCAGCTGAACTATGCACAGGGACACCAAATGTGCCCCCAGTGCAGACTTTCAGGCACTCTCAGAGTGCACTCACCCAGCCCCAATACTAGGCCTGGGCGAAAATTTCCGTTCCGCTCGCGAAAGTAGCGAAGTTTTGGCAGAAGTATTTTCTTGTTCGCGCATTAAAAATGCATTCTCGCACGCGCGGTAGCGACTTACCGGATCCCTGCGTTCGCCGACAAGTTTTCCTATCTGTTCGCGTGTGCCACGAGAGATTGGATTGTTGATAGCCGGTCGCGATATCCTGTGAGAGTTTGCAATCGCGAACACGTCATTCGACCTGGAACAGGAAATAAGCATAGCATATTATAAGCATTAGCGACCGCATGGGCAAGTTAGAGATATATTTCCCCGCGAGCATGCAAAAACACATCGCGAACGGGCAGGAAAAGCAATCTCCGCGTCTTCGCTAAAGTTCTGCGTGCTCGCGTAGATTTAGAGTAGTTTCGCGATAATTTGCATAGGGCAACTATGCAAATTCCGCCCACCCCTACCCAATACACTAAACCCTGTCTGGGAGGTGGTCACACCTCCCTGTAACAGGATGCCTATTGTGCTGCCTTATTCTGCTCGAGTGTGGTTCAGCAGCAGGAGGGCAGAAATGTGTCTCTGGCTGGCAGCATCCATTTTGTGCTGTCCGGGTCGAGAAGGCTGGCACCAGGTAGACTGGTGACCCCACGAAGCTCGCCTCTGAAGGGTGGATTCATACCTCTCACACCAGTTACTGGTGTGCAGGCATGAATCCAAGGTGTTTGATACCAAACACGATATGTTTCTATGCAGCCGTTTTCGAGATCGCATTTACCGGGAGGTTATGATGCACCTCTACCTATATGTCCGGCTGAGTCACAGACAACCCAGGAGAATGGTCTCCGAAGGCTGCAGAGAGGCTCTGCTCATGCAGGGGCACCCTCTCACATAAAACCCAGCACCCTGCCTTCAGGATTGACAAGGCATGCTATAGGGATGACTTATAAGTTTAAAGTGTAGTGACCATTAGATATAGTGAACCTATAACTAAAGTAAGTGGTGCAAGCACCATCTTACACAGGCTGCAGTAGCAGACCTAGAGTTCCATTTTGCATGGCCTCTCACGGGTGGCATAATACTTGCTTCAGCCGATGGGAGGTCTCTGGGGTACCTATGCCCTGGGTACATGGTGTACCATATACTAGGGACTTATAAGGGTACCCCAGTATCCAACCTGGAGTGTACCAAAGTACATGTATGTCAATTTAAGGAAGATAGGCTGGGGTCCTGATTAGCAGGATCCCAGCCAGACTTGTCAAAAACAGTGCGACATCAAGCAACAAGTGGGGGTAAGCATAAGAAGCAGATCCTACTTTCCTACACTATGCTTAAATACTTTGCTATAGGAATGGCAAAATACTTTGTCCATTTCTATCTGGGCGTGGATTACACTGTGCTAATCCTATGCTTAAAGACTAATAGAAAAGCAGACATTTGAGGTGAGCAGATCTAGAGTATCACTGGGCTTGAGAGTGCTCTATACTGGAGCTTCTTTCCACCTAAACTTGAGAACTACCCAGAGTTCTCTTCTTTTTTGCATAATTTATGAGTCACTCTATGCCTGAAAGGGTATTGTTTTGACTTACACTGGGTGCTCCTTTGTGTCTGGACAAAGCTATACCTCTCTGAAGAGCTCTAAGTAGAGCGAAACACTGTGTCAGGTGTTGCTTTTACTCATTTCAGGTTGGCTTGGATGGTATTTTACCAATTCAAAGCTGTAATACTGTGCCCGGAGTAGTAATTGGCTTTTGTCATTTTGCAGATCGGCATGGACAGCACTGTGCTAGTACTATACTTAAAGACTTTGCTGTAGAAATGGCAAAAGACGTTGTCCCTTTCTATCTCGGCGTGGGTGGCACTGTGCTAATCCTATGGCTTAAAGACTTTGATAGAAAAGCAGACATTTGAGGTGAGCAGATCTAGAGTGTTGGTTGCTGGTGTTGAGAGTGCTCTATACTGGAGCTTCTTTCCACCTAAACTTGAGAACTACCCAGAGTTCTCTTCTTTTTGCATATATGTGTATATGTATATATATACATGTGTTCTTGCGCTATATAGAGCAATTATGAATCATGACACCATGAATCCATTAGCTCGACACTTAGAAAAATACCAGAATGCAGATTGATCTGTAGCCACCTACTTTTATATTCACCGAATGCTGCAGCACCCAAAAGAAGGCGATAGACTGAGCAGCCTATGCATCCTAGAAACAAGATACATTAAAGTTAGAGAAGTACGAGTCAGATGGCTTAAACACTGGTAAGGATCTCGTTGCACATTTACCCAAATAATACATGACTCACCAAAAAAGTAAACTCTCTTGCTCCGTCATTTCAGCGTGCTTTTCTTGTTGTTAGCATCCCCTTAGTTTTTCTTCCTTCACTTTGCATCTCCTTTAGGGAACAACTCTTGTATCAGGTCCCTGACCATTGATTCATCAAATACATCATGTCATGGAACAAATATTACTGGCATTGCCTTATAAGCCTGATACACTGGATTTTTTTTTTTTTTGTAAACAAATTTTATTCGTCAAATACACATTTAGCGGAGCTCTGTAACCCAGAGACTTCCGTAGCATCAATAAACAAAATCCTGGCTTTGACATTTTTCTCATGATATACCAAATGAAAATTACATAAGGGACGTGCATAAAAAATGCAACCCCACTAAACAAATGAACATAGAACACCCCCCACCCCACCGCCAATCCAGCCAAGGCAGCAAATCTGTTCGTAGCTACAATTCTACCCTCGCTATGGACCATGTCCGTGAGACACAACTGCGCCCAATACACAAATGTTACATGCCCCCCAAAACAAAGGAGAGAAAGTCTGCCACCCACACAATTATTCCGCTGGAGTGGGTTCCAATTCCAGTCCCCTGTAATCTGCCCATCGTTTCCAAATTTTATAATGTTTACGCAGGCAGCCCCGTGCCACAACAATGGGGGCCTCTAGGCCCATACAGAAATCTAGCCCAGCCTTCCAAACTGATACGGAGGGTGCAGCCGTCGCCTTCCAAGCCCTCGCTATGTCCCGCTTAGCAAGAGTGAAGCCCAGGAGCATTAGGTGGCGCTTATAAACATTGCCCCCTATATCGTCCATCACATGCAGGAGCACTAGTTTAGGAGACCGAGGGAGATCCCAACCCAGAACCTCCGAGAGGCATGTCAGTACACCCCGCCAGAACCTAGTTAGTGCAGAACAATCCCACATAGTATGCAGCAGCGTCCCTTCTTCATGCAAGCAGCGAAGGCAATTCGGGGATGCCACCAGATCCGCCCTATACAGTCTAACTCTGGTAAAATACACTCTATGGAGGTATTTAAACTGGATGAGTCGAAGGCTCACGGCGATGGCCGCCCCACGTGGAGAGGCTAGGGCCTCCGTCCAGTCCTCCTCCTCCTTAAGCGGGCCCACATCCTCCTCCCATACCCCACGGAGACGCTGCAGAGACGGGGAGCAGTGTGTCACAAGGGACTGGTATATTTTCGATATCTTATGGTCCCGCAAGTCCCCCATGAAGACTTTCGCTTCTATTGGACTAAAATCGTCCAACTCCTCCAGACCCGCCAAGCTGGGAGAAAGAGCATGCTGGAACTGCAAATATTTAAAGAATTGGGTGCGCGGCATTTGAAAGTCATTCTGCAAATCTTGGAAGGATTTCAGGATAGGACCCCTCATGACATCCCCCAGAGTGGAGATCCCAATCGCATCCCAGTCCTGGAAGCCGGGCAAGGTCGCCAACTGCAGTGAAGAGTATATTCCTAGGCAATTACATTAGATATAGATATCAGCCACTCGGTCAAGAGATATAAAACTAAAAACGTAAGAAAAGCTATTAATGAAAACCAGTGTACCTTTCAATAATAAAGATTAAAACATTTTTTTATTTTTGACAATATAAAATCATATTTTGTGTTTAAATCAACGAAGAAAAAACACAATTCAATTTCTAAAAATGTACATAAGTTTTTTAAAAAAGAACAAAACTTTAACCAAATATTAATAAGAATGCAGACACAATAACACAAAAAGACTTATTCAATAAACACAATATAAAATAATAAGAGTGAATCAAAATATAGACAAAACTAGATGGAGTTGCGGCAATGGATTATCTTCGACGCGCGTTTCGGCGCAATGGCGCCTTCGTCAGGAAAGCCACACAATGTTTCCTGGAAAGATCAAAGGTACACTGGCTTAACATATGGAACAATATAAATTTTATTGGTGTCGAGATGACATAGTTGCCAAAGAAATTGGCTGTGGGATTAAAATTAGCTCTTCCGAGTATAACAATTACATGCTGAATAGGATGTAAGAAAACGAACCACATAATAAGAAAGAAAGAAATAGATGATAGTGATGGCTAGATATAGACGTGAAAAGTAAGAGATATTTTGAATAGAATATCTAAAGTGAACAGGGTGAATTAGCCATGATTATGACGATAGAGTTCTTATAGGACTTGCGATAGATTGACCTGTTTATCAAAGAAAAAGTTTGAAGATCCCAAGAATGAATAGTGAACACCATAGGTGTAAGAAGTGATAACCACAGGTTGACCATCAAGGAGAAGAAAAGAAACTTACTTAAAAAACAGTAGAGAATGAGAAATAGGGATTTGGTACTTGCTGTTAAAGTAGTCACTGAAAAGTAATTTAGAAAATAAAGAGCAAGGTTTATTCGAGTTAAAAACTGATGGAATCGTGATCAAAAATTTAATTCTGGGTTTACATATATCGATGAATTACCTTTTAGTTGATATTTTTATCAGCTTTCGCACTATGATAGCTGGGATATTTTAAACAGGTGACTGATGAAGCAACTGTTATATTGATGGTTTCTATAAAGATATAATTAAAAGATGTAAGTATACTTTAGCTTATTAATCACAATGTTTGTGCAGTTCATCAATATGAAAATAAAAGGCGATAGTGCATACCTAGTCGAATTTAGCGACAGGGATAAATGGTAGTTCGAGATATAAACTTCTAGTTCCTTTCACGTGTAGAAGTATATCTTCTTTCTTGGTTTCTTTCTTTTTGTTTGTATCTTATTTTCTTTCTGTCAAGAGGTCTAGATAATAAAATATAAACGGGTAAATTATATGATAATTCTAATGTTTGGCAAAGAGATTCAGAGCGATTTTGGCCTAGCAATGTGTCTAAAGTGTTGGCTTCGGTGATATCATTACACATTATCGTTTTACCTTAATGGCAATAAGTAAATATTATGCATTATCATTCCTTTCTAATTACAACGCTCAAAACTATTTGACCTCGAAGGTAATGACCGTAACGGGTACGGGTCAACTATGTTGTAAATGTTTGGCGGTGAAGTATTGAATTCAAAGATAATTATAGCGAGTAGGTAAAGAAGCTAATGGGCTCCGTAACAATAGCCTATGCGTAATGAGCTATTAGTTACGATTTTCATGCATTGCTGACGGCTCGGTGGAGAGCCGAGGGGTTCCGCAAAGCGCTTACCTATTGATAGAAGATCCTCGTAGCGGTTTGGGCGTATCTCACTGCCTTCTTTGCCACTCACGGAAAATTTTCGCCATTGGTGTCAGGTGGATGGAGAGGGGGGTTTTAACCAATAGGGTGGTACGTCACTTGCGTAATGGGAGTGCTAGTGCAGTCACGTCCGAAATGGACGAAAAAATACATAATGACTGGGAAATGTATATTATACATCACAGGACAACGAAGGACTTTCCCTGATTTTGTGGATATTCATTTTTGTACACTTAATTTAATTATATTAGAGAAGCGATATAGGCACATGATATCAATGACATCAGAGAAGTATATGCAAGTTTGGATCTGAGGGGAGCATATATGTCTCTACCAACTCGACGTCGGTTTTCTTTAGTTGGAACTTTTTTTTGGATTTTTTTCTTTTCCAAATTATATAAATCTTTATTTGCTTGGCGATATATTCTATCTATGTTTCATTAGGAGATGTTTCTATAGTAAGTATATTGAGTATATGGATATAATGTGTATCTAGAGATAGTAGAGAAATGAATATAATACAGAATTCGTGATTCATTGTTTCTAAGACATAATAAGGGTGTTGTATGTATAATGGATATTTTTAAATTTAGCATACTAGTTTATGCGTGGATGCCCTATAATGCAGATATTGAGGGGGGGGGAAAGGGGGGCGGGGGGGCGGGGGCGGGGGGGGGGGGGAGAAGAAAAGGGAGGGGGGGGGGGGGAGAAAGGGGTTGGAGAAAAATTTTGATTACTACTTATATTTTTGTTGACATGTGGTATGTGTAATCTATATATATATAGCAAGCGGGACATTCACTTTATGTAAGAGTAAAGATCATCTTTAGTGTGTGATGGTAGAGACTGAAAGTGTAATTTGACGATATGAGGGGAGGCCCTATCCTATGGCATTTTCCCATGGCAATTCGTTGTTAAGGCCGCATTGGAATGTGTTCAAAACAAAAATCCAGAATACTTCTCTTTTTTTGCGTATCTTATCGCCACCGTTGTTCTCAGGGATATGAATTTTTTCTAGGATTCTCCATTTGATTTCTTCTGGTTTGTGGCCTGCCTCCATATAGTGTTTAACCAGAGGTGCAGACACTTTTTCATTACGGATGGCAGAACGATGTTCAGCCATGCGGATATGGGCTGCTCTAGAAGTTTCACCGACGTAGCCCAGGTTGCAAGGACACAAAATGAGATAAATCACATTTTGTGTCTTGCAATTCCATAGCTGTGATGCTTGGATCTTGTAGTTGTTATGTATTAAGGTTTCACCTTCTGAAACCTGAGTGCATGATTTACACGTGGAGCATCTCACGGTGCCTTTGACCGGTTTCTTGCCATCAATAGTTTTTTGGATAAAGGGAATGTTCGACTTAAACCTAGAATGCACGATCATGTCCTTAAGGTTTTTATTTCTCCGGTGTGCAAATAGAGGTTTAGCAATCTTGTTGTTTAATTCAGGGTTGCTATTTAAGATATGCCAGTTGGCATTTATTATTTGTTTCACGGTGGCGTTTAGAGTGGAATGTTTCGTGATACAGACTAGTTGGTCTTTCTTTTTGCGTGTGTTATTTGTAAGCAGATGGTCTCTATCAAAGAAGCGTGCTCGTTTATACGATTCTCTGATTAGTCTCCGTGGATACCCACGGAGTAGGAATTTTTCTTTCATTTTTTCTGCTTGGGTGTCAAAATCTGTCAGGTTGGTGCAGTTGCGGCGAACTCTAAGAAATTGTGAGAAAGGAATGCTATCTTTTTGGGACCGTGGATGGAAACTATTAAAGTGGAGAAGAGTGTTTTTTGCTGTTGGTTTGGTGAATAACTCAACTTCCAGTATACCAGATTTATGTTTTATTAGAATATCCAAAAATTCTACCTGTTGTGTACTGGTGTGGGCTGTAAATTTTAGATTTGGGTCTGTTAGGTTTATCCACAGAAGAAACTCCCCAAGGGTAGCTTCCCCATCGGTCCAGATCAAAAAGATGTCGTCAATGTATCTGGACCAATGGGAAACAGACTCAAAAAATGGAGCTACTTCATTGTAAATGAACCTCTTCTCGAATAGAGCCATATAAATGTTGGCTATTGTGGGAGCAACTGAAGCTCCCATGCTGACTCCTTTCGTTTGGTGGTATAATTGTTGGTCAAATTCAAATATATTTTCTGTCAGGACGGTCTGTAGGCATTTAGTGAGGAAAGGTTTAGAGCAAGGGATGTTGTACTCATCAATGAACCAAAGAACCGATTCCAAAGCTTCTTTTTGGGGGATATTGCTATATAAGGATTCTACATCCAAAGTTACTAGGATATCAGTGGCTGGATTAAAATGGAGGTTCTCAACTCTGTTGATGATATCACAAGTATCTTGCACAAATGAGGGAATTTGACAGACAAATGGTCTGATTTTGTGGTCTAGAAATTTCGATATTGGTTCAGTGACCGAACCAATAGTGGACACAATGGGTCTGTATGGGGGGTCGTTGATGTTTTTGTGTGTTTTTGGGACCCCATAGATGCAAGGAGTTTTTTTATCTGAGGAGTTCAAAAAATCGAATTCTTTTTTGCTAATGTGGCCAGCTTCTAGGGCGGCCATTGTGTATGTTTGTATCTCTTGGCTTACTTTTGTCATTGGGTTGGATGTTATTTTTTTGTAGAATTTGTGGTCATTAAGCATGGTTTGCATCTTTAGTTTATAGTTGTCAGTGTCAGTGATCACGATTCCCCCTCCTTTGTCACAACTTTTCACAACAATATCCTTGTTATTTGCTAATGCTTTTAAAGAAAGGAATTCTTCTTTGTTCAAATTATATAGTGGTTTAGGGATGAAACGAGTAGCTTGATCTAATCTTTTTAGAACTACGTGTTCAAAGATTGCGACTTCAGGGCCAATTTGGTCTAAAGATGGAAGAAAGGTGGAGGGTAGTGATAGTTCCTTTATGGTATTTGGATCTTCGGAGGGACCTCTATCTTCGTTGAAGAACTTCTTCAACCTAATTTTTCGAAAAAACGAAAAGATGTCTTTGTAAAGTTCAAATTTGTTGGCAGAAGCGTGGGGAACGAAGGAGAGTCCCTTTGATAATACCGTGTTGGTTATAGGATCTAATGTGTGGGATGATAAGTTAAAGATGGGAATGGTTTCTTTTGTCTCTAGTGTTGTTTGTTGCGAGTCTTTAGGAATGGTTGCGGGTCTGTTTGGTGATGGTAATTCTTTTATCTCCAGTATTGTTTGTTGCGGGTCTCTAGAAATGGTTGAGGGTCTGCTTGGTGATGGTAATTCTGGTATGTCTCTCTGGATTGTGGTTGGAATCTGACTCTCTGGCGACCCCTGTTGTTCCCGCGCTGTCCCAAAAAAGGCTTGCGTGTGGTTTGATTAGAGGGATTGTATCTACCGTCTGACTCATAATAGGTTGGATTATTTTCTCCTTCTGAGTCGGTTGTGTCAGAGAAAGTCCTAACTTTTTGGCTTTTGGAGGTGTTCTCATTTATGTATTGATTGGCTTTGTAGAAGTGCTCTCCAAGATATGGATAGGTTCTCTCTATTGAGTAAAACCTTTTATCTTTTGTTAGTTTCTCTGTTTTACGTTTATTTAGATACTCGGCAAAGGATGCTAACTCTTTTTCTGATTCCTCCAATTTCTTTTTTGCGTCCTCTAGGCTGTTACATTTTTTTATTTTGTCTTCTAATTCTAGGAGTTCTAATTTTAGGGTCGCTACTAGTTCTTTAGCTGTCTCTATTATGAGGATCATCAGATCTCTTGAACATCTACTGGCTATCATGCTCCATTTTTCTAGAAAAGGTTTGTGTTGGATAAAGAGGCCCGGAATGTTACGAACACGGAGCCCCTGGGGGATAATTCCAGCTCTGAGGTATTCTATCATAAATTCTCCATGCGCTTCCATCCTTTTTATTTTTTTCTTTAGGTTGGAGATTACTAAGATGTCATCATTATTTTGCATATTGATATTAGTGCTATTACTGAAAATATTGCTGCTGCCCACAAGTGCAGCGAAATCTTCGTCTGAGAATCCGAAGGTTCTAAGCTTGTCCATGGCTACTATAGAATGTAGATAGTCACTTACTGTTGGAATAGTTAAGGGTCTAAGAGAAGTTGGGAGATAACCGTTAGAGTGTATAGATTAGACAGCTTATTTCAAGATGTAAGATAGGAAAGAAAAGAGACGGTAATAGTGGGAAGAGCTGATTTTTTACAATATAAGGTTGACATGTAGGGATGAAGATACACAACAACAGTCCCGCACAGACAGGCTGTGGGTAAATCTTTTGAAAATAACAAGGACCCCCTGTAAATGTTTAGGTAAATTCCTAGGACAGGGTAACAGACACAGTGAAGAGTATATTCCTAGGCAATTACATTAGATATAGATATCAGCCACTCGGTCAAGAGATATAAAACTAAAAACGTAAGAAAAGCTATTAATGAAAACCAGTGTACCTTTCAATAATAAAGATTAAAACATTTTTTTATTTTTGACAATATAAAATCATATTTTGTGTTTAAATCAACGAAGAAAAAACACAATTCAATTTCTAAAAATGTACATAAGTTTTTTAAAAAAGAACAAAACTTTAACCAAATATTAATAAGAATGCAGACACAATAACACAAAAAGACTTATTCAATAAACACAATATAAAATAATAAGAGTGAATCAAAATATAGACAAAACTAGATGGAGTTGCGGCAATGGATTATCTTCGACGCGCGTTTCGGCGCAATGGCAAAACGATAATGTGTAATGATATCACCGAAGCCAACACTTTAGACACATTGCTAGGCCAAAATCGCTCTGAATCTCTTTGCCAAACATTAGAATTATCATATAATTTACCCGTTTATATTTTATTATCTAGACCTCTTGACAGAAAGAAAATAAGATACAAACAAAAAGAAAGAAACCAAGAAAGAAGATATACTTCTACACGTGAAAGGAACTAGAAGTTTATATCTCGAACTACCATTTATCCCTGTCGCTAAATTCGACTAGGTATGCACTATCGCCTTTTATTTTCATATTGATGAACTGCACAAACATTGTGATTAATAAGCTAAAGTATACTTACATCTTTTAATTATATCTTTATAGAAACCATCAATATAACAGTTGCTTCATCAGTCACCTGTTTAAAATATCCCAGCTATCATAGTGCGAAAGCTGATAAAAATATCAACTAAAAGGTAATTCATCGATATATGTAAACCCAGAATTAAATTTTTGATCACGATTCCATCAGTTTCTAACTCGAATAAACCTTGCTCTTTATTTTCTAAATTACTTTTCAGTGACTACTTTAACAGCAAGTACCAAATCCCTATTTCTCATTCTCTACTGTTTTTTAAGTAAGTTTCTTTTCTTCTCCTTGATGGTCAACCTGTGGTTATCACTTCTTACACCTATGGTGTTCACTATTCATTCTTGGGATCTTCAAACCTTTTCTTTGATAAACAGGTCAATCTATCGCAAGTCCTATAAGAACTCTATCGTCATAATCATGGCTAATTCACCCTGTTCACTTTAGATATTCTATTCAAAATATCTCTTACTTTTCACGTCTATATCTAGCCATCACTATCATCTATTTCTTTCTTTCTTATTATGTGGTTCGTTTTCTTACATCCTATTCAGCATGTAATTGTTATACTCGGAAGAGCTAATTTTAATCCCACAGCCAATTTCTTTGGCAACTATGTCATCTCGACACTAATAAAATTTATATTGTTCCATATGTTAAGCCAGTGTACCTTTGATCTTTCCAGGAAACATTGTGTGGCTTTCCTGACGAAGGCGCCATTGCGCCGAAACGCGCGTCGAAGATAATCCATTGCCGCAACTCCATCTAGTTTTGTCTATATTTTGATTCACTCTTATTATTTTATATTGTGTTTATTGAATAAGTCTTTTTGTGTTATTGTGTCTGCATTCTTATTAATATTTGGTTAAAGTTTTGTTCTTTTTTAAAAAACTTATGTACATTTTTAGAAATTGAATTGTGTTTTTTCTTCGTTGATTTAAACACAAAATATGATTTTATATTGTCAAAAATAAAAAAATGTTTTAATCTTTATTATTGAAAGGTACACTGGTTTTCATTAATAGCTTTTCTTACGTTTTTAGTTTTATATCTCTTGACCGAGTGGCTGATATCTATATCTAATGTAATTGCCTAGGAATATACTCTTCACTGTGTCTGTTACCCTGTCCTAGGAATTTACCTAAACATTTACAGGGGGTCCTTGTTATTTTCAAAAGATTTACCCACAGCCTGTCTGTGCGGGACTGTTGTTGTGTATCTTCATCCCTACATGTCAACCTTATATTGTAAAAAATCAGCTCTTCCCACTATTACCGTCTCTTTTCTTTCCTATCTTACATCTTGAAATAAGCTGTCTAATCTATACACTCTAACGGTTATCTCCCAACTTCTCTTAGACCCTTAACTATTCCAACAGTAAGTGACTATCTACATTCTATAGTAGCCATGGACAAGCTTAGAACCTTCGGATTCTCAGACGAAGATTTCGCTGCACTTGTGGGCAGCAGCAATATTTTCAGTAATAGCACTAATATCAATATGCAAAATAATGATGACATCTTAGTAATCTCCAACCTAAAGAAAAAAATAAAAAGGATGGAAGCGCATGGAGAATTTATGATAGAATACCTCAGAGCTGGAATTATCCCCCAGGGGCTCCGTGTTCGTAACATTCCGGGCCTCTTTATCCAACACAAACCTTTTCTAGAAAAATGGAGCATGATAGCCAGTAGATGTTCAAGAGATCTGATGATCCTCATAATAGAGACAGCTAAAGAACTAGTAGCGACCCTAAAATTAGAACTCCTAGAATTAGAAGACAAAATAAAAAAATGTAACAGCCTAGAGGACGCAAAAAAGAAATTGGAGGAATCAGAAAAAGAGTTAGCATCCTTTGCCGAGTATCTAAATAAACGTAAAACAGAGAAACTAACAAAAGATAAAAGGTTTTACTCAATAGAGAGAACCTATCCATATCTTGGAGAGCACTTCTACAAAGCCAATCAATACATAAATGAGAACACCTCCAAAAGCCAAAAAGTTAGGACTTTCTCTGACACAACCGACTCAGAAGGAGAAAATAATCCAACCTATTATGAGTCAGACGGTAGATACAATCCCTCTAATCAAACCACACGCAAGCCTTTTTTGGGACAGCGCGGGAACAACAGGGGTCGCCAGAGAGTCAGATTCCAACCACAATCCAGAGAGACATACCAGAATTACCATCACCAAGCAGACCCTCAACCATTTCTAGAGACCCGCAACAAACAATACTGGAGATAAAAGAATTACCATCACCAAACAGACCCGCAACCATTCCTAAAGACTCGCAACAAACAACACTAGAGACAAAAGAAACCATTCCCATCTTTAACTTATCATCCCACACATTAGATCCTATAACCAACACGGTATTATCAAAGGGACTCTCCTTCGTTCCCCACGCTTCTGCCAACAAATTTGAACTTTACAAAGACATCTTTTCGTTTTTTCGAAAAATTAGGTTGAAGAAGTTCTTCAACGAAGATAGAGGTCCCTCCGAAGATCCAAATACCATAAAGGAACTATCACTACCCTCCACCTTTCTTCCATCTTTAGACCAAATTGGCCCTGAAGTCGCAATCTTTGAACACGTAGTTCTAAAAAGATTAGATCAAGCTACTCGTTTCATCCCTAAACCACTATATAATTTGAACAAAGAAGAATTCCTTTCTTTAAAAGCATTAGCAAATAACAAGGATATTGTTGTGAAAAGTTGTGACAAAGGAGGGGGAATCGTGATCACTGACACTGACAACTATAAACTAAAGATGCAAACCATGCTTAATGACCACAAATTCTACAAAAAAATAACATCCAACCCAATGACAAAAGTAAGCCAAGAGATACAAACATACACAATGGCCGCCCTAGAAGCTGGCCACATTAGCAAAAAAGAATTCGATTTTTTGAACTCCTCAGATAAAAAAACTCCTTGCATCTATGGGGTCCCAAAAACACACAAAAACATCAACGACCCCCCATACAGACCCATTGTGTCCACTATTGGTTCGGTCACTGAACCAATATCGAAATTTCTAGACCACAAAATCAGACCATTTGTCTGTCAAATTCCCTCATTTGTGCAAGATACTTGTGATATCATCAACAGAGTTGAGAACCTCCATTTTAATCCAGCCACTGATATCCTAGTAACTTTGGATGTAGAATCCTTATATAGCAATATCCCCCAAAAAGAAGCTTTGGAATCGGTTCTTTGGTTCATTGATGAGTACAACATCCCTTGCTCTAAACCTTTCCTCACTAAATGCCTACAGACCGTCCTGACAGAAAATATATTTGAATTTGACCAACAATTATACCACCAAACGAAAGGAGTCAGCATGGGAGCTTCAGTTGCTCCCACAATAGCCAACATTTATATGGCTCTATTCGAGAAGAGGTTCATTTACAATGAAGTAGCTCCATTTTTTGAGTCTGTTTCCCATTGGTCCAGATACATTGACGACATCTTTTTGATCTGGACCGATGGGGAAGCTACCCTTGGGGAGTTTCTTCTGTGGATAAACCTAACAGACCCAAATCTAAAATTTACAGCCCACACCAGTACACAACAGGTAGAATTTTTGGATATTCTAATAAAACATAAATCTGGTATACTGGAAGTTGAGTTATTCACCAAACCAACAGCAAAAAACACTCTTCTCCACTTTAATAGTTTCCATCCACGGTCCCAAAAAGATAGCATTCCTTTCTCACAATTTCTTAGAGTTCGCCGCAACTGCACCAACCTGACAGATTTTGACACCCAAGCAGAAAAAATGAAAGAAAAATTCCTACTCCGTGGGTATCCACGGAGACTAATCAGAGAATCGTATAAACGAGCACGCTTCTTTGATAGAGACCATCTGCTTACAAATAACACACGCAAAAAGAAAGACCAACTAGTCTGTATCACGAAACATTCCACTCTAAACGCCACCGTGAAACAAATAATAAATGCCAACTGGCATATCTTAAATAGCAACCCTGAATTAAACAACAAGATTGCTAAACCTCTATTTGCACACCGGAGAAATAAAAACCTTAAGGACATGATCGTGCATTCTAGGTTTAAGTCGAACATTCCCTTTATCCAAAAAACTATTGATGGCAAGAAACCGGTCAAAGGCACCGTGAGATGCTCCACGTGTAAATCATGCACTCAGGTTTCAGAAGGTGAAACCTTAATACATAACAACTACAAGATCCAAGCATCACAGCTATGGAATTGCAAGACACAAAATGTGATTTATCTCATTTTGTGTCCTTGCAACCTGGGCTACGTCGGTGAAACTTCTAGAGCAGCCCATATCCGCATGGCTGAACATCGTTCTGCCATCCGTAATGAAAAAGTGTCTGCACCTCTGGTTAAACACTATATGGAGGCAGGCCACAAACCAGAAGAAATCAAATGGAGAATCCTAGAAAAAATTCATATCCCTGAGAACAACGGTGGCGATAAGATACGCAAAAAAAGAGAAGTATTCTGGATTTTTGTTTTGAACACATTCCAATGCGGCCTTAACAACGAATTGCCATGGGAAAATGCCATAGGATAGGGCCTCCCCTCATATCGTCAAATTACACTTTCAGTCTCTACCATCACACACTAAAGATGATCTTTACTCTTACATAAAGTGAATGTCCCGCTTGCTATATATATATAGATTACACATACCACATGTCAACAAAAATATAAGTAGTAATCAAATTTTTCTCCAACCCCTTTCTCCCCCCCCCCCCCCTCCCTTTTCTTCTCCCCCCCCCCCCCCCCCCCCCGCCCCCCTTTCCCCCCCCTCAAT